>NC_138822.1:14247594-14885594 GCF_965178545.1 Coloeus monedula | reverse complement strand
AGTAGAAAAGTCATGATTTTGCTCCAAAAATACAGGTAAGAAAATGACAACACTAATAAATCAAGGGGAAAAAAAAATCTAAATTGCCAAACTGATTTAAACGGAAACTAGTGAAACTGACAAACTGCCTCACCATGACTGCATCATTCAAAGCTCACATTTCAAGGTGTCATAAAAATTAGAAAAAGCAAGAGTGTTTAGAACTGTCTTATCTAAAGAAACTAGATTCAGAAACTTACTGCCAATCTTAAAATACAAATTAAAAGGCATTTGGGGTACTGAGTTCTAAGGGGGAAATTAAGCATATACATGAAGGTAGAAATGGTGCAGAACAGATCAGTCAATACTGGCTGCCAAAAAACCATGTACCAGGCTGTTCCTGCGGCCTTTGAAGGATGATTAAAAGCAAAGAAAGGAAGATGGAGAGTGTATGGGATAGCTGATGGTGGAGGAGGAGGGATTCATATCTCTGAAACTACTGTGGTACAGCTGGGTTGGCACACGGATACCTTTTTTTTGTGTGTGTGGTGCTTTTTTTTTTTTTTTAATAATAAACCTAACCATGCACTGAAGTTTAAAATCTACATTAAGGAGCACACCACAGAAAGCTTGGTCATGTGATCTACAGAAATAGGAGGTAATTATGTTTCAGTCAAAACACTTTTTTCCTCTTTTTTAATCTTCTATGCTTTCTTTCTATCTTCTGTCTATACTTTCAAATTCAGGAAAAGTCAGGTTGCATTTTGAATTAGTACAAGGCAGTTCCAATTGTTCAGTACTGTCAAACTTATTGCTAGCGTTGAGTATCACTTCCTCCCTCCCCCCTCCCCCCAAACAGCATCCGTCATCCTATTTTGTTACTTTTACAATGAGTCCACTGGAGTGTAAAGCCACTTGGGGCCTCTCCAGGGGTGGTCCTCAGGCACAAGCTACTGTACCAGTAAAAATCAAATTGCCCCTTGTATAATAAGTTTGTGGTGCCCAAACACTCTGAAACTGAATTATTATAGCACTTAAATGTGTAAGAGGAATCCAATAAAAATTTGTAATAGCATGGCACATTTTTCAGTTAATTAATTTCAGATTTCATATAAACTGGGAGAGAAAAAAAAGAGAAAACACCATTTTGAGTGCAT
The DNA here is from genome assembly GCF_965178545.1 of Coloeus monedula. Taxonomy (NCBI): domain Eukaryota; kingdom Metazoa; phylum Chordata; class Aves; order Passeriformes; family Corvidae; genus Coloeus; species Coloeus monedula. Next base: position 14,884,458 of record NC_138822.1, on the reverse strand, counting down.
GGTGTAGAGCTTTGTTGAAATGCTGTAGGAAGCCTAGAAGCAGCAGAAGCACCATTTTTAATAGCAGGTATGTAGCAGGGTCAGACTTTTTTTGCCATGTTTAAAAGCTGTCACAAATACAGGAAACTGTTTCTGGAAATAGTGAAAATAAAGCAGTCAAATCAAGGTTTGAATGCAAATCTGAGCTTAGCCAGATTCTGGCAAGTGAAGCCCATTGTCTACTATAGGTCTTGAACAGTTTGTGAGCTCTTAATCTTCTGCAAACTTTACAACTTGTTGGTCAGTAATACAGTGCTGAATCATTGTTTATTCTGTAAGTCCCCTCTCCAATAGTCCTCAGGATCCAGTTTCAGGATAAATCAAATCAAAGACATGTGCAAAGATCAATACATCAGAATGGTTTTATCTTCCCGTGTGCAAGCCTTTGATTGGTCTTTTGGCTATGACAACTTAGTTCTTTCTTACTCTGCCTTCAGAGGAGATTACCAATCACTTTTAAAGGTGTCAGTGAAATGTTGTTACTATTGGCTAGAAATTACTAGAAGAAAGTGCAAGTGCATGAAATATAAAATATTAAATACATTTTCTAGATTTTCAATAGATAATTGATAATTTTAATACACAAATTTCACTAGCATAATAACTTAAGAGCTTAGTAAACTAATAATAATGACACTAAATGACCTTTTTAAGGATGGTATCTCAAGCAAAATGTGTGAGCTTTTATAAAAACCACGTACTATTATTCTTCAGTAGAATGGCAGTTAGATTGTCTCTACATAGTTCCAGAAATGACTGTTTTCTATTGCAAACCTCTCTTCCATTATTTCTTCTGTGTTTTTAGGTAAGTCATACAGGACCTGAGCACCAACTGCCATTTTAGTCCTCTCAATCCTATTTTTAAGCAATAATGAGTATAATAATCATTTCATATAGATTAGATCTCTAAATATCAGTTAGACTTGCAAGCCCCTTCTATGAATCGAGGAGGAAGACATTTCCAAAGTCAGTTGTGCCATTTGTAGGTAGGTGTCTATGATTGGTGATTTCTAGACATCCCCTAAAAGTGACTACAGTCCATAATTGTAAATCTTCTGCACTTATATGATATCTGAACAAGAACTAGGGAAAAAAAAGGAAGGTATTCAAGCCTGGAAATGACAGAATCACAGCATTCAAAACTTTGATTTCCATTCCACAGATAACTTCCCTTGCTTACAGAGTGAGCCTGCAGACCTGCCTGAGGCTAGATGTGCAACATGAAGTGAATTGGCTTTTCTCTTTCTTGGACTTGAAGCAAAAGGTCCAGAGTAACACAGCTGCTGTATGCATATGAAAAACCATTGGATGACAACTCCAGCATCCTATCAGTCTCAGAGCTGGTATCAATCTTATTCATGAGGTTTTATATAGCAGTAGTCTTAGATCATGCCCAATTCCCAAGCACCTAAGACTGCTTAGACACAGAGTTGGTAAATCTCTTAGGTCAGCCTCATTCAACTACATGTACAGCAGGAAAAAGAAACCAAGCCTCATATTTCCATAAATAGCAACCTAATTACCAAACTAATCTCATTTGAGGCTGTCTTCATCTCTTTTGGTGTTATTCCACTTTGTGGACGCAGATGAATGGACAGAGGGAGCAGAATACAGAAGCGGGTCATGATTTTCAAGTATGATCTACTGTAAACTCCATTCAGTTCAAATCTACCTTTCCTTTGAGGAGACATCTGAATTAAATCCTAAGGCATATTAAGATAATCTATCACATAACACAACAAATTGCATGCATTTGTATTAATGGACCAGAAAAAAAGATGTTTCTCCCTTTTGTTTCATGACTTTTGGTCACCTTTTACTTATTCCTAATACATTCAGAAATGGATTACTGCCTTCCTGTTCTGGAGATACATATTGACATCAGACCCTCAGTTTTCCTTTCTAAACAATGATTCTGTATCTTAGAGTAAAAAAGAAAAATGCGAAGTATTACCTGAGAGTCCCAATACCCAGATGCTTATCTGAAGGTATCTTAAGCAGCCTTAAGCAACTAATTATATTAAGGTTTGGGTTGGAAGGGTCCTTAAAGTTCATCTAGTTGTAGCCCTACTGCCCATGGCCAGGGACACAACACAAAAGTTTACTGACAAAATATAGAAAATCAAGGAACTTGTCAAAGCATTTAATACAGTATCCAACTACAAAAAAAACATAGCATTAACTTAACGCATTTAACTTAGCAAACTTTAAACACATTTGATGTTAAATTACCCAAATGTTCCATGAAAAGGGAATTAGAAGAAGAAAAAAGGAAAGAGAGAAAATATATAGCAAAACACATATATAGCTACCAACACCTGGGTTCCAATGTGGATAAACTCCAAGAGGAAAAGATCCTCTTGTGGTCAGCCCTTTAAACCCTTAGGTCTCCATGAACCCTCCTCCCAGCTGTGACTTTCAGGCACTCAGCCACTCAGGAGCTGGGTTAAGCAAGACTGGGGCAGCCTCTGCTGTGCCATGACTGACAGACACTGCGGGGCAGGGATGCTTTGGCTCTGGGCTGAGGAGTGGTGTGGGAACCAGGCAGTGCCTCACCACAGCAAGGCCTGACCTGCCCCCCTCCCCCACACATGTGCATCCTAAAATGTCTCGAGACATCAATCTTTTGCAGTCTCTGAAACCCTCCTCTGGACTCATTCTGTGCAGAAAAATTCATGTCACCAGAGGTCTATGTCCAAAAAGGAGACAGAGGTGTCCTTTAATTTTAAGCATTAACAAAGGGAGAGGCCATGGGGCATTTGCCCATGGGGTGTCTCGAATTATTGGAGGACGCAGCCTCCTTTTTATCTTAATTTCCCAGCCACATCATCCTCTTCCTTTCCCCATTGGCTAACGTACTTGGAAAGTACACACTTCCCAATTCACCTACTCTATGTCTCCCATAGTATGCACCTCCCCCTTTGTATAACATAGCTCCAGTAAGTCTTTGTTCATCCTCTTGAAGTTCAGGAATGTAGCATGACATTGGCTGAGCAGCAGTCCATGTCAATTAGTAACATTTTCTGAAACTGATAGTTTCTCCTGTTAGTTCCCTATCTACAAGTCCCTGGCCCTATCTACAAGCAGATTCACATCATTTGTTTGTAAAGAAACATTCTTCTTGTACTTCTGCCTTTCTATTTTCTGTGTATCTAAACTATTCCTTTGAAGGCCATGTGTGCAATCCAAACCCACAGAACATCCCCCAAAGCCTTGGATCTGTAACATTCTGTGCATAATTCAGCGGATGGTAACTGCAAACTGAAGGAAGAATGTACATTTTACTTGTGCTCAGTATTATGAATATATAACACCTCAGTTGCATTTCTTTGTACAATTACTGCACATTCCCATACATGACAATTGAAACTACAAGGCTTCTAAGGAACCATTTTACTAATGCAGTTTTATGCTATTAAAACATCTATGAAACAAGTTCACAGAATGTCTCATTTAAAAGCAAATGAAAAAGATTGTTTACTAACATTTCTAAGAATGGTGTCTAAGTGTTATGCTAATTATATTGATTTAGTCATAACAAATAATTGTAATACACATAGTTATGTAGGAAGAAGGTGAGTCTGTCCTTTGGTTGTTTATGGATTTGTGTTCCGTGTGCCTCAGTTACTGGTGCTCTACAGCACAGGTATTGTTGTTTTGCATTTCATTTAAGGTGCTGAATGTCATGGAAAAAAATCCTTGCATTTATTCAAGACAGAGGGGTTTACAGAAATCTTTTCTGTGGCAAATTTCCAGCTTAGAAAAGACTCCCAGCCACTGCACTTGTTCAGTGGAAGCAAAATTCTGCTGGCACATGAAACACATCTTCTTTCAAGCATTTCTGTGTTTGTTCTCTGGAGTGCTGCCAGAATAGACTTAAGTTATGATAGCTAACACCACTGTAAACTAGGAATCGTGAAGGAGAGATTAAAACCTCCAGGGAAGAAAAACACTTTAAGTAACAACATGGAGTGTAGCCATACTCCTGTCTTCCCACTGCAGTGGTGCTGCATGGCTATCTCAGGAAGCACAGGAGTGGAATTACACTAAAGGGGTGCTTTCACACTCACCCATACTCCCTGCAGACCTTGAGCACTAGCCAGCTGAGCAGCATCTTTCAAGGCACTCAGATAGCAAGGCAACCCTCCCTCACTGAGCTTCTTCAGTGTCATCCTGGTGCCTGTGAAATGACCTTGACTACAAATTTACCATTTTTCGTAGTCTAAATCAAGTGCCTTTTGATCATAATGTACCTTTTTGTGCTCAGGAAAAAATGCACCAGTGGTTCCTATAAGCTCCATTGTAAACTGGAGACTTCAGTGGCATTTTCACCCCTAGAATCCATATGCTCAACCTCTGTCTTGAAAAACAGCATTCAGCAGATGGCTTGAATATGTGTATCTGGTTTTAATTTTCAGCTTACAGACCACAAAGTTATCGTCTCTTGTTTTACTGAAATAATCTACAGAATATGAGAAGACTGCAGTGAGCAATATCCCATTGTATATCAAGGCAAACACTTTAAATTTTCAAGAATTACTAGCTTAAATCATTTCTCATAGAGTGATTTTTTTCTCAGTGACTGAATGTGCTCTGTCTAAATTTGGTATTTTATTGCTATGATCCCAAGTTGTTTTCCAGATGTAACCTGTTAGGATGTCAATTTTTCCAAACATGCAGTGTTTTTCCTATGAAGAGACATTTGACCATTCCAAAACATGACATACAAGGCTAACACTGTAATGAGATGTGTCTTTCTGTGTGTACTTCTCAATCCCTCACAATCAACTTGGCATATAATATTTTTGACACAATTCCAATTTGTTCATGTCAGTAAATGGCATGATCAAGGGCAGATCTCCAGTCCCATACCTTCTAGAATTCTCATGCTGGGATTTGAATCTATGCATCTGATCCTAACCTTTTTGCTCCATGATGTAATTTGTTCCTAAAGGAGACTTTTATTTATCTCCTTGGTCACATTTTTGCCACCTTAGATATTGTAATATATCTTGGATGTAATAAAAATTCAGAAGCCACAAGAGAAGATTATATTCACATTGTTACCTGTGTCGATAATGGTAAACCTCTGTCTCACAGTGTTTCATGTTAAAATGTCCAACGTAACCCGATATGGCTTTTCAGTCTTGGCACAGATTCTGCGATATATCCAAACTACAAACATTATCCATAAGCAGAAACTTGTTACCTGTGGTTGACAGCTACATGGATTAAGTGAGAACAAAAAGGTATCAGTGGTGCTATGTTCATCTTAAAAGGGATGCATTGCACCCAACAGATGTATTTTTCTTAAACTGAGCTGCCAAAACTGTTTATAGACCTTAAACAGGTCTGAAATAGGTGGGATTCATCTCCTCTAATGTCAAATGTATGATTTTTTTCAGCATTAAAAGTCTAGATTTCTAGGTTAATAATCTAGATACTATTTACAGTCAATGGAGAAAAATTGGTATCTCTAGAATATAATTTATCTCATCTTAAAATAGATGACTGAAATAGATAAGATATATCATGCTTTAGAAAGTTTTATTTCTTTCTATTTCTTTTAGGGGAATCTAAACAAATAGTTCAAGTGTGGATGTCTAGAGTGAAGTGAGATGATTCTGTCCATATGAGACCTCATTAAAAGATTTTTAAAACTTTATTTCCTTACATTTCTAGCTAATATAATTGTTTAATATTGGAAAGATAAACTGCTTAGGGGAAAACACATAAGGGAAAAAAACCCCCTCTTTTCAACCTCTTCTTTATAGTTCAAAGTGCTAAGAACCAGGGATTTGTACAATTGATACCTTTCCTTCTCACTTGAAGTTTGCTCTTGAAAACATTCTTGTGTAGCATCCATAGTACTTGTAAATAAGAGGAGAAATCCTGAGGTAAAAGCCCAAGGCAGAGCTGATATTCTCATGGATATCATACTATCATGTTTTGTGTTGGAAGGAGTCCTATAGATCATCTAGTTCCAACCCTGCTGCTGTGAACAGGGACATCTTGCCCTAGACCAGGTTACTCAAAATCCTGTCCAACCTGGCTAGAACATTTCCAGGGATGGTGCACCCAACACTTCTCTGGGCAGAGCCTGTACCAGTGTTTCAAAACCAGTGCTTCACCACTGCCACATAAAAAATTTCCTCCTATCCAGTCTAAACCTACTCTCTTTCATCTTAAAAATGTTTTCCCCAAATTCTGTAATGATATGATCTTATACAAAAATCCCTCTCTACCTTTCCTGTAGACTTTCTTCAGATACTGGAAGTCTGCAATAAGGTCACCCTGGAGCCTTGTCTTCCCCAGCCTGAACAATCCTAATATCATCAGTCTTTCCTCATAGGAAAGGAGTTCCATAGCTCTGATAATTTTTTTTCTCCCTCCTTTGGACCACGGGTCAATGTCCTGCCAGTGCTGGGACCCCAGAGCTGGATGCAGTGTTCCAGCTGGAGTCTCACCAGAGCAGAGCAGAGGGGCAGAATCCCCTCCTTCCCCTTCTGCCCACACTGCTTTGGATGCAGCCCAGGACACATTTGGCTCTCTGGGCTGTGAGTGCACATGGCTGGGTCATGTCCAGCCTCTCATCCACCAGCACCCCCAAGTCCTTGTCAACAGGGCTGCTCTTGATCCCTTCATCCCCCAGGCCTGGATTGATACTGGGAGTTGCCCTGACCCAGGTGCAGCACACTGCACTTGGTCTTGTTGAACCTCATGAGGTTCCCATGGGCTCACTCCCTGAGCTTGTCTAGGTCCTCTGGATGGCATCCTGTCAGTCAGGAGTGTCACTGCACTGCTCAGCTTGGTGTCATCTGCAAATGTGCTGCAGGTGCACTTGATACTACTTTGTATGTCACTGATGGTCCCAGTATGGACCCCTGGTGGCACCACTTCTCACTGATGTCCATCATGACTCTGAGCCCTTGATCACCACCCTCTGGATGTGACCATCCATTAAATTCCTTATCCACCTACCAGTCCACCCATCAAGTCCACCTCTGTCCAACGTGGAGAGAAAGATGTTGTGAGAGACTGTGTCAAAGGCTTCACAGAAGTCCAGATAAATGACATTTGTAGCCCTTCCCTTACCCACTGATGGAATCATTCTGTCATAGAAAGCCACTAGGCTGATCAGGCAGGACTTGCTGTTGCTGAATCCACAGCTTTTTTTTGACAGACAGGCTGAGGAATAAACATAATAGTAAGTCCATATGGAAGAATTGCTACTTCACAAAAAAATTGAGAACCCTTCAAGAAAAAAAGTAGATAAAGACAACTAGGTCGATAGAGAAGAGACAGAAGAGATATACTTTAACCCCACTGTTCAAATTACTATTCAAAGAAGTAGCTGTATTCACGATAACTTGTTTTGGTATGTTACAGAAAGGCTAACTTTCTGCCATTGTCTGCTCCATGAAAGTTACTGAGGAAATTTTTGATTTGTTTTCCAAGAAAATATTGAGGGACTGCAAAGTATCAAAGCCACTAGTCTTCTCTTTTGTTTGGCTGATGGGTTTTGCTTGTTTTTTGATCTTCCTCCCCATCCCCCACCCTCCCATCTGCCCCAGTCTGGTCTAACAATATCACACTAACTTTGTGAACTGAAATGGAATTCTGTTTTCCTCAGAAGAGCTGCTGAAAAGTGCTGGTTTGACAAATAGTGTAGGAATAGGACCCAAAGGAATTCTTCTAAAGAAAAATAGATGATGGTATTTCATTTCTCATCTTTAGCAGAGGTTTGATATGACTGGACTCATTAGGAATAGAAACCCTGGTGGTATTGCTACTGATAATGTTTTTAGATGTAGGTCTTATTACAGTTTCTGCAATACTTAGTTCATGTAAACAAAATTTGCACATCAAAATCACCTTGCATGGTGGGCCTTTGTTTTTGCTACCTTTGAGTCTGTAACCTTTCAAGAATTCAAGGAACATATGCAGGTGCCTCTTTGTCAGCTGTTGTTAGATACCAGGATAAAAGATGTCAGTAAGAATCATGACCATCACTCTCATATTTTCTTATTGCTGCCACAGATGGCAAAGTAACTGCACCAACCAGCTTTTTTTTTTTTCAAAGTGTAACCAGTGCCTGAAAGGACAGGTCGATAAATTCTGTTGTCCAAACAATATAACTCACTGAAATTGTTTTTGCAGCTTAACAGAGCACTCACCAGCAGGGTACCAAACACAGCATACTGCTGTGTATGAAATACATATGTATGTGAGATAAAGGTTGTATCTGAAATAACAGGGTTTACTCTGTTTGCATTGTGTTGCCATTATTGCAAACAAGCTCTAATCCCACACCAAGGCACTGACTGTGTATTACTAACTATGACACACTAAGCTTGGCTTGTGTAATAAGCATTTCACAGGCAGACAGACTTCTGCAGAGTTTCTCCTTTCCTGTTAAGTATGATGTTTTTGCTGTACTGGTGATATGTGTGAGTTGCACTTTATTTATTTAACAAATGAAGGGTAAATTACAGTGTATTCATAGGACCAATGAAATGGACTGTGGTTGTGCTAGAAGCATGTGTAATTACTGAAAAGAGAAGGCAGGAAGGTTAGGACAAGCAGATAAAACACTGTGTCATGATGCTGTCAGACAGAAATGGGAAAAAAACTCCCAAAAACAAAAAACCAGAATATTTTAGCTGTGGATATCTCTGGAGTAGGAGCACAGTGTGATATACTATGTACAGGAGTTTGCAGACACCCAGGTGTAATACAAAACACAGCATAGTGTTAAAATCTTATCCTTGACAAGTTGAGAGCCCATAAAGAATTGCTCATCAATCACGTAAGTGATTGTTATTTGTGCTGCTGAATGAAGAACTAGCCCTTATCATGGGACAGTCAGAGAAATAAATTTCAGTACTAAAGTCAGACTATTTAGTTTACAATTAATGGACTTATTTTCAGATTATTATTGTAGGAAAACAGACACATGCCCAAGCTTGTGATACTGTAGGTTTTGTCTTTAAACCAGAAATCACCACTGGCTAGAAAGGACATTCCCAAATAAATTAAATCCTTTATCTCAATAGCAATAATTAGGTATTTTTACGTTAGGTATAATACTAGTCATCACTATAGGATCCTGGATTTTTCCTTTATTCTAGAAGAAAGGGTAACAGTCCAAAATATCAAAAAGAATGACAACACAGATAATTACTGGTGAAAGATTTCTTAGCTCAATGCTAATACAAGACCAAGAATACAGCTGTTCCAGGAGTCTTAAAGATGTTCTCTCATATGCACCTCTTACAGAAACACCAATGCAAACGATCTGAACTCTGCTTCTTTATCACCTTTGTTAGTCACATGGACTTCTCTTCTGGCCTAAGGGATGTCAGAGGCTGAAATATTATAGTTTATGACTTAAACATTTTCTTAAAGGACTTTTAAAACTGTATTCCAAAAGCTGCAGAGAAGACTACTGTACCCTGAATGGGCCCCTGACTGAGGCCTTACACCGCTCGCTGATGAAGATAAGGTAAAGTAACAACTCAGGGCTGGGGACATTCACAAAGCACAGGCTTAACACCTCCAAGGTGGAGACCACAGCCCCAGGGCTATCAGCTGCCAGGCTCGAACGGACCTTCGAACCAAAGGCTGGAGGGAGGAGAGGCTTTGGGTATCAGGGAAAAGCCTCTGGTCAGAGGCACAGTGACTGCCCATCCTCCCCTGTGCAGAGGAGCCCAGCTGAGGGGTCCTCACTGGGGCGGGGGGAAGCTTATCCACAGCAGAAGGGGGTGACATGGTCCATCACAGGGGCCCCCCTCAAAGGGGTCCCCAGACCCTGCACCAGAGCACCAGAGATGATGCAACAGAGCCTCGGTGTTGCAAGGGACAGTGTCAAGCCAGCCCCTGCAAAGGGAGGCACGTGGGCGTTCCCACCTGGCCCAGGTGTATATTAATCCACGTATATTAGTACAGAATCCCGTACATTAATCCACGGGATTCTGTACTCTTTGGCGTGTGGTGTGGCAGCGTGTGACAGCGTGTGGCAGTGTGTGGCAGTGTGTGGCAGTGTGTGGCAGTGTGTGACAGTGTGTGGCAGTGTGTGGCAGCGTGTGGCAGTGTGTGGCAGTGTGTGACAGTGTGTGGCAGTGTGTGACAGTGTGTGGCAGTGTGTGGCAGTGTGTGACAGTGTGTGGCAGTGTGTGACAGTGTGTGGCAGTGTGTGGCAGTGTGTGGCAGTGTGTGGCAGTGTGTGACAGTGTGTGGCAGTGTGTGGCAGTGTGTGGCAGTGTGTGGCAGCGTGTGGCAGCGTGTGACAGTGTGTGAGAGTGTGTGGCAGTGTGTGGCAGCGTGTGACAGTGTGTGACAGTGTGTGGCAGTGTGTGACAGTGTGTGGCAGTGTGTGGCAGTGTGTGACAGTGTGTGGCAGTGTGTGGCAGTGTGTGGCAGTGTGTGGCAGTGTGTGACAGTGTGTGGCAGTGTGTGGCAGTGTGTGACAGTGTGTGGCAGTGTGTGACAGTGTGTGGCAGTGTGTGGCAGTGTGTGGCAGTGTGTGACAGCGTGTGGCAGTGTGTGGCAGTGTGTGGCAGTGTGTGGCAGTGTGTGGCAGTGTGTGACAGTGTGTGGCAGTGTGTGGCAGTGTGTGGCAGTGTGTGGCAGTGTGTGACAGTGTGTGGCAGTGTGTGACAGTGTGTGGCAGTGTGTGGCAGTGTGTGGCAGTGTGTGGCAGCGTGTGGCAGCGTGTGGCAGTGTGTGGCAGCGTGTGACAGTGTGTGGCAGTGTGTGACAGTGTGTGGCAGTGTGTGGCAGTGTGTGGCAGTGTGTGGCAGTGTGTGACAGTGTGTGGCAGCGTGTGACAGTGTGTGGCAGTGTGTGGCAGTGTGTGACAGTGTGTGACAGTGTGTGACAGTGTGTGACAGTGTGTGGCAGTGTGTGGCCGTGTGTGACAGTGTGTGGCAGTGTGTGGCAGTGTGTGACCGTGTGTGGCAGCGTGTGGCAGCGTGTGACAGTGTGTGGCCGTGTGTGACAGTGTGTGACAGCGTGTGACAGCGTGTGACAGTGTGTGACAGTGTGTGGCAGCGTGTGGCAGCGTGTGACAGTGTGTGGCAGTGTGTGGCAATGTGTGACAGTGTGTGGCAGTGTGTGGCAGTGTGTTGCAGTGTGTGGCAGTGTGTGGCAGTGTGTGGCAGTGTGTGGCAGTGTGTGGCAATGTGTGGCAGTGTGTGGCAGCGTGTGGCAGCGTGTGGCAGTGTGTGGCAGCGTGTGACAGTGTGTTGCAGTGTGTGGCAGTGTGTGGCAGTGTGTGGCAGTGTGTGACCGTGTGTGGCAGCGTGTGGCAGCGTGTGACAGTGTGTGGCCGTGTGTGACAGTGTGTGACAGCGTGTGACAGCGTGTGACAGTGTGTGGCAGTGTGTGGCAGCGTGTGGCAGTGTGTGGCAGTGTGTGGCAGTGTGTGGCAGTGTGTGACAGTGTGTGGCAGCGTGTGGCAGTGTGTGGCAGTGTGTGACAGTGTGTGGCAGTGTGTGGCAGTGTGTGGCAGTGTGTTGCAGTGTGTGGCAGTGTGTGGCAGTGTGTGGCAGTGTGTGGCAGTGTGTGGCAATGTGTGGCAGTGTGTGGCAGCGTGTGGCAGCGTGTGGCAGTGTGTGGCAGCGTGTGACAGTGTGTGGCAGCGTGTGACAGTGTGTTGCAGTGTGTGGCAGTGTGTGGCAGTGTGTGGCAGTGTGTGACCGTGTGTGGCAGCGTGTGGCAGCGTGTGACAGTGTGTGGCCGTGTGTGACAGTGTGTGACAGCGTGTGACAGCGTGTGACAGTGTGTGGCAGTGTGTGGCAGCGTGTGGCAGTGTGTGGCAGTGTGTGGCAGTGTGTGGCAGTGTGTGACAGTGTGTGGCAGCGTGTGGCAGTGTGTGGCAGTGTGTGACAGTGTGTGGCAGTGTGTGGCAGTGTGTGACAGTGTGTGGCAGTGTGTGGCAGTGTGTGGCAGTGTGTGGCAGTGTGGCAGTGTGTGGCAGTGTGTGGCAGCGTGTGACAGCGTGTGGCAGTGTGTGACAGCGTGTGGCAGTGTGTGGCAGCGTGTGGCAGCGTGTGGCAGCGTGTGGCAGTGTGTGGCAGCGTGTGACAGTGTGTGGCAGTGTGTGGCAGTGTGTGACAGCGTGTGGCAGTGTGTGGCAGTGTGTGGCAGCGTGTGGCAGCGTGTGACAGTGTGTTGCAGCGTGTGGCAGTGTGTGGCAGTGTGTGGCAGTGTGTGGCAGTGTGTGGCCGTGTGGCAGCGTGTGGCAGTGTGTGGCAGTGTGTGACAGTGTGTGACAGTGTGTGGCAGTGTGTGGCAGTGTGTGGCAGTGTGTGGCAGTGTGTGACAGTGTGTTGCAGCGTGTGGCAGTGTGTGGCAGTGTGTGACAGTGTGTGGCAGTGTGTGGCCGTGTGGCAGCGTGTGGCAGTGTGTGACAGCGTGTGGCAGTGTGTGACAGTGTGTGACAGCGTGTGACAGTGTGTGGCAGTGTGTGACAGTGTGTGGCAGTGTGTGGCAGCGTGTGACAGTGTGTGGCAGTGTGTGGCAGTGTGTGGCAGTGTGTGACAGTGTGTGGCAGTGTGTGGCAGTGTGTGGCAGTGTGTGGCAGTGTGTGACAGTGTGTGGCAGTGTGTGACAGTGTGTGGCAGTGTGTGGCAGTGTGTGACAGTGTGTGGCAGTGTGTGACAGTGTGTGACAGTGTGTGGCAGTGTGTGGCAGTGTGTGGCCGTGTGGCAGTGTGTGGCAGCGTGTGGCAGTGTGTGGCAGTGTGTGGCAGTGTGTGGCAGTGTGTGACAGTGTGTGGCAGTGTGTGGCAGCGTGTGGCAGTGTGTGGCAGTGTGTGGCAGTGTGTGGCAGTGTGTGGCAGTGTGTGACAGTGTGTGGCAGTGTGTGGCAGTGTGTGACAGTGTGTGGCAGTGTGTGACAGTGTGTGGCAGTGTGTGGCAGTGTGTGGCAGCGTGTGGCAGTGTGTGGCAGTGTGTGGCAGTGTGTGGCAGTGTGTGACAGTGTGTGGCAATGTGTGACAGTGTGTGGCAGTGTGTGACAGTGTGTGGCAGCGTGTGGCCGTGTGGCAGCGTGTGGTGGCGTGGCCACGGCGGCAACGGGGGACCCTCACCACCAGCAGACCAGATGGAGGGGAGCAATGAGACGTTGGGACTCTTGGATGTGTGATGTGCTTCCACCTATCTCCCTGTCCCCCCAATCCCTCCCACACGCTTCCTTTTTCTATTTTTCTTTCTTTCTTTTCTCTTCCTTCTCTTTGCCTCTCTACTATTACATAAAATACATCCATTTTTTGGCATCAACATCTAACCTCGTTTTGTTTTAATCTCGTTTCTAGGAATATTTTGAAATTTCTAAATTCCGTCCAGTTTATGCACAGAGACTTAGCTTTCTTTGCTTTTCTGGGTTTAAACCAGATCATAACAAGGGGTCCCACTAACCTCAGTAACCATACTTCTACTTCACTGTAGAAGAACAACTAGAGTCAGTATATAAATAATTGGGCACTATCTTCATAATTTATTACTCAACAGTTGCTACAAGGCTTGGAGAAATTCCATTGACTGTCAAAACTTTTGAATGACACATCGTTAGAAGATTCCCCTCTGAATGAAAAAAAGATTGAATGTTGAATGTTGAAATTTAGACATTTCAAGGCCACTCTTAAAAATGTATATATATTCAGTTTTGGGCTTATTTGGTTGGTTGGTTTTTGGGTTTGTGCTTTTTATTTTTTACAAAATCCATTCTCCCTTGAATATGATCTCTCTTCACAAATATTAAAAAACCAGGATATTTGATGTTTTAAAATCCCCTGTGCTGCTGCTCTGTCAATCCTTTGTGCATGTGGTATGATAGGAATGAGGAAGATTATTTATATTTTATGAAGAAACTCCAAATAAAAATCACTCCCTTGCTGAATCCTAGAAACTCTCCCAGAATTTCTCACATGTGCTCATTGAGTATTTCACTCTAGTCTTTGTAATAACCTTCATAATGGATTTAAAGTCCTTAAAAAAAAGCAACTAGTCTGAATAAAAGCAGATGATTTTTAAAGATTATGAGCATTTGGTTGAAGTAGGAAACATATCTCTAGCCTTTAGGACATCTACAGGAACTGAGCATAAGGACAAGTTCTTATGCTTATGAGTTAAGAAACATGGCTTTTGTTCCAGGAAAAGTGTTTTCAGCATTATAAATGAAGTTGTACTAAACTGAAATCATAAAGCATATTATGTATACATTCCATGTAATATAACCAGACTTTCTAGCATGTAGATTTGCAGCACATATGCTATCCCATTACAGTGTCAATACAGACTTTAATTGTGATGAATTGTGATTTCCAATCATAAAATATATACATAAGAATGCAGCATATGCACAATTTCTTCAGAATTCCAGTCCAGATGTACTGAAAGTCCCATACTTCTGGGAAGCAAGGTGCTGTAGAAGAGCTAGTTGCTGTTATTAACATACATAGGAATGGAAGAGGTTGGTTGCCTTAAAATGCAGCTTATAGCTGTAATACTTTGCTTGAGGCATATTATTAACTGCTCTGTAACTTACTCCAGGATCACATTTAAGTGGTTGGAGGATAAATGAATGGTTCTATGCACACTGGTAATTTGACATCCTTCATTACTAAGAGATCATAAACATAACACTATAATTTCTGTATCTCCAACTTACTGAAAACAATGATAGGAAATAACGTACAAACATTTTCTGTTCAGTGTTCTGGAAATCTTATTGCTGCTGATGGTTCTTCATGGAGAGAAAGAGCTCTGTGCTGTTTTTACCCGAGGGCATTTGCCATCCGTTTTTAAATTGTGATCTTCAGGGCCAATTATTCTGGTTTGATACACTTCTCACCACCCAATTTGCTTTTGTGTTTGAAGTGCCTTTTTGATGTATTGTTTGGGGTAAAAGTGTGTGTACAGTACCCTCCAGAACTGTTAAGCAGTTTCTGAATTTAGTAAAATAGTTCTGTTTTCTGAATATAGTAAAATAGTTTCATTTTTCTGACTGTAATAAAACAGTGCTAAAAAGACCAAGCAGGTATGCCATACAAAAAAACTAGACAGCAGTATTTTCCAGGAACAAGTTATTGCTCCAAACTGCAACATACAGAGCTCCTTATGTTTCATTTACAGTCTGTACTCAGAGATTTGGTCTCTACACTGGTTCTTTCTCTGCTCCTATGCAGTTGTCCAAAGCATTCGCTTCTTTAAATGCCTAGTACGTAACCTGAATACCTACTGCTTATTAAAATACTCTGTGCCTGACATCTTTGCTTGTAAGCATATGAGAAATATTTTTTCACTCATTTTATGAGCTGTGTACACTCTGGCTGGCAATCATATAGATCATAAAAAGGAGGAATCAGCATTTCATTCGTGGCCTCATTCATTAAGAATGGGTTCGCCCTTCGCCATGTGTGAGATGTTATTGTCTTGTAGGAAGGGACATGCTGTTCCTTTCCCTGTATAAGACATTCTGCACACTGTCAAATGCATTTAGCTGGCTTCTCTTAAGACAGAGCAAGTTCTGGTTGGACTTTTAATACAAGAATGATATGAATATGCCTAATGAGTTTATGTGCCCTTCAAACCGCACTAATCTGTTCGAACTTTCCACAATGAAAATTCAGTCTTGGCATCACTGGAAGAATTTGAGGTTGAAATTAGAACAAATTGGCTGTTTGGAAGGGCCAAAATGATGGACGATTCTTGCATTGGGATTTTCTGTATTTTCTGATTTATACAGAGCACAAAAAGGGGCAGTTTTAAATAGTCGGCAGAACAATTCAGTGGTGAAAAATAATAATTACGTATCCAAATCATATGAACTAATAAAAATTTTGAAAATAACAATTTTGTCTTAGACAAACTTAACTCCTCTTTTCTCTTGTAAAAGCAACAAATAACTCCAGACAACTTTTTCTATAGTTTCTCCCGTAAGTCTGTAATCATATTTCGCCTTCTTAATTCAGAAAAAAAAAAAAAAAAAAAGTAATCTCCAGCAGTATTCAACAGCTATCCCTATTTCTTCCAAGATTTTTCTATGTAACTTTCTGCCAAAATGAAAATATAATGTAGTTGGCATCTCAGTTCTATGTCTCAGCTCCTGTTCCTGCTCTGTCCAAACATTCTTTTCTTCTTACCCCTCTCCTCTGCTCTCAGTGAGAATTCTTTCTGCCATATTCTGAAGGTCACCTAGAAACCTTGCTTAATTGGTCTTTTTTCCACTTTAATAGTGAAAATAATATTTATAAGAGATATTGTAAAAATCCCTGAACGAAGCCATAATCTTATCGGGTTTTCTTAGAACAAAATTCCAGACACCCTCATGTTTTGGAAACAGTTGGAAAAAGTGTAAAAATGGCTTTACAGAAAAATAATGAAGATAAACTCTTAAAAAAGGGAAACGTTCTTTTCAAATAGAGTTTTAAAAACTACTTTTGGTGTGTAAAATTCAACCTCTAATGTCAATCTTTGATAATGAGAGCTCAAGATTCCGTATTCCACAGGACATTTAAGAAAGAGTACCCTAAAAATCTTTCCCATATATCTTTCTGCAGAGCTGCAGTGACTTTGACATATCTCTCTGTATACAAGACGAAGACTGTTCTGAAAGAAAATACATTTTTTTAAGGTGCAAAGATAAAAAGAGCTTTTTAAACCTCAATAAAAATTATTTTGCTTAAACTGGAGAGGTCTGGAGCTCTGATCAAAAATATCCTTGTATTTGAAAGATGTGATATGTGACTACTTGACTTTACATCTAGTTAACTTGAAATGATAGACTGAACTTGATGGATTCAGGCTGCAATTCAAAATGTCCAATGTGGGAAGCACGAGAAAAACTTTGCTAAACGGAAGTCAGACCACTGATTAATGGAGTTTGGCCATAGCATTTTTTCATGAGACTTGAAAAATAAGGTAACAACTGATACCAGAAGATACTTAGGAAATCGTATATCACCTCCTCTAAGATGTGTGCTATTTATTTCTATTTTTCAGCTTAGGAAACCCACCAGATAGTCCAAGTCATACTTAACGATCATCCTGCCAGTCTGTAAGACTGGAGAATGCATCTCTCCCTACCTCTATAGCTTTCTCACAAAAGCAGTTGCTTTAGGGAAAGAAAGGAAACAGATTGCTGAACTATGCAAATCCTGCAGTGTCTACACACTCAAAACAAAGATAATAGGCTCAAGTGCAGGGAACAAGAATTTGGTTTAGAGGAAATCTTTATCCTTGCTAATGTCCCCATAGACACAAGACTCCAAGATCTGCATCCAATAACACAGTTAACACAGGTGTTAACTGCTGGATCACACTTAGTGGATGAAGACCCTTATTGACATTGACACAGAGACGGCTTCATTCCTTGCAATTAGGCCTAAGACCTTGACATTTACTGAATATTGAAATTCAACAAGGAGTTTTCAGCAGTTTTGTGTGCTGTGTGCTATAGAACATTTGGGGGGCTTTTGTTAATCTCCCTTGCACTACTGCAGTGAAGTTCTGTGGGGTTTCGACATCCCCATTTGATTTTTTCTCATTTCAAAGAACAGGGAAAATTGTGGCTGACTGTTCATTTGAATAAACACATATTGAGATTCAAATAAGTATTCCTAGGGTAACCCTTTGAAAGTTTTCATAAGAACATGACAGCAGCTGCTCCAGAGCACGTAGAGAGTCGTGCTTGTATCTGGAGCTCTAAACCTCTGCATATTGTTAAAAATTAGTGGAAAGTCACATAGTGTGCATTTGCATATGTTATTTCAATAGCTTTATTATTTGGCAACCAAATGTCATCAAACACCCAAGGCGTTTTCACTCATCAAGGATAAAATCCTTGGCAAGTGTGAAGACTTTCAAATGAGTTGAACTAAAATTACTGTCTGTTCTAAAGCTTTTGATAAAGTTTTCCTTCATTCTTAGATAACTTAGTGTGATACCAAAAATATATTGCTAAATTGCAGAAGAAAAGTCCTGAAGTGTGATTAAAAACATATCTCTCCCCAAAGTTTAAGGTCTTAAGGCACTTTTGAAGTTTCTTCTTGTTTTTGAAGTAACACATATACCTCGGGTAACTACAGACATATTCAGCCTCTTTGAGATTCTTGCATGGTTGCTCATTAGGTGGAGACATAAAACAAAACTACATTTGACAGAAGCTCCTGGAAGCTGAAGAGAATACAAGTTGCTCAGGTTTAGTGCATCCATTCTAGCAATCCTCTGATTATTCATTCATTCACTTACGCTTTCATTCATTACTGCTAAATCAATGGGAGAACTTATTCACATGGTACAACTGCTACACTGACAGATCAGCTAGGAGGGAGTTTACATCTTATGGAGGTGAATATCTATGAGCAAGTGACGTAGTGCAATTAAGACAACAAATTCCAAGCAAATAAGTTACTTCAGAAAATTCAAAAGACTAATCATTATGATTATTTTTTAATAGCAATGTGAAGTTCTGCATTTATCGCCTGATGGAACGCCTGAAATGCATTGTGTGCATTCAAAAGAAGCCTAGGCTTCTGAATAGGACACTATAAACCTGATTTCAACAGATTGAAAACAAGATGTGACAAGCAGTTTGACACTGGCCCTCAACTAATTTCCGCTGTTTGTAAAGAGGCATGTCTGAATGGAAATAGCTCAGCAGAATGGGTCAGTATGGTTGAGGCCATGTCAGTCCACACATAAAAAACACAGTACTGGGGAAAATAAGCAGCCATTGATTTCTGGTGAAAGCCCCCAGCGTCTGGGGAAAGCAGCCAAAACGAAGCACCAGCTGCTCTCTGCTGGAAATCTTTTGTGGAAGAGTGAGGGAAGAGAGAGAAAGCTGGTGGATATAAAGGGGAAACAAGGCAGAAATCAGGAAAGAAGAGGTGCTGCTGGCTGCCTCAGCAATGCTTCATACCCCACATTTAGCATTCTCTGAAAAATAGAGGAGGGGAAGCACACCCCAAAACTTCTCTTTTATTTAGGCAATGTAATGGGAATGGTTCCAATGGGAATTTCTCATGCTCTTTCACATTCCCTGAATTCATCTGTATGGCTTTGTGTGTGTGTGTGAGTTATTTTTTTAAATACTGCTCCAATCCAGTAAATGTATGCACCAAAAATGGGACAAATACCCAGTGGGATTGCAGCTTCTCATTTGCATTATTGCATTTTGACAAAAAAATTAAGAAGATAATAAATGGAGGATATTTTGTTCAAAGTTCTTTGCCTATTTAACAAAAATCTTTGCTATCTGCTTTTAGGCACCTCCATAATGATTTCATGCTACAAATCATTGTGAAACTCTTCAGCAATGAGTAATGACTCTCACTTCTCTTCCAGGCACTGCAGGCAGCACATTCTGCAATGGAATACAATAATCGTGAAGTTAGCAGTTTCAGACTGTCTGAAGGTCTGAAATGGTTCCTACTCTTAATTCCCCTCCTGGGCCAGCATGCAGAAGAAGGGAGACAGGGGGAACAGTTCCAGGCCAGTTCCAGTTCCAGTTCTGACTTAATACTGTGCCCAGAATCTGAACCTTGGAAATCTGTGTGAGCCTTATCCAAAAAGCAGCTCTTTTGAGAAAAAGCAATTACTTAACGATGATTATTAACACCATTGGCCGAAGCTAAGCAACATCCAATCAGCAAACGGTCTTTGAAGTCTGTGCAGAACTTTAAGTAAGAAACTTCACATGCCTTTGTAAACAGCTTTGGAGGCATCCTTTCAATGATGATGATATGAAAAATGCGACAACTTTTTAGTTACAGAAAATCCTCATAGCAGTTACAGATGCTTCTTTCCAACATGGTTTCACAACTTTGCTTTTAACCGATGGTAGAATTTACGGAATGGTCAGTCTGGCCACATCTTGTTTTCATTGTATTGGCATCAGGTTTATAGGACCCTACTGCTAAGAAAGTTAGGCAGCTTCTGAAGAAATGCATGTGCATAATTAGGTATTGAGTTGCACCTCAAAGTGAGAAAATTCAGGGTGGCTCATCTCATAGTGCTTCCAGTGGGGGGACAATGTAAGCAGGTCATGTCTCTTATCAATTCTGTAATTGCAAGTTTGAGTGTCTTGAATCGTGGCCAATATTATTTGCTACACTTTTTTTCAGATCATTTGGTGTACCTCTAAGAACAAGTCCCTCCTCTGTTTGAATGGGCACTCCACCAACTTTTTCTTAGATAACTGCTGCTCACTAGCCAGAACTCTAATATTTATTTCTAATATTTGGTTCTATGGAACCCATGTTTATTTGCTTTAAACTTGTGAAAAATCTTCCAGGATACCATTAAATTCTATATTGTCTCCTGTTTCACTGAGATTACATAAAAACTAGTTCATATAAGTAAGAAAACATATGTAAAACATATGTAGTATGATTTGTGTTTTGTATTGCCAACTGTACCTTCATACTGTAATATTCTTCGACTTTTCTTGGTTTCACACCATATCCTCTCTTCATTTCAGACATACGCTCTGAATGCTGTGTTATCTCTTTTCCTTACTCTTTCATAGAAATACTTAACCTTAGACAAGGAAGTACTGGAAGAAATTGCAGGGAGCTGGGAGAAAATATCTGCAGTTATTTACTGGAAGCTGGACTGCCACAGGCAAGGAATATGAATGCATACGTTTGCGATCATAAAACGGGGTCCCACTTTATTTTTGGGTTCTTATCACCCCAGTATTTTTGGCCCTAATCTTCACACCTAGGGTTATGAACCTCCCAAAGCATTACATATTTGCAAAGAGGAGTCTAGTTATGTCAGGGTTGTAGGCACTGCTCCAGTTGTTCCACTGGAGCACGTGGAAAACTAAATATAATAGAATCTGAAGTAATTCAATAGTCCTGAAGAGCATCAAATCAGCTTCATTCAAGCAACAAAATATTTTGACCGAATGCTTGGACTGCATACTTCCTTCATTTTCATTCATGTCTCAGGAACATGGACTATTCTAGTAGAAAATTTAAAAACAGCCTGTGTGAAGATCAGGCTTAAAAATTCCCCAGACACATATACCTGCAAGAAATTACATTCTTTCACAGTGCTTTGTTTGCTGTATCATTGTGTTACAGGTGGACAGGCACAAAATCAAGCTGAAGAAATTTTGTTTAAATAAACTGAAGCAGAAGGGAAAAATAAGAATATAACAAGAAAATGTGCTCTGGGAGTACTGTGTATGCTTATTAGATGCTACTGAGCTAAATAACAGAACAACAGTAAAAGCATATTATTTTAATTTTAAAAATAAGACATTCCCTCTTGCACCATCTTCAGACAGCCTGGGATATATTTGTATTACAGCATGTCTGAATACGTGCATTTGTGAAATTCATTAAATTCATCCAGAAAAATCTATTTCCCTACTGGACTGTTATGCAGATTTATTGGAAGATACATTAAAAAAGTTTGCACTTGCTTAGCAATTGTCATCCACTTCATAAATTTTCCTGTTTCAAAACCTTGATGTACAATTTTTAATACACTGTAGTAGTGCCCTGGACACAATTCATCACATTAATTTCTTCATTTCCAGCACGCACACATTTTATCTATATTATTTCCCCAATCAATTTTTTTTTTTTAAATCCAATGGCTGTTTTAATGCATGTGGCACAATTAGATCTCTGGCATGGCCACTCATCATACATCGTACCTACGCATGTGATACCCAGCTAAATGCAATGATTTGCATCCTCTGTTTATATAGATAGACAAAGCAATTCACTGTGGCCACTACAGTTTACATCTGCTAAATATACAGCCTCATACCAGTATGATATGTTATTATGTAATAGAAAGTGTAATTTAATTTGAGGAGGTCAAGTTAAGGTCACCTTAAGCACAAGAGGAAGCACAAGTCTTTCCTTATCAGTGCATATGTGTATAAACAGTCAGACATTTATATCGAGAGAAATACGTATTTAGAGGGAAATGGAAATACTGGGAAGTCTTGACTCAGATGGTTTTGGAAAGGATGCAGTTAGAAACTAAGTTGCTCAGAATGATTATAGTGCAGAGATCTATACCTCTATTATTAAGATGTTTATTACCCCAATCACTTTTCTAAAAATAAAAGATACAATCTAGTTCAATTGGCCTTACTTTGAGAGCTTCTCCTATAGAGAATTCCTAAAAGCAAAGTCAAGAACCATAAAGATTTGATCAGACTAGCTATAATATGATCAGTTATATCTAATGGGAAACATTTACCTAAAAATCTTCACATGATGTTCAGAAGCATTGCTTTTTCAAAGAAATGGAACAAAAACCTGAACACATATCAATATGGAAAAATTCCACGCCATGCTCCATAGTCTTTCACCAGCACAGAAAAACATTTGATATTTCAATATTGCTTTAGAGTTCCATGAGGAATTCAGTAGAAAGGATCATCCTAAATAGCAGCCAGCAGTTAAATGAGAAGAACAGACCTCGGGTGAGGGCTATTTCACTAGCTGATCATCTTACAACTACTCTTGGCACCAGCTTTAGGCTACTGAGTGACACAGTCACTTTGCTTCTTTAAAAAGCATCTGGCACACAGTGATTTTAGGAGAATCAAAGGCTGCCGAGGTCTGCAGGGCCCACTGTGTCACAGCTACCAACACTGAACTCTGTATATCTGCTCCTCTAAGATAAAGTCTGTTTTGAAAGAAAGCAAACTGTATTGACATTTTTGTTAGAACTGAGAGCAGATCTTGAAGGGCAAAATTACACCATGTAATTATCTTGGCCTCCATCCTAAAAGACTTTCTGCTGTATGTGGTCCAACTCAGCCAAGAGTAGACACTGCAGTTACATTTTTGCCCTGTCTTTCCATGAAGTGCATTACAAAAGGTTCTACCCAAAAAGCAGAGAAGATTTTAGTATTCACTGAGATTGCCACATGGTCTAGTATTTTCAAGTAGACTAAAGCAGAGCTAGTGCCAAGAGGTTTCTTAGAGTATTAAATGAGTATCTCCAAAGCTCAGAACCCTCATCATGCTCTGTCCCCATAACTCTCCACCACATTCAGATTTCAAAAATGATAGCACTTGAACACTATGTGAACTATAAGTTCACGTAAAAGGAAATCCTACCTGAAAAAAAAATCTAACCATTCACTAGTGCTGCAATAATATATAGACACTGAGGTGAAAACCTGTTTCTATGGTCAACAACAAGTTCAGTGTTGGTAGCATCAATGAAACAAACCTCTGGTGAGCTCTGCTTGTTACTCTTCAGACAGATTAAGAATTCTAACAGGCAAAAACAAGTGTTTGAAAAGATAGCATCCTATAAGTCTCTTTATAGGGAACATGATTATCTAGCTCTCATCACTGTAGACTCAAGTAGCCACACAATTTGCTGCTGGCATATTATTCTCTTTGGGTACACCCTCAGTCCCTCAATTCTTCTCTTATACACAGGAAAAATCAGTTGACAGCAAAAGTAGTATGTCAGCTTGAAATTCTGAAGTGCCTTTTCTAAAGCTTTGAAAACTCTCAAGCTGTAGGCACTCTCCTGTGTAATGGCTGATGAGAACTCCAAATCAGAGCTTGCAGTAACAAGCCTACCCTGCAATAATAAGTTAATGATCTAATACTAAAAAAAAGTAGCACTTTTAGAAGAAAGGCAAAAGTATTGGTGTGTATCATGTCAGCTGTTCACAGATGCCTGAAAGAATTATGAGCAAGGTGTTCCCAGAAAAATCTTACATTTCAGGCAAAGCTTCGATCTCTCAGCAATTATTCTTCTCTGGGTGAACTCAAGGGAAAACAAAAGTTGAAAGTGTTGAGGCACTTCTGCGCTTTCTGCCCAATAATAGGAGTTTGGCTGAATTAATGTAGGCAAATAATGGGAGATCCCAGTATTTTCCAGTTTCTTTCTACAAAACAATTGTCATAATAAATGATCAAGGACACAGAAGAAAAATTAAGTCAAATACACCTCTGTGTATAACTGATGAGCTTTTTCTACCTTTAGTCACCAGTACAGTTTCCCATCTCTGTCTGTGTATTTTCTCCCCTGCTTCCATTTCTTTTTTATCTTGATCATCCCCTTGCAATCCTGTTCCATTTCATAGTATCATGGCATCATGGAGTGTTTTGAGTTGGAAAGAGCTCTGAAGACCTAGTTGCAATCCCCTTGCCATTGACAGGCAAGGTAAAAGGAGCAGCCTGGTCTTTAACACTTCCAGGGATGGAGCATCCAAACTTCTCTGGGCAACTTTTTTCAGTTTCAACAGTCTCACAGTAAAGAGTTTTTTACTATTATCAAATCTAACCCTGCCGCCTTTCAGTTTGAATCCATTCCCCCTTGTCCTGTCACTACATGTTCTTGCCAAAAGTCCCTCTCCATCTTTCTTGTAGCTCTTTTTAGTTACTAGAAGGCTGAAATTGGATCACCCCAAATCCTTCTCTTCTCCAGGATGAACAATCCCAATTCTCTCAGCCTTTCCTCATAGGAGAGGTGCTCCATCCATCTGATCATCTTGACAGACTCCTCTGCCTTTCAGCTACGAATTGTCATATTTCTCCCAATTTTTTATTTACTTCCCAATTTAATTTCTTTTTCCTGTTATTCTCTCTTACTCCCCCCTGCCCCAAAGTCACATCTCCCACAACCAAATGCTGCCCTTCAGCACCCCAAGTGAGGTTGAAATTGTTGTGCAGTTCAGCATTTGTGACAAAGATCAGAAAGCGAAGACTTTATTTGTTTAGAATAATAATATATATTAAATCATCAAGAAAAGATTAAAAATTGAAACACATTTTAACATTGCATGAAGTCTTGGTAGTCTTTCTTCATTAACAATGTTTATCACCAAGATGGTTAATAAATATAGAGGAGACTGAAGTCAACTCTGCTTAATCTAATGCTGCTGGAACAGACCTAAAGACAGCTGTGTCAAGAAAGCCAGAATGGGCAGTAGTGCAAGGAGTCAGCAGCACAATGTGGCATGAAAGCAAGGATCTGAACCTGACAAGAAATCAGGCTCCAACAGTCTTCTGAATCATGGTTTCACATGAAATAACTAAAGCAGCTTAGTGAAACAGTCTCCCAAATAAAATTTCCTTCTTTGCAGATACTGTACCATCATTTTCTAGGATGTTGTGAATTGCTGTCAAATGTTTGTAAGCTATTAATCACTGACACCACACAGGAATATGAAAGACTGTTCATCAATTGCACCCTTAATAAAACCTTGGTATGTGCTGTGTAGAGTGATGCTTCTGTAAATTTACACAGGAGTACTGACTGAGCACAGCAAAATTATATGAAGTCCAAATGCAGTTACATACCACCCATTTAATTCTGACATTGCAAGAAAAACTATTGGGACAAAACCCTCTTTTTTTCATACTAGATTTTCAAGCTCTTGAACACAAGCATGTTATTTTAAAGTTTAAATCCCCTTTCTTTTGTTTTTACCAGAAGTAAAAATGTAGCTGTTGAACCAGTGTAATGTAATTCAGACAAAAGAACTGTAAGAAGGGCATCAGAATTTTTTGTCAAATAGGGAAATTTGAGGTCAGTTGCCCTTGAATTAGAAACTGAGATGAAATAGATTGCAGAGGAAGCATAAGTTTCTTATAGGTATTCTGCTAATATTAAACATCCTGCAAGTATGTTTTGAAATCTGTCTGAAAATCTCCTAAAGCAGCAAACAGAGGTTATGCTCCTGTAACACACACAGTGTGCCCTCCCCTTCCTTCTCTACCTCCTCTCTCCTCTTCTCCCTTCCCCTTCTTCTTTCCCCTTCTCCTTCCTCTTTCCCCTTCTCCCTCCCCTTTCCCCTTTCCCCTTTCCCCTTCCCCTTTCCCTTTCCCTTGCCTCTTTCCCTTTCCCCTTTTGCCTTCACCTTCCCCTACAGGATCTGCACATGAGTGATGAAGGAGCACAAGACCTTAGGAGATGTCCCAGGCAGTGGAGGCCATCTGCCTCCTGCACCATGAATGGGTACTCCCACAAGGACCCCGTGATGAACTGCATCAACTTCCCACTTTTTCCCTGCAATTACCCTGGTCTCAAAGCTTTCTAGACTTTATGGATATGATTGTTCAAAGCCTGCAAGTTCTCTGCCAAAACATGTTCATAATAATTTAAAACCCACTAGATCCAGCTGCATGATTTGGCTTAAATATGTTTTTATTCACATGTGTCTCTGATGGGCCAATGTTCATATTCTTTTGGTCTGTGTTTTACTAGTCTGAAACACACTATATTTGGTTTATATCAGTTTGTAGTTCAATCTCCATTCACATCATGTATCTCCACTTACACAAAGAACAAATTTAACTCATCTTTCTCTCTAGTGAATTTTGTAAAGTTTCATATCTGAGGTCTAAACAGTGCTTTACACAGTACTTTTAGTATCAACACTGTTAAAAGTCACTTTTCACTTTTTTTTTAAAGTGTTATCTCATTGGTGATGCATATTTATTACCACTGTATACATTTCTTCAGCTGACAATGAAACGTTTTAATTTCTAACACATGGCATTATTATGTTTTTCCAAAACATAAGAATGGATGAGTTGATTTTGAGAAAAAGAGTTGTATGGACTGTCCTGCCAGGTCAGGGAGTGAGCATGCTGGAGCTTTCAAAGTCTTGGGAAAATAAGAGAAAATTAATTCATTTGCAAGCAAGTCACTGAAATGTCAATATAATAGCTTGAACTATATTCCTAGGGAATGTTCAAGGGGAAAGAATAAAAATGTCATCATGACTTAACAACTAACTTCCATAAAAATATTGCTAGTAATATCAATTAGGAAGTTCATAAAAAATGAGCAGAAAAATGAGAGATAGAGAGGTCATCTCTTTTACTCAACAAAGTCCTGTATTAATCAGCTTCAGAAGACATTATGAATTTTCTGAATGCTGACAAAAGAAATAAAAAAGAAACCAACATGCACTCCCTGAAAACTATTTCACAGTAAAAAGTCAAAATATTGTCTTTAAGTGTGGATTTCTGGGAATGTGCTTCAGTGCCATTGCACAGATCCAGGGTATTTTAAGAGACTTGTCTTACCTTTAATTGGGAAGATAAGCACCAAATTAACCTATAAAGCACTTCAGAATGTGGACTAAGGATTTGTGGTTTGTGTGAGATTGCTAAAAATACACCTATTTTATGGCAATGTATCAATGCTTTTCTTCATATTTCCTGTCTGGTCTGGAAAGAACGAGTCAGAGTGAAAGGTAATGATTCTTACGCCTTTTATACAAAAAACCCCACAAAACCAACCAGACAAAAAAAACCCCAACTACTATTCTCTGTAGCCAGGTATCTATTGTTTATTTCTCTCCACAAAATGTACATTCCATTCATCCTCCAGTAATCCAGTAGGAAAACCCCCTACAAAAAAATAACACACTGCACTTTTTGATGTGCATTGGAAAACACTAATCATCACCAGCTGTAATCTCTTGCACATGCTCTACATGTAGTCAAAACATCTATAGCTCAAAGCTGAGTAGTTTGAGGTCTGGGTTGGTTTTTTTAAATATTTTTCCCCCACAAATAGTCTTCACACAAAAAAAAAGGTAAATAGTAGTTCAATTACTTAAATAGCTCCCTATGCTAGAAGGAATAAAATTCCTGATATGGTGTAAGGAAGCTTTGGAAACCAGATTGCAACTGCCTTCCAGCTTTGGGTGTGAAAATAAGCAAAAGAGCGTAACAGCGGAAAAAAGCAAAATAAAGTTCATTTTCCCACCCAGCTAAGTAATTCTGTGCAAGCTTAAATTAGAGACATTGTTTGTTTAAAGTATACAAATTACCTGAATATTCTTTCAGTTTTACAGTTTTTCTTATACTGGTTTTCAGTTAAAACAAAATAGAACAGCACAGTATTTGTACAGTTATTGTTCTCAGGTTTCCCACACTGCTGTACTACTTTTTGCTGTTTGTCTGAGGTTTTATGCAATATTGTCATAACTATGGCTCGGAGGGAGGTAAACATTCTGCCCTTGAAGTGAGCCTGAGATATTTATTTATTGATTGATTTTTAAAATGCACTTACCTAACAAATTCTGAAAGAATGGTTAGACATTAAAATATAAATAGATACTTGCCATCACACGCATCCCTGTATAACTTTGGCAATCACTTGAGTTAGCAGATGAATCTTGCTCCATGCTCTGAAGGTCAATAAATTCAGAGTGTGGTGATAAATGATATAATGCAGGTTCAGATGGATGGATTGTGTACAGCTGCATGCTGTCCTCAAATAAAGACTTCTTTGCACTTAATGACACAAGTTTCTCCCAGCTGAGGTTTGGTGTTCAGTTGGAATTATCAGTAAGAATTACCAATGTTTTTGATTGAAGGTGGGAGGAATACCAAGTACTGGTCTGTTTTCTGCATCTGCAGAAGCATTCATGAGGATGCTAGGTATCTTACAACTTAGCCAGTCATAAAAATGGAGCAGAGGGATACCAGGGTTTTTAAAGGTACAGCATTCCTGAAAGATGTTCCTTGATGCAGTAGGACAGTGAGCAGAGGTGAAGAAACAAGGGACACTGAGGTACAAGAACATGGATATGATTGACTGCAGCTGAATGAGTGGAAAAAAAAGTTATTCACCACCTTCCAGGCCTCTCTTAAATGTGGAATGTTAATGTTTAGAGTTCTCTTTTTAATGGGAAAAATTATCACAGTTCATACTAACTTGACAACTGATGCAAATGAAAAGGGCAAGAGTCCAGACCTGATGCATTTTCCATCTGGTTCAATTGAATCTGGCCACTACCTTAAAAAGGCTATCTAAGATTCTGGGAGCTTCAACATTCATGATTTTTAAAACAGCTGGATGAGTTAAGATTTGCAAGTAGTCTAGCTCGAGCTCCATTTGTTTTCATTAGTCTGTATTAGTTGCTCTGCTGCAGATTTACAGATTCTGATGGCTTCCCTCCCATGGTGTGATAAATGAGACTCACAGCTTATAACTTAGCTGTTTAGCCCAGATGGCAGAATACCCATCAAAAAAAAAAAAAAAAAAAAAAAAAAGAAGACAGCAGGGGCAATGGAAAAAAACCCCAAAACAGAATGGGGAATAGACTGAGTCAAGACATCCCTAAAGCACAATCTCCTTGTCTCATTCAGAATCTGAAGTTGCTTCTGCTTTTCTATGATGAAGGATGCCTGCTAAGACTACCTGTAGGAGGCACATTCCCATGTGAATATCTCCCTGCATGTTCCCTGCAGTTCTTGGAGGTTCAAAGTGCACCCTTCGTGACTACACTGTGCACATAAAATTCATATAACTATTTTTAGAATGTAATTAGGAACATATGCTTGCTTACAGACAAGAGGCATAAAGTGTATTCATCACAAACTTAGCACAGTAGAAAAAAATCTTGGATTGGCACAGCAAATTTTGTCTATAGGCAAGACAGCACTGACATCCATGGGATTAATAATTCATGTATTTTATCTCATTCAGGGCATTTCGGAAAGTCCATTATACTATATTTTCTGTGTAGTCAGTAAATTTTGTAGCTCTTAAAACCCGTGAAATGAAAAATAGGCTTGAAAAGCCATAACACTATCAATACATAAATATTAATGTAGCTCTTTTCATGACAAATATTCCAAAGTGCTCTCCAGTAAAAGAAAATGAAATAAAGCATGAGCAGAATGCAGATGACTGTAAGTCAAAAGGTCACTGAAATACACAAATCAAATGAATCTGTTTGACCAAGGGACTGACCAAGTTCACCCAGTAAATTCTAGTAAATCCTATGTTCTTTACTAAAGCTCTGTCTCGTCAAGCTTTGGGGATATTATGTCAAGAATGAGAAAATAACCACATTAACAACCATAATAAGAAAGGACATGTTGAGGCCATTTCGGTCTAGACAGAAAAGGTGTTCTTCCAAATAAGTACTGAGCATGCAGCATGCTTCATTCTCTAGCCAGACATTTATATTACTGATACAGCTAATAAGTTTTTAGGTATTGAAAAATTTAAAAAAATAGAAGTTGTAGGAAATATTTTATTCACCCACCACAGTGGCAAAACACTGATATATATTATGCTAATTTCTTTACCCTGTTGCAGTCATTCATGAGGGAAAAATAAATGTAGAGGACAAGCGTTCTGTAATGCATAACTACTGATTTACTAGGAGGAGTTTGTTTTCAGGTAATTTTCATCCTTCAGTCTTTTAAAAAGGGTTGTGTTCCATTGTAAAATATCTTCAGATCTGCTGAATTTTTTCATTGTATGATAAAGCTTATTATTAAAGAGAAGAACAAATTTGGGACAACAAGTGAACACAAGAAAATTGAGAATATTTCACTAGACTAGGATAGAAGAATGAGGTGTTTTTCCTAGTTTGGCAATACCACATGACAAAAGGGTTAAGTGTGATGCTGCATCTTCCTATTACATAAATACTTCCAGAGTAGGATCTGGGGGTTCTATGGCTGCTGGAGGGTTGTAGCTGGCTTTTAGGAGCTAGTTGAGAAAAAGATAATTAAAAAAGAAGTGCACATATGAAATTATTTAGTGTGTTATTTTTCTTCATGAGGTCAAAAAATATCTGTTTTATATTGGAATTAATAGATTAACAGGAGGGAGAAAATTATATTTATGTTTACAGCTTTATGTTTATATATTTTGAAAGGAAAAAAAAAAAAAAGAAAAAACCTACAGAGTTTTCTACTAGTGTTCAGCTCCTTCCAGGCGTGTTGTCTGCTTTTAATTGGAACAGAAACACTTAATTTTTCTGTAGGTATCTCTTATTCATATACAACTCTCTTAGCAATATAGCTCAATTTTGTTTGAGCTGCTAGTAGATTTATTCAGCAAGTTCAGAAGATCCCACTGAAATTCACAGGGGAACAAAAGTAATTCACTTTAATTGAGAATATTTTAATATTTCTTTAGCTACACATGAGCTCACACTAGTTTTTAAGTCTGAATATTGTACCAATATTGACTTCACAGCTATCACAAAATAGTCAGAACTAAAACTAAACACAATTTCTTTTGAACTAATTAAGACATATCTTTGACACCCATAGTGATCTTTTTCCCATCATCCTTTCCATCCTGTAGAGCTTGTTAAAGTACCCAGAAAGGTACCGAGACTACGCAGTTTTTCAGTGAAGCATTTTAGAAACACTTTGATTGTGCTTAATGTAGTAAGCGTTTTCACTCAGTGTTATCAGGGTATCTTTTTTTTACAAATATGATCTATAGAAGCTGTGTAATCTAAAGTTATATTTGGTATACTAGAATTTTAATATAGGTCCCAGCAGCACTATAAAACACATACTGAATATTTCCTGTATTAGATACATTGTTTATTGAAGTAACCCTTGCATCTGAGAGGATTCAAGAGACCGGACGCTTTGGTTAACCAAGGTGAGTCAGACAGGAAACAAACAACCTGCTTCTTTACATAAACACAAAGTATAATCTCTTTTGGAGATCAGTAAATACACAAAAAAAAAGGGTTCTATACATGTAACTAAAAAGCCAAAAATTTTTTTCTCAATACGTTTTGAATTCTATGTGATCTTGAGGTGTTAAAGTTCAATAAGAGGAGTTTTGCTTCATGCTCATAATTAGAAAACACTCTGAAAGCTAGGAATAAGCTGTTAGTAGAAATACTAATGAAAAATAATGTATAATCTCTGATCTAGGTCCTGCGAAACAGTAGTTATTGTGTTATATACTGAGCAATAGCAACTAGATAGGAGAACAGTATTATCAACAATACAGACTCAGGCGCAAGAGTGGAGCATGGAGAAAAATTAGGAAACTACCTCTTTTTAACACCTCAAAAAAACTTGCGTCCCTGTTTGACATTCATGTTTTATTTAGTCTTACGCTATAGAGAAAGATCTGTCTTTATTTTTTTAGGAATGAAAAGTAAAAAAATTGCACCCAAAATTAGGAGAAACAGAAAATAAAAACCAGTCTCTCTTGGCACAAGACATTTGCCAGACTTTAGCTTCCTAAATGCTCTTTCTTGTATGAAGAGCATTACACACAGTAAAACAGCTGCATCTTTAGGAAAGAGAGGCTTAGAGGTGTCAGTTTCAAAAGTGACAGTTTTTTAAAGGTCAGTTTTTTAAGGCAAGATGTCTGAAAACAGGAGGAAAGGTGTGTGTGGTTTTTGATACTCAGAGTGGACTGAGTCAGTGACCTGACCTCTATTAACTTCCCCTAAAATCCACAGAACGAGCCAGGAACCTCAGACTTGTTTCCCTACATGCTGAAAGGAAATATGTAATTATTGTAGCTAATATGAAGACTTGTAATTCTGCAATTTTTCCAAGTTCCAGGTACCTGCCAAGAGGTTGGAAGTAACTCCTCCGTCTGTTGAGGATCCAGAACTTCCATAATTTTTCAGCTGTAAAGGAGAATTTATTTCTTTAGAATAATGATTGCTAGAGGAAACATGGTTCTCACCTTTCTGGTAGTAATTTTGGGCCAGAGCATGTATCCAGGCAGTACTTTTAATCTGAGATTCCTGGAGTTCAAGCACACATCCTTTTGAAGAAATCCCTTACCCAACACTTCTCCATCAAATTAGAAGAAGGGTAGAGAAAGTCTCGTCCTGTCTTGTGCAAGTTTTGTAAAAAATAACGTGAATTAACTCAGCTGGCATGGAAGTACAAGGAAAAATGGCAGTGTTTAGATAATTCCCTGGCAAAAGAAAAAAAAAAAAAAAAACCCCAAGAAAACAACAAAGAAGTGAGACTTAATCAATGTCTCCTCCTGGGATGATTTATGGAGTTTTTCACTCAGTGATTGTCGAACTTAAAACGGAAAAATAGTCCTGGAGTGAGACCTGCAGTGTAATTAAAATTTTACCTCAAGTCCTGAAACAAGAACTACAATATATTATTTTATTTGCTATTTTACCCAAGTAAATTGAAGCTTCTTTTCTATAATGGAATTCTTAGAAGTGCTATTCCTAAGTCATAGAATCACAGAAAGAGTTGGGTTGAAAGGTACCTTAAGGACCATACAGTTCCAAACCCCCTACAATGGCAAGAACACCTCTCACTAGCCAGGTGGTTCAGATCCCTGTCCAACTTGGCCTTGAACACTCCAGCGATGGGGCAGCCACCACTTCTCTGAGCAACTTGTTCTGGTGCCTCACCACCTTCACAATAAATTTCTCCCTTAGATCTAATTTAAACTTCTTCTCTTTCAGATTGAAGCTGTTCCTCCTTTTCCTGCTATTACATGTACCTGTAAAAAGTCCCTCTCCAAGAGAAGAAGCCTTCTTTTCTCCCAGCTGAACAATCTCAATTCTCACAAAAGCCTTTTCTTAGAAAAGAAATTCTCCACCCATCTAATCTTCTTGGTGGCCTCCTTTGGACTCACTCCAACAGGTCAATGCCCTGCCAGTGCTGGGACCCCTGAGCTGGATGCAGTGTTCCAGCTGGAGTCTCACCAGAGCAGAGCAGAGGGGCAGAATCCCCTCCTTCCCCTTCTGCCCACACTGCTTTGGATGCAGCCCAGGACACATTTGGCTCTCTGGGCTGTGAGTGCACATGGCTGGGTCATGTCCAGCCTCTCATCCACCAGCACCCCCAAGTCCTTCTCAGCAGGGCTGCTCTCCATCCCTTCATCCCCCAGGCCTGGATTGATACTGGGAGTTGCCCTGACCCAGGTGCAGCACACTGCACTTGGTCTTGTTGAACCTCATGAGGTTCCCATGGGCTCACTCCCTGAGCTTGTCTAGGTCCTCTGGATGGCATCCTGTCAGTCAGGAGTGTCACTGCACCACTCAGCTGATGTCACCTGCAAAAGTAGTATGGCAGACTTGGAGAAGTTCTACTTAGCAAGTGTTTTGATGCAACATCCATACTGTGAAGCTGAACCAAGCTAAATGAAAATTGGAATTTAAAGGTAGGATGTTCCCACTTGGAAAACACCAGTTCATGCCATTTACTCAGCAACCATTTCTTCAGAGAAACTGAGCCCCTCTGCTGCACCATTTTTCTATAGGGACATTGAGCTGTCCATTACTGTAGGTTATGCATGATATTGTATATTTCAGGGAGCATGCACTCCTTTTCAAGAGCAGACCCAAACACATCCTTGAGGCTGAACATGGCCAACTGCCATGTTCAGCCACATCCACTAGCAGTGTGATCATCCTGATTATGCATTGGTTAATGGTTAGTGGAAAACTGAAGATGGCTCACTTCCTGGTGAGGAATGCATTCAGGCATGTTCAAACTCTGTGTGAGTGTTTAAAGTTATATGTGAATAGAAAAAGGGATTATCATCCTTATTATTTCTCAGTTTATCAAGACTGATCTATCTCACAGTAAAGAACTGCAGGCTCCAGATTTTCATGAAAGTTTCCCATATTTGCTGTAGGAGCAGATTCCTCCAGGAGGCATCAAAAAGGCTCCAAACCTGGCTCTGTGGAAATTAAAGAAAATAAATCAAGATGTTACTTGTTTTGGTAAATGGTGATTCTGGGACTTATTGAAAAAACCTGCTTAATTTTCCCAGAAGCAAACTGGAAAGTCCCTTCCATTTTTTAAAATACCTGCATAGTTTTACAAAGTCGTCTGGAATTTATCTCTTACTCATTGCAGTTATGAATATATTGAGAACATGAACAGCTTTTAGTGAAGTATACATCTATTCCTTGTAAGAAATTAAAGGGTAGGAGAGATACAACCTTTATAATACACATAAAAATATCCAGCTGTCCGCCTGTTACAGCTGGAGGGACAAGAATTGCAGAATTATTGTTAAAAGTTTGCATGGAGGGACTGGGTAGAATAAAGCAAGTTTTAGGATCAGGAGACTCCCTGCTTACCAGTTAATAATTTATATTTTAATGATTGCTCCTCCAGCATCAGGCTATACTAGGTGAGGTAGTGACCTATTTAATTTGGCTCTTAGCATGAAGCCTGGGCACACCTGTGCAGTAGATGAGACCAGAGCCTGAGCTCTTTAGTCAGAGCCATTCACTCCCAATTTCACATCTGTACCTTACATTCCTCACTTGGGATCTGAATAAAGAAGGAAAGGAAGTCTACTGCTCCAATAATATGAAGGTCTGAGGAAGCAGCCTGCTGCAAAAGGCATATGTTAATGGACAGCTTTCAGTGGTGAGATTTCCAGGAGGTCAGGCAATCTGATTTCATCATCTCCAGCATTTAACTCTGTGAAAGAGACATAAACTCTTAATGTGGAAGGAATGGGCCTTTTAAGTTTCTCGGCTAGTGTCTCTCTGGTCTGAAGTCAATTTCCAAACTCCATTACATTCAGTAGATGCTGGACTGGGACCTTAAAATTTAATTTTAATGGTTAAACCAGCTGCTTCAAAGTGATCACGTACTTCCTTATCTGTTAAAAGTTATAAAGTTCCTCATAAAGGGAGAGAAATGTGCTCCTTTTATGATTAGGCAGATTCATAAAGATCCTTATAAAAAGAGAATCTTTTTTTTAATGGAAAAAAGCAGAAAAGTCCACTCAGCAATGTATATATTTTAGATAAAGCCGTTTAAACTCATTTTTAGTCTAAATACTTTGTGCTGCCCTCCAGCTAACAGCTCTAGAGACGGAAGGCACCATTATAATCTACTCCCATTTGCCTTTGAAAGTACAAGAGTCCACCCTCTTTGTTCATAGACTTAAACCAAAACAAAAAAATAGAAATCAAAACACAGGACTCTACAAATAACACATATTTTTCAACATTGTGCATCCCTTGTACTTGGTTTCTTTTAATTTTTTTTCAAAAGGAAAGGCCCTCTTCTTGTTCTGCAGACAGCTACTGTGAAATGAGTCCAAAGCTCCAGAGAAAATTTTTTCAAAAATCCTTGAAAAAGCCTTTGTGATTTCCCTTGACTATTGATCTACATCCCTCTACCGACTTAAGACTAATACATGTTAGCAGGACTTGAAAGTGATTTTTTTGATATGCAGGTGCAAAATATTTAACATAACCTTGAGTTTTATTGCACAAGACTCCTAGTTCTGGGGCAAAATATGTTTTCATGTATAAGTGATCCCAAAGCCCCCCTTTTTCCACTTGCCATATTTTCTTCAGACCTTTTAGTTATAAAAAATTCAGGGGTGAAGAAGCTTTCAAAACTCCCTGTGGCAGACTAAACTAGAGCTGAACCTTCACGTGATTATTCCAGAGTGAGTCATTTAAGCATGGGACTGCTTCACAAACTTCAGGGACTTCATTTGC
Organism: Coloeus monedula; assembly: GCF_965178545.1. NCBI lineage: Eukaryota > Metazoa > Chordata > Aves > Passeriformes > Corvidae > Coloeus > Coloeus monedula. Next base: position 14,848,215 of record NC_138822.1, on the reverse strand, counting down.
ATGTGAATATTGATTCCTCTCACACAAACAGTTCATCCTTTTATGTTGCTTTTGCATGAATTTGCCCTCCAGAGAATTGATTTTTTTCTGTGCTTCAGCCGGGTACTTCTACTGCCCAAGTCAAAAACACTTCTCCTCAGAGAATCAAATGAAGCAATGAGAATGTGTAGATAACCCTCAGTTCTTCCTCTCAAGCATAAACAATTCACATTTCCTCCCAAGGAAAGACTGAACATTTGACCTCTCTTTTAAATCATCAGATAAGCAAAAGCAGTTGTGTGTGTGTAGGGGTAGAGATATCCATCAAACAATCTAAATTACCAAAAGTAGTTAGGTGAAGCATTTCCTAAGTGAATCAGATCTCAAAGTACTCCTTCATCATTCAAACAAGGGTTATATTTTCGTTCTTGTAATTCAATCTGGGGCTGTGCTTGCCAGCTGCAAACAAAACTTACAGTGTATGAGTTTGACCCCGTAGCCTCTACTTACATGAGGAACTGCTATGAATTTCCGACTGAAACCCCCAGAAAAGACAACATGATTTTAGCCCATTTGCACAGGAGTGCTGCATGGGTCATAGAACAGTCTCATATCCTGAAAAGTCAGCGAGCAAGCAAGCAACCTGGAATCATCTCACCAGACAAGCGGACACCCTCTTTTCCCCTTTCACCAAAGCTGACACTACAGTATTTCGTGACGTATAGACTGGTCATCACAGTACTTACACATATCCCCACAACTTTAGTGATACACTATATTTCTGTTATAATATCATAGCAGAACACAGAAATGCCTTCCCAATTCTATCATACACTTATTTTAATGCAGCAATATTCCCTGTGTTAGAATATAGTGGTATGAGATGCTGTGATGACACAATAATTAGAGGCATCATATTACCAGGACCAAGTCACATACAAAGAAAGATATATGGGAAAATTCAGTCAATTGCCAAATATTTCTCTTAACAGAAGGCTGGGATATGGCTGTTTCATAACAAAACTGAGATATATCAATTTGTTATATGTAGGATGCATGGAAAAATAATGATCTCTACCCTACGTTATCCATTTATTGTTAATGGTTCACCTGCACCTTTTTCATGAAACCCAAAGTTCACAATGTTTAGAGTAGTGTAGTAACAGTGCTGATAATGGTATCTATAAAATAAATAAGAGCAGCATGAGAAAAGGCTTGTTCTCAGCTTCTCTATCAGCTGATAGTGAACAATATTTTGGCACAATAACAAAAGTTCTCAGATTCAGATTTCTTGAGGAAAATATTGCTAATGTCCTATGGAAAGTTTCATAATTTTCACAGTGTATTTATTTTGGAGACCAGATGAAGAGTTGTACAACTATAAAAAGTGTGATGAAGAACAACTACTAATAGTTACTATTTGACAGGAAAATACTTTTTTTCCCTGCTTCTGACCTTTAACAATTGCCTAAACAACTGGTGGTTTTTGCTAAAGAAGTCGTAGGTTAGATTGTGAACTAGGAAAAAATATCACTCTGCTCTGTATAGGACATGTTCAAAATAAACTTGCCAAAAAATCTCATCATATTATGAGGGTGTGATAAATTACCCTAAATTCTCTATCCCTGGTTTTGAGGTTACTTTCCTTTCCATTTTAGCTTCTACAGGCATTTCTCTTGATTGGAATATATGGTTATGTGTATTGTACTCGTTCTTCAGTGACATATAGAGCCTGTATGTGTGAGATTGGATTGTACAGACACCGGGTTCAGTTCAAGTAGCAATGTTGTCTGAATAAATGCTAATATAATAGTGTTTACCATGGGTATATTCAACAGTCCTTCCTTCCTGTCAAACCTGAAGTAATCACTGCATTCATTTTTTTGGCATATTTAATGTTTACAGTATCATAGATTGACATTTATCTGACAACTCCTGTATCTCTTCCAAACGGCTTTCTTTATTTGCTAGTGACATTCCAACTATTGATTTGAAATTCTATCACAATATTAAACGACTAATTGCTTCAAAATTTCCAGTAAATCTTAAGCTTAACTGAAACGCAAAGTCATGTCTTTTTTAAGAATAGTATTTTAAAAATATTATTGATGGCTTTCCTAATTAAATAGACAAAAATGGGACCAGTAAAAACCTGTTTTCCTACTGCAATATCCTCCTAGTGATATCTCTTCATTAAAATAAAGAAAAAGGATAAATCTTTATAGAGTCCAAATTATCTGGGCTGGAATTTTAATTGTGCTTCCTCTTGCCTGGGGATTAAGAAATTTCAGACTAAACAGTCAAGAGGTTGTACACAGTTTCACAGTTTGAAAACTGCCATCCTGAGTGGTGCATAAATTCATTTGTATCAGCCAAACACTTCCCACTCTCCGTAAAGACTAATTGGGAGTCTAGAAACCGGGGCTATTAGGGACATCAGTAAAGTTTAGGAGAAATGGTTCCTCCTGATGTGTACAGGATGAAAGTGAAATCTGAAGAATATTTTGGACTGAAGGGGGTGGAATAAGGGACATCAGGTAAAATCGTATTCCCATGGCATTAATTCTAGACAACAGAGTGTCATCTGAGCAGTTCTTAGACTTAACACTTTTGATGTCTTGGCTTGTGATTTTTACCATGTTAAATGCAAGAGTACAGGTCACAAGGACTTGCTTGAAACTAGGTAATTTTGTGTCAACATTGATAGGTATAAGTCTGGTATGAGAGACAGTGATTTTTCTTTGTGCTTTTCTCAGCGCTTTGGTATACATCTGAAAGGAAAGATAAGGTCATCATGAAAATTTGGGTAGCAACAAGGCAGATGTCATCTTTTCTAAATCAAATACCTTCAAGTGGCAAGACACAATTTTAGGAAATTGAGCTGCTTCTTTCAACATCAAACAGCTGGGAAGTCTTGAAGTTTTCAGAGAGTTTGGCATTGAAAATGGATGTCCTAAAGGTTATTTTTGTTACTGCATCTGTGTAAGCAAAAGAATGATAACTCAAATAAATGGTCCAACCAGTTTTATGTTACTGGTAGCAGTAAGAAGAAGCTCAAGTTTCTTCCTTCTAGGCAAATTATTTATACACCAAGGCGTACGGGCATCTTTCATTACACACAGGTCAAAGAAATCCAACCATTTCTATACCATTAATAATGACTTATCAATTATTCTATTTGTTCCACTATTTTTTTTTTCTTTTTGGCTGATTGAGTACAGAGCAGGGAAAGGGGGTGAGAAGATGAGAAACCAGAGCTGACAGAGCAGTACCAGCACACTTTTCAGCTTGGCTAGCACTCATCTGCCATGCCTCTGTCAATTCAGTGGTGAAGGTGAACAAGCACTCTGGCTGTGGGGCTGAAAAAACATTTGTTTCCTCACCCTGGGTATGACTTACACAAACAAGAACCTCAGTCATACACTAGCAAGGGCTACCCTTAGCTCTGAATACTCATACCATCTCACGACCAATTCAATTTCACCAATTTGGGAAAGAGTGATTGACAATGAGTTGTCTTTTTTCTCCCTATTTCATTAGTATCAGCCTGTGGATTTTAAAGTGTGTTTCGGTTAGAAATAACATGGGCGTGTTAGAGATGACATGCCAATTCCCTAAGGAATCTGACTGCAATTTTCTTCCGTTTTCAACAGTCCTATCAGATTAAATGCAAGATGCTTCCTTCTCCTGTGCTAGTGTTTTCTTTCCCTTGGCCAATTTAGGGCTTGAAATTTAGTCTTTATTTCTGCTGTTCACGATTTTAATGTTATTAGGAAATTACTTTTTTTTCCAAACCTGCATTCTGGGAGTGAATCCAGGCTATTGGCATGTTCACAATAAATGCACAATATGATAGCAAATAGGAAAAGTCATATTAATTCTCTTCCATGTTGATATTCAGGAACTGTTCTTCCTACATTTACTGGAGAGAATGACATTTACCTGAACTTAACACTCCACCTCTTCTTTTTTTTTTCCCCCAAGTGCAATGCAGCTAGAATTGCCCAAAGAGAAAAGTAGAAGTAATTGAGAAAAATGCATACAGACACATATACCCATGGTTTAACTGAATCTAAAAAGCAATCCTGCTCTGCAGTTCATTTTCTGATTGCTTTCACATCAGGGTAGCAAGCATAAATTTGTGCTGCATCTGCCCTGACACTTAAAAAATAACAGCTTTCACACATCACTTCTTTTAACCCATTAATGTTTAAGTCATTACATTATAAATTATCTGGTTTACATCTGCCTTTTAGCACTCCTAACTTTCTGTGCCTTCACGCTTTTGTTCTTCTAAGGATGAGCACTGAAGGCAGGCAGATTATAGCAGGTCCCTGGCAGTGCCCTGTTCTGTGTTCTTACACAAGACAGCACTGAGAGTGAGACATGACACTGTAAAGATGAGGAATTCAGACACCATATGTCCCTGCAGCAGTGAGGCACAACAGGATGCTCTAACGCCAGAGAGAGCATCCTGCTGTGCCTCAGTTCTGGAGGACATCACTAAGGTTTCACCCTTATCTGTGAACTACCTGCTGTTTACGCTCTTCTGTCACTGTTCTGCTCTTCATTACTACACTTTCTCAATTGAATATTGACGCTCTATTTGAATGAATCTGCACAATTTTTTTACTGTAAGGGCATACTTATAACTTTTGAAGAATGAAAACAAACAAACACTGACTTGAAATAGAGTCCAAAGGAGAAAATGAATTTATTGAAAATTTTAATTCGCCAACTGAAAAATAAATGGCCATTGCAGCAAACACACATGAAGAGAGGGCTTTGCAGAAAAATCCCCTCAAAGACCTTTGTCAGTGATCAGTCACTGAAGAATGAATGACTTTACTCACTGACAACTGGTAAGATTAATTTTATTATTGCTGTTAAGAAGATGGAGTTATGGAGAAATACCTATGCTGCATTTCAATAGGTGCAATCAATTTAATCTCTTTCTCCGACAATGTCTCACATATAATCTTTCAAGAGAAGGAAATACCATTTCTTTAATTGTCATGTGTATTGTTGTAAAAATTCCTCATGAACGGTCACTAGGAGAAATGTCATTTCAAGATTCTGATTTTTTTTTACTTTTTAAAGCCTTAGTATTTTTACATGTGAAAAAAATGTCGAAGTCCCTTTTATCTAAATGACCTCATGGCCTTCTGAGAGGGTGACTTTAATGCTTACACATACATACACTTTTCTTTGTGGTGAACATAAACATGAGAATAGTTTTATCAAACAAGAATAGCTCAATCTAGTTCAATCTAGTTCTACCTAGCCTAATGAGTCAATACCCATTAGTGATATTTGCCTGGTTTAAGATATGTTAATTTCATTACATAGACTCTTTATTCTTGAAAAACATAGTCACAGAAAATGGTTTTATTGATGTGATTTGGGTTTGTTCTTTTAGAAAAACAGTGCTTCTGATGAACACTTGATCACTAAGGCTCAATTAAACATAATTTAATATATCTGTTAGAGTTTAGCTTTAGAAGATTGTTCTACTTCAAATTCCATTCCCCTTTTTTAGACCAGGAAAAAACCTTATTTGAAATAGCGAACCTCAGTCTAAAGGAACAATTTTAGAACAAACATGCAAAAACCTGGATAGAAGTACTCCACATGGAAATTCTGAGAGAAGAAGTACTTTGAGTCACAGAAGCAAATTCTATTACGTTGGGATATAGGCTGCAGGCCTCAACCCTTGGTCTGTCATGCAGGAGGAGTTCACCAAGTCTCAAGCGGTAGAATTACACATATCTGTGTATAAACATGAGTCTCAGTCAAAAACAACCACATGGTTGGCCCGGTACAAAATCTTCAATCTGGTCAGGAAAGTGTCTATAAAAGTATTTTTAAATTAATTTATTTTTCCTGGTACCCTGGACCCCTATTACTTTCACACCAAATACATATCAGGATAATTGGCATTACTATGAACAAGCACACAAATTTTTACAAGTTGAAGAAAATATGAAATATTAATATTTTAGAGCTATGCAAAAAAGAGCAGCATGATTTGTGAATACTTACTTTCTGTAATTATAATTATTCTTTATCATCAAACTCTATAAAATCCCCAGAACAAAAATTTCATCTGAAAGGCTAATGTGTTTGCAAGTAGTAAGATGTAAATTAAGAACTTCTCTATAAAGCCTTTATTATGATTCATTCTTCTAATCAGCTTGTGCAAAATGTGTTCAAAATCTTTGAATTTTTTTTTTAATGGAAAATTGAGAAAGACATTTATTATCTCCATTTCTATTCTTCAAAGTCTGATTTTGAGTTACAGATCTCCATGCAAAGCAGTGTAACAAATTCCAATGCCTTCAAATACATTAATTCAGAACATGATCCAGAGATTTTTCCATGTACAAATTTAGCACCACAATGCTTCTCCCTAAGCTGGAGAAGATTTGAATGTAAAAATGTTACATTTCTGCAGGCAATACAAAGTTCTTACCAATGAAGGTATGCAAAGTCAGTCAGCTGAGCTTTGTGTTCCCTAAGCTCTTTCAGCTTTTCGGATGAACCTCTTTAAAGTTTCATCTCAAGAAAGAATGATTTCATAATCAATGGCAAATTCATCATTTCTAACCAAATATTATCTTAATGATTCATTCTAAAATGCATATGCTTAAGTACTTCCAGTAAATCTAACACAAATTACAAGGAATCCCCCAAAAGATAAAAATACATAGACATTTGCAAATTGTTGTATAATTTTAGTATCAATTTGATTTTTAGTTAAGATTCAGCTTTAATAAAAAACATAGTTTCTTGCAAGCTTGCTTTTGAAATACATCAGTGGGGTTCCCAGATATAATCCTGAATCTTGTGTTAGTGACCTTGGACATTTTGGTATTTTAGAAACCCGACCCAACAACTTCCATGCAAAAAAGTGATTTGGAAACAAATCCTAAGGACTATGAGAAACACCAAGACATCCTCCCCTCTTCTGAAATGGTTTATTTACTGAGGGTTTTAGGCATATATCACTTATTTCAGACCACTGTGTAAGAGTCACAGCATGCTTTTACTAAAGCAGCAAGAGAATACATTGCCAGGTCTCTTTATTTGAGTATGTTTGTTGGTGGGACATAATTTGGTTTAGCCTTAGTCTTAATTTCCATATTAATTAGATTAAATAGAGCATGAGTCACAACATCCAAAATTGGAACCAAATCCAATAATTTAAAAATTATTGCACATTGGTCTTCAGATCTGTGAATTATTTTTCTGGATGCTGCAGCAATAATGATCAGACCTATTTTCTTCTCAGCTATGACTTGAAGTTCAGGACTGTAGATTTAAATTTTACCAGAACTCTTTCAATAATTATGCTTTTCCCTTTCCGTGTATCTTACATCCTAGTGTCTGAACCCACGCTTTTCCTTTTAAGAAAAAAAGTTGATATTGTGCTGGATTTTATTAATTCCGTTAGTCACAGACAGCAAGGAAGAACACAATACATATTTTTTAGGTATATGGTTAAACTCTGCTGTGTACAGGATGCATAGAGTGAAAATAACTGTCAGTATGCCAAACTCCTCTTAGCATGACATGTTCTTGAAGTCACAAGGCTCTCAAGTTTGCTATCAGACTGCAGCCAGTGAAATTTTCATTTTCGCCCATGCAATTTATGTGTAAAGGTGCTTTTGCAGCATCAAGTAATTTGTTTCACACAGAAAACATGAGTGACAAGTCCCGTCACTACTAGAAAGCAGAAGAGAAAGCTCCATGGCAATCACAATCCATCAGCTTTCCCAAGGACTTTAAATAATTACTTCTGACACACTGTTTTGTGGTTTTTGTAGGACAGGTATAAAGTCTGTTTACTGCTATATGAACTAAATGACCTTTTTTTTTTTATTTGCATTGCATTCTTAGAAGTTACTGCAAAGTATGGAATATATCAATCCTTCATCAGGTCCTTCAGGAAATTAAAATGGGCAGCAAGGTCCTATTTTCCTTGGTCACTGTCATGGGGCTTTATTACCATTGAAAAGGAATTTTTTTAATCAATTCATTAAGTAAATACTTTGGGGAGGGGTAGTTTTTACATTTTAAATTTCTGAATATGCAGATGAGAGCAAAATATTTACCAGTGAATATGAAGTTCAAGATAGAATAAAGTACACTCATCTCTGGAAGATCTCCAGGACCAAAGCTGGCAACCTGACTCATAAGAGCAAGCAGGTAGGAAAGAGAAGGATTCCTTTACATGTGTTATGGAGTTAATTTTGGCCTTTATGATTAACTGAGTTGTTTGGACAGTAAAAGGAATTCATCCTTATAGTTTTTGTGTTCCCATGCCATAATAAGGAATGGCAAGATACTAGAGTCCTGCACAGGTGAGAGCTCAAACTTCACAAGTGAAGTTTTATCATGCTAAATTAGCAATAACATATATACAAAAGCACTTTCTGTAGCTCAAGATTCTATTAAGATCTCTGTAAAAAAATAACACAATTGTTCAATATAATAGCATTCTCAGTCTAAATGTGTGAAGGCCAGTGATGATCAAATACTATCCACAGTAGTCAAAGTGGACTCATCCTCCATTTCTCATTCACTCATCTTACACCCTTTCAAGCGTGGTGTGGTAGAAGAGCTCACAAGCTCCTTCCTGTTTGGATGGCATGCTGACTTACCAGGATGAAACTCCAGCCTGAAAGCTGACAGTATTTCATTCCAGGGAGTTTATTGTTTCATTTTAGTGTGAAACCTGAAAAGATTGCTGTATTTAGAAAAAGTATGATGAGAATGGAACTCAGCTGATTTAAGTCTTTGCATGTGAGGAGTCTGGTAAGAATTTCATTAAGGTCTCTTAAGACTTGAAAACTCACCAGGCTTAAAAATTCTCTGTTTAGCTGAGGCTTTCATGGTTTTCACAGCTTCATTAATTTTAATCACCTTTTCTTTATCTGGTCACACTCCTGGCAAAATCAAACCTGTTAGTCAAACAGAAGTAAATTTTATTCCTGGCTATGGTCCATTCAGGTGTTAAATGACACCATTAAATATCAAAGATACGGTTTTTAAGCATGCAGTATTGCACTCATGAAACTTAAAGACTTAAAATGCAATCTTCTTCACCAGAAGATAAATACTCTGCAAAAGGAATAGCTTTGAGTTTTTTCATAGTAGTGAAGGGAGAAAAAAATATGATAAAAACATTGATGCTAAGTAAATATCATGTGATCTGCTTTTGGTGGTGTATATCCACAAATTACACAAAATAAAGAAAAACAAAACGCAAACAGATTTATTCTGGTTTTGTATTGTGAAAGGATTGACAAAAATCTGAGAGCGAAAAGACTCTCAGATGACATATGGTTACTTGGGTGTAAGAGAGGTGGGTGCTGACCAGGTTACTCTGCAAAGGAACAAGGCCTGTTGGTGTTAGAGTTACACTCATTTATATGTATCTGTAGATGGCAGGATTTGATCCTGTCGCAGAAGAAAAAATAATCTTTTTTCCTGCTAAGGCACCTGTATGAGATGATAATATTTTGTACCGAATTTTTAAACGCTCACTCACTGTTCAGAATAGATTGAAATTATCTTCAGCAAAATCAAGTGAGCAGTAAACATATATGTACATAGAAAAGTATAAAAAGTGTGAATGAATCAGTAACCAAAAAATAGGTGAAAGTTTTAAAAAATAGCATCCAATCAGGTCTTGTTTACAGGGTATGGATGTTGGTTTATGAATCAAATCAAAGTGTAAAACACATTTCTCATAATTCTTTATTTGTTTGCCAATGTATTCATAGACAAATTTATATGTAAGTATTCATCATGCTAACAATAAACAGGTATTGACTCCTTCAGAGAAAGACATTATGATTTATTGACTTCAAAGGTAAATACTGGATGAAGCTAAGGTCAGATTTCTCTTAGATAAGTATTAGTTTTGATAGTAATTGAGAGGAGAAATTTTCATCTGTATATACATTCTAACGACTTGGTTCATTACACTCATTGCAAAGCAATTATGAACTTCATCTCTTAATCAGTTGCAACTGGAAACTTCTCTTGTGCAACATGTTTTAACAATGCATTTACAGAAACAGGCTCATGGTAACAAAAGAGACCTGTTTAATGAGGGGTGATCCACAGTCAGGAAGAATAGAAGTCTGTATATCAACAGGTTTTAGAGTGCAATGTACTTCAGTAATAAAGTTGAGGACATATAAATCATCTTGGAATGAAATTAGTAAGAAAAATCAGAATACCTGTGCATTTCAGTTATCCTCAAGTTAGGAATATTCTTCCCTCCTCTGTCTTTTAATATATCATACTTTATCATTAAATTTTAATTCCATTGTATATTAAAAAAACCTGTCAAACAGCTTTAGATATTAAAAGGATTAGCTCAAATATTTCTAGGAGTATCAATAAGAATTGAATGATACAATTTGGTAATGTTACAAGAGAGATCTAATATTTTCTTCAGATTAAGAATCTAACTGCTTTTACTTAAGATCAAGGGAGTAAAAGGGGCAGATGAAAAAGGGGAAAAGAGGCAGTCAGCTCAGGAAGGCTGAGGTGAGGTTATGAAGAGAAAATCAGAAGGTCCAAAGTCCATCTAGAACTTAATCTGAGTGTGTGTGTGTAAAAGACAATAAACAGTATTCCTGCAAGCAGGGCAGCAGCAAATGGAGGGAGGGCCAAGGAGGATCTCTGACATTTACTGGATATGGCAGAAACGTAGGGACAAAGGATGAGAAAAGGCTGAGATATTTAATTCCTCCTTTGCCTCAGTCTTTAATAGTAAGACCAGTTGTCGTCTGAGCTGAAAGACAGAGACAGGGAGCAGAAAGAAGCCCCCATAACCCATGAGGGAATGGTCAGTGACTGGCTATGCCACTTAAATCCACACAAGTCCATGTGGCTGGGTGGACTCTACCCAAGTGCTGGGGAGGCAGCGGAAGAGCTTGTCAAGCCACTTTCAATCATTTACTACCAGTCCTGCATAACTGGGGAGGTCCCAAGTGACTGGAAGCTGGCAAATACGATAAGGGCCAGCAGGAGGATGTGAACATGACCTCAGTGTTGGGGAAGGTGAAGGAGCCAATCACCTGAGTGTGACCGTGTGGCACCTACAGAACAACCAAGGGATCAGACCCAGGCAGGGCCTGCTTGACCAGCTGGGTGTCCTTCTACAGCAAGATGACCTGGTTCGTGGATGAGGGACAGGCCATGGATATGTCTACCTGGACATCAGTAAAGCCTTTGATAACGTCCCACAGAATTCTGACAAACACTGGCAGCCAATGGCTTGGATGCGTGCACCGTTTTCTGAGTTAAAAACTGGCTGGATGGCCAGGCCCAGAGAGTGGAAGTGAATGGAGCTGCATCCAGCTGACAGCCAGGCACTGGTGGTGTTCCCAAGGGCTCTCTACTGGAGCCAGCCCTGTTTAATATCTCGATAACGTGGATGATGAGATGGAGTGCCCCTTCAGTCAGTTTTTGGATGACACTGAGTTGGGCAAGAATGTCTGCTGGAGGGCAGGAAGGCTCTGCAGAGGGATCTGGACAGGCTGGTTTGATGGGCCAAGGCCAGTGGTGTGACTTTCAATAAGGCAAAGTACTGGCTACAGCCCTTGGGCCACAACAACCCCAGGCAGCACTACAGGCTGGGGAAGAGTGGCTGGAAGGCTGCCCAGTGGGAAAGGACCTGGGGGTGCTGGTCAACAGTGGCTCAACATCAGCCAGCATGTGCCCAGATGGCCAAGGGCATCCTGACTTGGGTCAGAAACGGTGTGGCCAACAGGACCAGGGCAGTGACCGTCCCCCTGTACTGGGCACCTAAGGCTGCACCTTGAGTGCTGTGTCCAGTTCTGGGCCTCACACTAAAAGAAAGACGTTGAGGTGCTGGAGTGAGTCTAGAGAAGGGCAACAGAGTTGGGGAACAATCAGGAGCATAATTCATATGAGGAAGGGCTGAGGGAGCTGGGGGTGCTCATCCTGGAAAAAGGAGGCTCAGGAGTAACCTTACTGCTCTCTACTACTACGTGAAAGGAGGTTGTAGCCAGCTGGGTGTCGTCCTCTACTTGCTGGCAACCAGTGACAGACGAGAGGAAATGGCCTCAAGCCGTGCTAGCAGAAATTTAGATTGGGTATCAGGAAAAGTTTCTTCACTGAAAGGGTTGTAAATATTGGAACAGGTTTCCCAGGGAAGTGGTGGAATTACTACAGCCCTTAAGTAGTTACAGTGCAGTGACATAGTGTGTAATAGCTATGACTTTAAGTGTAGTACTAAGAGCAAACCAGTCAAGCATGTGAAAAGTAGTCCTAAAAGTCAATCAGAAATTACCAGTTCTTAACAACAGGGGCAAAGACGTATCATGCCCATAGTGATTTCAGTGTACCTATTGATTTTTCATGCATTAAACTGAGATAAATCAAAATTAGGTGAACTTGCCAGAGAAAAGCTGCTCATTCAGTGACACTATGAGAATACATGTTGTTTTTATTAAACACCTTTTTTAGGAAAAAATCAAAGAACTCATGGAAAATTCAGAACCATTTTATTCCACAAATGGCTTTTTGTTATAATTTCCCTAAAATTTGCATTTTTATTGCAAAAGTAAAGTAAATCTCAATGAACTGTATACATTGAAAGTTTAATTTAGTTTTAAACAATTTGAAATTATTCATTTTCCTTACAAAAAGAAAAAGCCCTTCCACCTGAAATCTGCTTCATGCACCCTGACTTAACACAGCTATCTCAGTACAGTGCCATTTCTGTCTTCTCTTCATCACCTTCCATATTCTTACTGTTATTTGCAAATCAACACAGCTCTCTATTAAACTGAAATAAGGGAATGAGGAGTTTGTTCTAATACTCTATGTTACCAAATTGCAGATTCATTCAGGAACTTCTTAAAAGAGTTAGTACTATTAGAGTAAGGAAGGGCTGTAGAACAGAATTTTTTGAAACTCTCCTTTAAGATGATAATTTTTGCTACCACAGTAAGTACTGAGATATTTATGGAAACTGCTGTGAGACTCTGGTTTGTCAAACCAAAAAGGACAGATTACGTGTTCAAGGGTTCAAGAAGAAGAAAAATATAATATGAATTTATGCATAGATTTTCTGGGTGACTGAAATCAAAGGAGATGTTTCCTTTTACAGTGACAATTTACTGTGAGAAATACGCATAAACAGAAAGCTGAGGGTAGATTCTGAAACAACTAGAGTGGAAAACATGACTCTCACCTGATTTTATTTTCTTAAATGCTTCTAAGTAGACAATATCCTTCCTATTTTTGTTTTATCAGTGGAGAGCAGTGGCAAACAATAGTCCATTTTTTTATATGCTTTTGGGTTTGGTTACCACTACAGGGATGAAAGACCCAAAAGGCCCAGATTATTCACTATTTCTATTTAACAGAAAGGTATTGCCAGTATCCCCATACTATGTACGACATGAAATGGAATATTTCTGCTTAATGATTGGTAATAGAGCTTCTTCAAGCTCTGTAAAGCTCCATTTTACACAGTGCTATGAAGAGGATACCACCTCTTGCTGAGTTAATTATTTTACTCCTTTTTATGCTCTGTCTGAGCATTCTAAATACGTAAGGCACAAGAATATGTTAGAGATTTCTATAAATGCTTCTAACATGTCAACATTCTTTTAATCTAAATAATGTTCTTTTACAGGTTTCAACCCTTTGAGATGATTAATCATGACTAGCAGTAGGCATTTCTCCTCTCTAACCCTGCCACAAGCAGTTAGTATCTGGTCTAGGTTTCTGGGACAAAACTGTAAAGATAAATACCAAAGACAAATACTAAAATTTATTCTGTGATTTTAAAAGCACAGAAATAGAAGAAATAGAAAAAAAAATTATAGCATTCCTATGCCTCTATTACCGGATTGTTAACACTTGACAGAATTTAAAAAGAATTATATTCTTACTGTATCAAAACCCCAAGTCTGTATATTCATCCTATGTGATTTATCTTTTCCTTCAGTGAAAAAGCATGAGTTTTGTAATTGCCTAATACATGAAGCACATACATCAACTAAAACCCAGTGTCAAAAGCAGTAAGAACAAATAAACAGCATTTTAAGGCTGCCCACAAGCTGGGTATTTGTGCTCCCATGATGCTTTGTTTTACTCTTGTGCTAACAGGGCAAATCTGGAGTGAAACATGCTTTCCATGGGAAGTTATATACATATCTATAAAAACTTGAAGTTTTAGGGTTTTTTAGTACGAAGGCTCAAAACTGAGGACAAACTTGAGGTGAGTAGATCAGGCTAGCAGTATTACAGCAAAGTTTTCAGAAGTACATTGGGCAATACATATCGCAATATACTCAATGCAATTTTCTAATTGTCATCCCTCATTTTCTCTCCTCAAATAAGTTATCTGGCTTTGTTTTTGGTGTAAGGAGTGCCTTTTCAATCATAAACCTTTATTTTTTTACCCGCTGTGTTTTAAGGCCCTTTAACCTGATGACTTCTTGCTACTTCCTTGTGCTGCTGTGCCTACCACTTCTTCCATCTACCTGTGCCGAGCATTCTCATAAGTACTGCTCCTGAGCAAACTTCAACATTCCTGCACAGTGGATGGTGGAATTGCTACTAAAACATAATTAATCCCTGTTCACTACAGAGAGACAAAATATGCATAAGATGAGACTTATAAATAAAAAAGGATTAATGATGTAATTCCTTCAGGATCATAAGATGTTATTATGAAAACAAGTGCATGGTAGGTAGAGGAACTAAAAAATAATATATAGAAGGAGTTGCTTCTTGTGAGATCTTATTAATTTTTCCAGCATGTACTAAATTTCATCAAGGAACTACTGTCTAAAAATTTTAGGGATATAAAGGTTAAGAAGTTTCTATGCCATGCCAATTTCCAAATATTATTGATGATACAGTTTTCAGTGGAGTGTTTTCTATCAGAAAAGGCAAAAGTGATAAATGCTAAAATCTGTTACATAAATATAGCATTTAATTTGTGGAACTATTGAAACCTTCTGTTTAGACCTTCTAACATTGAAAAGTATATTTCATATTATACTTGAAATGATATGAATTAAAAACTTTTTTCGTGTGCATCAAGGCAGTGGCAAGACTGGGAATAGAGATGGAAAAAAACACCTCACTGCACTGGGAGAGGAAATATGCAGTTTACCTGGTGGATCCCTTAAAACTAGCTTGAGTTATTGTGCAGTTCAAGACTGCTAAATGAAACCTTCTGTTCATCTTTACAGATATTGAAGAGTGGAGGTATTAGAGCACACGTTCACAGGACTTGTGCTCTGCCTCTGACAGTAATTTTCACTCCCTTTCTTCATTGTTTTCCAAGGTCTGGCCTTTTTTCCATTATGCTAAAGCAGCTACTGCTGGATTCAGTGTTCTGCAGGGTGGAACTGTTCAGCCCAGACTTGTGCTGTACACCTTCCTCCCCATGGTAAGGCAGGTCAGCTGCATCCAGCCTTCCTGGTGTGGAGAATGCACAGGGTTACTCCTTTTTCCTTCACAGTTCTTCACACAGGCACACATGTTCTACATGAGCCTGTAGAACAAACCAATACACCCTTGCCCTTGCACAGATGGCAGTGCATTAGGTTACAAAACCTCCCAGAATATATTAGGAGTCTATGAACTTTAGAAAAACTTTCTAGCTTTAAATTGCTTCTTTTGATCATGGATGGAATTTTTCTCTTACCATGAACAAACGAAGGAAGCAGAAACAAGCAAAATATGCTATAGAAATGCTATCCCTGAGACATCCTGAATAATCTACTGGGGAAAACAGCTCATCCTAACAGCAGAAGACACAATAAACTGGTTTCATTATCTGGTAATGACCTTCCTTCTCCAGCTATATTAGTCATCATCAGACTGAGGGAATGAAGTGAGTCCCCAAGGGAATAAAAATATTGTATCATTCAAACATCCATTCTATTTTACTTATTTCATGCAAGTTTTACTCTCTGAACCTTTTGTTCTTTAGGGCAAATAAGTAATAATGATAGTGAATCATAGGATATCCTGTGTTGGAAGGGACCCACAAGTACCATTAAAGTCCAACTCCTGGCCTTGAACAGCACAGTGCCAACACCAAGTGCCTGAAAATGTTGTGTAAATGCTTCTTGAACTCTGTCAGGCTTGGGGTTGTGACCACTTCCCTGGGGAGCTTCTTCCAGTGCCCAATCACCCCCTGGGTGAAAAACCTTTCCTCACATCTAAACTAAACCTCCCCTGACACAAATTCATGCCATCTCCTTGGGTCCTGTCACTGGTCACAAGAGGTCACTGGAAGCTGTGGACTGCAATGAAGTCTCCCCTCAGTCTCCTCTCCTCCAGGCTGAACAGACCAAGTGACCTCAGACACTCCTCACAAGGCTTCCTCTCGAGATCCTTCACCAACCTTGTTGCCCTCCTTTGGACACTCTCTAACAGCTCAATGGCTTTTCTGTATTTGGCACCCAAAACTGCTGCCAGCACTTGTGCTGAGGCCGCCCCAGTGCAGAGCAGAGCAGGACAATCCCCTCCCTTGCCCGGCTGGTAATGCTGTCCCTGATGTCCCCCAGCACACGGGTGGCCCTCCTGGCCCTCCTGGCTGCCAGGGTACTGCTGGCTCATGTTCAGCTCACCACTGACCAGGACCCCCAGGGCCCTTTCCACAGGACTGCTTTCCATCATCTCATTCCTCAGTCTTCCATACATTCCAGAGTCAGAGTATGTCATTTGTCCCTCTTAAACTTCATGTAGTTGGTGAGTAACAATCTGAAAATCATCAAGATCTTTCTGCAGGACCTCTCTGCCTTTGAGGGAGTCACTAACTCCTCCAATTTAGAGTCATCAGCAAATTTATTAATATCCGTTCAAATCCTGGGTCCAAGTCATTTAAGAAGATGCTGAAGAGCACTGGGCCTAAAATGGAACCCGACAAGAAGCAACCAGTGGCTGGTCACCAGTTGTCATCCTATTCACTATAACCCTTTGTGCCCAACCTGTGAGGCAGTCTCTCAACTATCACATGATGTGTTTATCCAGCTAAATGCTGGACATTTTGTCTGGAAGGATGCTAGAAGAGACAGGATAAAATATTCACAGAAATCCAGGGAGACAACATATATTGGCTTCCCTTGTATACCCACTGACAAGGAGGGTTGCCTTGTAAGACGAGTGTTTGGGGTTTAAGAGTTCTCCAATTTTTTTTCTGTTCCAGGAATTTTCCCCATATGTGTTGCTGGGGGGACAAATGGCTGCATATTTCATCAAACAAAAGAGCTGGCGATGGGGGTGGGGTGCATCTGGCTACTCTTTTGTTTTGCCTGGGTGTGTGGACAGTCGGTGCCCGGCGTTTGGACAGAGAGGGAGGCTGCTTTCTTTGGCTGCTTTTCCTTCTGCCAGAGAAACCCCGGGATCCAAAGCCCGCCTTCCCTGCCCCCACCATTGCTTTGAGCCTTCGCTACCTTGTAGCCCTGCTCATCCTGCCTGCCCAGACCTCCGGGGGGCTCCCACCGCAGCTCCGCGCTTTGGATACATCTCGCCTGCCACCCAGGATTTGTGCTCGTCCCTGCCGCTCCAGCCTGCCGCTCCAGCCTGCTGTTGCCCAGGGTCCGGCCGGACACCGGGATCGGCTGCCCAGGGCTTTGCGAAGCCTTTGTCCCATCCCTTCCCGGCATCCCAGGCCACCAGGGCCGCGTGCTCCCCGAGCTCGCTCCGGAGCGCCCCCTGCAGCCGCGGGGGAACCATCGCACCTGCCCTGCTCACCGGGAGCCGCCAGCGCCCCTGCCGGCTGCGAGCGGAACTGCACCCCAGGGGAAAGGGCCCGACAGCCCAGAGGGCTGGCACTGGGCTTGGGATTGTTTGCTGCTACTGCCAGAATTGTTGCTGTTTGCTTGACTGGTTATACACATAGAGATCTATCATAGTAAAGAACTGTTCTTCCTATTTTCCCACATCTTTGCCTAAAAGCCCCTTGATTTCAAAATTATAATAACTCGGAGGGAAGGGGGGGTTGCATCTGCCATTCCAAGGGAGGCTCCTGCCTTCCTTAGCAGACACCTGTCTTTCAAACCAAGACAGGGAGTGTGTGCAAACCTGGCCTCAGCAGATGAGCCTGTGGGCTATGGCCTCCCCAGGCTGAATCCAGCCCAAGCTGATTTTCAGGACAGCTTCTGCGTTTGGCTTTCTTGTGGGTACCTTCTCCTCCCTTAGTCTTGTCTCCTTGTTCCTAGACCAGAGGTAACTGAGCACTAATGTCGCCGTCATGCTATCTCAAGTTCTGTTAGGCAGCTTAAGTCCCAGCCCAAAGCTGCAGTCAGGTGAAGGAGAGGTGGGCTTGGGGAGTCTCAGCCTCTTTATACAGTTTTGCCATAAATGGGCAAAACTCCTTCGTAACAATGTTTAAGTCCTTACCCATAACATTTCAGTCTCTGACAATCCTGATGTGCCCAGAGCCCCTGTGAGGCTTTGGACACAGTGCCACACGACACCTCAAGCCCCACACTGCACAGCCCTGCCTTTGGAGGGTGGGCTATGCAGGGCATGAAGAATTGGCCAGATGGAGGCAGCTGGGGAGCTGTGGTCAGTGGCTCCATGCCCAGGTGGAGGCTGGGGACGAGGAGCGTCCATCAGGGCTCTGGCCTTGGCCCTGGGGCTCTTGAATGGCTTCGCCAGTGACACAGAGAGTGCATGGAGCTCCCTCTCAGCACAGGGTTTGCAGGGGACAGGAAGCTGAGTGGGGCAGGGGCTGAGGAGAAGGACTTGGGGGTGCTGATGGAGGAGAAGCTCAGCGTGAGCCAACAATCTGTGCTGCCAGCCCAAAAAGCCACCCGTGGGCTGAGCTGCATGGAAAGGAGCAAAGAGCTGCAGGTCAAGGGAGGTAATTGTGGCCCTCTAGTCCATTGTTTGAAATCTCACCCGCACCACTACCTCTGTGTCTGGGGGCCCCAGGATAAGGGATGCGGGCCTGTTAGAATGAGCTCAGAGGAGAGCGACTGAGGGTTCCTAAGAGCGTTGGAGAACCTCTGCTTTGAAGACAGGTTGGGAGTGTTAGCGTTGTTCAGCCTAGGGAAGAGAAGACCCCAGGGAAACCTTAGAACCCTTGCCAGTACCTAAGAGGGCCCCCTACAAGAATGATGGAGAGAGACTTTTCACAGGCATATGTAGTGATGATAGAAGAAAGGGCAGTGGCCTTTAACTGAAACAGATATGG
This sequence comes from Coloeus monedula, assembly GCF_965178545.1. Taxonomy (NCBI): domain Eukaryota; kingdom Metazoa; phylum Chordata; class Aves; order Passeriformes; family Corvidae; genus Coloeus; species Coloeus monedula. Next base: position 14,829,017 of record NC_138822.1, on the reverse strand, counting down.
ATTAAATATCAGGAAGACATTCTCTTCTGTGAGGCTGGTGAGGCATTGGCATAGGTCTCCCAGAGGCTTTGTGGATGCCCCCTCCCTGGAAGAGATACATTTGTCAGGTTTGCCTGAAGTGAAACAATGAGATGAAGCCGAGTGATACTCATTTAATAACTGTTAGGATTGGATTAGGGAGAGATGCCTCTGCCCAAATTAAGGTTCAAATGAGACCATATGATGACAACATACAGATTTTATTGAACGTGGATTTTATTTAACAAGAATTGTGAAGGAGAGAGATAGAAAGGTTTGAGGTCCTTCCCAAATTAAACCTTTCTGTGATGCTAGAGGACGTGTGGATGTGTATTTTAACTTGATATTATTGTTCTAATAATAATAATTTGTTACTCCTACTATTTAATCTTCTTCTTTAGCCTCTTCTTCTTCTTCTTCTGATCCCCATGCTTCTTCTCCTTCTTCTTAGTATTTACTTTTACTCCTCTTTCTTCTTCTACATCAACTTAGTCTTAGATTTATTCTTTTTACTTTGTCTTGTTTCTATTCTTATTCTTATTCTTATTCTTATTCTTATTCTTATTCTTATTCTTATTCTTATTCTTCTCATTCTCATTCTCATTCTTATTTTTTTAATTCTTATTTTTATTCTTATTCTTATGCTTTTTCCTATTCTTTTTCTTATTATTTTTTCTTTTCCTTTTTCCTATTCTTATTCTTATTCTTAATCCTATTCTTATTCTTACTCTTATTCTCACTCTTATTCTCATTCTTCTTATTATTCTTTTTTTTCTTGTTCTTATTCTTAAGTTTACTTCTTTTTCTTATTTACTACCACTATTTCTTCATTTTCTTCATCTTCTTTGTATTATTATTAGTCCTATTCTTATTATTTTTCTTTTTGTGGATTTTTTTGTGTTTTGTGTTGGTTTTAGGGTTGTTTTGTTTTGTTTGGCTTTGTTTTGTTTTGCTTTTCACTACTGCCACTATTTCTTAAAGCCAACTTCCCTCTGTTTTGGAAGAATTGTTTGGTGAAGCCATGCAGTGGAGTCCTGGGAGCAATACCTCCTGTCTGCGCCCATTCCTCATGGATAAAATCCCAAAGGATCAGCACGTAGTCCTTTCAGGATGAGAGGAAATGGCCTTGGATTCCACCAGGGGAGGTACAGATTAAATATTCCAAACAACTTTTCCCTGACAGAGTGGTCAGGAATCGATTGCAAGAAGTTGCTCAGGGAGGTGGTAGAGTCACTGTCTCTGGAAGTGTTCAAGTCTTGTCTGGATGTGGCACTTGGGGACATGGTTTCAGGGTGATGATGGTGATGCCAGGGTGACGGTGGGACTGGATGACTTTCAAGGTCTCTTCCCACCCTGATGAGTCTCTGGCCTTCACCGCTGAGCCACCTGGCACCAAGTGTCCCGTGTGGATACTGGTCTGAGGCTGGCCACATGGGTAATATTTGCTCTTGGGGAGAGTGGCTTGGGATGCTCCAAAGCAGCCAGGGATTGCTGAGGCTGCAGGGACATGTCCAGGCAAAGGCAGCCCGTGTGGCTCCCCCAGGATGTGGGGCAGGCTGCCAGCCAGCTGCCGTCCAGGGGGCCCGGGCTGGCGCCGGCCGCAGCCCTAATCCTCGGGCCGTGGCGCCAGGCAGGAGCAGCGGAATAGGCCGCGCAGCATCCGCAGCGCCCGCCCGAGGCGGGAGGGACGTTTCTTGCGGGGACTCAGCTGCTGCCTGAGGGCCTGGGCTCCCAGCTGGGGAGGCGAGGCACAGAGCGGCGCTTGGGGGCACGGCTCAGATGGCCCATGCTCAACCCAGGCCTCGCGAGGGGCAGGCACTGGGAGCCTGCCTCCTGCCAAACCTCCCAGCTCTCTGTCTTCTTCACGGAGCTCGAGGAGGCTCACTCCATCCCACTCGTCCTCCTCCTGCAGCAAGGGCTTGTCCCCAGTGTTCTGTTCCCAGCTGTCCTGCATCAGGTCTCGGTCACTGTCATTTTCCCAGCTGGACTGAGCTGAAGGCCTCTTGCCATTCCCTTTGGAAACCTCCTGACCAACGGAGTCTTCCTCTTCAGAAACCTCCTGGCCAATGGACTCTTCCCAGTCAGACACTTCTTGGTAGCTACCAACATCTCCATGGGACAGCTCCTGCTCAATGCAGGCTTCCCCTTGGAATACATCCTGGTCGATCCTGGCTTCTTCTAGGGGCAGCTCCTGCTCAATGCAGGCTTCCCCTTGGAATACATCCTGGTCGATCCTGGCTTCTTCCAGGGGCAGCTCCTGCTCAATGCAGGCTTCCCCTTGGGACCCTTCCTGGTCATTGCTGGCTTCTTCTAGGGACAGCTCCTGCTCAATGCAGGCTTCCCCTTGGGACCCTTCCTGGTCATTGCTGGCTTCTTCTAGGGACAGCTCCTGCTCAATGCAGGCTTCCCCTTGGGACCCTTCCTGGTCGTCCCTGTCTTCTTCTAGGGGCAGCTCCTGCTCAATGCAGGCTTTTCCTTGGGACCCTTCCTGGTGTCTGTTGGTTTCTCCTTGGGACAGCTCTGTGTTTTCCTCATCTTTGCACTGAGAAAGCTCGAGCTCCCCAGCTGAGTCCCTCTCCTCAGTCTCTTTCTCTGCCAGGACTGAGCCCCTGTCTGCCTCCTCCTGCTGCTCACTGAGGGCTTGGGCTCCCAGTGGGCTGGGCGAGGCGCTGGGGGTGCAGCAGGGGCTGTGCAGGCCAGAGATGGGGCTCTCTTGCTTTTCTTCTGGAGCTGCTGCTTCTAGTTCTGCAGCTGTGCTTTGCTCCAGGTCCCTCTGTTCCTCTGGCTGCTGGCCAGATGCCTGGGCCTCAAGCACAGCCTCTCGCACCACCTCATGGCTGATGTGCCACGCCAAGTCCAGCAGAGCCTGGCTGTAGCCTGGGGGGCTGCGTGGAGCAGGGACTGGGCTCTCTGGCGCTGCCGATGGCACCTCCTCCGTGAGGCCAGGAGAAGCTGGTGCCTTTTCCACCTCGGCAGGCAGAGGCTCGGGAGGCTCCTCCTCCTCCTCAGCAGCTCCAGCTGGAGCAGCAGCGGCTGCCAGCTCGTCCTCTGTGGGACTCCCTGGGGCAGGAGAGGCGCTGGGCAGCTCATGGGCTGCCTCTCCTGCCACCTGGGTGCCCACGCTGCTGGGAGAGGCGGGCCCCTCCTGGGCATCCTCATCCTTCTCTGGGTACAAGGGTTTGTCCCAGATCTTGTCACTGACACCTTCTGCCCATTGGGGCAGCCCCTGGCTGCTGACACTTCCTTCCCATTGGGGCAGCTTTTGGTCACTCCTGTCTTTTTCCCGCCAGGCTAGCTCCTGGACATTGTAGTCTTTTCCTTGTGATAGCTCCTTGTCCCTGTTGTCTCCCACCTGGGGCAACTCTGGCTGTCTCTTGTCTCCTTCCCATTGGTACATGTGCAGGTGGCCTTGCACATCTTCTTCCAAAGGAGACAGTTCCTGGTGTCCCTCCCCTTCCCACTGGGACAGCTCTTGGCATGTCAGGTCTTCTTCCCACTGGGACCATTCTTGGCATATCTCATCCTCTTCCTCCCATGGGTACAGCTCCTGGACGGTCACGCTTTCTTTCCCGTAGTACAGCTCTTGCTGTGTGCCATCCCCCCACTGGACTTTCATACCTACCTCCCTCTGATGCAACTCTTGGTGTGCCACAACTCCCCATGGGGAAACTTCCTGGATCTTCACTTCTTGCCCTCGGTAAAACTCTTGGATTGTCACTTCTTCCCAGAGGCAAAGTTCTTGGCCACTAAGGCCTCCCCACTGGGAAAGCTCTTGATCCGAGTCGTATTCCCACTCTTCGTCCATGTTGACAAAGGCCCCCTCCTCCTCAGTGTCCGACAGGGGCAGGCCTGAGCTGCTTCCTGCCCCCAGCCACTGCCCACTGAGGGCCTGGTCTGGCAGCCAGCCGGGCAAGGGGCTGGAGGGCTGTGAGTTGGGGTTCACGTGGTCCTCCTTCACGTCTGACGCTGTCTGACGCACAGGAATCCCGGGAGCTGCTTCCTCCTGCGAGAGCGGCTCTGGCGGGACTGGGCTCCCCAGGGCTCTGCGCCCCTTGGATACCCCCTGGCAGGGCAGGGCGGGGCTCTACCGTGTCACAAGGGCCTCTGGGCACCACAATGTCCCACATCATCCAGGGCCCTGACACAAGGCGCCTGTGTCACAAAGGGCCACACCTGGCACCCCTTTGACAGCTGAAGCCACTGGAAGTGGCATGGAGCAGCCCCCAGGCTTGCGGGCTTCTAGACCCTTGTTATGATCCCGTCATTAAACTTGTCAGAAATGCTTTGGCCTGAATTAAGGTGCAAATGAGGCCATATGCCAAAGTCAGTAGTATGGGTTTTATTGAACAGTAAGTGAGAGAGAGAGAGAGAGAGAGAAAGAGAGAGAAAGAGAAAGAAATAGAAAAGAGGTGGGGGCAGACAAAGAGAGTGACAGAGACAGATTTAAAAACATCACCACTCTGAGGATGCCAATGGCATTCTGTTGATGCTCTCCATCAGGGCTTCTTGGCAGTAAGGGTTCCCTGGAAACATGGAGTTTGGGGGATTGACGTACGTTTGGGCCAGGTGGGAACGCCCAGGTACCTGCCCTGGTGGGGGGCAAGCTTGACACAGTCTCTTGCAACAGACTCTGGATCTGTTGTATCCCTTTGCATGGCGTGTGATGCTCTGCTGCAAGGCCTCAGCAATGAGTCTGGGGAGCGCTTTGGGGGTCTTTGATGGATTATGACACCTGCTCAGCTGCCCGTCATGTGAATTTCTCATGGATGTGGCCTTCCCAGGGTGGGGGGTTTTACAGCTGAGCCAGTTTGTGTGAGGGAGGATGGGTGTTCAGTGCCTCTGACCAGAGGTCACGCCACAGCCCCAAAACTCTCCTCCTCCCTTCTTGGTTGTGGGGGAGTGTTGGGGTTTTAGGAGCTCTGCTGGTTTTTTTTCTGTTCCAGGAATTTTCCCCATATGTGTTGCTGGGGGGACAAATGGCTGCATATTTCATCAAACAAAAGAGCTGGCGATGGGGGTGGGGTGCATCTGGCTACTCTTTTGTTTTGCCTGGGTGTGTGGACAGTCGGTGCCCGGCGTTTGGACAGAGAGGGAGGCTGCTTTCTTTGGCTGCTTTTCCTTCTGCCAGAGAAACCCCGGGATCCAAAGCCCGCCTTCCCTGCCCCCACCATTGCTTTGAGCCTTCGCTACCTTGTAGCCCTGCTCATCCTGCCTGCCCAGACCTCCGGGGGGCTCCCACCGCAGCTCCGCGCTTTGGATACATCTCGCCTGCCACCCAGGATTTGTGCTCGTCCCTGCCGCTCCAGCCTGCCGCTCCAGCCTGCTGTTGCCCAGGGTCCGGCCGGACACCGGGATCGGCTGCCCAGGGCTTTGCGAAGCCTTTGTCCCATCCCTTCCCGGCATCCCAGGCCACCAGGGCCGCGTGCTCCCCGAGCTCGCTCCGGAGCGCCCCCTGCAGCCGCGGGGGAACCATCGCACCTGCCCTGCTCACCGGGAGCCGCCAGCGCCCCTGCCGGCTGCGAGCGGAACTGCACCCCAGGGGAAAGGGCCCGACAGCCCAGAGGGCTGGCACTGGGCTTGGGATTGTTTGCTGCTACTGCCAGAATTGTTGCTGTTTGCTTGACTGGTTATACACATAGAGATCTATCATAGTAAAGAACTGTTATTCCTATTTTCCCACATCTTTGCCTAAAAGCCCCTTGATTTCAAAATTATAATAACTCGGAGGGAAGGGGGGGTTGCATCTGCCATTCCAAGGGAGGCTCCTGCCTTCCTTAGCAGACACCTGTCTTTCAAACCAAGACATAAATCAGGTTTGACAAGCAGGACTTTCCCTTCATGGAGCCATTCTGACTGTGACCAATGACTGTGTTGTTTTTCCGGTGATTTTCTGTAACTCCCAGAATATTCTTTCCATAAATTTAGTGGTCACTGAAATAAGCACTGATAGGCCTGTAGTTACCATGGCCATCCCTCTTGGCCTTCTTGAAACCTGGGACAATATTTGCTAGCTTTCAGTAGACTGGGAGTTCTCCAGACTTCCAAGAACTTTCAAAAGTTGTTGAGAGATGCTTTGTGATGACACCAGCCAGCTCTTCGAGTATTCTTGGACGAAGCCCACACAGTACCATAGATTTATAGGGATCTACCTGGAGCAGCAAATCCCACAGGAGTTCAGGGTTGAGTGGGACATTATAATTCATACTGCCATGGTCCTCCAGGTCAGGGCACTGGGACTTCCAGAGCCCATCATCTGTGTTGAAGGCAGAGGCACAGATTGCATTAAACACCTCTGCCTTGTCCATGTCCCTGTTTGTGAGGTAACCATCCTCACTAGTAATGGGCTGATGTTATTTCAGCACTGCCTTTTGTGATAGATAGCTGTAACCATCCCTCATCCATACCAGTCTCAGGACTCATCACACCAGATTTTGTTTATGTCACTGGTGTCATTTCTTTGGACTGGCCAAAGCTTTGAGCTTGTCTTGTTTGTTCTTCCTGCTGCCCATGCTGGAATATAAACATTTCAAATGCAGTTCATTGTAGCCAGTATCTCACAGAGCAAATTGAAAAATCTCATTGGTATGCAGTGCCTCAAATTTTGCCATGCTCCCATTCCTTATCACTGGCAAGCCCGGTTTTGTCCCTGCCCCCTGTCAATCTAGTCTAAAGCTCTATGAATCAGGGCTGCTGACTCCTGTGCAAAACCCCTTTTCACCCCCTGAGAAAAATGCTTGCCATCAGGTGTTTTATAGATCATCCAAAGATCAAAATCCCCAAAATTTTGCTGATAACACCATTCTTGGAGCCATATTCGTTCTCGTTGATCTACCTATTCCTTTCAATATTTTTACCTCCTAGTGAAAAAAATCAAGGAGAACACTATCTGTGGTCCTCATCCTTCAACAAATCACCTCAAGACACTGAAATTTCTTTTGATTGCCCTTGGAGTTCTGTTTGCTCTCTCCTCTGACAATATGAAGAAGAAAAGCAGATAATAATCAGACAGCCAAAACTGACTAGAGAGCTTTCTAATATATCTTAACCAGACCCCAGGGAGGCAGCAGATTCCTTATGGGCTGGGTCTGGTCAGTACTACTCTGTGAAGTAGAATACCTCCAAAAGCACAACTCCAGTTATCAGCTGGGAGAGTGCTGGAGAATTAATGAAGTGAGTTTACAAGTCTATCCAGTTTATTTTCTGTGAAATCCTTGCTGAGGCAATCACACAAGGAAATTTTCTTTTTAGGATCAGAATTCCCACAAATTTCAATGTCGTTTGTTATAATTATCAGCTTTGACCAAAAGAAAATACAAGCTGCTGCTGCACTCAGGAGAAAAAAAGCATCCAGGCTAAGTTTTATATGACACTGTTAACTTTCTTTTCTATACCCAATGCTATGACTCATTAACTGGAGTTTGTTTCAGCTGGGAGGGGCTTACAGTGAATATATTATAACCATCACTGAATTTAACGGGTATCTGGCTCAACAAGCATAGATTTAGGTAATAAAAAAGTAACAAACAAGCAGCAAAAATCTACTTGCTGCTATTAATATTGCATTCATAGTGAAATGATGTTCTGTAAAAATGAAGCTTTACTATCGCTCACCCCTGATAAACTCTCCCATTTTGGTTATATCCATTCTGGAATGCACTGCTTGGCTGCAAGCCCAAACTCTTCTGCAAGCCTAGGAAGGGCTTCTGGTAGAGGGTGGCTCTGAATCTCTGTTTTCTCTTTGCAGAAATCCAAGAGATGACCATAGCGTGGAAGAGCCATGCATGTTGTAGCCACCATCACATTTCAGATACCCAGGCAGTGCCATCCTGTGGGCAATACAAGGCAGGCAAGGACTTCGAAAGTGTCCACTATCATGGACTTATTTCCTGAGGTTTTTACTAGTGTGTTTTGGTTCTAGTTTCAGTGCATTCAAATAAATATGAAGGTAAGCATCTTTATCAGTAAGATAAATCCTCAAATGTTTTCATCCTTTATTCCTGGATACACAGTGTTTTGTTAAGTAGTAAGTAACAAATAGACACTCCCAACTGAGTTAGGCGGGACAGAAAAAAAAATCAATAAAAGGGCAATACTGATAAAAATTTGGGACTTTGATCGATTTTGGAGAGTTTCTGACTATAACTACTGGTTTTGTTTGCCTTAGTCTTCTTCAAAACAAGAAATGGCTGAGTGAGATATTCTAGAACATAGCACTGGCTCTTACACATTTAACCTTTGATGAACTCTGGTGAATTTGTTTTACTGACGCAAAAGACAAAAAAACCACCTAGAAATCTGTCAAAACTTTCTGTCCGACTTGTTCATGCTAAGTAACCTTTTGCTTCAATAAGCACATCTTATTGCCAAAGAAAAAGATGCCAGTGCAATCCTTACTCTGGATTCCACATGAACTGGGCACTCCTATTTTCAGTTTGCATTTCTCATACTCTCAGTTATGTTAATACTCTTGGTAGACTTCCATTTCTTCTGACTGCATTTATCATGGTAATAATACTTAAATATTTCAACCGAATAAGAATAGAAAACTAATTTGCTATCCAAATTAATTTATATGGTTTTCCTCTCTGTCTTGGTTTCAGATTCTGGTTTAATGGACATTTCTTCTAGTGAATGCAGGAAAATCACAGAGAACCTAACAGCAAAACAATGGATCTGGTTTGACTCTTGTGTCTGCTTCTCAGTCAAGTGACAATGTTAGACAAATGAAAAATCCTAAGACACGTAGACAGATCAGAATATCACACTGAAAATCCAATTTTTCTTTCTAAATGTGTAACTGGAATTATGGATTTAAGAGGAAATATTATAAACTAGAAATCTTTTCTGTAGCATCTTATTTTTTGCTCACAGGTACCACACTGATATAAGTTGTAATATCATTTCTATAAACAATATAATAACTACTTAAGAATGCAGTTATCCTATTACTTACACTGTCTATGGAGGACTACAATAAAGATTAAAATCACACTGGAATAGAATATTTTTTTTAGGAATGAATGCAGAGTTATATGTTTGTTATATATGCTGTGAATTCCACAGAATTCCCCTCTCCCCTTCTCTCATAAAATTGAAGACTGATTTGTATGTTTCTTTATGAGCCTTCACCAAGAGTATATGGTAGTTCAAATACTTTTATAGAAGCAAACCATTTGCTGCAGTATTTAATTGGATTTTCTAGTGGTCCCTTAAACTGTCGCTGTTTTGACAGAAATGAAAGCTGTAAGAACTTCCAAATAAATCTCTGTGACATACAGATGTTTAAAATGCAAGAACAGACATCAAGTCTATAGAGAAAAACAGGTAATCAAAGTATCCTACATAACAATAAATTTTGTACTGCTGTCTTTTTAGTTTTCATCCATGAAGCTTAGCATTATTACAGCCAGTTGCCAATGAGATAAAATGCTTTATTAATTTAGCATTTTATTTACTAATAGTTTTGAAACTAAGGAATTTTTCAGTTTATTTCTAGTACCCAAGGAACATATTTTCTTTCTTTATGGGCAAGTATTATATTCAGTGATATCTCTGACTCTTACTAGAAGAACTTACTTATCTTACTTTCTACTGAAGAGATATTACTTAGTGTTCCTTTACCTTGAATAAAACTTCTCTATTGAATAAGAGTAATTTTTAGTTCCACAGCAATATTATTTAAATCCTTATTCAGGAAAATTAAATTTCAGATTTTTTGGGTTTCCCCCCTGTATTTATATTCTAATTTACAGTGATACCAATTTTTCTCCATGTATTGCATAAGGTAAATTCATATCCTGTGATTTTGGTGAAGCCTTCATTGCACCATTCTTTAAAATATCCATAAGAATGTGCATGAAACTTCTGATCAAAATCTGAACTTTTGATGAAAGAAATTGATCAGTAAAGTTAGAAAAAATATTTCATCTAATTCTAATTCCTCGATATTAACATGCACTTACTATCCTGTAGTCTACCAGATCCACTCCAAGCAGAATACTACCCAAAATGCACACTTTGAGTCTAAAAAAACAAACAAACAAAAACATTTTAAACTGCCCAGATCTTCATCTCTGTGCAACAAGAGGTAAGTATTTTTCTCTAGACTATAAAATAAATTAAACAACAGCTAGCTTATGAATAGGTGCAGTAAACTGTCTCTCTGCAGCTTTTAAGATCCAGGGTCTTTCTTCTTCCACGTTAGTAATTTATATTCCTCTAACTTCTCATCTACATTAATATATTTCTCTAACTTCTCATCTGCAAACACTCATTAACTTTTCCTTCCTTTCTTTCTCACCATGCTCTCAAACCTTACACCATAGCCTCTCCCACACTTTCTAAAGGACAGTGCCTTATAATTGCACAAGGGAAAAAGTAATTTTGCCAGGCTCACGCTGAATCTGAGCCTCCTTCACTCAGCAAAGGAACACATTGTTTCTGAGCTGTGGGTGAATACCACGTGAACAGGTGAAAATGGGATTTGAGGGGTGCGAAGAGGGTTTTTATCTATAATGCATTCATCCTGCAGAGCCCTGGTACAACAGCGATAACTAGCCTTTGTGGTGCCAGAAAATTGCTAATAGTTTTGGAAGCAAAGAGAAGAAAAAGAAATAGATGAGGAAAGAAGGTGGTTACACCTTACCATGTCTTAAGCCTTACAGTATATTTATGTTGGTCTTAATTCTTGTCATTTTTCATCTTTCCTTTTTCACAGGCAATGGAGCTCATTTCTAGTACCAGTAGTGTGCGTTGGTAGGATCAATATGATCTCCTTCCAGGGTCTGCTCTAGCCACCATGCAAAACTGGCTGTGGAGTGTTGTTGGGAACACTCACTATTATCCAGAGCATGGAGAAATAACTGCTTAAGTACTTTGTTAAGAGCATTAAGAAGAGAATTCAGCTAATGTCAGAGACTGCAAGAAAATACAACCCATGATTTACCTTTCTATAATGATTAAGGCAATGCCACTGACAATTGTACAAGAAAATTAAAAATTTTCCATATTGTATCATGACCATGGAAGAAATTATAACTGGAGTTATATATAAAATTTTTACAAAAATTGCACTGAGAACTTGGGGGGAAATTAACCCTAGGATTATCTGTCAAATTTTAGAAAAAATTTCAACTCTTACATGGAACAATAAAGTGCATTTATTTTATTATATTGCCTAATCCAAGTAGATAATTTAGAAGTTATTAAAACATTCCTGGTCTGCTATACCTGAGACAGAAGCTGTCTAGAAAACTTTAAACCTTTTATCTTTTCTACTTCCAGCTCAGAGCAGCCAGCCATGCTCTTGCATGACAGAAATTCAAAACATCAAACATCCTGTTAATGCATTACTCTTTAAAATAGAAATGTGCTCAGTTCATATCCTCAGAAAAGAATACAGATAACCTAAGACTAAAATACATCAGGATAGCTTACATCAATTAAAAATATCTTAGCCAAGATCAGCTTCACTAAGCTTGTGCCATGATTCATCCACATTCTTTTCTCACTGTATCAATGACTTTTGGCGGTTGTATTAGAAGTAATAACTTTCAGTAGACAACAGTAATAAAACAGCTCTTCCAAGCAGAAATATCTGAAACCACAGTGTAAACTACAAAAAGCTCCACTGATCTCAAGAGCTAAACAATATCCAGCTCCTGTGGCTCCTGGAGTATGGAATTTGTTGTTTCACTTGCAAGTCCAGCTCCTGAAGAACCATGTCCTTAACTAGTCATAGGCAGACACTGGGAAATTCAGAGTCCTGATTTCTCCTTGTTTACACTGGTGAATTCAAGTTCTCAAACCAATATAGAATCTCTACAGTCTTTTTTTTAGTATGAGGAAGAGAAAAATCCATAAATGGTCAAGTTTCTCCCTGTTTTCTGGTGATGTAAGTCACTTTATCAGCAGTGCTCTTTGTCTGTGCATACATATGAGGAGTTGAGTGAGGTTGAACCCAAGCCAGGCTTTTGGGAGGAGCACAGTAAAGAGACAAAAAGAGATAGAGCAAATCCATGTTAGCAATGAAGGAGGCACCCAGAAAACCCTGGAGGTGGATGGTAGGCTTCAAGTGCATCTGCCTCAAGGGGAGTGCTGAAACACTAGGAACCAGCAAGGCCAGCAGCTCCACTGTTCTGGGAGCAGATCCAGGCCAAGGACAAATCACCATTTTTGTGATCACCCTTGTCATCACAGTGCTAGAGAAGCCACAGATCAGTGTGGGAGGCCAGAGGAAATATTGCTGCATCGAAGAGCAGGAGGTGCAATCTGAGGAGTACATGCTGCAGAGAGGGTGTCTTTGCCAACAAAGGAAAAAGAAAGAAGCTGGATAATAACATCCATGAGTTATATAACAAATTTGACTTCTAGAGACACAGGTTTTAAAATCTGTGGATGTTTTAGGGAAATCTCATTTCTTTTAGCCATGCAAGAAATAAAACCAAGAAAATACTTCATTTAAAGGTCAAATCTTTCATTGCCAACAAAGCTATATGGAGAGAGTTGTCATTCCAAAGTACTGGGATGTATTTAGATGTTTGTGCCTGCAGTCAGACAACGCAGTTGAGAATATGGAATGCAAACCAAATTTGTTTATTTCCAATGAAAGCTAATGGAGTGCCAAGACAAAATTTGAAGGATTAAAAAAATAAATAAGTAAGTGCTCCATAATTATTATTATTTCTGGATTAACAGATGTTAATTTGCAAATTTTTATACCTGTTTAGTACTATCAGAATATATTGTCAAAAATGGACAGGTCTTCAGTAAACAACTGCTACTGAAACCTAACCGTGGATTTGTCTAACTGTGGATTGTCCCATCTTGAAGTAACATGGGAGAAATCTCCAAATTCAGAAAAATCATGGATAGAATAATGGTTTATTATTATAAACTTTTTAGTGTTTGATTTTTCTGAAGTATCAGCATTTCTCATGAAAGGAGGAAAACCAAGAAAATAATGAGCCTGAGAAAGCTCATTGTGGCCTTCCCTTTTATAACTTTTTTTCAGTGAATCTCACTTATATTTAAAATTTTTATGTTTTACATTTATTTGTTTTGTATATTATAAATATTTTATTAATTAAAATATGTATTATATTTTTAATATTATTGCATAAGTTAATCACAGGCTAGGTGCCTCATAGACTATGTCCTAAAAATTGGAAACTGTTACAGAGATTATTTTTTCCTCCCTTCAAATGTAAAATAGTGCTTAGTGATAGGGCTATGGTCAGATTCTGCTTCTCTCTGGTAGGGTGGATATTTAAGAAGCCCATACAAAGCAGAGCAGCTTCAGCAAGAATAACACAGTGTGCTCAAACTCAGAGCACATGAGCAAGGCTGTCAATATTTTTGCCTCAGGAACACAGTCTCAAATTCCACAAGGAAGAGAAGGACATTACAGCTGTGTTTCCCATAGTTTGAGTAGATGATCTTACTCTAAGGTCTTGACACAGTCTTATCAATCCTTGCACGTCATTCTCTCAGTTGAAATCAGAGCTCTGTGGCTCTGTATGTACATTCAGGTACTTATCTATACATATTCCAAATATCAGCATGTGTTCCTTGTGAAATTCTCTTCCATACAGCACGACTCTAGAGGTAAGAAATGTTATAGGGATCTAAAGTAATAGGTAAGCTATAGCAATAAAAACTGGCAGAAAAAAAGCCAAAAAACTGAAGATAAGAAGAGACAAAACAACGATTAGGAAAAAAAAAAAAATGATGGTCAGTGCAAGAGAAAAATGAGACATATCCTACATTGAGACATTTCTATCAAGATTAAAATATTAAAGGCTGAAAGTAGTAGTATATACACTTATGGTTTCTTGTGGATCTGTTACTTTTGACAAAATTTAACTGCCTAAGAAATAAAATATATTCACTTCCACTTAAGTACATAGAAAAACCTATTCCTAAACGTGTCACACTGCTTTGATTTTTATGACTTGATGCATTCTTGTCATTCTCAGCAAGCCTGAAGTTACTGCGCCACTCATCTATCCATTGCTTGGTAACTTTGAACCTGTCATGTAAGAGAAATTCATCACCCATAGAAAGATGTCACAAAGTGTCAAGCCATGGATTTGTCTTTCTTATCCTTTTGCTGCAAATGAGATTCTACTGTCAAAATGACAGAAAGTTCAAGGTGGAGGCGGCTAGCAAAATGTCAGAACCTCACTCACAGTGAGTTAGCACCTGCATTCACATCTGAATGGAGCTCTGGCTAGGGTAAGACTTCCTGAAATCAAAGTAAGGACCAACTTTTAAAACATCCTTGATCATCTCCTAGTCTTAGGTAAATGGCGGCAGGTTGATTTGCTACATCTGTCAACACTGAGTTCTGCAATACAGCTGAGAGAATATTTCTGGTACATTGTTCTGTGACACAGAACCTCACATATAGTCTGTGAGAAGAAGGTTAGCACTGTGGTCCCAGAAAACCTCAGTTCCAATTCTCTCTTAGGAGACTGATAAAAAATTCTGGGTTTCACTTGTATTTTTATTCAGTCTAGAAATAAGCAGAAAACCTAGGATGTAACTTAATGGAATATAGATTCTTGCTACTCATGTATTAAATAGTGGGGAAAATAAAAAGAGAAACTGGGAAATGGAGAGGTGCATGAGATCAGGAGGAGTTTCTCACAGTTGGGAAGAATGGATGAAAAGTTCTCTTCCAAGTAAATACCTAATTCTTTGAAGAAAATACAAATGTGAGAGGTGTGCTGTATCTGAGCATATTGTGGAAAGCTTGTGTGTAAAGAAAAGTGGACACGGACACAAATAAGAATGAAAAAGGAAAGGTGAGGTTCAAAGTTCAAATGCTTCTTTTCATTGGCTTGGTTAAGAAAATAAATTTGTTTCTGTGCTTGTAATGGAGACAGAGGTAGACTGGAAGTCTTAAGGTTTGAAAGGCAATATTCTAGTGAAACTATGGTGAATTAGAATGATCATCACACACTAACGGCAAGATTGTTCAAAAAAATAACTCTGGGGTCCTTTGCTGTTTTCACATGAAAAAAAATCCAGAAATATGCTTTTGTATGAGTTCATGATGGTATGTTTTTATGGAAGAAGAGAAGAATTCTGAAAAAAATAATAATTTTTGTAAGTAACCTAAACTATTTTGTTCTGACTTGTGAGCTAGTGACTCTCTCACACAAGGAATAAAGGAACTAATTAGCATTTAGTTATTCGGAAGAAGTAGCATAGTTTTATATCTTTGTGAATCTTATAAATCATGTTTATGAAGACAATAAAAAGTTATAAATGGTTACTGCCGTGCAGAGTGGTCCATCTCAGACACTCAGCATGTCTACTTTATTTGAATGGCTAAGAAAGGTAGTAAAATAAGGACTTGTAATATATGTAACTTATTGTGAAGTAAACAATGGTTAATGCAAGGTCATCCAATACTTGTCATCAGCTACGTCAGCTGTGCTTAGAAAAATGCATAGATAAAGCTATTTTATAAGGCATTTTGGACCCCATATTCCTAACCTGTTTTTTGTGCCACAGATTTTTCATAGAAGGTATATCTAACAGTAAAATCTGAATTGAGAAAAAGAGAAACTTTTATGATCTGTCACTGGATCATTTTTGACAATGCCTTCTGTTGATTTATTACAGACAGTAATTCAGATCATCTTCATGATTAACACTCCTAACTTTTCATCATGCTAATGCCAGTCACTTTCCTTCAAGAAAATAATGACAACCTGTTACTGCCTATCATCTCTTCATTTTTCACAAGCTAAGTAGTTATTTTGACTTGGAAAAAGGTTCAAAGAAGATGAAACGATGGCATCATAGGTATCCTCGCTTTTAGTGTTACTATATCTAGTGCCTCTAAAGAGTACGGCCTGATACAGTACTGACTCAGGCTAAATCCCTGTGGGAGTACTGTTTGGCTTCTGTACCAAAAGGAACATGTGCTTTCCCAGAATTGAGAAATTATGTCTGCTTATTTAAATGATGGGCATGTTAGAAATTCCAATAATAGTCATTTTAATTCAGTAGTGAACTATGGGAAAGATGAGAGAGTACCCTGATATAGCATATAACTGGTTTTCTCTAACTTCACTGTTGTCATTTCAGAGAGAGTGAGTTTTCGTCTTGAAAATTGATGTGTTAAGCAGATGAATTAATTTTGAAATATACAGGTTCCTTGTCGATACTGCAGACATAAATGATTTCTATGTGGGAAAAAGAAACAGTACTGTCTGTTAACACTTTTTGGATGACAAAGGACTGATATTATGTGTTGTTTTAGCATGACACTTGACTTTAAAACTTGGTGGTAAACCATGTGTTTCTTGAACCTTCCAGTGCTTTTTTTGGTTGTGTTTTTTCGGTTGGTTTGGTTTAGGTTTTTTCCTCTTCTTATTCTTCTTGTTTTGTTCTCTTTTAATTTATCATTATTATTGGAAGCTTGTACAGCTTTTCAAGTTACAGACTTCACATGCCTTTTAATTTTCTGTGACTCATTTCCTTACTACTTTCCCTCATTTTGTCCCTGAAAAATCTCCTTTACTTTCATTAGCTTACCTACTCATCCTGTCTTGGTAAATGATCTAATACTGAAGACTTAGGATCTCTTTGTTTTCATTGAAAATTCTAATCCATCTATACCACCTGGGACTGGAAACCCTTTGCAGCCCTGTCTTTCTATTCATACTGAAGACTGGACCCAAACAAGTGAAATTAGGTACTTCCTTAAAGCTTTTCTATGTGTAGTCTGCTTGACAAGGATGTGTACAATGTGTTGGACAGAGCCAAGCTCCTGCAGGTTTGCCTCAGATGTTAACCACTTTGCAGCTGCCTTCTACCCATCCCCATCCTGCTTTTTATGTATAAAAGTAGCATTCTATTATCATTGTGCCAGACATGCTTCCATTCCCAGTCAAAAAGTCTAATATTTAAACCTACAAACACTACGTCTAGCCAAGAAAGGAAAAAAAACCAAAACCAAACCATGAGAGAGATAGAAATAGACAGTCTAATTGAGCACATCTTCTTATGGGTCTTCTTCAGAGTCACATTAATAAAAACCTTTGTCAACACACAAAAGAACCCTCAGGTAGAAAAATTCAAAGCCATGTATAACTTCCAGCTCTTGTTCATTGAGAGAGATAAACTCTGATGTAAACAGTTTTGAGAGTTCTATTGTTTAAACCGAAACCAAAATCAAATTACTAATCTAGGACCAGTTTTATGTGCTAAAAAATTCATTTGGAGAGAGTCCTTCTCTGTTATAATTTGCAACAGGCTTCTGGGCTATGATCTCATAAACAAAAATATGGGTTTTTTAATCCCATCTGGCAACTAAGCCCCAGAGAGTATCATGGGGAAAATGGAAAAGTGTGGGAAGCTCATGGACTGAGAAACTGAGAAAATATAATAGGTAAAGCAAAAGCCACAAACACAAGGAAAGTAAAAAGGGATTAATTCACTTTGCCCTGGGCAGCCACATGTTCATCCATCTCTAGGTCATCTGGGCAGCATCACGCATAATGGTAACTTGGGAAGACAAACACCAACATTCCCAATGTTCCCCTCTTCCTTCTTCTTCACCCAGTTTAATGTGCTGAGTATGATCATTCCATGTGGTCTGAAATATCCCCTTGGGCAGCTGGGGTCAGCTGTCCTAGCTGTGTCCTCTCCCAGCCCTTGTGCACCCCAGCCCACTCACTGCTGGGGTGGGATGAGGAGCAGAAAAGGCCTTGGCTCTGTGCAATCCCTGCTCAGCAGTAAGAAAAGCAAGCCTGAGTTTTTGACACAGTTTCCAGGACAAGTCCTAAAAAGACCCTCAAACTAGCTACTGTGAAGAAAACCAACTCTATCCCAGCCACAGTCAGCACAATAATTAAGCAAGGAATGTATAAAACCTATAGCTATTCTCAAACACCTCAAGATGCATTACTGAGAAAAGTTGTCTACATTGCATTCAGCACTTAAAGCTTGTCCTTTTTATTGTAGAGGTCATCATAGGCTGTGCACACTGTTTTAATCCCGTATTTTTAAGGTCTGCAGATTGATGCAATTTGAAATAAAATTACCCTAAACTTTTGACAGAATCAGGGACAAGAGATCACCTGAAAAGGAAGTTATCAACAGGAAATAAAATATAGCACTGCACTTTGTGCAGAATCTTGTGCCTTAACTCCTGGAAAGCTGAAACGTGCATTGCAATTCATTGCTTAGTAAGAAATAAAGAACAAAAATATAGTGAATATTTCAGGGCCACCATATTTTTGCACCTGCCAGTAGTATATGCAAGCAATATAAGAGAGTTCCTCCTTTTTGACTTACAGCAGTATTAGAAATCCTAATGCTTTTATGGGAAAACTGCTCCCAACCATGGTCAGGCTGTGAAAAGGATACTGCTTTAAAACCTTAGTGGTTTGTTTTGCTACTTCTCTAGCACAGAAATGAGAGAACTTTTCTGGTTTAAGGCTTTGCAGTAGCTAATTGCAAAATTGTTTAAATGATTGCTCCTCTCCTTTATCTCTTGCAGATTTTTCTCTCCTTCCTCTGTGTCTTCATCTGTCATGTTTTCCTCATTTTCCAACTGGTTCTCACACAGAACAGCTTTGCACTAACCTAGCATAGGTCACGTTGTATCTCCCTGGCCTCTGCCATGACAATGTAGAGCTCTTTAGGGACTCTTTAAAATCATGAGTAGACTGTGCCTTTTCTTTGCTAATTGCCTGCTGCAGAATAAAAGTTATCAAAAAGGAAACCTTTCTTTCTTCTTTTCAGAGAGTGGATGACAAGTCTCCGAACACACTTTCTGCTTCTGTTTTTACACCTCTACTGTACATTAATAGTTGTAAATGTCTAGTTTCACTTTTGAGATACAAAACCTGACAACAGCAACCTGTACATCTCCCACAGGCATTGCTTATAGACTATGGTACCTCAGTATTAACTTCCCTGTGTTTTTCTAAGAATGATAAATGACTTTCTGTGGTCATGTATGTCAGCTGGTGTGAAAAAGAAGCACTGTAAATAAAAAAATTTGGGTTGTATTTAATTTTCCCTCATCAGCTGGGGAACGTAATTTCCTTGCCCATCCTTTTACCCAGCTCCCAAGCCCAAAGATCAAGTGCGCTTTTTAAAGCTTCTGTCTCATAGTTTTTACACTTTAAGTGATACAAGCCCTTTTCAATGAAGAACTAGTTGGGCCAAAATTCACCAGCAGTGAACAACCATACATTACATAACAGAAAACCCCCACAAACAAACAAACAAAACCCAGCAAAAACCGCAAACAAAAACACAAGGAAATTTCTGTTTTCCTAATTAAAACAAAACAAACAAACAAAAAAATAAAATAAGAAAGGTGTGAGGGATAGCATCTTTCTCTATGCTCAAATATGTTTTTCTTTCTGTGTTATTTGCTACCTGCAGTGATACCCTTTTGGAACAGACCTGGGGCATATGTTGACTTCTTTGTTATCCCAAAAGATGTCTGTTCATATTTTGTGAATAGAAAGCCCATAAATCACCTGACAAGTGGAAGAAAAGAGGCAGCTTGTTCATTCTCCAATAAGTAACTTTATAACTGACTTGTGGGAAGTTCAGTCTTTTAGTGACACTTAAATGAGCTGTCAGAAGTAATTCGGAACAATGTGCTTAAGAAGAGTGTTTGAGTTGCCTGAAATACAGCAACAGGCTCCTTTTTCAAAATAGTGATCATAATATAAACTTCACCCAAACCACCATGTCTAAACTAACCAAAAATCTATGTATTTCTCACTGGGCAGAGGAGGTGCAGGAGGAAGGAAGGCAAGCCACTGCCATGCGTAGGTTGAGAAGGTCATGTATGCAATGATGGGCCCATGGGATAGATGTTATACAGGGTATGTGGCTGGTACAGCAAGGCCGGTTGGAATGGGTTGAAAGGGAGGAAATGCATACAACTGCCTGGAATAGCCAGGGAAGTTGATAAGCTCCACCTAGTTCTGGACTAAGCTAAGCAATAGCCTGGAAGAGAGAAGAAAGTCCTTCTGCCGCCAGAAGTTATAGATGTTCCAGTCAATAGGCAGATGGGGGAAGCACAGTCCCCAAGGGAAAAGTTACACTGTCAAAAAGCAATTGCTTGCATCTTGCCAATGAAAAAGCTTAAGGAAAAAATGAAGGAATATACCTGATCCCATTCAGATCTATAAAAGCAAATGGTAGTCACTGGTACTTAATGAAAAAGCTGCTGCAAGTTTCCTTTTAAAAGGAGAGGTAATGGCATAGCTTTAAGATTGAAACTCAGTTGTCTTATGCCAGAAAAGATTTTAAGATGAATGAGGGTGAGAGAGAGATTCTGCCTGTGGCTTTTAAAAAGAAAGCCTGAAAAGAAACTTATTTGCAAGGTCTTCTCTAAGACAGCAAAGTTTTCTAGCTTAGTCTTGGAGAAGTTTTCTATACTATATATTAAAATAGTTCTTTAAATAAACTTTCAGTTTATGTAGGGTATAATTTTCCCATCAAGTGGTGGAAGAGACCTGAAAGCAAACCAAACAATAAGAAAACCCTAGTAATTCAGTGAGATAATCCTCTTAAAAACTATTCTGCCCTGGGCGTGAATTTTACTCATCTCTGAGAGGAGGTCCAGATATGCCACATTTCTCCCTCTGTGCCTTTGCCTGCTAAGGGGAAGGAAATATGGTACATGAGCTAGCAGGAAGCAGCCAAAAGCTTAGAAAAGCTATTCTGTGAAAGAGAAATGTTTCAAAACAGGACTTCAGAGTCTACTGAAAAACATGTGTCCCGCCTTATAGGGCTGACCGCCCTTGCTAACCCATACTACATAACTCAGAAGATGCCATTTCAATGAACCCTTGTCTTTTCATCTTGTCTGATGTGACTGAGACCATCTTGAACTTGTCCAGCTCCAAAGTGTTACTATACTTTCTTCTCTTGGACTATTCCCAGCTTGTAAAACTGGACCAAAAAAGATATCTTGATAATAAACATCTCATTCTGTGTGATGGGGAAATACAGGTGCCAGATATTTGGGTTTTACTTCATTGCTGTTGTCCATAGAGTGAGTCTGAAGTGCAGTTAACCTTATAATATCATGTTTCTTTGACAGAAACGTCCTTGTACTAACGAAAAAATTAACAGACCCTGGCAGGTATGGGATAAATTGTGATAGCAGAAGAGCTGCCAGGAAGATGGCTGGGAAAACGAGTTCCATGGGTTTTGCATATTTTGCTCCTTTGTAGGTACTCTTAAATTTGATTTAAACTTAGAATGATTGCCCTTGGGGTGCTGGGTAAAACATCAGTAAATATTAGTATTGACTTCACAAAGAGGTTATATTGAGATCCAGGTTATTTATTATTGCACTAAACACTCCTCCTTTCATTTTGTCCCTAGCAAGCTTTTGGTAAAGTTTATTTCTCTTTCTCCTTTGAATGCAACTTTTCCCATAGTGTAATACTAGTCTGCATTTTTGTCAGTGAAGTCCTGCATGTGTGTGTATTCTCGAAAAAATTGGGTTCTGTAACACAGGGAGAAAAACTCATTCAACTATCCAGCTGAAATCACTCAGTGCTGTGGTACTCAGCATGTATTCAACCTCTACTACCACTGGTGAGTGTAGATCATTTGCGCAGAAATCATAAAGCATTAATGTTCCCCCCAGTCCCCAGAAGAAGAAGCCCCTCATGTCTCTGTGAGCTCAGCATTGGTAGGTGCCATATTTCTCCTCAACTCTGTGATACATAAGAAATTACTATTTTCACATAGCTTGTGGATGACAACATCCAGATGATGGGTGCAGGTGACCGAAACCACCGTACAGGAGGAAGCAAATGCCTACAAGCCAACAAAGTGTGCTCCCATTTAATAGTCAGAGGGAAAGCAAACATTTCCAATCATTTCTAATAATCTCATTTTAATAGGCAGTCTGTGGGCTCAGAATAGATGACCTAGAATTTTTTTCTAAATAACAGATAAACATACAGCTAATAGAATGTGTTTTAGTCCTATGAATAAAAAGATTTCATAGATTTCCTGTAACCAAAGGTCATTTCCAGAGGAATTATTCTTGACAGAGACATGCCATCTTTAATTTTGAAATAAGATTCTGATCTTAATTGGAAGATTCTATTTTTGCCAGAGAAAGTTGTTTTCTTAACCTTTTCTTTCAGTGTTTCCTCATTATCTACTGAAAAAGAATTTGATTATTTGTTTATTTGCTTGTTTAGCCACTCAGGAAAAAGGTATCTTATTAAAACAAGTTACAGATGTTAACAAGGGGCCCCTGCACAAGAATAAACAATTGTAATGCAGTTTTTTTAGGGGGGTTTCTTGTGTTTAGAAATACTTTGCCAATATCAGCAAACCTGAGTAATTTAGAATCCACTAAAATATCAGAACTACTCAATTAAAAAAAAAAAAAGGCTACCATTTTTTCACGAATGTATAAACACTGTCCTCCTGATTATATATTTTGACCTGATTCTTCAAATTATTGATAAATACAACTTTGTTCTGGTTTTTGTGCACAGCAGCTCAATATCCTTCCAAATTTCACAGTGGTATGCAATAGAATTTACCACTCATCTGGCAGTTACAGCATGAAGTTTCATGGTCATTAACTTTTTCATATTAATTCAGCCTGAAAGCAGAATTTGACCTGATTTTTAATGCAGATTCTCCTGAATGCTTACAAATGCTGTCAAAATAAAAATTTTTAAACCTCAGTCTTGATGATAAGTATCTTTACTCTTTTTCCATACATCATTGAACAATGAGAATACTCACCTTACCTTGCACATTTCACTGTTCTAAACCATAGCTTTACTGGTTCTGTGAGATTTTTAGTTCTATCTGAATATAATAGAATCAGAAATATACTGTCTGGATAGTTTGGGGTTTGGTTGGTTGTTTTTTTGTTTGGTTTGGGGGTTTTGTCATTGTGGTTTTTCTTTGTTTAAGCACAATGAGCTTCTGACGGAATGAAAACAAGTTTGATGTACTTTAATTTCTAAACCTATTCTGAATTCCTTTGTCCACATAAAACCAGAAACATCATACCACCAGATTGGCTGCATCTTCAAAATTCAAGAATAACAACATTTCTAAGACCGTTATTCTACATTGATAGGAAATTTCTGAAAGAATGGCATAAGACCTCCAGGTGGGGAGTGCAATGAAAGTAAACCAATGAGTGTGAAGCTATTGGCACATGCTCTTTGTTTAGAGAACACAAGTGTTCAAGTTGTACGAGTAGCCCTGAAGTGATTGCTGAAACTGAAAGGAGAAAAATACTAATGAATTTTATGTATTTCCCTTCAGACAAAGGTATTAATCAAAATTACGTTTTTAGATGCGCACTAAACTATTCTTATAATTATTCTTGCATTCTTTTTGATTAAAAATATGCTTTTTTCAAACCTTAAATAAAATTACTGGTTTCATAGAAATATTTTGTGGTTCCATATGGTGACCAGTATCCAATTTTCTAAGGTCAGTCTTCAGAAATACTAAGCTTTATCACTTGTTAAGTAGCTTTTTCTTGGTTTTTTTTTTCCCTCTACATATGCTTGTATATGCTTGCTAATTAGGAAAAAGTCAGAAGTCTAACTGTGTGCAATGAGTCATAACGTGGAACATTTATAACACACATAGAAGAAAAAAAATTATAAATAGTTGAAAACTGTAGTCTATCCTGTGAAATCTTTGTCTGATTTAGCATTTGTAGTTTTGGTATAGTCAGTGGAAATATGTCTTCCCCTGCCTGACCTGAATTTGTCCCTAGGACACACAGTAGCAGAATTTTGGTGTTTGATCCCTAAATTATGTGAATGTTGAAATATGATGCACCAATTGTCTTATTTTTACTTAGCAGAAGGATAAACAGGATATTAGAAAGGAAATAAAACTTATCAGGAGATGTAACACACTTTCTGGATCTCCCAGTCATGTCTTGAGTGAGAGGATACCCCACAGACTCATGTCTTCTCCCACTAACTGCAAGTTTCCTCTGATGAAAACGGGAGGAATTACAGAAAGTAGGAAAAGAATGAGTGGGAAGCAACAGAGGTGGGTATATTAATGACAATGACCAGTTTGTAGGAATGTAGACACAAATTTCTCCTAGAGGAACTAAAGCAAAATATAAAGAAAGGAATTTTTCAGATTAACCACAGACACATTGCCACAGGACAGTTGTGTGAATAAGTGTTTAGAAGGAGTGAAAAACTCTTATTCATGTCACGAGAAATGTTGCCCTGGCAAGAAAAGATATTAAAATTATACTGTGCACTTTAATAAAAGTAATGATGCAGAATAGTGCTCCAGGGCATGAGTTCAATATGAAGTGATGTAGGCTAGAAAGAAAGTGCCCCTTTGGGCAGGTAGGATTTTGAAAACCTGACTCATGAAAGATTTCTTTACACTGTCTTTGAAGTGTTTGCTACAGGCTCAGACAGAACATACTGAACCATGTGTCTACTGGTCTGTGCTACAGAAACACCTGCTTTTACGTCTTCCAACTGGAAACAAATCAGTTTTGTACTTTCTCTTCAGATGTGAGCACCTTCATAACAAGATTTTAGTTGTGCTTTATTTTTGAACCTCCTGATGTATCAGTATTAGGTGTATCTAGGTGAAACAAACTCCATCTCATATTCTGAAAAAAAAAGAAATCATGGGACATATGTTTAAACTGTTTGCATTTGTTCATAATATTCTGAGCTAAGAAATACAGTTTCTTTCATCCTATTTACAGAATGCCTTTATTTTTAACAGAGGACTGGACAAAGTCTCTGTTTAACGTAGAAGTCATTATCCGTGTGACTTTAGTACTGACACATAGTAAAGGTCTATTGAGAAAATTAATACACACTGTGCTGCATTATTTATTTTTTTACTGTCTGAAGTTCGCAGACACTTGATGGAAAAATTAAAGACTTGCTTGTGTGCATTGTTCTATTGTAATAATCAAAAATAGGTTCTTGTACACAAAAAGTATGCATTTAAGAATTATTTTACATGCATTCCTCTCAACTTTATTTATTAAGAAAATTTATTTTTACTATTCACTGACATCTCATAGGCCCATGTATTTTTTCTGCAGGTAGAAACAAGCAGGTATCCACAGTATGTTTCTGCTGTTGTCCTTTAGTCAGGCAGTTATTCTTACTGGGTTGTTTCTTTTTTCTTACTTCAGAGTTCAACTTATATCTCAGAATAGGCTTTTCTTTGTCAAATAAGTGGAATACTGATATATATTGAAAGCAAATTTATGTTTGACATCAGTAATGTTAATAGAAAGTATATTTTATAATAATGCTAAAATAATTAACATTAACACTATGTTTATATGAGATTATTTTTTTAGATTGTTTTTACTTAGTAAAGCCAAGAAATGCTTATATCAACTCTCCAAATTACTTTGATACCAGAACACTCAAGATTTTAGTTTTATCTTTTAGGTCAGAAAGGGAAAGCTTCTTATTTGATTCATTTACAGATGACATTATGGTAATCAGAAGCAGTTAAGCAAAATAACCAACTTTTTCTCATGTGAAATGAACTCTTCAGCATGGGTCCTTTTAGATTCAAAGCTAGCTGAATCTTCAGGATCCGTATTTCATCTTCAATATCTGTTCAGAATCTTACATACAGGAAAATGCATTAGTATTTCTTTAAAATTTTGCAGCCTGAAAATACTTGCAATTTTTTTCCGTCTCCCTTCCTTCTGCTGTCCATTTCCAATTGCTTTTTCCATGTTTTTTGCCAGTCTTCCATACTACTATCTCCAGTTTTACCTTTTATTTTCAGGTCAGCTGGAAAATCCTCAGATCCAAAACTGGTGGTAAACTTATTTTGACAATGTGAACACAAGTTGCATGGGCTTTTTTCACAAATGAGCAAAAATTCCTGTTCTCTCCGAGTTTGCCCCTGGATCACACTGTCCCCCTCCCCTCCTTCACAATGAGGAATAGTTGTTCCACAATTTCAGCCCAATGAAGAAACCCACAACCTACGTCCACTGATCTTTTTTTCTAGTTTGTCCAAAACTGCTCTTGGACAAAGGTTCATGCTCCATGATGTATATGGTACATGATGCATATGTTATCTCTTTCCAGCTATGTCTCTGTTTTTCTTCCTACCTATCTCCTTTTTATCTTTATTCTTATTTAGAGCAATTAAAATTATTTTCTGCTGTATTTCCTGTTCTTGCAAATAAAGAAAAAATTGTACCAAGTCTGTGATATCAATGTTCATTAGATCAACATTTTCTCAATAGTAGGTCTATCCTCTGTCACACAGTTTAGCCACAGCGGTGATTCAATTAAAAAAAATCTTCAAAACCAAGTTTTACAGAAGTTAGTCTTGATAAATGGATATTTGGTTGGAAATACATTTTTTTTCTAATTTTGGTTTTATTACTTTATTAAGTGGAATAAGGAGTTTGCTCATTGGATGCTACACCTATGCATTTATTTATTCTATGTGAAATGTGCTTCTCTCTGTAATTTATCAACGTTATTGGTACAAAAATGTGCAAGTGGGCTGCAGTTAAGGTGATTAACCACTTCTAGGGTGAATTCTATTCCAGGAACTATATACTTTCTGAAATGTGCAGTTCCTAATGTATATATTTAAACTAAGTTCTTAAAAAATGGTAACTGGTAGCCTGAAGGGTGCACGTTGTCTTTTTCAAAGAGATGAAGCAATCTCGAGGCTGAAACATGCAGCAATCCCTTTGGATCCCTTGGTAAACCACATGGTCTTGAAGGACTGAAGGTAGATCAGCGTGCAACTGTGAGTCTAAACCTACACCCTTTTGCTGCCAGTTTCAGACAAGTAGTATCATTATAAGTACCTGCATTAGGGGGAAAAAACAGAGATATGCTAGGGTGAAAACAATGAGTTTCAGTTTAGTCTCTCTTTTTATTCTCTTTAAACCGTTTAGCCTGCCCTATATTTCAGCACTATTTAAAATGTGACATTTTAATATTTTTTCTACCATTTTGTATGTTCTTTGAAGAAAGACAAACTTTTAACTTTAGCTAAAATGCTCGGATGCTTGATTTAAAGTGCTTTGAATCAGTAAATATGATAGATGTGTAAGGGGACTAGAGCCAGGATGGCTTTAAATCTTTTTTTATTGTATTATGTAATATCTAGTTTTCTAATGTAAATTATTTTCTTGGTTGTCATAGGTTAGCAAGCATAGTCCTGGAAGGGACGTCCTTGCTAAGGGGTGCTTACAGCTTCCTCTGGGAACTGATAGAACCTATCAGCTGGCCAGTTTGAATATGGACAATTCTCTAAGCCACTTAAAGTTGTGACCACCTCTGTGATCCACATTTAAGAATAGGCAAACTCCCCCCCAAGCTCTCTCTCGTTTCCGGCTCTGGCACAGGTGGCTGCGGGCCCCGTGTGGGGGCCAGCGGGCCCAGCCCAGGCCCTGCTTGGGCCAGGCCGGGCCAGGCCACGGCCATCCTGGAGCCATGGACCTGTTCCAGCCGTGGAACCCCCCCCACTGCCTTGCCGTGGGCAGCCGGAGCGGCTCGGCTCTCCCCCCTCTCCACTGCGATAAGAAAAATTCAACATTCCAGCTGCAAAGCTGCAAGGCCGAGGTGAGATTAACCCTTTTACTGCTGTGAAGAGCTGAAAACCTGAGGGAAGAGAGAGAGGAGATGCTTAAAGCTGAAATTCTGTTGTGAAGCTATGATATATCAGAGTATCCTGTTGTAATTTCATGAAGATATGGGGGGTGGAGTGTTCAACTCGTAAGCAGAAGCACCTGCGCTGAGATAGGCAGATGCTGACGCAGCTGTAATTTCATGAGAAGTTTGGACAGGGAGAGATGGACCAGATGAGGACTTTTGCTCCAAACGGGAAAGGAGAAAACCTCAGTACCTAGAGATGCTCCCAGAGATAGTCCTGAAGATGAAGATGATGAAGACCCTTTGCTCCCAGGGAAGGAGAAGGGCCTCTGTTTTTGTTTCTGAACGGCTCAACCTTAAAATTGTACCCCAAGAAACTTCAAGAGTGGACTCTCGAAAGCAGTTGCGGGAAAAGCTGCAAGTCGGGGGAAAGGACTCACATGCAGGCAGAGAGACTCCTCTTCCTAAATGGACTGAACAATATTTGGAAGTGGGCGGCTGTCTCGTTGTGATACTGTTTTCATAGCATGAGCAAGAAGAGACTTCTCTTTCTAAATGGACTGAACAAGGTTATTATGGAAGTGGTAAACAGACTGAACATCTTAAGGGTTGTTTTTTCACATTGTCAGTGGGAGAAGGGAGGAAGGTGGGGGGAGGAGGAGAGTTCTGAAGGTGGTATAATTTTTTTTTTCTTCCCTCTTTTAGGTCTGTTAATAAACTTTATATTCTTTCAAGTTTGGTGCCTGCTTTGCATTTCTCCTAATTCTTATCTCACAGCAGATAAACAGTAATGAGTATTTTGGACCAAACCACTACATTGCTCCATAGAGTTCTCAGTGCCTGTGCAAAACTCTCACTCTGTACCTCAGAAATAGTTTTTTCTGACCTTTTCTGTGGAAATATTTTCCTGAAAGACCATTAAAATTCAATGGATAAACGTGTCTCCTGAAAGGAACACTGGTGGCCATGAACATAATCTAATACCGCTTAATGAAAAATTATGGTGAGTGGAAGGGCAATAATCCCAGAGGCTGATTTAGCATGCCTCACTATATCTGCCTCAGAACCATCTTCTGAAAAGTATTTTTTCTTCTATTGAGACAAAAAGGACACTATGGAGAATAACCGTTCTGGTAAATACACATTTTGGTAAATACCCTCTTCTTCCGCAGCTTGTGTAGCCAATGGCTCAGCAAATTGTTTTACAGGAGTAATAACTTGCTTTTCAGAAGTGAAAATTATCTAAAGCAAAAGCAGAAATCCTGTTTCTACTCTCACACCTCCATGTTTCATGCTTTTCCCATGCACCTAAGCTGTGAGTTGTTTCTCAGATTCTGCTGTAAGTTCAGAGTCCTGAGTTCTGTGTGTGTTTTTCATTACAAGAGCTGTTTCCCAAAGTTTTAATCTAGGTTGCACTGACATGGAGTTTAAGCTATGTAGTCTGGGGCGGGCAAAGGAGTCAGGTCTCTGCCAACTATGATGGTCCCAGAATAATTTAGAGATCTGATTCATCACAGGTCTTATCTTTCATCTCAAAGCAGGAAATCAATTGGACCATAACCATGACAAGGAAATTCTCACCTAGGAAGATATATTATGCTTATTTTGAAAGTATACTACTATCTCAAATTATTGTATTCAATGTGTAATCAGCAGTTTCCACTTCCTCCCTCACTACCATTGTCCTTGTTAGTTTCTATGACCAAACAGAACATAAACTAGTAAATCAACACCAGGGACAAGAAACTTCCAGAAAGTGCATGGTATTGATAGACAAGCTTCAAGCACTATCTGTGGTCTTTTCATCGTTGTACTTTCTTGATGATGTAAACATTTCAGAAAATATTTCCTAGACTTCTTACTTCCACCTGCCCCTTCAGTATTTCCTTTCATTTGGTTTAACTCATCTTTTCTGATTCTTGGAAGTAGGAGAACCTGGAGAGGCTCACTCTCTCATAGGTACACATTTTCTGATCCTCCTTCTCCCTGTCCACTTTGTTGATATTTTCTTCCGAATATTTCATCCATTTATGGCCTCCTCTTTTCTCCCCTTTTTCTGTCCCTCGGTTTTTGATGGCTCTGATGCTGCTCTACCCATTCCCTGATGTATCTTCCTTTTGTAGCTTTGTCAATTAGATTTATGTTTAGTAAAAGGGAATAGTGAAAAATTGGGTGATTTCAGCCATCCAACCATTTTCAAAGGTATTATATGGCACATAATGTCACTGGCAGCAAGGTCCTCTTGTGACAAGTGAGACTTGAACTAGCCACAGTAAAACACACACTTGTGACTGATCACGCTGCACCTCTGCCTTGAGCACTGCATTAAAACAAACTACTGCTGGACTTTCTGGGCTCATGAGACATCAGGCTGCCCTAAGCCAGGCTGAGGACTTTAATCCAAGCTCTTTGGGCAGTTCTGCCGTGGAGCTCTGCACAGACAGCAGTCCTTGCTCTTTCTGTTCACTCTCACTTTTCCATCTAGTTAATTGTAAAAAAAATAGAGAAATCAGATATTTGAATTTTAAGGTTTTTAGAACTAAGATTTCGTGTGTATCTGATATAACTGGATAGTTTACAATTAACTAGAATTTTTGAAATCAAATAATTTTTATCAATGCTAATTAATTAAAATTTGAATGTCTTCAAATATTTTTGCTGGATCCAAAACACGTTAAACTCTGTAGAAAGACTAACAAACTCAAGCACAATATATGGCTGGCAGCATAAGAGAAAACATGTTAATTTTTTTTTAGTTAGAATGATTGATAAAGTGTAATTAATTTCTTTTTGTTCATGTTTGCTCTCTGTGAGTAAAATAGTGAGCTCGATGGAAATTTTTAGCAAGAACACTGAGAGTTTAGGCAAATATTGCATAATTTG
The DNA here is from genome assembly GCF_965178545.1 of Coloeus monedula. NCBI lineage: Eukaryota > Metazoa > Chordata > Aves > Passeriformes > Corvidae > Coloeus > Coloeus monedula. The sequence goes on along the minus strand of NC_138822.1, from coordinate 14,798,481 downwards.
AATGGAAACATTATTTTCAACTATTATTTTGAAGTATTCACAGAGGAAAACTGGGGGAAAAGTCCTGATATGACTTAAGTTTATCCCAGTATTTCCACAAACTTTAATATAACTAAGATTTTTTACAGATTCTAAGATTTACATTTAACCTCTCAAGGTTCAGTCAAAGAAACACACTACTGTGTCTGAAAAAAAGTCTTAAAATTTTTTTCTTGGATCACTTGTAGCGCAACTCTGAGGAGATGTGCAGCCAGATAACAGATAGTCTAAGGTAACTGAAAAAAGATACAATAGAAATTTCATGACAAATTATAATATTAACAATACAGGAAAAGTAATTACAAAGAGTCTACAGTGGAACAAGACCCCAGTTCACAAGAAATATCAATCCCTAACACTTGAACTCTGATGAAGCAGATAAAGAAATGCAATGGTAATATGGGACACGAAGAAAAATACAATTCCTAAAATTGTATTTTAGAAAGAAAATGATTTAGTCTAAAAAAAAATCTTACCAACTCTGCAATTTGTGCTTAGTGCGGAATTTCAGCTTGAAACAAAGGAAAGAGTATTGTCCGGTTTGAATTAGGGATGTGGTTGTGGGTTTCTAGATTTTCAGGTAAAATCTTTGCTGCTAGTACACCTGGAAATTCTCTTTGACCCTTTTTCCCTCAATGGCTTTGTCTAGAATAAAACTACTAAACTTTTTTAAATAACAGAATTCTTGTTTTTCTGTCAGACTTTATGGAGGAAATTCAAGGGTCCTTTCGTTCCAGTCTGGATGGAAGCATTTGAAAGAAAATAATTCAGCATGGCTTAGTTATGAGTCATGTCCTTGATCTGTTAAAGCAAAAAAACTGACAAAATGCAATCTTCAGAGAAATACATCTTAGAGCTCCTCAGATAAACAAAGATCCCAGTTACTGGGGTGAAGCATCCAAGCACCTTCAGTGGGATTTTCATTGCCGTTCAAGAGTTCAGACCTCTAAGCCTCCCCGCTTGACAAAATGTAAGGCCGTTTTGAAACATTTTCAAAGGAGTGAACAAGCATTTATTGTGATACAGGGTTGTAACATGCAGACAAGTGCCAGGTGTCACATGTATGTTTCCTACTTAATGGTCATAGATAACCTACAGAATATTCCAGTGTTTGCATACCAAAAGTATGGCTGCTGATTATTACTTTACACTATTAAAAATGGATTTGGAGAGTCATGACGGGAAACAAAATATTAAAATATACTTCCCATATAGATCATGCTTTGTTTTGAGATTCAGTTTGTGTGAAAAGCACTTACTGCAGTGCCTATATTGAAAGGAAGGCACAGAGACAGTTTTCAGCTCCTTTCAGTCATCACTTTGATTCCAGGATCATGCTGATAAACAGAGAGAATTCTCCTTGGCCTTGAGACATTCATGTGATCTTGGGGAAAATGGGGAAAAGGCAGCAGAGAGAACTGCTTTTTGTGTGCTAGAAGTGAAGAGGTGGTAACACAAGCTACAACTGACCTTTCAGAAGTGGATGCAGCTAAACAGATTTAGGATTACTATATAGCTGTGGGCCTCATTAGAACAACCTTCATGATAATGTTTTCCACTTTCTCAGTTCTAGCAGAATCAGGAATCTAGAGAGAATAGAGAGAAATCTTTTGATCCTTCTGCCCTTTAGACTCAAGTGAAACCAGAAGTGTAAAGAAGTAATAAAAGCAAAGGAAAAAAAGAGTCAATTTCTTAACACTTGTTCAGTTTTGGATTAGTTGCATCATATTCCCTGGCTGCTTCTTAAAAATTAATCACTCTAATCCCCTCTATTCCTTCTTCTCAATTTGAATAGTTCATTTAAAACTTTCAGTGAATGGCATTCTTCTGTTTCTTACTGTCAACACAGTTACTTCATTTTAAAACATCTCATTCTCTTTGCTACTATGACATTTTTTTGGTGAGGTTTTTATGTTTTGTAGCTACTTGGGCTCATAAATACCTCAAGTAGTGCTTTTGTTCTACTTCATTCTTGCTCACCCTCTTTTCCCATTCCTTTAATGAATGCAGTCATGGTTACCTTCCTTGTGTAGACAGATCATATTTTCATCCCCATTTGCCTCACTTTTCACCAGTTTGGAAGGCTGTACTGGGTTTGAGTACAAAGTAGTGCACTGAAGCAGCAAAGGACTCTAAACAGGAAGTTAGCAGAGCTGAGTAGGAGCAAGAGGTCTGAGAAAACAAAGGAACAAAGTTCAAGGAAGTCAACTGGATTGGAAATCCTGAGGGAAGAAAATAATTACTAAGAAGCATGTGCTTGGAGTGGCGAGGGAAAGAGAGCGAAAATGTGAGGCCACTGCAGCTGTCATCCTTCAAGACTTTTTATTCTGCCACAGTTGACCCAGCCAGAATCTTTCACCATCTCTCTGACCTCCTGGTGCTCCAGAGTCCCTGGCTCAGCTCTGTGTGGATCTGTTACAGGCAGAGCCCTGCCTTACATAGGTGAGAAAATTGCAGAACTGTAAGGTAGAGCTGTGAGCAAATCTGAACAGAACATAAGCACACACCATAAGGAAAGTAAAACCACAGCACTGGGACTGCGTGGTAAAGAGCTTGTTAGATCAGGGGCTGAGGAGAAACCAGCAAAATTGAAAGGTGCAAAGTTCTCATACACTATTGGAATGAAATTTTGGTATATAAGAAAAGGAGGAAGAAGCCGCAGTCATACCAAGTGGAGCAGCACAAATAGAGTGATTGCTGCTTTCTTTTCTGGTTGGTTTTCAAAATATGCAAATAACAACACATCCTACGAGGAAGGACAGGATATACTAAGAACTGTGTGAAGATCTCACTCTCATTCAATGTGTTGAAGTGACCAGGATTATCAATGCCTCCTGAGCAGGGATAGAAACAAACCTCACCTGTTTGTGAGGCCTTTGGGAGAACCTAGGGACAGCTTGCCTCACGGAGGGCAGTGCAGAGTCCCAGTGAACAGCTATGTGGAACAGGAGTGGAAGATGGAGTAGATGAAGCACATAGCTAAACAAAAGGCAAACAATATATTTTTAAGATAAAGCAATGAACCAATCACTTTGAAGGAAGTAGAAAACAAACTTATAAATATCACATATCCCCACAACTTCAGTGGAAATATAATGGGAATAGAAGATCTTCCAGGGGGCCTCTGTATCAAGAGATTTGCTCCATGGGATGTGTATAGGGTAATTTCACAAGAATGAAACTGAAAAACATACATCATATGAAATAAGGCTTTTCTTCTCTTCAGAATCATTATATTAGATATTAGCTGGCCATAATCAGAATGATTCTTTTATTTTTTTCAATCTCTAATAGTGTATGTGACAAATACCGGAATCTCTTGCCCTTTTAAAAGAGATTTAATACCAAAGGACAATCTACTGAGGAACAAAGTCCAAGACCTCTCTTTGGCATGTCTTCAAAGGTCATTTGTACATTTTACATTGAGCTAGATTTCTCTTGGATACTACTGTGACAGAATTCTTCATAAAATCCTTCTAAGAAGGCTAAACGGAAAAAGAAACCTTCTAAAAAGATTAAGAATGGAACAGGAAGCATTTAAGATCTCACTCTCAGAAAGATTTTGTGTAGTCTTTGAATGGGGAATAAAATTGAGAGAGGTGGGATAAAATGGTGTAGTACCATGAAATGTCTAGTGTTTCTAGCAGGAAAAGAGGCAAATTCATTCATGAAAAAACTTGAGCCCATTCCCAGGAAACCGAATCAAGTAGGCTTCTTGACTCCTTTTGAGAAGCAAAAGCTGCTTACATACAAATTACTTTAGTTTGAAGATGGAAGGAACTCCATGGCAGGAGAGGGAAGAGCATAATTTAGGGAAAGTTGAAAATCCTTGTACAAAAAATACTTATTAAGAAAAGTTCCTCACCGCATTAAGTGTCTTGGCAATAGTTTCAGCCTAAATACCCCTAATGGACATGGGCTAACAATGCGTGTTAGGTTCAATCCCCTCATTCCTCTGTCCTTTTGCTGCAATATTCTCCACTTGCTGTTCACCACTGTGAAATCTAAGGCAGTGCTGCTCTGCCATTCCCACCTGTGCTGTCTTCACAGACGCCATGGGCTCATGCCTGCCCTGGTGGGCTTAGGATTGGACTGCCCCAAACCATTGTAGTCCTTACAAATAGATTTACGATTGTTTTAGCTTGCTTGCAGCAGGTGCCAATAGATCTCCCTTTCTGGAGTCCTGAGGGCCTCATGGATTACTTGCCTCCTTTCTTCAACCAGTTTCCACAGTAAATCTGCTCTCAAAGACTTGAGACAGTACCTTCACCTCAGGGTTTCCAGAACTGTGAGATTTCCAGGAGTAGCACAAAATGGAAGAACTATATTTTGCTAATAACAAGAATTTTAATTTTGGTTATGCTATATGTTTTAGTCTTGGGTAATGTATGTAGTGTACAGGAAAAAAACACATAACTTGAATTGACAACACCTCCCTCAGACACAGTGGCATTATTTATGCCTTGCTAAACTTAAAAACGTATCACAGGATCAGAGAATTTTCTGAGTTAGAAAGGACCCAGTAGGATCATCAAAGTTTAACTCCTGGCCCTGAACAAGACAGCCCCAAGAATCACACCATGTGCCTGAGAGCTTTGTTCAAATGCTTCTTGAACTCTGTCAGGTTTGGGGCTGTGACCACTTCCCTGGGGAGCCTGTTCCAGTGTCCAACCACCCTCTGGGAGAAAAGCATTTTCCTGATGTAAAACCTAAACCTTCCCTGACACAATTCAGGCCATTCTCTTGGGCCCGGTCACTGGTCACCACAAAGAAGAGATCAGCATCTGTCTCTCCTCTGGGCCTCGTGAGAAAATTGTTACTTCAGTGAGGTCTCCCCTCAGTGTTGTCTTCTCCAGGCTGAAAAGACCAAGTCACCTCAGCTGCAGCTCTTATCACTTTCCCTCCAGGCCCATCACCATCTTCATTGTCCTCCTCTGAATGCTCTCCAATAGTTTTATAACCTTGTATTGAGGCAAAACTGCCTCAAGCTGAGGCCGCCCCAGCACAGAGCAGAGAAGGACAATCCTCTCCCTTTCCCGGCTGGCAATCCTGGGCCTGATGCCCCCCAGGACACCACTGGCCAGGGCACTGCTGAATCATGTTCAACTTGCCATTGACCAGGACTCCCAGGTCCCTTTCTGCAGCACTGCTTTCCATCCTCTCATTCCCCAGTCTGTCCATACATCCAGGGTTGCCCCATCCCAGGTGCAGAATCCAGCATTCTCCCCTGTTGAATTTCATACGGTTGGTGATTGCCCAGTCCTCTAAATTGTTAAGGTCTCTCTACAGGACCTCTCTGCCTTTGAGGAAGCCAACATCTCCTCCCAATTTTGCGCTATTAGCAAACTTCCTAAGCATCCCTTCCAGTCCTATGCCCAGGTCATTTATGAAGATGTTGAAGAGCACGGGGCTTAGGACAGAGGCCTGCAGAACCCCACTAGTGACAGGTCACTATTCTGAGGTCACCCCATTCACTGTAACCTTTTGCGCTCTACCCATAAGCCAGCTGAGCCCACATCCCATGATGTGTTTTTCCAGCTGTGTGCTGGATGTCTTATCCAGGAGGATCCTGTGAGAGACAGTATTGAAAGCTTCACTGAAATCCAAAAAAATTGCATCTACTGGCTTCCCATGGTCAGCGAGGTCGGATTATATCTATTGGCTTTCCTTGCATACCCACCAAGGCGCGTTACTTTGTAGCAAGGGTAAATTAGGTTTGCAAGCCGAACTTTCTTCTCATGAAGCTGTGCTGCCTGTGACCAATGACTTCATCGTTCTTTAGGTGTTTTTCAATGCCACCCAAAATAATCTTCTCCATAATTTCACACATACGAATACCAGTATCATATGTGAATAGAATTAGCAGAATTAGCCATTTACAGTATGAAGAGTATTCCTGTTTGTGAGGACCCAATTCAGTTTGAATTCAGCTATTTTAGTTTGCCTCAGCTCTGGTTGTCGGGGTTGTCAGAGGCATGTGGGGAGAGGGAGCATACACCTGCCACTTGCAGGAGGCAGCCAGGAGTGGGGGAAGCCTCATCTCTGGGGTGACTTCGCCAGGCAACACCCCACACCAGGCGATCAGTAGGAGACACTGTGGGGGGGATTCTCCAATCAGGTCATGAAAAAGTCTCCAGCAATGGACAGCATAGGTTGGACTGGACCAATGGATCCCTTTAGTGGGCAGACTTTGGGAGGGTCAGGGGGGTATAAAAACTAACTGCGTCAGGGCTCGCTGCTGCCTGCTGAGGCTTGCACTCTTTTCTGCTCCCGCTCACTCCCTCCTTTGCCCTGGCCCCAGCCAGCCTGCCTTCTGGGTCTCTTTGCTGGCCCTGTTTAGCAGGGTAACTCCTTTTTATTTTGTTTTTCGTTACCAATAAATGGTTCTCAGATACAACACTTGCCTTCTTTGGCTTAATTTCGTTCCCAACCATCCATTTTTAAAAGAACTCTCTGCAGTTCCCCACAGTGGAACGCAACACTGCTGAAAATCAAAACCATGGGTCTAAGGATTTTCATTACAAAAAAGCGATAAAGGAACTATAAGTCCTTGATACTTACAAGCATCCACATTTTGAACTAGGTTTGGGGAAACCATTTCTTTGACTTCAATGTACTGTACATATTAGCAAAGTGAATCATAAGAATAAATATCTGCTGCATTAATACTGTCTAAATATCCATGACAAACTAAAAACTAATAAAAATCAAATGTTCCCCTATCATATCTGGAAGGCAGCAGATGTTTGGGGAAGACAAAGCTTAGGAAAAAGCAAAACACACAGAATTCTCTATGCATAAATCAGGATTGTACCCAGTGATATTTGACTGTAAAACTTTTCTGTTGGTGTATCATACCAAGTATGCTGAAGCTTTCAAAAAGAATAAAAGTTCTATGATGACACCAAACAGTATCTTGCTGGTTTATTTCTATTTGTAGTGCCTGCAGAGTCAGCTTAGAGAACATGAACAAATGTCAGTCATCAGAAGATGAATAAAAACCAAATACACTCAAAACAAAGGAAGAAATAAAATATCACCATCAATATTTAAAATGTAAAAGCAAAGGACAAGTAGATAAACTATTCTATTAGGAATCTGTTTTATTATAATTTACGTACATTTGAATTACTCCTTCCAGATAACATTTACCTTGACACTCAAAGAACTCAGTTAAAAAATATTATGCAGCAATTTAGCTAGGATTATAGGCATAAAGACATTACTGGCTTCAAGGGGTCTTCTCATGTCTTTAAAGTTAAGTTGATATGCTTGCTTGCTGTTCTGAGGTATTCCATGAATTCTACTACTTCTAAAAAAACAAAAAAAAGAAAAAAGAATGCTTAAATTTTTGTGTAATGGTGAAAAGGAAAATCAGTTAAAATGTAAGACCTGTGTTTTGAATGGTGAATATGTGTCTCTGATTATTTGAATTATTGGCTCCCAATAACAAAAAACTACTACTTTTAGTTTTCAGTCCTACAAAACACATACATCTCATAGGTTTTTCCCTTATATTTTCAGGGCACATAAATGACAGTGATTTTGGGAATCTGTTGTTTTCAAGCTTTAACTTCAGATTCTTAAAACGAGGCAGCTTTTTAGAAAATACTTGACTCTTTTTCTTTCTCGTAATCACTTGTTCTTAAAGTGCGTTGGCATGAAGGAGAAGCACAAAATATTTTTTTAAAATATTGACTCTTTTCTCAAAGTGCATTCCAAAATGTTTGCATTGAACTGTTTTGTATTGTAGCCTTAGTCTGTTCAAATGTGCTTTAGTCAGACCACCAGATTGCCCCTCATGCTTTTAATAACACATTATTCAAACATTAAGGATCATCTCAAGTAATTTACAGCAATTTTCAGTAAATATAGGCAAACTACAGTATCTGGGCCAAACCCACCATGGATATTCTAACTTCTGTTAATGTGTGATGAGAGTCTGCAGATCCTTTTATTGATTAAAAAGCATTGATTATGTTGTTTTGAGAAGAAAGCTCCACTAATGCTTCTTGGATGTTCTCTTCAGTTCTTCAGCTAGGATATGAACATGTGAACCTTTTCTGGAAAGAAAATAAAAGATAATTAACAATAATTTCAAGTTCTATTATGGAGAGTTTAAAAAAGGGAAATAAATAAAGATAAAGAAATTGTAAAGTGAAGAAGGTTCTTTCCATTATGAAGGAAATCCCAGTATTTAATTATTTTCCACTGTTCTCATCTAAGCTTGCTGTCCTCTCCTGGTCTGCTACTAGCTTTAGAAAGCACCAAAGAGTACAAAAGTTTGCTCAGTGTTATTTGGAGTAGCATGCAAATGCATTGTAGAATTATTTGGTATTTTACACTTAACTGGAGCCAAGCTTTACTTCCAGTAGAGAAATATTAGAATCTGTCTCTAGCCTTCTGCTTTTGCCCCTTGTGATAATTTAGAGCAAGTTTAATGCTGTTGTAGTGGATGACAATATACTTTTTCTTCTAAACTTGTATCATGAGACTTAAGCTGTAAAAGGATTTGATCTAGGCAGTTACACAGCACTGTCAGAGAGTTCCTTGTTAGCACTTCATTGCTGTTACAAGGAGGAGAGGAAAATGATTGTTAACACTGTTCCATCGCACACAATCTCTGTAGACATAATGTGTGATCAAAAGTAAGATTTGATTTGAAAAACAATTTAGTGTTTTTTAAGCTATCACACAAAATATCTCAAGTTCAGACCCTTAAAAGAAAACCAGACTGTTACAGTGGGGATATTGCAACATGATGTATCAGACAACAAGGCCTGTGGAAAAGAAATCTATATGGACAGATTCTTGGTAGATGTTTCAGAGATGTTTATTTCTCCAGCCGCATGGCCGGGGCTCTGCCCAGGAACTGTTCCAGTCCCGGGACCCGAGGGTCCTTCTGCCCGCGCAGGGAACACAAACCAACCCATGGGAACGAGGCTGAGCAGGGGCAGGGAAACCCCGTGTCTGTGCCCTCAGGGCCCCTCTGCCAGGGATACACAGCAGGGGAGGGACCCCAACACCAGACTAGATGGAGGCTTTTACACCTATCTTAAGACAGAGCAAGTCACCCTGTGGAGGCATGATCACTGGTTAAAGACTAAAAGTCAGTAAATATGTGACTTCACTGGACTATGCTGCATTCATGTTCTGCATGAATGAGTCTTTACCTTCCCTTCTGTGTTCTTTACGCCTAAAACTGGGTGTAGACTCACTTTCCAACCATTCCCAGTACCTACAGAGGACAAGAACTTTTCACAAATGCTCTCCCGAAGAATATTCTTTGTATGGCTTTTGAATTTATTTCTGTGAATCAGAAAAATCTGTCCTCTGGATTCTAGTGGTTATGAAACATTCCCCAGCTATTTCCAAATAGTCAGTTTCATAGATATTTCCAAATAGGTGAAACATCTCTATTATAACAAGGCTATTTATTTTAAGGACTGCTTCAACCAGGATTTCTGTAAGGAAGTATGGGAATGTGGGATGGGACATATGCTTTTCTTGCAATATTTTTGAAAGAACTGGGCCCCAATTGTAGTGTTGATTCCCTGTATCTAGAGTGAATGAGCGCCATAAAGATGAATTTTGCTATTACTATATTTTTTGCAAGCATTTCTTCAGAGTGTTCACAGGAAAGGAATTAAAAAACCCTCGTGATGGGAAAACAAAGGATGACATAAACTTTATTCAAAGTGCTTGCCTGTACTGAACATGCCAAAGCAACAACTTGCATGGCTTAGGGTGTGAGTGGAGGCTGGCTCATGTACACTAGAAGCAGCAATTGTAAGAGATTCTGAGGGACAAATCAGTTTTGTTTTCAATTTTTCAGAACAGAAGAAAGAAAGTAAAACAGAATTCTAGTGTTAGAGATGGCAAGATTGCAAAGATTCCCAAGGGTCAGACTTCCTGCAAATGCAGTTGTTTCACTGTTCACTCTTCTGCTTCTGTGTCCAGCAGTTACCAAGATTTACACCCATGAGCTGGAGTCAAATTATGATTCTGTACATTTCTGTAAGTGGTGTTCAACATAATATCACCCAGGTTTGCTGACAGTTCATAAAGAAATCAATAAGCATCTGCTATTTGTTGAGATGTCAAGTCATGAAACTTTGTGTAAATGCAAAGGTTAGTAAGACCTTTTACTCCTAAAATACATAGTGGTCTCTTTTAGGAAACACTTCAAGGAGCTTCACTCCTGAAATCAATACATTTCTATATTTGTACACTTAATCAGAGCACATCTGCTTTTCAGTTGTTCAATAAGAGAGACATAGAATCAGTGTTACTAACTTTATTACATTGATTTCTTTTGTTTTGCATTTTACTCAGATTGAAAAATTAAATATTTTCACTTTAGTAACTAAAACTTGACAGAAAATCATTCCTTTAGAAAACATTTTTCTCTCTCAAGACAACATCATCTTAAACTGCAGCCACTTCAATTCATCATTTTAGCTATGAGGATTCAACAATTCTGTAGTTATTTTTTTCTAAGTATTTTCCTCACTAAGCCTGACATCTGTTACCCAGTATCTATACAGAAAAGCATGTTGCAGATGCTTGCTAACAAGACGTTGAAAGAATCTGATGATGTGATGCAGGATTCAATCCTTTCTGTCCCTAAAATAATTGTTTACTGAAGTAGTAAGGTCTTGCCAAGTCAGTTGCACTAGACTTTCAGAAAGCATTCTATTAAAAGAAACAATTCTAAAAAGTAAAGGATTTTAACTGTGTACTGTAGAAATTGCTGTCAGTTATGTAAAAAACTCAAGGCTCACACTTTGGAGATTAATAGAAATGCTTCACCCTGGCAGGTCTTTGTGTAGCCAAGAGCAGAGACAATGCATGTGTTGCTGTGGGATGTGGCTTTCATCACAGTTAAAGCCACACAGGGGAAACACCACTGTGCCCCAAACTCAGTAACCATGAAGGGGCAGCCACCTTCACCTCTGCCCTGCAAACATGTCCGGACTGGAAAACTCCAGCTGGACAAACTCAGCTTAGGCTTTGCCCAAGACAGATTTTGAAAGCCAAACCAACATAGTTATTAACAGTATTTTGCCCTCCTCTGTCAAAATGTGGCAGATTAAAAACCTACAAAAATTCATCCAAATTGTTGTTGAAACTTGTTCTATCTGCAAGCAGGGATGATCATCTTTTACTTAGATATCCTCTAGTGTGTCTGGATATAGAGATATGCCATTGAGGTGATGTGAAACACACAGAGAGCTGAATAGCTGCAATGTGGGGCTGCATTTCACAGCAAAGATTCTGCTTGGAATTGATGGGAAGCTAACAAAGTCTTCTGCCCCAACATTCTGGGCTCCAGTGGGAGCTGGAGTACTGCTTACATTCACAAGTTGTTAAGAAAAAGGAAGATTATAGCCAAGATATCTGATTAAACTATCATTGATCTACTTACTGCTCCCTTTCCCAAATTAATTGGTACTCTCTTTACATCCTTAAGAAAGTTTTCTTGGTCCTCAGTCCTAAATTTCTTTCTTAATGAAATGCCCCAGCAAAAGTCTTTCATAAGGTGATTTGTTTGGGGAATTAGCCAATGTTACTGAAGTGTTTGAAGGGGCCCACAGGCAGATTGACTTGTCCCTTTTTGCTGCCAGCACCTGGCAGAAAGTTGCACAAGGATGAAGAAACTTTCTGTAATGAAACCCAAATGGTGAGGTTATTTTCATGTTTCTCTCTCAGCTCAGTTCTTGCACTAATAATGTCATTTAAATTTCAGTAGAAGGAAAATCTGAGTAAAAGTCTTTCAACCATATCTGAGTTTTTACCTCAAAAAACTCATTTTTGATGATAGCTAAAAAATGTTTTATAATCTCGAGTGAAGAAATAAAATAATGCATATCTGAAGATTGGCTTAAGTTTTAAACAAACAAAAAAATTCGCATGTTTGTGTGTGTATTGACTTATCCAAAATGTTCCATCATTGATGAGTAATAATACCACAAAATAGATTATAATAGAACTGAAGAGAATGTTGGTTTTTTGGGGTTTTTTTTATATTTTGTTCAGAACAGAAGACAAAACCTTATGCCAAAAAGTGTTTTCCAAAGTGTATTGGTTCTGGTGGAGGCTTTGACCACATTATTTAAGAGAGGTTGTCCTTGGCCAAAGGGAAAGAATGTGGAGAACTCCAAACAGCAAAATCTGTCCTCTTCCTAAAGAAATCTTTCAGAAAATAAGCTTTGCCATTTCATGGAATCATAGAAACATTGACTGGATCTCTGCCATCTAGTCCAACCTCTGTCTTGAAGCAGGATGGTAGCCAAAACAAAACCAGGTGAGATGTAGCCTGATCTCACTGTGTATGTGGAAAACCTCCAGGGATGGTAAGTCTGCAGTCAGTCTGCACAACCTGTTCCAAAGATGGACACTCGGCCATGAAGAATCCTTCTGCATGAGCTGATGGGGAGGGGGTCTATAGGTTTGGAGGGAAAAGGTGCTACCAGTGAAAAGCAGGCCAAGGTAAGGGAAGAGAAATTTCAATGAGGGAAACATGCAGGAATTTCCCAAGGGCTGGCAAGCTCTGGATGCTGTCAAGTCCTGCTGAAATTGAGTGAACTGATGGACTTTTGCACTGAGAGCTCAGCAAACCTGCTGAAGGTCAACAGTGCACACGAGTGTGTTAGGTGGACTACAGCCATGGAGTGAGATTCTACGAAGCACAGGTGACAACTGTGGGGCTCCACACACACCTGATGAAACAAAGGGTCCCTGGAGGACTCCAAAGAGCAGTGGAGAAGGCAACACAACCATTGACATGAGACTGCAGCTGGCCTCTCCAGTGTTGCTCCAGTGGGGCAACTGTGTGGAAACGTGTGAGTCAGTTGCATGAGGGAATAACTGAATGTGGTGCCTGAATAGTTATCTGCTGTTAATAACTTCAAATTAATGAATAAACGGTGTTTCCAAAAGTATTGATGGCAGTCTGTTTGCCGTTCCCTTTCCCAGTTCCCCCAGTGCTCCAGATGTAGCCTAAGAATTGTTATTTTCTTCCAATTACAAGCACTTTTTTTTTAAACCAGTGTTTTTAAAGAATATTTCTTGTGTTTGTATTTGCAATACTCCTGTTGTATTAAACACATTTCTGCTGCTATTTAAAATCCTAGTAGTGTATCACCTTACAGAATATTGTGTGAAATCACATGCTTGCTTAGAGAAAGTGAAATCGAAAACAAAAGCATTTCCCAGAAAAAGTGCTGAGGTCCTTGCCACAGGTCCTTCAAATGGCTTGGGAGCCTAAAGCATTTTCTATCTCTCCCAAATTTGTTACTCATCATTTCAGAACTACTTTCTTGCCTTAGGAGACTGAGAATGTTTTCTTTGATGCAATCTCATCAACTGGTGCAACAAATATGGGGAACATATTCAGTGAGCGATGAAGAAATGGAGCTATGATTAGTAACATTAAATTCTAGGTCCTTTCCTGCTTGGTGGTGACATCAGAAAGGGATGAAGAAAGGATTAAGGAAATTCTAGAAGTGACCTAGACTACATCCTACACATCAGTTTCTGTGCTTATGCTTTACTTGTTCCCTTTGTGAAATCTTCCCTGAGTATTCTGTTCCTAGGGGCAAATTATTGTATCCTTCAGCAGACATTTCACCAGCCTTTCCCTTTCCCTGCCGTACATCTCTATAGAAGCATGGAGATTTTTTTGGAAATGACACTATTGTAATATCTTATTCAAATATAAGGAATCATTGGAGACTGCAGAAAAGAGAAGGAAAGCTCATGAAGTCAAAAATTTTTCTCGCCATATTTAATTATTTTCATCTGAAAATTGATAAAAAACACTTGCAGAAATCTTAGACAAATCTTTAAAGACAGGTCCTCCTGAAACGTACAATAAAACTTATGAAAGATTTGAGCCAGAGTTGTAATTCTGCTGTCCTGAACCTCCCCCAAAGCATGCCTGACAGTTCTGCTGGTGGGAATCTGTGTTGACTTCAATCTTTGGGGGTTTTTTTTGTTTACAGTCACTTGAATGACTGCTGGAGTTTTCACTATATACAGCTTGGAGCCTAATGTCTTTGAGTGGTTGGTATGTGCTCCTTTCTCCAGAGAAACTCTGAGGGATATAAATTGTAGTTTACTGTCAGAATAAAAGTCTTTGAATTTCTTGCACCCACCCATAGGATGTGACTTCTCAGAGGAAGTCACTGCTCTCTTAAAAGACTGATAAATAGTTTGTAGTAGTCAGTGACTGAAAGAAGGCAGTATCACTTCCTGCTTGGGAAGTGAAAGATAGTGCTGTATGTAAATTTTCTTTCAGACAGTTTCATTCCTGACATCAGAAATGCTAACTGGTTTTGGCTACTTTATCCTGTGCTTCTGTGTATTGATAGATACCTCATGAATCCTCCATATATATCACAGGAAGAGAGAAGCCCTTACTGCGTTTACCTTACACTGACAAAGACCTTTTCATTGAAACAATGTGTGCCTGATTTGCACAGCTGCTGTAATCTCTCTCCATTATATCTCTGTGGCTTTGTCCTGGGAAAGCTGGGCAAGACTGTTTTGGTTAGAGTGAATGACCATGCTGTGCTGCTAGGGCTTTTCTCTCTTGCTTCTCTCATTCCATCCCTTCTCATGTTTCTGTTTCTTGGCATGCATGTGGGCTTGTATGCAGCCTGCGGCAGTTGTGTTGATGAATGCTAACTAGGCAAAAGCTGATGCAGCTCCAAGCAATCATTTTGCAAGTAATTGATTTGGATACTGAATACCCAGCCTGCAGTTTTTATGCATCTACCAGAGGGATAGCTCTTTGCATTAATTTAACACTCCTTCCAGCAGGACATTATCATCCCTTTCTACCATTTCTTTTCCTTGCTTTCTTACTATTTGTATGATGCGGTATGGCTGGATCTGTACCTAAAAACAATCTCTAGCATAATTCCTTCTAAACATACAAGTCTGCAGGCTCACATGACATGTTGGCCAGGTTGTTATTCATCAGGGAAGTCCCACAGTCAGCATATGCCCCTGCCCTCACATATACTTTAAACTTCTGTAGTTTAGGAATCTTCTAGTTCAGGAAGCAGGAGGTGCATGCAGCAATTCCTATTTTCTTAGGAAGAGATATCTGTCTTAAAAAGGACTAAAGAATCTTGCTGCCCTGTTAGAAGGTGTTTTCTTCTGCTTTTCTGAATTAAGCCATGATGTCTCTCTTCTGCCTCAGTGGAAAAACCATATATATAGATATACACACATATACACAGAAATCTTATATCTGAATTGTTGTGGCAACTGACCTGGCTGTCAGGAGGCTAAGACACCTTATGGAGAGAGTGATGGAGAGCCTTTCAGGATGCAAGGTGAGGACAAAAGTGAATGTGATCTGTCTCTAGACAGCTACTAAGATAAGACAAACCCACAACTTGCCTGAAATAAGACCATGTTACTTAAATAATTGTCTAAGTAGGACACTTATGACCATGTAAGATAGCTGTGTTACCTGGAGACCCTCATCTTGGATAGCATCTTACCTTGAAGACAACAGTTGTCAGACATCAGCTCCCCAGGAGACATAAAATGTAAGGTGTGCACCTTGACAGCCAGTGGATATAGATGGGTCCCAAACAAGAAACTGCAGGGCAGGACTCTGAAATAGATGGCAGAAACTGCTGTGTCCAGAAAGCTCCTCTTAATGACCTATAGGGAGTCTGGTTCAAGTGCATAAAGTCCTTTCCTCTAAAATCTGGTCATTGACATGTGTCCCTGGCAAATTACTTCTCCTTACTGAGGACAAAGCCAATACAGTGCAGGAAAACAGTAATTTCTATGAAATGTTTCTCTGGAATAGAACACAATGTCATGGGACCCATGCTTCACATAAATACCATAGCTGTTGCTCACTTAGGTGTCCATTACTATTTTGGTGCTTGTTTTACAGATGTACAGTACAATGGCGGCAGTAATTCTTAAAAGTGTGTATCACATGGAATGCTTCGAGAGTTAGAACAACACAGTAAACAAAGTTGCTTATGTAACACATTATCTCTTTATGTAATTTTAATTAACCATTGATATGACTCTCAATACTTATTAGCTTTCTAACTATTAAACATACCCAAACCATTTTCTGGATATAGAGAAAATGTGAACAGATGCAAATATTTTCCAGAATGTTTATTTTAGTGTTTAGAGCCTAAAGTCTAGTTTCTGCAAGGATGTAGTCTCCCTGTACATTTAAACTGGCATACTTACTAATATTTTGCAGCTGCCACACATATTAGTTAGCAGTTCCTGTATTTTGACTTATTTAGCTTCAAGATCCAACATTTCCTCCAGATATTTGTCCTACTAAAAAAAGTCATCCTCCTCCCTGGTATTTTCACACAAGCATCACATTTTGTTTAAGATTACCCATCACATGGTGACACAAAATTTGAAGAGCTCTTCTAAAATCCTTCCGCACCCAAGACCAAGGAATAGCAAATAAGAATAAGATGACAAGATATGGATCATCTCCTTCTCTTGACCCAATAGAAATATCACTTAAAGTTTTGGACCATGTGCATTGGTCTGTAACTGAAGATGCTTATTATCTGCTTCTCCACTGTCAGTTGCAAGCAAGGTTCAAGAAGAAAATCTCAGCTTCTTGCAAACAGGGTCTTTCTCTTATCCTGGAGCTGTAACAGTAGGAAGCAAAATAAGAAATACAAACTACTATAAACTAATACTGCAAAGTTAAGACTTTGGTGAAATTGACTTCAACAGTTAATAAAATTTTACCACTGATTCAGCAGTTGATCAGGACCTTACCTTATTTATGTTACAAATCATAGAATCACAGAATATCCAGAGTTGGAAAGGACACAGTAGGATGATTGAAATTCTGCACAGGACCGCCCTAGGAGTCACACCATGTGCCTGAGAGCTTTGTTCAAATGCTTCTTGAGCTCTGTCAGTCTTGGGGCTGGGACTACTTCTCTGGGGATCCTGTTCCAGTGTCCAAACACCCTCTGGAGAAAAAACCTTTTTCTAATATCCAGCCTAAACCTCCCCTGATACAGTTTCATGCTTTTCCCTTGGGTCCTGTCACTGGTCACCTGACAAAAGAGATCATTACCCCTTTGCTTCCCCTCACAAAGAACTTGTAGACTGCATTGAGGTCTCCCCTCAGTCTCCTTCTCTCCAGGCTGAAAAGACCAAGTGATTTCACCTGCAGCTCTTATCACTTTCCCTCAAGGCCCTTCCCCATCCTCGTGCCCTCCTTTGGACACTCTCTAACAGCTCAATGGCTTTTTCATATTATGGCACCCAGACCTGCCCCCAGCACTCGAGGTGAGGCTGCCCCAGTGCAGAGCAGGGTGGGACAATCCCCTCCCTTGCTCAGCTGGCGATGCTGTCCCTGATGCCCCCCAGGACACTGGTGGCCCTCCTGGCTGCCAGGGCACTGCTGGCTTATGTTTAACTCATCATGACCAGGACCACCAGGGCCCTTTCTGTGGTCCTGCTCCTTAGCATCTCATCCCCCAGTGTGTCTTTAGCGATACAATTTTTTTTTAGTGTTTACCTGTGTATAAATTCATTGTATTATAATGCCATTCTTCTGCTGTATTTCTACTTGTCATTGCAGAGGTTTCTGCTCAGCCAAGAGATGCTGTGCTGCCACCTGTGCCAGTGGAGCCATGATGCACTGTGAAGCACCCAAACTGATGATGCCTGAGGTGTGGCTCAGGTTTTTGAGCCACACAGAAGCATGAGTTTCACCCCATCTTCATTCACCTGTCTCTAATGGATGATATGATATGAATTTTCTAGACAGCAGTCCTAATAAAACAGAGATAGTAAAGACAGAGGATAAAATGATGAAGCACATGCACGCACAGACAAAAAAATTAATTACCTTTCATTTTCTTCTTAATTTCAATCAGTTTCCTAAGAGTTTCTTTGTAAACAGAGGAAAATATTAAGAATAGCAGGTGTTTTCTTTCCAGACATTCACTGTGATTATTTTCTTTCCATCCATCCATCCATCCATCCATCCATCCATCCATCCATCCATCCATCCACCCATCCATCCATCCATCCCTCCATGCATTTCACCTCCCAGTCTTCACTGACAGGCTTGTAATATATTTCTTTCCACTAGTGTCTTGCTTCTTGCCCCTTGCCCCAGAAACTGGGGTAATTCTTGCTTTACCTATCAGAATATAACCACCACATTAGAAAGCCTCATTCAGTGCCATAAAAATATCTAGCAGGGATACCTGAACATGATAGAAAAGCAAGATGGGACAAAGAAAAAAGTAAAGGAAAACACAGTCTTTTGTTTAGAGACGTGGAAATAGTGATAATGGCTGTGTTAAATATTTTCCATCCCAACTAGTCACTTGAGTAAGAAAATCCCAGCTAACACCCAGGTCTTTAATTTTTCCACCTTTCCCTCCACTTCTCTGGGTTTTTTTCTTCTTTCAGCACACTTAAAGCATCTCAATCACTTCTACTTTCACTGAAGGGAACAGAACCTGTTTTATATAAACCTCAGGCCTCTTCTGTTCTTGAGAGCCTTTTTATAGTTGTAGTATTGCAGTTTATAAAGAAGATGCCTTAGGAAAGTTCTCTTAGGCTTAAAAAAGTTTATCTGATATTCTACTGATAAAGAATATTTCTTCATCTCAGTAAAAGATGCTGAAAACAAACAAAAAGCTTCAAGAAATAGAACAGATGGTTGATTGTTAAAAAAAAACACTGTCAGCTATCTTTTGGAGAGCAGGGGGTATATGATAAAGCCAGAATAGCCAAAAAAATCAAATCATATTAAGCCTTGCTAAGGCAAATCAAAAATACACACGCAGTAGAGAAGGAGATTTTCTTGTTCCAGAAACAGAAGAAAGGACAGGAAAAATATTCAGGGGCCAGGATACAGAGTAGAAGGGATTCAGATGTGAAACAAGCATGATGTGACTTTTTCTTCCATTTCCAATAAGAAGGATGATGCAAAACTGCCAGCAGAATTATATTTAGAGTTGGAAATTGCCATGTCCACCTGTAGAAAACCAGAATAGAGACCAAGGTAGCAGATGAAGTCTCTGGAATATATACGGTTTGATATATAGAGCTAGGTCCAGTAGAAAGAGTTTATGACCAATCTGGTTGAAGTGATACTGTTTGACTGCAGAACACTAAAGATGGCCCATGTCAAGGAAAGATATTCAAGAACAAACATGATACAATCTGTCCAACAGAAACCTTGTGAGCAAATTTTAGAAGAATGACACAGGAGTATAAAAAATATAGGTTGCATTAAATACATTGGCAAAAATCATAAAAAAAAAAGGATTACCAAAGATGGTTTTAGTCATGTTAAATAGCCCCTTTGACAACATGTATTTTTTGAACAAATGGTGAATGATGGACTTACCTCACCTGATTTCAAGAAAACATATCATAGAATGGTAGCTCACAGCCAGGTTAAGATAATGGAAATGGTCATTACTACAGGAGTCATTAGAAAGGAAGACAAAAGGAAATGGTAACAGACACTACTAACAGGACTGGATGAAGCTTCTGGTGGAGTTCTCAGAGGCTTGACAGACTGATCTTAGACAGTAATGATTTGGAAACAAGAAATGAGAACGTAATAATTAAATTTACTGATAGTGCAAATTTGGGAGGCATCACCAGTACACAGGAGAATCAGAATAACAAACAGGAAGAACTAAATGACCTGGTCAAGGAAACTAACTGAGAAGAGACAAAATTCAATCATGCAAAGTGCCCTCTCATGCATTTCACAAGATCCACTAATATAAACAGAGAACTCATCAACTGAAAGTGACAGAAAAAAAGAAAGATTTAGTGTTTTAATCAATCACAGGATGACTGTGACCCTCAAATGTTGCAGTTGTCATGAGAATAAATGTATCAGGTGAGGTATCCCCACTCAAGACAGGGAAGTTATAAATCCCTCTGAATAAAGCTCTTGATGAGCTCTTGCATGGTCACACACATGCAAGAAAGATGAATTCAGGGTGCAGAAATAGGCAATTAGCGCTACTAAGATAATCAGAGGAATGACGAACCTATCTTGCACAAGGAGAGTAAAGGCACTTGGCTTGTTTAGCCTCGCCACACAAGGAAAGAAAACAGGGTATAATTGCCCTCTCTAAAAAATACCAGGGAAGAGAAGAGCTATTAAAGCCGAAGGATGGTGCTGGCACAAGAACAAATGAGTGTAAACGGTCATGAATAAGTATGGACTAAAATTAAATGAAGGTTTGTGTGAAAGGAGTGAGGTACTCGGACTGCAGTTACTGGATCGAATCAGAGGGGCAAAATTTAATTAGGTTTGAAATGAAGCTTCACACATCTCTGAATGAGATTATGTGGTGTGTTTTCTGGTGTTAAAAATGGACCAGACTCAAAAGCTCTCTTCCATTACTGTGGTTTGCTGCTATTTTTGACAATAAGAACATATGGCTGATATTACAGTCATACAAGTTTTTAAGGGCCCCTTTATGTCTTATAGGAGCGTACAGAAGATTTTTGTATACTGTAGATTTCTTAAATGTGTTCATGGAGCCACAGAAAAAGATTATGAGGGAAATTAATATGGACCACCTGTTCAGTCCATTCCATCACCAGTGCCATATTCTTAAATGTTCTGCAGTTATAGTCACATATTTAAGGCTTCTATCACTTTTCTTGAGAGATTATTTCAGGGTCCAGTTGATCCTTCTTAATAGCAATTCCAAAAT
Organism: Coloeus monedula; assembly: GCF_965178545.1. Lineage (NCBI taxonomy): Eukaryota > Metazoa > Chordata > Aves > Passeriformes > Corvidae > Coloeus > Coloeus monedula. Next base: position 14,777,704 of record NC_138822.1, on the reverse strand, counting down.
TACACTTTCCTTAGAACAATTCCAAATTTACACTTTCCTTTGCAGTCATTACTCTATTCTTAACTATTTTCTGGAGGTGCAAAACATTTCAGATGCTTCTCAACATTTAATGAATATTTAGTCATTTACATTTCCCTCATAACTTATCTTGCCATCCATCATTACTACTGCTCTTGCTATAGTGTTTGTAATTCTGTTGTCAAAGAAATCAATTATATTCTGCCAAATAGAGCTCAGGGGGTAGGAGAACCCATGTGTCTAACATTTCACTTTGAAAAATTTATACTATTTCAAAAAATGTAACACTGGGATTTTGCTTTTTCAAGTTAAATGCAAACCCTGGTGAGTTCTGAGACCAACACCTGCACCATTAATGAGAGTTTTCCTCCACAATGACCTCTGTGACTTCACTGATGGAAGCCTTGGTCTGATATTGCCATCATCTTTTCCTGAAATAGCTGGCATTGACCTGAAAGCACCTCTTTCTCACAGTCACTGTGCTGGAACAAGTCAAAAACCTGTCTCTTCTCATGATAATACTCTGAAAGAAAAAAGAAAAAAAGAGAGTCTTTCATATGTTTTGAGTTCTTATATTTTTATTCATTGTTTAAAAATATACATGAACACTGATGTATTATGAACACGGCCACGCAGGAGCACTGGGAAAGGGGCAGAGGAGCAGTTCATTCTCCCTTTATCTGGGCCATAGCAGAAGCCAGCACCGAGCTCACCTTCCACTTTAAGGGACTGAAGCTGCAATGGCAGTGATGACCAAAACCCAGGCACAGTCAGAAATAAGGATCTCAAATGTATCTGTTAATTTTCTCCCTGAAAATAGGTTAAGATGCTTATGACAGTGCAGTAGATATTAAGGAGTAAGAATGCTGGGACATTTTTTTACATTATCCTCTGAGTTTTATAAAGCACAGTAGACAACTTCTCTTCTTTTAGCTCTCTCCTTAGAGCTGTTCAGAAGAGCTACAAACAATTAGTCTCACAGTGTACCTAAGTGTACAGATAACTTTTCCTTTACATGAAAAAATTATATGCTGCCACATCTGCATTTGCTACACAGGATACAGACTTCTATATTTATGTTTCCCTCCCTAGAGCCCTAGTAGGTAATTACTGCAAGCAGATATGTAAAGGACAGTTTTTCAGACAGATTTGTTATACTTTCAGGTACAAGTCAATGAACAATAGTTCCACCTATAAGAAAATAAATTTCTGCAACATTTGCTCAATTTTTCTAGCCCCAAACCTAAAAACCCACTAAATTTTGTGTGGAATGCTAGTAAAATCTCAACATAATCAATTAAGTTGCAAAATATAGGGGAACTAGAGAATTATGCTTATTGTTTCCTTTAGACAACAGTTGATTTTTATATAATACTGATGATGATTTTTGTCCCCTCTTTGACAGATTAGCAGTGTTTAAATTTTCTGCTAAATTTGTTGCTTTTTTGTTTATTGGTAGCATGATGGGAGAGGTGTCTCTGACAAACAGTGAGTCTCTAAGTTTTATGCAATAAGCATGTAAATCTGACTGCATGTTTTATTTTTCTGGAAAACAGTAGATGTGCAATGAATCCAGCCAGGAGTGTCATGACCTAATTTTTTCAAAGGGAGTGTGTTAGACCTACATTTTCAGTTAATGGAATATCTTGGGGAAAGCATCTTTACAGCAATCCATCTTGATTGCTCTGGTAAGGAGAAATGGTTGATTTATGCGTATGTAGATCAGAAGGAGACTGCTTAATGGTTTTTGTTTCTGCATTGTTGGTTCAGATCCAACAAGCCATCCATGAGATTTAACCATCACTAATTTTTGCTGAGATTTGTGGTAGCTTCCTGGATGATTCTGATACTAAAAACTTGAAGTAAGTAATTGCTCTGTTCTATCCTAAGCAAAAGATAGCTGGTCTGCAGTAGTCTGATAACATACAGTATCCAGAGGAATAGGAGACTTCAAAAGATGGATATCTCCAAGTTAGAGACTACTTTTCCTATTCAGAAGTCCAGGTATTCATTTAAGGTGGCTTAGTGCTTGATTAGGTGCCTACACATATACTTTAATCAAATTGTAATTATTCCTTCAGAAAAAAAAAAAGGAGTTATTATTTAAAATTCAGTACTATAGCTGAATAAGTTATATAGTGTAAGAACAACATGTACATAAATAATACAGAAAATATACCAATAAATATTAATATAGAAATTAGATTTAATAGTGTTTATACAATGATATGTTTTAGGTTGGTAGACACCTCCTCTTTGTTAGACTTAATAAATCAGTTTATCCTTGTGACTGTCCTTAGCTACCCAAAACCTTCCTTAACTAAAATAAAGACCTTGATTATCATATCCTACTGGAAAAAAAAATTTATTGTTCTACCTTTGGAACTTGACCCCATAGATCATTACTACCAACACCATGTTAGTTTCTTCCCAGGAAGAATATGCTGACATCATGGAAGGCCCAAAATAACATTGAGATGTAAAATGAGATTGGAAAATCACAGACTCAACACTGCTTAGTCAAAGAGTGGAGTGTCAAAGACACCATTTACATGCTACAAAACTCATTGCTGACAGAAGCTGGCCTATGGCAATGCTGCCACCTGCATCTCTTCCATGTTTATCAGAAAGAGCCAAGTTTTGCTATGAAATATTAATTTCTGGTAGATCCAGCTGCTGAACACTGTCAAGAGGGTGTCTGTCAGCCTTGGAGGCAGTTGTACGTGTAAATTAATCACTCTGGTTTTATCAACAGCAAATGATTCTCGCTAGAAAAGCTTATTTTCTTTTTAAAGGAAAAACATCTCTCACTTTTTAGTCCACATCACTAAACACAGGAGTACCTCTGAACTGGCTGCAGCAGATTTGTGCTGGAGATATTTTTCCATCACATGGTATTAGAAAGGGTAAGAGCAACAGGACAAAAAGGTATCTCTCTTTAGGAGAGAAGTAAAGCTGATATGCAATTTTTTGACTCATCTTGTGATTCAGTCTTGCCAGCAAGTCTTTTGTTCAGATTGGATCAGATTGGCAGAGTTCTTGTTGGTAATCCAAGCAAAGATTCTGGCACAAAACATCTTCTCCAGAATTAGAACTGAAACTTCTTTTGTTAGGAATTTTAAAAATTAGTACTGAGAAGTAATGGTTGCTTCTAAATCAAAAAATTGAACAAAACAAAAGAAGTTTTAAAGTATTCAATTCTGCCTTTGTCAGCAATGATACTGTGTCAAAAGAAGAAACTACACAAGTTAACATGCTCATTATTTTCCTTTGACACTTAAAAATAAACTCCCAGTTCTTGATGATTTTATGCCTCTAGAACTGTGGAGAAGCCTTAAGCCCTTACTGTAGCTCAACTTGTACAATCTCCTGTTTGGAAGCTGCATCTTGGTTTTGTGGATACCTCTAAAATCACACTGATCTCAACAGAAGTAAGACAGAAGGATCTGAACCCAATGGCACAAGGTCTTTTCATCCTTTCTTTCCATCAGCAGCCTCTAGTCAATGGAAAAGTGCAAAGGGAAACTGGGTGACACTTCCCAGGCATGTCCCAGAGAAGGAATTAGTGGATCACTTCAATTTCTTGCTAGAGTCTTCATGTAAGCAGTTTTTAAAACATCCTGTCCAAAATGGAGAGCTTTGATCCAAGGAAGTAAGCCCTGTGGTGAAAATAAATGTTTTAGTATGGAAAAAATAATTTCTGCAAAATAATAGAAATTGTCATCTCTTGAACAGAAAGTATGAAGGGCCAGTTATTTTAAACATTGTTGGGGTTTTTTTTTGCCTGCGGACCGCTAAAAATTTTTAGCTCCTTTCAGGCATTTTTATGGGTAAGATATATCTATATGGCATATAGGCACATTCCCTTCCCTTCCCTTCCCTTCCCTTCCCTTCCCTTCCCTTCCCTTCCCTTCCCTTCCCTTCCCTTCCCTTCCCTTCCCTTCCCTTCCCTTCCCTTCCCTTCCCTTCCCTTCCCTTCCCTTCCCTTCCCTTCCCTTCCCTTCCCTTCCCTTCCCTTCCCTTCCCTTCCCTTCCCTTCCCTTCCCTTCCCTTCCCTTCCCTTCCCTTCCCTTCCCTTCCCTTCCCTTCCCTTCCCGCACCTTCCTGCACCTTCCCGCACCTTCCCTTCCCTTCTTTTTCTTAATTTGTTTCAAATAAGAAAAAGGTGTCCACCACTTTTCATATGGCCTTAGAAGCTGTCCATCGGTGCCCACAGAATCACTGGACACTTGCTAAATATCATCGAGTTAGGCAGATTCAGTGCTAGAATTCACTTTGTCTTCATTTATTTTTCCCTCTCTGACAAAACTATGACAAGCTTCCCAAGTCCCAAATCTGTGGACAGCAGTAAGTACGTCCATTAAGATTTGAAAATAAAAAGCAAAGAGAGAGAGAGACAGATCAGGGAGCCAGACTGCTCATGGAGAGGCAAGCAAGCCTGCTGAGTCAAGTGTTCAGCAGGTGTTGTGAAGTGACTGCTGCTCAAGTACTGGATTTAGTGGATTGGATTATTTTGTGGGTTTTGTTTGGGGGATTTTTTTTACAAGGCAGGCAGGTACTGTTCTAAACAGAAAGTTGTACCATGTCTCTTTTGCTAAGCAGAAACAAGAGCTCTTTGTTCATAGATGAGAAAGTTGCCAGGCTGCAAAAAGCTGAATTGTGCAAAACCTGTGGATGCATTCTTCTTACAGATCGCATCACTTTACAATCCTTTTCCTGCCCCCAAATTTCAAATTTATCTTTGCACAGTCATCCACTTCTCAGTCTTGGGGTGGCACTGGAGGTTATTCAAGAGGCTCCTTTGTACTTTAACTTGATACCATAATCTTTATCTACTGGATCTGAAGTCACCAGGTCAAGTATTGATTTCTAGCATCACAGCCTGGGAGGTGACTTTAAACATTCAATTATCCTTAATAGCCAATTCTACACCTTTCTGTGCTGTCTCTCTCTATTGCTCACTGCAGAATAGCCCAACATAATATTGCTAGCACTTCTCTCTGTATTTGCACATCTTATACTGAAGTAATGTGAATCCCTCAAATGCAGATTGCCATAATTTATCAAAACTGAAAAATGGGAAACAGTATGGAAAGAAAACAGTTTTCAGGTATCTCAGGTATAATGAACAGTGTGATATAATTTCTAGTAATTTTGGAAGTTATCAGAGGTCAAAGTTCCCAAGGAGATAATATGATGTTCTGTTACAGTGGGGATTCTGTAACACGATGTATTAAACCAGAAGGTCCATAGAACGATATGGACGGATTCTTGATAGATGTTTCAGAGATGTTTATTTCTCCAGCCGCATGGCCGGGGCTCTGCCGAGGAACTGCTCAATCACAGGACCCGAGGGTCCTTGCCCGCGCAGGGAAACACAAACCAACCAATGGGGAATGAGGCTGACCAGGCAGGGAAACCCTGTGTCTCCCCACCAGGGCTGCATGGCGGGGGGAGGGACCCCGACAATATTCTAAAATGCATCCATTCTCTAAAATGCTCGTTACATCAAACAGAATTTCACATGCAAGGTTTAGAGCAGCATTGCAGTTCCTAGGAATCTGATACCTTAATCTTATATTTTCAAATAAATATAAACAAGGGCTCTTAATCTCCACAGTTTGTGGCTGAGTGGCCAGCAAACAGCCAGTGTTAACACCACTTGTGTGCAGAGCTGGGCATTCCTGGAAGGAAAAGTCATGGAGGAGAGATACCTGTAGCTTGCAGTCACAGAACTTGCAAGCTGCCAGGTGGTCTGGGTGCCTGTCAGACACTTGGAGAAGGAGCCCTGAGGTGGGGACTGGGTTTGCATCCCCCTCACAGACAGCATTGCACCAACCTGCTGCCCAGCACTGGGAGGCAAGACAACTCTAGATTCATTTCTGCTCAAGACAAAAGACTGTGGCAGTTCTTGTTTCAAATAAGAAAAAGCTGTCCTCCAGTTTCACATGGCCTTAGAAGTTCTCTTGTTGAGAAAAGACATATTAATTCTCTCAGCATAACAAGGCCTTTTTCAACTCTTATGTACTGCTGCTTCCCTGTTACCTTCCCTCAAGAACAAAGTGGGTGTATGATGCCTTTATTTGGGTTTTAATATAAACATCCCTTTTATTTTCCTTCTATCTAGCAGGCTTTTTAGTTTGACATAGATCATAATATGACTAAAAAATATTTGAGATTCATGGGTAAATTTAAAGCAGAGAAAAATCTGATGAGAAAGAAATCTACAGGCAAGACTCTTCAAGTGTCTTGCTATAGCACCACTCTTGAAATAGAGACACTATTAGGCTGCATCTTCACTGCCCACCTAATATTGGAGGCAGAGTAGCTGGGATGTAATCTCACTGTTCCAATGGGATTGTGTGTGGGCATTACAGACAGCTTTATCAACAACTGAGAAGACAGCCATCATTCCTTACAATGCACAATATTACTTGTTTTCCATTACAGCAAACAGTAACAATAAACTACGTAACAACAGGTTTCTTACCTAGATTGACAGAGCCTGATATTTCCTTAGTGGATGTCCATCAAAACACAGAGACAGCCTTGACCAGTGCACTTCCAGATCAACAATTAAGCATAAAGATGTGTTTTTAGCAGGATGCTAAAAACCAAAGTAATTTGGAAGTATATAAATGTCGTTTTTCTATGCTTATATTCTCTACAAGGACTTTTTCTCTTTCAGCTTTCCTCATTTCTCTAGATGCTGTTATACAATCCTCCCCTCCATCTCTACGGGGTCTTTGGAGCTGCCCAGGGACTGAAGATTAGACTCATTCTGGTGTTTCTATGCACTCCTATGGAAATGCTCCTTACATATATTAGTCCTTGTTGATTAATGCCAAACTTTAACTGATGCCTACTGAGTTCAAACATTTATAGCAGGACTCTTGTCAAATTTTCCATGGACACATTATCTTTACTACAAGTATCTCATCTTTTATGCATGGTTCAGGCACCACTAAACGTAATGGAAAAACTTCTGAATTATTATGCTACAGAAAAGTGAGAGACAAACTCTTTAAAAACATATAAGGAGTGTCAACCTGAGTATTTTTCAGTGCCCACTGAAGTTGAAGGAGCAATAGTAAGTTCTGGATCAAATCTGGTGAAGCAGGAAATGAAAACTCCTTAAAAGCAAAAGCAGAGAATGAAAAAAATCGATGATTGCCTATGCCAAGGAGTGACAGAATCCAGGAAGTTATTCCATTGCATTTTTAAAGAAACAAGTCAATACACCCAATTCAATGTCACTATCTCAGAGTACTAGCCTTGCTGGTGTTTCCAGTGTTTTATGGTTTGCATTGTTTTTTAAAATTTTTTAATTTTTGTTTATTTCTTTGGTTTTTTAAATCTTAGTGATTAAAGATGTTTGCTGCCAGGAGATGGAAACTTTAATGCAAAGCTGGGATAGTCCAACTGTAATTCAGAGCTGAAATGACCAAGTGACCTTAGCTGCAGCTCAAGGTTCTTCACCATCTTTTTTGCCCTCCTTTGGACACTCTCTAATAGTTTTGTGTACTTCTTATATTGTGACACCCAAAACTGCCTCATATTCTTCACACTTTTGTCCCAAGCAATAATACATCTCCTTGTAAAAAACAAAACAAAATACCCTTAAATGTGAAAACAATCAAACAAGCATGCAAGCTTTCTCTGTGCATTGGTGGGTGCAGTTATTTGGAGGTTATAGCTCTGCTATTACTGCAGTGGGGTTGCAAAGTGCTTAGAGTACTTTGATTTAATCAAAACAAGTAGGTTAGGACATTACTTATGGAAACTCCACACATTCTTTGACACCACCTTCCTATTTAGACTGCATCTCAGAAGCATGTGAGACCTCATCCTAGTGCTTGGAAGTAGCTTTTTGTAGCCATACAGCATTTTGCCTGCTAAATAATACATGTACACAATCCCTTGTGCCCAAGACATTTCCGGGTAGCTGAAAGATTACATCAGCCTAATCCACAAATATTTGGAGTAGTGTTGTTAATGTCCCCAGTGGGGGAAAGTGTCCTCTATGTCACTAAAACAGATTCAATGTTTTCTGTCAGTTATTAATACATGGCTTTTAACCAAGGGAAATTCTGTGATCCCTACTAAATGAATTTGCCTTTTGTTTTCTTTTATGGATTATTCTGAATGAACTCTTGTGCACTCAGAGAGATCTGAACATAATCCTAGAGTATTTGACCTGCTAAGTTTGGGATGTCTGAAAAGTGCTTAGCTGCAAAGCAAGTTTAGCTTGAAAAACTTTAACTTCTTTTTACTTCTCTCTTGCATCATATGCAAAAATTACTTATCTTTTTTGTGCTTTGACAACATACAAGATAGACCTGAGATATGGAAATAATAGACTCAGTTTTCCTAGGATCAAAAAGGTTGTGGCGTTTTCTTGCTTTCAGTTTTAGATCCAATGCAGCTCAAAGAAGTAACATTCTGAACCAGAAAACAGGAAGGAATATTAATCAAATGTGAAAAGGTTGCTGGAAAAAGAACAGCCTCAGAAAATGTTTTTAAAGATCACTTGTCAAGAATACCATTATTTCTTTGGTCTATTTTATGCCAAATTTTTGAAGAAATGGATAGTAAATTTCAGTTCCAGAGTACACTATGTTCATGTGTACTGTAGGGCTGTTTAGTGGCTAAAGAAAATTACTTAATATTGGCATTATAAAGAGATCTTCAGTTCTCCATGTACTGGAACTCTTTTGTGATTATTTGCTCTCACCCAAGCCAAAGAGCTACTTCTATCTCCTGACTGAGGAGGATGATTCTCAGAGCTGTATTTCTGATGTACATTTTTTTAATTAGTTGAAGGTTGTTATTGAGTATCTGAGCAATTGTTGGCCTCAGAAGCTGACAGAGTGTGGTATGACTCCAGGACCCCATGCAAGTCCTATCCCTGAAAACCGCCAGCACAAGCCACCCCCTCTGCACATTCCTGAGGCATCTGAGGGGCACCAGGTCCCACTCCTCAGACAACAGTAGCCTAGAGAGAAGTTTTAATCTACAGAATGAGTGTGAAAATGCCATTCGATAGAAAGAGAAATTGGTCTTGCACTTCTCATACAACTCACTCCACAGAAAAAAGAATTTGGCTGGTAAGCCTTGTGTTTATAACTAATGGATGATTTAGTAAACAACAGAAGTAACAAGTTTGTGTTTTTATAGAAACAGATTTATAAAGTAAAATTTGTGACATATACTCAGTGAAAACTATAAGAAAGAAAAGATGTTACTGATTTTACAAGCATTTTACAGTTTGGTCACTTTTCCAAAACCTCTAGAAAATGAAAGAAGTTTTCAAAGTAGAGAACACATTCTCAAAAAAAAAATCCACCTTTTTTTTTTCCCCTGAAGCAAAGCAAGGCCAATTCTGACATTTCTCATAGATAGTTACTAGTGATTATTTTAGGAGGAAACAGTATTTTTCTGTAGAAATATTGTATTTTACCACTGCATCATTGTTTTGACATCAAACTATTCACCTTTGTAAACATATACCCTTGCTTTAGAAGCATCTACTCATTGTTTTACCAAGGCCCTTTCCTTCAAATAAGCCAATTTACTTTACCACTGTTATTAGGGCATCTGCTAGGATTCTTTGGTACTTGTAAATAATATATTCAAACCTTTTCTGGACTTAGGTTTTGTTTGCAGATGCACTTCCCACCTCAACAATGTTGCCCAAGATGTGGAATGTGAAATTCAGACCAGTTCTCATCTTCCTTGTCCTGCTTTGGCACCTGTAACATCCATGGCTATATGACATCCACCAGCTGACAGCTTCTTGGGGAAAGCACACAATGCACGCCTTGAACTCTGCTGTGCCCCTGCCTGTAGCTCAGCCAAGTTTCTGCTTGGGCTGTCTTGCCAGTGGATCAACCGTCTGCACATGGAGTGATGGCAGGCTGCACTCTCAAGTTACACACTGTATTTAGTGACACTCAAAGAGGTTTTAATGACTTTTCCATTCACCAGCTGCAATACAACCTGTCTTTCTTGCAGTGAGTAGCACCTAGAGTTGCTATCTTTTCTACACCTTTTTATCTTAGATTTTATATTTCTGGCACCTGTGTGTCAACAGGTATAAGTGGTTCTTGTGATTTGGCACTGTTGCAGAGCAAGACCTTCCTGCTGAAGGGGTAACTCCTTGACAGGAACACATGAAGCATCCAGACCCGATCTTCCTTGTTATTTCATCTATTTCTCAGAAAAATATGATGTCAACCTGTTTCTGTCATTCCAAACCAGGACTGACATACCCTAGCAAGAATTAATGCATAGAGTGTGGATTGCTCTGCATATTTAGCTAAATGTGTTTATCTGTATTATTGAGATCTTTGTAGATGCCCTCTGCTATCCAATCTTCAGCTGAGTTAATTTCAATGACAAGATAATGGGCTTGGTCAATGTATAACAGAGTAACTCCTTCTCTGCAGGACCCCACACCCATCCTATTTCAAGGCAAACAGACTGCCAAATTTCAATGGATGTGCTGGCAGGCTTGGGGAAATCTATAGACATCCTTTCCTGGGACTCTGAAAGCAGAAGGACTGGGGAACCCAGGACATGTTCTCCTTCCAAATATCACATTTCTTCAGTTTAATTCTCAACTCTATAACATGTATGTTCAGGTTCCCATGTGTTTTCCAAAGATATGTCTGTATAGAATATTAGTCTTCCACCAGTCTTTATGTGTGCCTACTTACAAGGATTAGTTATGCACTGAATGGTTTGGGCTGATTCCAGACTGTGGGGAGCACTGCACGTCCAGTTGCCACGGCTTAATGCAAGCCATTTATTAAACTGTCAAAATTGGCTAAGCACCAAATGCTGACTCAAGTGCTGGATATTTTTGTAAGGTGTTTCTAAGCTTTTGATGTTGCGAACTGGGGGTATTTGAGAATGTGAATACAGAGAAAGATGCTGCTAATTAACATTAAGACAGTAACACAGACATGACTTCAGTAATCAGCAAAACCAAGACATAATATTGTAAATAGCATCACTAGACAGTTTGAGAGAAACTTCACTGAAAATCGTCTATGATTTTGTAAATGTTTGTTGGAGGCAAACTCGCTTTTTTTTTACTGGTAGTCAAGGATCTGAGTTAAAACTTTCAGCTTTATCATAAACAGTATCAAATCATGTGCAGTATCTCATCATGAGCAGTATCTCCTGTTTCCATATCCTAAATTTCAAAATTCTAAAGTCTCCAGAAACAGTTCTGACTGAAGTGGAAGGGCACTTTTTGGTAGGCTACTGGACCAGAACTGCTATACATGGGTATCTTACAACCTTGGTAAAGGTCCTTGTCTTTGGCAAATTTTCTGAGAAAAAAACTGGTAAAAAAAACCCCAGAAATTTATTCAGCAAATGATATGTATGGCTTATAAAATTAATCAGGAAATTCATATGAACCAAGCACTTGATGCGTATGAGGCAGAGCTTTCAAACTCGTGCATTTTGCTGCAGAAATACTGTGTGTTATATTTTTGCTCAATGATCCCTCATCACCTTAAAATTCCTAGGTCAAAAACTGTAAAAACCTCAGTATTTCATAACTTTTAAAGTATATATCAGAATAAATTGCTTTTAAATTTCCCATTGATATGTGTGAAATCACCATTTTGGACAATCTGCCAGCTAGCAGCCAGTCTGTGAACATTGTAACTTCATTGGATATCTCCCATTTTGATTGCAAACTAAGGCTAGACACTTCTGCTTGGTGAAGAGAGCTTAACTAATGAATTTTTTAGGTAAAGTTTTGTTCTCACTTGAAATGTCAGAAGAACAGAAAAATAGGGACAGGAGAAGAATTTTTTTATATTTTTAAGCTTCTGATAAGCAGGTATCTCAGCAAAGTAATATATTACTGCTGTGAGGGGATTTGAAATCAGTAGCTAATTGCTGTTTAAGGAGACTGATTGAATTGTGTTTCTTTTAAATTTGCATGATATGCAAACATAAGTCTTCACATTTCTTCTCTTCGTAAAACTGTAGGCAAATTCATGTTTTAAAAAGCTCTAGGAGAGAGCTCAAATGCCAGATGAAGGAGAATTTATTTTAATTTACTGGCAGTTCTCTTCCAATTTTGTAGCTCAGATATGAAGTCCATTATGTGAGTGAAAGCTGCATACATTTAAATTACTTGAACTGTATTTAGGTTAAATAAAAAGGGCAAATGCATTTACTGAAAAGTGAAACCTTATAGCCATATGAGAAAAACAAATATAATAATGGAGACCAAATCCTTTACTCAGAACAAGTTCCTAACTGTTGGTATCAACTAGTGAAGAACGACTGCATGCAACAACAAGGAGGAATGCCTTGAATTTACTAGAGAGGTAATAAAAAGATTCTAGAGGATGATGACAGGAACTTAGATATGGGTTTTACTTAAACAACCAAAGCAAAAATTTAAGGCAGAGAATATAATGAAAGCATAATCTTGCTTTCCTCATAGCAATCTTGCTCTTTGATATCTTGGACAGTACAAGAATGACTCATAGAAGAAATAAATGCAGTAAAATTCTACCTCACCTGCCCTCCATAATAAAGGCAGTGTAAAAATGTCATACAGGTATTGTACCTGAAGTGTTAGAAGAGTGGAAGATAAACAACACACAAACAAAATCAAAGTCCCCCTAGACTGTTGATCTGCAACTTCTGGAGTAAAATTTAACAGTGGGGAGTTTTTAAAATTTTTTTTTCCAGAGCAGTTTAACTAGAGAAATCTGAACAAGCCTTTAGTTATTAAGTGATCCTGTACATCTGTTTGGATAGTTTTTCTAAATAGTGGTTCATAAACATTAATAGAGACTGCAGCATACAACAGAAATAGAAAAATTATGTCTTGATTCTGATTCTGAATTAAGTCCAGTATACATAAGATTAGCTACTCAGAATGGAGTATATCAATTCCAGTGTGAAATCACAGCAAGAGCAAACTTGTTCCCAGAAACATCTGGATAAATATTGACCAAGAGATATTTCTAAGGAAGAATATGCTGTTGTCCTTCTGCCCTTTAGACCTTCTCTTGAAGACCAGGTGGAAGACTGACATACAGATTATGCATGGACCCTCTAGCAAAGCTACTCAATTCTCAAACACAGTCAGTACAAAGTTTTCTCCATAAATAAAATGGAAGGCACTGAAGTGGTACAGACACTCTCACAATGAATTCATCCTTAACAGGAAGATGTGGAGCTTTCGGTGCCAAGAAGACTTTGATTTCCATTAGTGAAAACTCTGAGAAGAGCCTATAACAGTGAGTACTTCTCTCAGTATTTCCAGGGACTGCTTATGATCTAACACTGTTAACTGTTAAGACACCACCCCATTAAGTGCTTTCCTAACTTAGTTCAAATATATAATTGACATGGAAGTTAACCAGTTAACTCAGAAGTGTGTTCTTTGGTTGTTAAAAATATCATTACAGCTGCAGCTAAATCTGTAAGTTAAAATGGTCAGACTACCTACTTTATTTCCCTTCAACAACAGGACCTTTGTTTATTTCTTCATATTGCCTAAATAGAGACTAGACATGTTCTGTTCAAATGCTTTTCTATTAGACACACTTCTGTTTCCCATTTGTGCCTCCTGCATTAAAGGGATGCTTGAAATCTTTGGAAGTGTCAAATGACTGCAATACTGTGTTTTAAATTGTAATCGAGGGGAGAAAATATCGGATTTGTAAAACATAATGAAAATTAATTTTTAGCTACTGTCTTTGCAGATCATCAATTAAATAATGCATTTTTCACTTTTAGTCCCAGCTGATAAAAATTATGACGTCCAGAACTTCAGTTTCCTTTTTAATTTTACTTTGTTTTTCTTGGTCGGTTTTCCAGCGGGTGGCATAGTAATGCAAAACTTTCCAAAGATTTTGTGTTACTGCACTATCACATACAGTGGCAGCACAGTCTAATGGTATTTGATAATTCTTACTCTCTCATTGGTTACAAAATATCCACCACAGGCATCATAGCTTATCTTGAGGTGACAGGAGATAACAGATGCCAGAAACCTCCTCACATGAGATGTGGTTTTGTCAGCTGTCCTCAAGGCATTTAAATAGAGATATTCCCATTAGATTGCCCCTGGCAGATCCTTTCTGTGACAGGTTGGAGAGCCCTGAGATGTTTTTACCCTTAAGGGAATCCTGGTGTGCGATCCGTGTTGCTACACGAACTCTGGAAGGTGTCTCAGATAGGAGACAGTCTCCACCCGAGAAACCTCTGGACAAACTTCTTCTCCTCTCACACTGTCAGGGCAGTCAAAACTGCTGCTCTCCTGTTTTTTCATCTTCTGTTTCTGGGTGATGACACCTGAAACACTTCTAGACCAGGGAAATGGAGAAAGGAATGTCACAGCCAGAAGAGTTAGCTGTCCCCAGGTGGTGAAAAAGCAGCTAAGCAGCAATGCTCTCAAGAAAAAATAAGAGTGAATGAATATAATGAGTGATCCTTCAGTAGATCACAAAATCAAAGAATTGTTTGGGTTGGAAGGAACCTAGAAAGACCTTCTAAATCCAACACTGTCTTCCACAACATCATTCACAAGACAAGGTTGCTAAAAGCCCCATTCAACCTGACCTAAACACTTTCAGGGATAGGGCACCCACGCCTTTTCTAGGCGACCTCTTTCTAAAAAAAACCCAAGTCTTCTTTATATCTAAGGTAAACCTGCCCTATTTTATTACTACACTATCTGCTCTGGTCATGCTCTGATCAGAAGTCCCTCTCCAGCTTTCTTGTTGGCTCCTTTAGGTACTGAAAGCTTTCTGTGAGGTCTCCCTGAACTCTTCTAATCTTCAGGCTGAACAGCCACAACTCTCTTGGGTCTTTTTTTCACAGAAGAGTTGTTCTTGCCCTCCAATCATTTGTTCAGATGACTTCGTAGAAGATAGTACTCACAATATCCCTTTTTGTTGTACAGGAACACAAGCTACAGCTGGAGCCTGCGTTTATGTGGGTGGATAATCAGCAGCTCTGGCTTGCATCACCCTCCCTCTGCTGGAACTGTTCCTGGAGGTGTTTCCATCTTCATCTGCACACTGTTGCAACATTTATCAAGGACATTTGAGTCACCCTTGTAGTGCTGTGAATTTGCTATTGTAAATGTACTTGGGAAGGTTTAAATCTATGCACTTCACAGAAAAATGGGATATCTCTCAGAAGTATACCAATCTTTGTATGCTACCATGGTGTACTAGTACAATGAATTAGAAAGTGCAGTATGCTCTGTAACTCACATATAATTCATAAACTGAGCTTTTAAGTGCAGTCCTGTCAAATTCGATAAAAATGTTTTAATTCCCTTTTTCCCATATTCTAAAACATCTCCCTGCAAAGATCCATGTTTCTCTTGCACAGTCTGCAATATTTTGCACTGTCTAGGACAGTGTGCTTTGTGAATAGCAGAAGAATTTCTATGACTAGCATATTAAGGACAAAAAAATTGCATCACTTAAAAAAATTACTAGATAGTTTAGACAAATGAGAAGTGTATGTACAGGTATAGGAAGGACTAAAAGCTATCAAATAAATATTCATTAACTAGTTTGTTTCTTCACACTTCAAGGCATTTTGATAATACTTTGTTGAATCTACCCAATAATAAGTATGCAATAATGTCTTTTATTATCAAACAGAGACATTTTAACAAATGTAAAAAACCCCTTATCTCTTCCTAGAGATGTCTATAGCTCTCAAAAAAAATAGGTATGAAATATTGGGAAAAATTCTGTGGAATTCAAAATTCTTCATTGTCATTGCCTAGCAAAACTGGACACAGCCACTATTGTGCAGCAAATTAAAGACCAAGAGGACTCAGTCTGCAGGTGTAGCTGATGTGTTCTGAGCACACAACTCATAAATGGTGCCTCACAGAGTTTTACATAGACACAGTGCAAGTACTAGAACCTAGTAAGTGAAAGTAAAACTAGAAAAGAGAATTGCAAAATATTTACAGGCATCATGTTTTTGTGAAAGTATTTAAAATGTGAAACCCAGATAGTTTTTATTCGAAATTCTTCTTATTCATTGTAAATATTTAATTCTGGTCTATGAACAAATAAATCCAGGAAAGTAGAAGTTACCCATGTCTCTTTGCACTACCAGCCCTAATCAACTGAAGTTTGTACTCAAAGGCTTCTCATATCAGTATTTCACACTATTGATCCTTCCCAAAATGAGGCTCTCCTAACATGGTGTAGCTCAATAGCAGAGGCATTTGCACTATTTTGAGCAGTACATGACAGAAAGGAAAGCACAGGAATACATTAGACATTGCCTACAAGAGGACATACATCTGGATAAGAGCTGTTGCATTATAGTGGATGATGGCATGAAAGACTATGCTGTGAACAAACCCTTTGCAGGGGGAACTCTGGACCCAGATTCCCTAAAAGGCTGGTAGAGTTTTCTTAGCCTTCAGAATTTAATCATCTAGTAGAACAAATTCAGACCTCAAAGTAGTAAGTGAAAGATCAAGATGTCTTCTGTCCCCTGTTTGTTTGACTGAAGAATGATGAATGGAAGAGCTTTCCTGTCCCAAACCCAGAACTGAGAGGAGCTGGAAGAGAGGAATGTATCACAGGGACGCCGTTCTGTGGGAAGCCAAGGACATGGCACACCACAGCCTGGTCTGTGCAGAGGCACTGCTTCTGGCAGAGGTGACTGAGACACCATAAACTGATCCCTGGGAGCTAGAATACATTCAAACATGTCAGAGGAGTCCACTGCCTTCATGTTTGAGAACTGACACCTGTCTTTGCAGATGATAGCTCAGTTATTTGGCACTCTCATCAGGATGGCCCTGGATGCTGTCAAGGTTCTGCTCATTTATTATTGAAGAGAGAAAGAGAAGACTTCAGCTAACTTCTGGGAACAGATCATAAACTGCATTACACACACAGACATGCATGCACATGCCAGCACTAAAAATTTTAACTTCTAAAATAAACACCAGTACAACACTCAATTTATGTAAATATGTACATTGTAGTTATGTGTGTGTGTCTTATTAAAAAAAAAAAAAAAAAAAAAAAGAAAGCCAAACCCTAACTTTTCTAAATTGAAGAAAAGATATTCAAAGCTCGGAAGGAAATTTTGTAGTGCTGCTGGTAATTTTCCAGAGAAGTTACGAAAAAGCAAGCTCGCTGACAACTTTTGGAAGCTATCAGGAAGAAAACAAGCAGTGAAGGTCAAGCCAAGTAATTATTCAACTTAGACTTTAACTTTTTGTGGCTATGTTTGAAATTTTAGCAACAAATATTTTACTGTATTTAAATGCAAACAAAAGTATGCTTATATTAATTAAGTTTGAAGAAATTCTCAGTTGCAGAACCAAATCCAAGAAATATTAAAGTTAACATTTTCTTCTCCTTCCTATTTTTTAGCAGGATTTCATAAAGTAGAACACTGTCTCTTCCTCTCTGTTTTTAAGGGGGTTTTTTTGTGTTTAAAGGATGAACAGAGAACCTGTGCATGGAGAAATGCAAGCCTTCCATAATGAGGCAAATAGAAACTGCAGTTTTAATTGTCCTTATAATATTGCATGACTTGAAAGAAAAATCTTATTTTAAATGGTATGCTTAAGCAAGTACTTAAATTTAAATGGGTCCTCAGTACCTCCTGATCTCCAGAAGAACATGAATATATGCTTCTGCACTCTTCTGAACGAGGTGATTTCTGAACAGTGATTTTCCTTCTCTCTCTCCTTAATTCTGCCTGCTATTTAGCACTATGATTTTGGTATTGTTAATTATGTCCCTTCTAAGTTACATTCATAGAAAAAATATAGAAGTAGGAGCTGAGGGTCTAACATCCCTCATCTCTGTATACATGGGTACTTTTTATTTCCAGAAATTAAGGCTGGCATTGATACCACCCTGTATCCTAGGCTATCTCTTAAACCACGCAGAGGCACTGGCTCAGAAGGTACTAGGCAGCTGGAAGAACCTCACAAAAGGAAATGCGATGGGGTTAAATAGCATGTCTTAGTTCTAGGCTGTGCAAACCTCATTAAATGCAACAAGCACAACTATAAGGTCTTGTTGTGGCAATCCCTAGCACAAGAAAGGGCTGGGAAGAGAATGGATTGTCTTGGGTGGATGAGGGGCTGGACATGAGCCAGAAGTGTGTGCTCACAGCCCAGAGAGCCAAACATGTCCTGGGCTTCATCCAAAGCAGGGTGGGCAGCAGGAGAGGGAGGCGATTCTGCCCCTCTGCTCTGGTGAGACCCCACCTGCAGTGCTGTGTCCACTTCTGAGGCCCCAACATAAGACAGATGTGGACCTGCTGGAGCAAACCCAGAGGGGGCCACAAAGATGGTCCAAGGGATGGAGCACATCTGCTGTGAAGACAGGTTGAGGAAGTTGAGGTTGTTCAGCCTGGAGAAGAGAAGGCTTTGGATGCCTTTCAGTACCTGAAGAGGGCCTACAAGAAAGCCAAACAGGGACTTTTGGCAAGGATATGTAGGACAAGAGGAAATGGTTTTAAAGTTAAATAGAATAGATTTATATTAGATATAAAGAAGAATTTTTGGTGAGACACTGTAACAGGTTTTGTCCGGAGAAGCAGTTAGATCTCTGTAATGTTCAAGGCTGGGTTGGATGGGGCTCTGAGCAAATTTATCTTGTGAAAGAAGTCCCTGTGCATGGCAGGGGGGTTGGATTAGAAGGTCTTTGAAGGTCCCTTCCAACCCAAACAATTCTATGTTTCTCTGAAAATATATTGTTCTCTGCCCAGGACAGAGGCAGTACTAAATCTTATCTATGTGACCATTAGAAGATGAACACTGCTAAGCTAAACAACCTCACAGCTGGCCTGCTCCAGTTTCCTCTACAATAGTAAATTTTCTATGCTTAAGAATAATGACAATATCCTAGACGAGTTGATTGAAAATACAGCTTGTATTCATGTGAGATACAAAAAAGCCAACCCTTTTCCACAGTTTCAGTTTGGATTGCTAGCATGAAAACAGAATTTCAGAATGTTTGGGTATTTTTTCCCCCACGTCTTTTTTCCATATCTGCCTCCCTGCATTACCAGTAAAATGCCGTCCCCAGAGAGAAGGGATGTCATTGAAACCATCTGGGCTGCATGCAGGAAGACCCATCTCTAGTGCATTGCCTGATTGGACAAGAAAATGCCACCCAGTTGATCCCTTTATTTATTCCAGTATTTATGGATAAATATGGGCAAACACTTAAAGATTCTTTAGTCTGCATGACACAGCTTTAAAAGCACCAGTCCCTATCTAATAACAACCCACAAATGCAAATCCAGTAGCCTAACTTACATACAAAGCTAGCTTAGGCTGAAAAAATTGACAACTGCCTCTTTTCTGAAAAAATGAGTTCTCCACTCCACCCCTACACCAAGAACAGAGAAAAATATGCTATTTTTGGATAGCAGTTTCCAAGGTTGTTTAATATTCAGTGAAGATCTTCTTAAAGTTAGCTCACATTCTAAGAATTTCACAGCACATCTGTGCATCATGGCATGTTTTAAGTGTTTTCTCGGACAACAAGTTTTTTTCCTAAAACTCTTACTTGAGAAAACAAATTCAAGGCATTAATTGTTCTTCCTCCACAATTTCCAAATATGTATTTCTAATTACACACAATTGCAGCTTATCCAACTGTTTTGCATTGTCCATTCACATGATGTACTCTTGTCAAGAACTGCTACTGAGAAAGATGTTCACAAATAAGACTATTTAACATTTGATCCTCCTTTTCTTCCTTCAATAGTTTATTGAGACAGTATTATTTAGTTATGAAATATACTACTTTTATATTTCAAGTGTCTTTTAGTAAGTACTTAGGATGGCTAGGATACTGTGACAAACCAATGGTAAAACGCTCAGTGTCATCTGTAACAAAATGGTTAAGCCAAAACACAAAATACCAACCCTATTTTTTTTTTTTTTTTTGAAGGTCTAAAAGGTATGACAACACACCCACCCTATTTGCATAATAATCCTCTAACAAAGCAGTGGACCACAGCACACAAACACAACTGTCCCCACACTAACTATAATGGCACATTTCAGCCCAAAGGGAGTTTATCTGATTTATATGCCTTTGGGAAAGTGGTATGAAAATATAATTGAAATGTGACAGACTCCTAATTATAGAGGCAACGTATCAGTCAAATATTCTCAAAACAACAGCACGTGTAACTAACTTTGACAAAGCAATGGTGTTGTGAATTAATGTTGCTGACAATTCATATCCAGCTTACAGGGAATTCAAGACATTCTGTGATGTTTCCTGTCTGTGCCCCTGTTAAGATCCAACATGATGATGCAATGAGAAGTGACAATCATAACTAAGACCTTTCCTCACTAAGGCAATCCTCTTTACAATCAAAATAACTGAATATATATTCATGTAGACTGCAATCTAATAAGAAAATCCTATAATAAAAATAAACTTGCTTCATGTTTTCCAAGGACAAAAACTTTCCTCCTCTATGAAAGTCAAGATATTCTTATAGCAGTGACCTCAACATATACCAGAGAAATGAGGTAGTTATAGCAACTCAGGTAGTGAACAACTCTTGGCATCATGCGACATTTCTCAGAAAACAGTTAAATTGGAAATAAGCACATAAATGCATCCAAGCTGACTTCCCACAATTTCAGTTAAAAGGCTCTTAACAAACCTTTGTATAACCCAGCAGCACATTCCAAGCTGGTGGGAGCTGTTTTCTCAGATGAAGGAATCTGGGACCTCTATGAACATAAAGTCAAAAGAGCTGGAACAAAGCAAGTAGGGGACGAGGGGCACAGAACAGCTGAGCAGCTTCTGGCAATAGTCCCTTACCAAGCATGGGAACAAG
The DNA here is from genome assembly GCF_965178545.1 of Coloeus monedula. Classification (NCBI taxonomy): domain Eukaryota; kingdom Metazoa; phylum Chordata; class Aves; order Passeriformes; family Corvidae; genus Coloeus; species Coloeus monedula. Next base: position 14,756,821 of record NC_138822.1, on the reverse strand, counting down.
TGGGTACCTCTTCAGCTCGGAACACTGAGTGCTCTCATGGCCATATGAACTCTGAGAGTTCAAATGTACTCTCAGACAATTAGATGAGTCTGACATCCCAACTTTTTACATCATGTGGTTGAGAATGCTGCACCATCTGTCAGAATGTGTACCTGTATCAAAAAGTGACCTGTATGGCACGCATCTCCTTCTGCCACTTGGATACAGGCCTATCAGGACATAATTCCATGATCCAATCACTGAAGAAGCTTATTCTGTGGCTTCTCAGGTGTGAGAGATGATATTGTCTCCAGTGTAGAGGTTATAACCTCTCCCCGACATTTTAACAGGCTAGAGGGAGAAGAGCTAAAGCCACTGGCAACTGAGAGCAAATGTAAGTAACCAGTCCCCAGGATTCCACTAGCCAGGTATACGGAAGTCAAGGTGTTTCTACTGCCTTCTTTCAGTTCCTCTGGTCCCAGGAGACAAGTGCAGCTGATCTTGGAGCTGATGTTCTTCCTCCCAGGGATTAGCAGGGACAGGACCGAAGCCATAGTGACTGCTCATAACAGGTGCTGAGAAGCTGTATTGAGTCTGGCTGGCATGGAGTTAAATTTTCCCCACAGCAGCCCTCACAGTGCTGTGCTGTGTATTGGTAGCTAGAAGAGTGCTGATCGCACACCAGTGTTTCAGCTACTGCAGAGCAGTGCTCTCACGGCATAAGTGCTGCTTCTATAACATTCTGCCCTGCCATCAGTGGGCTCAGGTGGGCAAAATCTTGGGAGGGGACAAAATGAGGGCAGCTAAGTCACACTAGCCAGACGGATATTCTGTACCATATGACATCAGGTATAAAAGTAAGAGAAAGAGGGAGAAAGGGAAGGCTTTTGTTATTTGCTTTTGTATTCTGGAACCACTGCTGCATGTGCTGAAGCCCTGGCTCCTGGGAAGTGACCAGACACTGCTTACTGATGGGAAACAGAGAATGCTTTTTCTTCCTTTCCTCGTGTACACCTAACCTTTCACTTTTGTTTTAGTAAATTGCCTTATCCTAACCTATGAGTTGTTCTCTGTAGTATTTTCTCACTCCTGTCCAGCTGAGAAAGGGAACTGATAGAGTGATTTGGTGGGCCCCTGACATCCAGCCAAGGTCATCCAGCACAACAGCGAAGCCAGAGGATGTCCTAGGACAGGTGGGAGTCTGTTGTGGAGAGCTTGGAAATTTTGCAGAGCAGATAATAGCTTGGAAATTTTGCAGAGCAGATAATACCCAGTAAGGTCACAGCTGGCTTAATCCACATGAGTGAGCAAGCAGGATGGAGGCTCTGAGTTTAAACACAGAGGCAAGGCATACTCAAACTGGCATTAAGTCAGGGCTGCTTAGCTGGCTGAAACACAGATACTAATGCTAGTGCTCTGCAAGTCCGTTCTTAGATCTATTCAATTTGTTTGGTATCTCCTACCTCTCCAACTACAGTTAACATTTTGCTGCTGGCTTGAATAGGTTCAAGACTGCATTGTAGATGTGCAATTACTACAAAGTAATTAATCAATACATTAAAAGCTACAATCTCTATGGAACAAAAAAAAAGAACTCAAAAGCAAAGACTGTATCTGAAACTTTCATCCTAGGAATGTAAGGAGATGGTTCTCTGGTAGAATTATCATGGCAACTGCTGCCACACTGCTGTTACTGACTTTGAGTCTTTATATCAACAGGATCCTCCTCCTGAAGAGAGAGACAAGAGAGGATGAGGTAAAGTGTATACACTTTCATCACAGGGCAGTGTGTAATTCAGATCATGGCTTGTAGTGTGCCCCTGAGGATGAAAAAAATGAAAGACAATTCCACTTAGATGTCATCATCCTATAAAAACCCATGAGCTTTCCATAAGTTTTACTCCTGGCATCCTTCCCAGGCTTCTGCATTCACTTCCCCAATACAACTCTGATGAGGACCAAGTTCTTCCAATTTCTTTCCATTTACAACCCCACCACCCCTATCTCACTCACCTTTGTGGCAAACTCAGATGATCCAGATGCAGAACTACTCTGCCAGCTATACCAAAGATACATTTTTTTCAGTGATCTCAGTTGAAATGAAACCAGCAGTGAATATCCCTCCCTTGTTTCCAAATTCTGGCAGGAACATGGCCCTAAGAACTCTTCGTGAAAGAGTTCCTGTTCTACAGAAGCAGGACTAAAGGATGCAGCAGAATTATTGAAAATATAATCAGAAAGTGCTAGAATGTTCTGAGTTGGAAAGGACACACAAGGATCATTGAAGTCCTGCTCCTGCCCCTGAACAGGACAGTTCCAAGTCACACCATGTGACTGAGAGCCTTGTCCAAACACTTCTTGAATTCTGTCAGGCTGATGCTGTGATCACTTCCCTGAGGGGCCTGTTCCAGTGCCCAGACACCCTCTGGGTGAAAAACCTTTTCCTGATATCCAGCCTAAACCTCCCCTGACACAACTTCATGCCATGTTAAAAAGTATTAACCTCGTGAGACCTCACTCACAAGAGGAAGATGCAGATAGTGAGGAAGTTGGAAGAAAATTCTGAATGTTTTTTTTCTGGCCATCTTGAAAGTGGCTTGAAGTTGACATAATTTTCATTCAAAACTAGTGTTCATTTTAAAAATGAAAAAAAATTATTCTTGTCCTCCAGACTAGCAAACACCAGCAATTCAATTTCAGTTGAAAATTGTCTTGACATACAGCCAAATTATTGCAGTATTCTATGATCCCTGATCATTAGTCAATATAGCATTTAATGAAATTTTGGGGGCAGACTAAAAAGGAAGTTGCTTTTTTATTAAAAATATATATTTTTGGTGAGTATGTGAAATTATCATTGTACTACTTAGTACATTGTGCCTGACAATTTTAAATCTTCATGCAAAAGCAATGATCAACCATTTTATTGATAGTACATGCCTTTGTTCCTAACTGTGTGAACAAAAAGAGAATAAGATGAGATAGGGAATTGCTAATTGAGGTATTTTTAGCAGTTGTCACCAGAAATTCAGTTTTATGAAGCTGTAAAATGAAGACCATTTTCTCAAACTTTAAACATTCCTGTAATGAAATGAAGTATTTTCAAAATCTAGAAAAAAAATGCACCTACTCATGTGAACAAGAACATGAGTGTCTTGAAGTCTAAGACTTCATAAGACTGAAGGCATCTTATTTCATCATTCACTGAAACATATGATGAGCCCTGTTAACATAATGGGATTCCACACTAATTAAATCTCTGACAACTCATTCCAGCACAGAACAAAGTACAGGATTTTTCCACGTAGAATATTTGTATTTGGCTTGCTCTATTTATATTTGTGTTGTAAGAATACCTGCCTTTTCTGGAAGTATTTTAAAAAAAGGATGAAATGTTTATTGAATTCATTGAGATGGATGAGACTGGATAAATAGGATTAACTACGGCCTAGTTAAAAAAACCCAGCGAATTTGGAGAAAAAAAATCATTTTTGGAAAGAGAAAAGATTACACAAGGTGATACTGACAACAGCTTCGCCAGAATATATTCACCATGGCAGACTTGGTCATGTGTTTTTCAGTGAAGCTCTCATCCCTTTCACAGAGAGAAATTCCAAGCCCAGAGAAAACAGAATCTGTTTTGCATGTACATGATTAATTTTATAAGCATGACGAGTACCAGCAAACTTAACTGCACTGCTTGGATGATGAAATATTGGCACACTGTGAAACACTGGTGGTACTCAACATTAGTGCTTATAACTGCATTTCATCATTTATATATACTGGAATGGTCCTACTTCAATTGCACCCATGGCATACCACACTTTTCTATTTCAATTTAGATAAGGTGTATTAATCCCAGAGAGCAGAAACCAGAACAAACACTGATAATTTTAGTGTTCTTAAAATCTACCTCCTTGAAGTCCTGATTTTGCAGAAGATCCTTCTGTACAAGCACAGTAACATTGATACACCAGCCAGCTTTACATATGCGACTCCATCCTTCCCTACCTGCAGGCTGAAATGAACATTCATCAGTGACTCTCAGCACTTATTGTTCCCTGCATCTAATTTTTATGATAAGTGTTTATTATTGTGAACTTCAATTCCACGTTTATTTTCTAACAAAGTAATTACATGTACAGTTTAACTGTAGTGTTTATTTTTATTTTATACAATATCATAAAAATGTTATGCATAGCACCATCTGTTGGCTAAGATAGCTATAACAAATGAAAAATAGTTTATGCAGATTAGGAAGAGAAAAGTAAACCAACAAGAAAACAGAAAAAGGACCATAAAAATTTAGATGACTAAACTGCATACTAAAAGGATCTTACATGCACATTTTTCTGTAAGTTAGGGGATATATTTCCAAAGAACACTTTTAAGGCTGCTCTACTCAAAAATTTTTGACACTTTTTGGAGGAAAAAAAGATGGATATGAAAAAGCTATAAACACTAGTAAGAGTGATAAATTAATTCATCTGCAGCATCATAGCTTACTCTGTGTTATAGCATCATGGTTCTCTGAATCCATGGTTCTCTTGCTCCTAATGGCAATAGAAACGCAATTAATAAGGAAATTGATGGTGTTTTCTGCAGCTACACACCTATTTGGAGAATTTCTAAGGCAGAATGGTGTACTTCTCCCACGTAGCCTCCCTGAGAGTCTGTAAGGCAGACTGCTCTACAGGGTGCTGTCATTTTCTGAGGTTCATGTTGTGCCTGTGTGTGGCACGCAAGCAATCTCCTCAGCTGGTGAGTCTGTGTCTGTATAAAGGCCAGCCACAACTGCAGTCTGACAATCCTGAGAACACCTCCTCAGAGTAAAAATTCTGTGAGGAGGAAGCCTTGGTGTGTTAGCGCTTCTATCAATGCACCCTTTCCCACACTTTAGACAGCCTCATGCCTGCCACACCTACCTGGTGTGCTGACCGGGATGGGAAGCTGGACAGGGACTGGGCTGGCATTTCCATGTCCAGCAAATCTCCATCTGACTGTATCCTACGGGTCCTGGAAATCACCACTTTAAGCAAAAACTGCAAGAAAGTGTCTGTCAACCCCTTGTGTTCTGTACACAGCTGGTTTTGCTGAACAACCAAAAAACATTGTGACTTTTGTCTAGCAGTTCAGTGAGATAGGCCAGCAGTTTTATCTAAAAAAAAAGTATTAAAAACTTACATGTCCAGCTTTTTGCTGGTCCAAGTCAGGCAAGGAAAAGAGCGGACAAACTTCATTTTCCAGACAATTCTCTGAATTTAGACCAACGGAACTTGAGATAATGAAATAAAAAATATTTTTATACAGAGCTTAATGAGACAACTGAATTAGAGCTTAAATCTAACAGCTGTCTCTTTATACAAAGAGAAGAAATACTTGTGAATTAAGTACTTCTGTCAGGATTACCCATTCTCAAGTCTGGTGATATCAAATCAAGAAGCCACTAGCTGCTTCACACAAAACACTGATCTATTACAAACCCACCTGATTCAAGTTTGGTCAAAACATTTTGACAAGTTAATTTCGTGCAGGCGGACTCCTTTGTGCCTGATGAGCTCCACATCTTGCTTTGTCTAATTCAACAGAAGTGCAGTCATGCAATTGATCTGGAAGGGTTCAGAAGTGTCATGGAGATCAGGCACTAAGGACTTGGGCACCTTAACTTCAAGTGAATTCTGGAATTAACTTAGGCAGAAACGCAGGACTGCTTCACAGTGTGCACATTTCACTCCAGGCCTGCTGCTCTTGCAGCAAGAAGGAATCTGACAGTCTCTCAAGACCTGAAAATATATTTTATCTCCTCTTGCTGCCCTTTTACAGGACCTGAGGAAGTCATAATTTCTTCCACCTGCCACTGTGAAGAAAACATATTCACGCAGCTCATCATTCAGGGAGTACAAGCCTCAGCACATCGAGTCCTCTGCAAATTAATACCGTCCCTGCCCGGCTCCATGGGGTCCCGCGTGCCCCCACAGCCGCACGGGTGGGTTCAGTGCTACAGTCGGCAGCAAAGAGTCGAGAAGGGCATTTGTGTGCGTGCCGGCAGGAACATTCATTGCTGCTGCGCTGCCGAAAGGTGCAGAGGCAAAGAGAACGTGAGCCCAAAACTCAGCGTTTTATCCGGGGCCGAGGAAAAGGCGGGACTGGGGAACAGGGACCAATGGGGAAGCTCTGGGGGAGTGACAAGGGTGAGAGGCTGACAGCCAGCCGGGGAATCCAAACTGGGATAGATTAACAGAACAGGACAATGCATCCTGGGAGAAGCCTTTCTGGTCACCCTAACATAAAGTGGTTCTCGGGGTACTAGGGACTTGTCTTACTGAAAACTCTCTGTCCCTTGTAATGTATGTTCACCGGCCACCACAGTAAATAGTCTTGGTGCAGATATAGCAATAAATACAATTTTTAAGGATGTACAAGGCACCAGTGTTTCTAATGGTATATTTTTGTTTTCTCCAAAAGATATTGACAAGAGTAAGGATCAAATTCAGCCCAGGACTATTGTGTTCACTGTACAAGGCTAAAAGACAGATATCTTAATATGGTCGTTTTTATAATGAAAAAAAGTAATAAAATACATTCATTGCATTCTTGTGTCCATTCTTGAAATCCAGAAGATTAGTGAGGAAGTTTCTGATAGCAGTCGGGACACTACTGTTTGTCTTTTTAAGAATGTCATGCAGGACCTTATAAAGTTCTGGGATTTAGATATTTGTTTCTAACAAATTTTGAAATTATAATTGAAAAACCTACCAAGGTTATTATGCTGGGAATGGATAATAGACAATAGAAACAGCAAAAAGAAAAGCTACAGTGCACTGAAGTTTAGTTTGATTTTACAGTAACACCTTTCATATTTGTCAATAGATTGAAAAGCTACAGTGCATATCTATAACATATAGATAACATATAGATTCACCCACTAGAACAAATGGATTTCTGTATTTATCTACCTGAAGAAAATGCATGGAAAAATGAATCATTTAGGTTAACATGCCCTGGCACAAATGAAACCATGAATATCTTGCTTTCCTGAAGTCCTAACTGTCAAACACTGAAGAATAAGGTCAACCAGGGAGGAGATCTCTAGCAGCCTTGTTCAGTGTATATTTGGTTGATAATTTGCACTGCCATTTAGTTTATGTGAATTTGAGGATACACCTTCCCTGTGTATCTTATGAGGCCTAATTTGCAGTCTTTTCTCCTGCTCATCAGAGAACATTATAACCTCTACTGCATCATGATTTTACTGCTTAAGGCAAAGGCAGGATGTGTTTCGAGTTAATGTCATGTAAGCTGACTTTTCTAAACTCTTTTGGATAGTTTATATGTTAAGTCATTTTTTAATAAATCCACATATACGTGAAGGACAAGACAGAAATCAGGAGCAATCAATAAGTATCAAAATTATACCTGACCAACCTGGGACAGTAATGAACAGAAAATATCTTGACTCTAGTAACATTTCTGACGCTCTCTCCCATGGAATTTTCATCTGGAAGGAATTGCATACTCTAATGCTAATAACCAAAGGTTCCTTATCTGGCAGTTAGTAACAAGAAAGGGGTTTCTGCAGCCTGATGGAGAAGGAGTTCAGGGTGATCTAATAGCCTACAACTTCTTTGGAGGATTTACAGACATGACACAGTCAAACTCCTCAGTATTGTTGGATACTATAACAAGGGAAAAATTGCATCTAGGGAGGTTCAGACTGAACATCAGGAAAAACCTTTTTATTGGGAAGGATACTGCAGCAATTGTTGTCCTGAGACACTGTGAAGTCTCCATCTTATTCAAGACTTAATAAGATAGAAGCACAGTGTTGGCAATAGTCTTGCTTTCAGCAGGTGTTTGGAATTCCAACCAGTGTTTCTGTGATTCTGTGATCTCATGTGAGCTACAAAATTGGCCTGATCATATGACAGCAGTGTGGAGCTATTAAAAGTGACCCAAATTCAAATGATTAATTTCTGTAATGTTATAATAAATCTGCTGACACACTGGAGCCACTATTATGTTATTCTGAACAGGAGTAAAAGGCAAACAAAAGAGGAAACATTTTTTTTCTTGGCCTTTCAAACACTTAGATCCAGTATCAGCACTATACTGGAGAAAGATGTGGACATTCTAAAGTTAGGAGGTCATCAACACTGAGCAGTCACACTGGAAAGTGGGCAACTTTAGTAGTTTATGGCCCGTCTAAATGAATCAAGAACCAACTGTACAGATTCAGTGCACAATGCAATGAACAGTAATAGATGCAATAGATTAAATAAACTATGTAGTATATCTTCTCTCTTTCTTATCTCCCTTAAAAATCAAAAGAATTGATATAATCCAAATCGAAGACCAGGATCTGACAGCAATACTGGTGTTTGCTTTCAAAGCCCCACTATTGCTTTCACTATGCTCCACCCAACAGACCACCATTTGCAGACCCTGAGTTGGAGAGTGGATGTAAATTGAGCAAATCTTTATTGTTTCGCAAGGTAGAAAATCCATTATTAGTTTCTTTCGCTTCTGTGCAGGGCAGTTCTGCTCCACTTTCACTGTTTAATGCAGTGTGACTAAAAATCTGTACCCTGAAGAAAGCTTTCAAGCAGTAGCTGAGCTTGATGCATTTGTGATGTTCTGGCAGCAATGAAGAGCAGTGAGCAGAAAAGGTGGCAGGGATCAGAGAATTGCTGAGCACACAATACAGTATACCTTTCCCCTTGCTGTTTTCTGTCTGTCCCTAAACTTAAGTTCTTGGCCATTCATCCATATCTGAGAGGAGCAAAGGTTCTTCATCTGCTGTCTTTAAAGCAACATATTTGTAATTAGGGACAGAGCTACCAGGCAGACATTAATGAGGTCTACGTTTCATTTCCTTTGCTCAGGTAAATGAGATATAGAAACTTCTATGAGTGTTTGAAGGACAGGAGGGTGGCCCTAGAGACAAATAAGGATACAGTCTTTTTTTTTTGATAGATATCATTAAGATTTCTTGTGCTCAGATTTCCTTTCTCTTGTCTCCTGACTAACATGCTAGTGTAGGCATACCATCTTAGTATCTTATTATGAAGGCTGAAAAATTAGTACTTTGAAGTTAATTAATACTGCAGAAAAAGAAGCAGGTCTCTTCCCTTCATAGCAGCAGATACATATATACATGAGTAGAAACACAGGCTAGAGGAGAGATTATTGTGATGGACATGAGACACCTGCCTGACCCTGCTCCTTGCTGGGAACCGCACTATCAGCAGCTCCTCCTTTCTTTTTTTACTTTACACTGACTGGGAGCTGTGTGCTAATGCTCCTGTTCTGTGAGGCAGACAGCTGGAAGAGGTAGAGGAGTACCTTACAGCAAAAGAGATTCCCAATAGAGGTCAAATTTTGCTTTTAATTATTTGCATTGTCCTCTCATGTATTGCTTTATCTAGAAGGCTGAAAAGTGTTGTGTCATGTATCTTGTCTAACTAAGAATAAATAGGAGCTAGGTAGCAAATATACTAAGGAATGCCTTCCATTTGTTCCACTAGGTGTGTCAGTATATATATATATATGATTTATACTTGACTTCCCAGGCCAAAAACATTCGTTTTCTCTGAACATCTGGCTGGCATGTGCAAAATCTACAGTACGCATCATTAATCAGAATATCATTGTGAGGTTGGGTAATGAAAGATAGATCAGGTAAATTCACTATATTAATGTAATAATGCTTAGAGTACCACAAAGCTACAGCTTTTACTGTGCACTCCAAAAAAGTAATTGCTTTAATTACAGCCTAGAGTAAAGCGTGGTATTTGTATTTAACAAAATAATCTAATGAACATCTGTCTTCCTTCCTACTAGTTTGTTCTGTACAAAGTAGGTATCACATTCTTCATTTCCTGTCATAGGCTGTTGCTTGCTATTAATGCCCTAGTAACTTTACACGAATATATGCTACTGGTGCATGTGTACATATGTGTGTTCATGTACATAGATGTATATAGAGAGAGAGGCAGAGAGGCATGTGGATACTTTTTCCTTTCTTCTGACTCCTCTTATTTCTCTCTAAACAAACTAATTATAAGTAAGGGATCATTTGTGCTTAAATTTCCACTGGAAATGATTTTGAGTTGCATGTAGTGCTTACCCTATTAATACCACCTACAGATTCTTATGAGATTTTACTTCTATATATAGAAGTATAAGGAAAGATGGTCACTTCTTTCCATATGTATAATATGGTGACTGAAATGTTTTTTTGCTCTACAGCAAGTTAAAAAATGCACTTTGGGTGAAATCAGAGCTAGAGGCTATTGGCAATATGTTTCACACATGAAAAATCCATTCATTTTCTGCCATTTAACAAAGCTGTAGGAAAGGTATTTTAGGCACACTTCAAATAAGTAACAATGTAAACTGTGCTTGAAACATAATTAGTACATTTCCCTCTTTTCACCTGGCAGAACACATGGTTTAAATTTTCCTTCTTCTTTTTTACCAAGATTTTAAAGATCAAAGTTTTCCACAATTAATTCTCCATTTTAAACATAAAATACCTCCTTACAAATGGGCATGCCTATTATCAGTTACGACTCAACCCAGAAACACTAAAGAATTAGAGGTAAATTGGTGGTGGAGTTGTATTTTGCCTAAACTTTGTTGTTGTTTTTTAATGCCAAGAAAAATCAATTGGGTTATAATTGGCTTTAACTGGCATTCACACAGGATGAAGCTTTTTCTCTTTACCTGAAGCCAAGTAGCTCTCTGAAAAAGGAGTTTATTTTCAGCATTTGAAAACATCAAAGAAAGTTTAATCTACATCATGCCGTGCAAACTTTGATGAGGAGAAAATAGTTGGTGGTTGGAAGACAAACAGAAAAGAGACTTCATCCTTTTTTCCCAGAAGTAGTCTCCACATTGCACTTACATCTGAACCAGGTTTTTTCTGGAGAATTGTTTTCTCACAAAGGTTGTTTAGTACCCAAGCTGAATAGTTCAGCAATCACAGTGGTAGAGGACATTAGTCCCTGTCACTCCAAACCTCCTAGTGCTATGTTTCCTTAAGTACACAAGAGACTCTAAAAGCCAGAAAATACCTTCCTTCATAAAATCACTAGTCCTTCACTAAAGGTGAACAAAAATATCTCTGGTGCTATGTAGGAATCTGATAATGCCATCCCTTCAAAGGATCTATGAAGAGACTGAGCAAAATACTTGATATGGCCTCTGTATTTCTGTTACTAAAAGCAAGAAGCATAGTGACTGACAGATTGGTTGTTTTAACAGATACGTCAGAAAGCAAAGTTAGGCGTGAGTTATCAAAGGCAGAGAAAAGATGCAACAACACAATGACCAGATAAAAGAAAATTACTGTCATTAGCCTGGATAGTCCCATACAACACATCCAGAGTGAAAAGTTGTACTGAGAAAGAAGTTTTATTCTGACTGGCTCCGAAGAAAAGGAGCTCTCTCTTTTCTCTTCTGTCGATATCCTTCCATGCACTGACTCACAAACATTGTGAGTCACAAACGTATTGAAAAATATGTCATGATTCTGTAAGCAAGACTCATAACTACCTTAATATAGTGGGAAGTTAGTTTTTTCTGGATATTTGTTTATTTACATTCCAACTTGTAAACAATCTAGTCTGAAATTTATGTCTAAGCTATTGCTACATGTAAAGTCCTGTGCTGTTGTTTGTCTTTGGGTGTTTAGACTGCATATCTGTGGTGATGCAGAATTATTTTTTAGGGGTTTATAGCTTTCTATGCCTTTATCTCTAGGTGTCAGTTACATGTCTCAGCTGCCAAATCAATTTCACATGTTCTTTCAAAGGCTTGCTCTGGTTTCCTGGTGATTTATTCTGACAATTGTATTAGGGTATTGGACTTAGAAATGACTCCTTTCTTGGACAAGGGATCAAGGGGACAATGGAATGAGGTTAGTGCCTGATTTCAATAAAACAGAGATTTCTAAAAAGAGATGTATAACTCTATGCCAAGAAATTCCTTTTCAATAAACTAAACATTGGTCTTTATAGTCTTTCATAGCCTCATATTAAATACCTCTTGTTCCACATTTTCTTTGAGAGCTAGTGGTAAAATACACATTTTCCCTACCATAAACTACTATTTTGACAAGTGAATTTTAAAGATATTGCATTGGCACTAGCCCTCCCAAAGTTACTATCTTTAAAATTTGTATGTGTAACACAAGTAATAGCAGAACCAGAATCTGCTGCATCTGAAGAATTATAGGACCTTAGAAAGACAAAAATCTAGCATGGAAGGTTCTTGAAGTACAAAGCACATCAATGTTTACAGTAATTTCTGACATAAGCAATGATAATTAATAATCCTAATTGACACTAGCACCTTGGAAGTTGTCCAATCCAAAAAATTCCTAAATCCAAAACCAAATGTGAGGTGGTATAATAAATCAAATAATAGGTATTACAATCATGCTAAAGACTGCCAACAGAAGATTGTCTTTATTGTCATTAAAATATGGAGCAATGGAAACAGAAGGATGCCCCCTACCTCTGGAGAGGAAAGGGCCTGAGCTGAATCACTCGCCCACAGCTCCATGGCACCATTAGTCCTAAAGCTCAAATCTGTGCTTTTCTTGAAGCAGATACAAAAGCTTATGATTCAGACTTTGCAGTCTGAGATGAAAAATATGACATTTTCTGGTTCTGGAAAGCTGATCATCCTGTGTAATGTTCTTTAATATAATTTTGTCTGCAACTGTAGTATTTGTAGTGCATTTTGCACTGCTGTCACTCAAACACTGCTGTGAATGCTCAGTCAAAGTTTTGTTCCAAAACAAAAGTGTTGTATGGCCTGTTAACCTAGTTTCTGCTCAGAATTAATATTAGTGTGATGACTTGAATTATCTCCTCAGATAATCACAATATGGCATGCAATTTTGAATGTCATGTTTGTTTCACTCCTGGGAAATGGGAATAAAAAATTGCCTGGAGCATTTTGAATGCAAATAAGTTACCTCTTGGCAATGGTCACCTTACATTATATTATGACAATTTTATTAAGGACACATCCAAACTGATTAAATATTTCCATAGAATTCCACAGTCTTTTACAATTTCTGCTATTTAAAATAGGCATTTTACATAGGGTTGCTGATAGACATTTTCTTGAATGAGGAGAGAAGAGAAAACTAGTTAAACTTTGTGTAAACAAACTTCAATCACTTATTGGGTAAGAAAGAAGTGGTGAAATTAATTATGAATTCACAACTGTGTGTATCCTTTTGATTAAAAGCAAATATTCTAAGAATTCTACTATACCTTGAAACTTCATTTAATTGTGAAGTTATCATGATTTAAAGAGAGTTATAGAGATTAAAATCGTATTTTCAAAATTAAAGAATATAATTTTATGTTATGCGAAATAGGTGAATTTCATGGAAGATTTGATGATAGATTTAAATTATTTTAAATTGCCAATATTTGTGGTCATTCTGTTAATTGTGTTAGCTCTCGTTCAATTTCTAGCTTAGCATTTAAAAATTCACTTTCTTCACGTGTACAGTGCTGAATCAGCATACAGGATTTCTGAGCATAGGTAGCTAATCTTGCTGTCAAATTCTGTAATAGGATGGTTTATGTTTTTATGCAAAAAATCTGAATCATTAAAATACTATTTGTTATGTGGTGGCCACTGATGCTGTTCTGAAACCTTGCTAGATTTACTAGACATTGGAGTAGTAAAGTCAGATTAAGTCTGGGCAGTTATTAAAATCTTTATGAAATTAGTAAACTCTGCATTTATATTTCTAATTTTATCATCAAGATACATAGTAATAATATGTGCCTGTTGGCTGTATGACTATTCTGAGTATAGACAGTTTCCACAGAGCATGTCATGGGAAACGACATAATCCAAACCATGTGGGGCTGAGAGGAACGTGAAGACCAGAACAGGACAACCTGAAACATCATTCACTTTAATGTGCATAACCCACTGCACAGATTTGTCAAAAATTTTGTTAAAATTTTTCAGTGGAAGACATCCACAATTTCTGGATATACTGTGCCTGTTTCACCTTTTAAGAGCTGGGTATTTGTAAGGCCTAAGCTGTAAATTAAGCCTGTAACTTCTATCTTTCTTCTCAGAAAACAATTGAGCATTCTGGGACCATTTTTTCCACACTGGAATGTTGTCACAATATACTTCATCATGGACTTCTCTGTTAGGTTTTAGTTTCAGTAAATTATAAGAAACATCCATCAACCTCTCCTCAAAGGACATATTTCCTAAACCTTTACCATTCTTATTTTTTTCTGTCTGACCTCATTGCTGGAGTTTTTCAAGACTCAGTTGAACAGGGTGGCAGATAATCTCACTGAGGCTCCCTTCCCCATGAAAAGTTGTACCTGATCTTCTGAAGTCCCTTTCAAGCTGGGCTGTTCTATGATTTCTGTCACCCACTGTTTGTATTCTTGCTAGTATGTATGGTTGGTCGTCATCATCTCAAGGGTCTCTGATGACTCGTATTCACCTTACTCTCAAGAAGTCCCTTTCTGTGGACTAGAACTCTGTTTCATATCAAAGAAAAATATTTCAAAATAAATATCCCACAACTACTTACTAATGACAGAAATAAAATCAACAAAATAGAATTAGCTGTCATGAGTTCTTGACACAGTTCACAAGGGTTTAAAAGACAACCATGTGGGGAGTGAGAGACTAAGACTTTGATCAGTTCCTTTCACCAACAAGCTCAAATAGGAAGGTGATTCTGGTTAAACAATAAAAAACAGCTACAGCCACTAAATGTGGGATTTCTCCTAATCTCTAATATACATAGACATTTAGGTATGGTGAATGTCACTGGCTGCTGTAAATTGTCAGTGCTTCATCAATTTCAGAGTGATGCTACTTTGTACAGCAGAGAACACTGTGGATAGATCAATGACTTAAGCTTGTTTCAGTTATAGTTTGGTTTTTTTTTATGAAGTCATACTGGGTGTACTGAGGTGGTTCCTGATAGCTGGTACACAGAGTTTGGATCTATCTGTCTTTCATTGCTAAAAGATAGCTTGTAAAAAAAACCCAAACCAAACCAAAACACAAAACCATAAAAAACAAACTGAAGAAAAAAATAATGATTATTTCTGTGAAATCATGCTGATTTACAGCTCAGGAACATGGAACCCTTTGGAAACTTTAAACACTGTTTCTGACAACTTAAGGCCTGTAAATCTGACATTTTAAACAAAACACAATAATATTCCTAACTACTTCTGAACAAGATCCCTACAAGCCCAGAATCAAAAAGTCTAGCTGCAAAGACATCCTGGCAATTTGAGCTCAGAGGAAAGAGTTTTCTGAGAGCTGAGGAACTGGAAACGGTTATTGGTAAATCAAAAATCAGAATCTTGATGTTAATGAAGAAATTCTTACTCTTGTTTTGAATTAAAATTTCTTACTGGTTTTTAGTTTGTTCTCTGTTTTGCTACAGGTAGTTTATTATCATTTAAAATAAGTATACCTAAAAGCAATTTACATGGAAATCCGGTTTCAGAGCTAGTACTAGATAGTGGTCAAATTATTTCTTAAGTTTAAATGGAGCACCCATGCTCAAGTTTTTCCTTCTGCTTTACCATGAATAAGCTTACCAACACCTTTCTTCTTCAAACATCATGGACACAAACCCTATGCTGACCAAAAGAACATCCATTCACACAGTTTTTTCCATCTATGTATCTAGTTCTAAAAGCAATGGTCACTCAGAAAACATAGAGTCACACAATGATTTAGGTTGGAAAAGACCTGTAATCATCAAGTCCAGCACCGTTAACCCAGCACTGCCAAGTCCAGCACTAAACCATGTTCCTCAGTGCCATATCTTCACATCTTTTAAATACAACCAGGGATGGTGACTCTGCCACTTTCCTGGGCAGACTGTTGCAAGGCTTTACAAAGGCCTTTTGCTGAAGATATTTATATTAAAAGCCAACCTAAACCCCTCAGGTGCAACTTGAAGGCATTTTCTCTTATCCTATGACTTGTAATCTGGGAGCAGGAACCAACCTCCACCTGGCTAGAATGTCCTTTCAGGTAATTTTAGAGAGTGATAAGATTGCCCCTGAGCCTCCTTTCCTTCCTCTAGACTAAACAGCTCTAGTTCCCTATGTCTGTCCTCGTACATTTTGAGTTAAAACATTTTGAGTTACTATCCTTGTAGATTTTGAGACACTTGCCATTTGTAATTGTGTCAACACAATCTTTATCATATTTTCAAAAAATGTAATTTTGTGCTTAATTTATTCTAACAAGAATTTATGGTAATTGTGCAGTAGAACACTCAATTCACTTGTTAAAATAAGAGTAAATTAAGCAGCAAAAATAATGTTTAGATCCTAAAATTACTTTTAGAATTATTAATTATTACTCACTTTGCCACTTTCTAGGAGCTGAAGGTTACCAGAATGATTGTTCATAGTTTTTGCAACAAAATACACTTCTTGTTTGCAGTTTGAACCACTTCTTTCATTAGTGCTTCTGAACTTGAACAGATGCCAGAGATGTAACACTATATTTGAAAAGCTGAGACCATTATTATTTTACTTTTTTGTCTTGAATTGATATGATTATAAAACTGATTCAGACAGTTAAGTCTTAGCAAATTTTACCATTATTAAAAAAGGGGGGAAAAAGTCTTTACCAGAAAAGAAACATTTACTATGGGCCTAAAAAATATTTAGCCAAAATATAACCAGCATAACCCAAGACTGAAATGATTTAATAACATATTTTTAAAGGAGTGGGATTTTCCCATTCATAACTGTTAATCTCTAGTCATTCTATCAAAGAATTAGGAAATGAAATATCATCAGCACCAAAAAAAAGAAGACAGTTACATCCCAAAAAGTACTAAGAAATATAGTTTTATTGTCTAATAGTATGGTGAATTAAGACCAAATGTAACTCTAGGCAAACACATGAACTTTTTATGTATACATAAGCTTACTGCAGATACATTCTCATTCTGAATCGTCAAAAAAAATTCCTCTAGAATATTTCCTTACTTGATTTATTACATTCATATACTCAACTATATAGTAGTTTTAGAGAACTACAGATAATGGAGTGGCCAGTAAACCTTCAGGGAAGCACAAAAAAAATGACCCCAGCTAATCTACCAGTCTAGTAAGTAGCTGCTACAATAGCATTTCAGTTTAAAAAAAAGTCTCCATATTCATTTATCAAATACAAGCTTGTTGCCCAGTCTCAGAGGAGGACTTTATTTTAACAACAAATATAAGATTTGTAGAGGCACAAGACTCCATCACTAATCCAGGAAAAGTCATGTCCACCTTACAAAGCCCCATGCCAATGTAGAGAGGATTTCCACTGAGGATTAAGTGGTCTTAAAAGAGTAAACTTAGTATCTAACAAGCAAAGAGAAAACAATTAATTCTGGATGGCTGTAACAAGTTGATGTATGAGAAGAGCTTTTTCTCTTAGAAAAATGATTCTCATCTCCAGCTGCTGGTAGTAGAGCTCAACCCTCTGCCAAACCGGGGGAACCCCCTTCAAATTTCTTCAGTGTATCCTACCTGCCATAATCTTACCAAATGCTGGGGGTTTTTTAAATTAGTTCAAATTCTGGATCCTGCTTTTTGGCATTCAAACTGAAAGCAATTTGAAAAACAACAACCAGGGAAAAGCATCTTGATGTTATTGGATAGGGTTAACCACAGAAGTACAGCTTCTGACTTCCAAATAAAGGAAAAAGGTTCTCCTGCATCTTTTCTAAAACATGCACTGATGTGTTTGTTGACTCCTTTGCTATCCTTCCTCTAGAACACATAATTTGCCCCCAGTGTCTACCTGAATAACCATGACTTTATTCAGAATAATTGGTAAAGTCTACTCTATTTTTTCAAGCCTGCTCTTCTTTGCCTTAATTTTATTGGTTTTTCCATGGCCTATTAAAAGATGCAACCTTGGCTGCAACCCTTGCCCCTCTTTGTAAGTTATCACTTCATCCTGACTACAGCCCTCTAATTGCAAACCTTTTTGTGAAATCACACCTGATCATCATCTAAAATGATGAAGTGTTGAATTTTTTAAAGGAAAGAATATCCTTATAACCTGTGTCTGTATAGAACAGTCTATAGGATCTTCCTTCCAAAACATTCTTTTGGTATGTATCCCATGACTAGTGGAAGAGCCTTACACATGTGTGGCATAAATCCACATGCAAATCTGTCCAGCACTTCAGAGACTGCAATCCAAATGCCAGCAGAGAGTGAAGTTGGTGCCAGTTTCTAGTGGTAGATTTGGAACTGTCCCAAATTATTTTAGCTACTAGTCCACCCCTCTGGTTATCTGTTTTCCTATCACACACATGAAAAATAAACAATAAGCACATCCAAGATCTTTCTTTCTAGTTACCTTGGGGCCTTTGATAAAATTTAATGGTTTACTGCACTTGAGATTGCAAACTTCTCCAAGGCAGAAATATAACTGTTAAGTGCAATGGGGATCTATTACAGTTCCAAAAGCTTGAAATCGAGACCTTATGAAATCTTCTTCATCTTCCACAGCATGAATAACTTCCAGTTTCTCAGTGTTTTGTTATACCCCAAATCAAGGAAGACATGCTGATATGATAGACAATTGCATTCTTGTGAGAAGAACTTTATGCCCTTTGTAGCATTTATTATGTGAAACCTTTCTACAACAAATATTCCTGGCTGTTTTCTTCATTGAAGATTACAGCCTCATATTTTTTAATACAGCTTTTTCCTATACTTTCTTTGAAATCTGTTTCTCTGTTGGTTTATTACATGCGTTATTATTTTTTTTTGCATAACTTATACTCCCTTACTCTAGGATTTGCGAATATATTTGAGTCTGCAGTAAAGTCCATTTGCAATATATTATGCAGGTACATAAATGACTCCAGTAATTTTGAATCTGATTGCATTTTACATTGTCCTTTACTATTTAATGAGACTTCCAGTTCATATCATCAACCTTGACTATGACATTAGCTGCTGAATCTTTGCTCTCTTCTGCCTTTTCTGAACAAATCGCTCAGCCTAAGTGTCTTGTCATGTTCAAGAAAACCTCTTGTCTTCCCAGAAATACTTTTCAGGAAAGCAAAGAAACAAAAAGCAAGTAGAATCCAGCCCTAAACATATGGAAACTGAAAGAGGACAAGTTTGCCTGATCCAAGGTTCGATTGCTGGAAATAACATATTGCAAAACCACAGTGCTTTATTAAGAGTAATGTGTCCTGGAAATGAGCAAACTGAATTCTGATAAAATGGGACCATGTCATGAATTTATAAAAAACACTATAAGCATACTCTGCTTTGTGCAGATGTGGCAGAAAGCCTGGGATTAAGTGTCAAATGATTGTTCCTTTTTAAAGAGGTTTGATGTTTTCTCATTTCTCTATTGGCCCTTTATCCTTAGAGCTAAGTGTCTTCAGCTAAATTTTCAAGTGGCAATAGTTAGGAAGGAGAAGGAGAGTGACACAGAGAGAGAGAAAGAAGAAAGATTTGTAGAACTACATGCTTTAATCCTAAAGTCACAAAGACTTTATGCGGAATTTGAATTATTGCTATGTGTGAAACATTTCCGACAATTAAATGTTATCACAATACATATAAAACTGTTCCTATATTACTCAGATAGTTCACAGTTTTGCGGTTTTCCCTTAGCAAGGTTGCTGAGTACCTGAATGGCTGTGAAATGGTCTATCTTATTTCTCACAATGATTGACAAACAAAAGTTTCCTGACCTGATCCTCAAATTTCCTCCCCCAGTAAACCTGAACTACTGAAAAGAACCAAAAGTCATCAGAACTGATGTGAGAGAGAATGTCCCTCCTCTCTCTGCCAAAGGCAGCAGGAGCCCACCTGTATAAACAGTGGGTGTATTCATTGGATTGTGACAACATTTTTCTGAGAAACCTTGTTCTGGTAAGATTACAGAGACAAATATCCTTTCTGACTTTTCTTTTTTTTAATGTGGGTTTTCAGTAGAGATACCATGAGGGGTTTTCTTTCCTGTCTAGGAAAGGAGAAATCCTGGAGGTGAGAGTATTTGCACCTCTAATAAGAAAGGAGTAATGTTGGCTTCATGCCCTCATTGCCTTGAATTTGTTCTAGGAAATAGAATTGCTTCAACTGTATGAGTGACCCAAAATAGGGCAGTCTTTCTCTTACTTCCTCGGTACTTCTTGAGTTGCTGGGTCTATCTGTGTAAATTGTAATATTTTTTCATCCCAAATGTACTCATGTATTGAAAACTTTCTGCTGGTTCATAAGTAATGCAAATAGAACACTTTAATTGTAGCTTAATCAGCTGCAAAACAGCACTTTCTATCAAAAAGAATGTACAAGACAAAGTTAATTCTTTCTTAGTGTCCTGCTTTTCAGTTTTTCAGGCCTTCCCTCTTCAAGACATTTAAGGTATACTGAAAGTACCGAAAAGTTACTGGTCTTGGGAACCAGCTTTTCTTTTTCTTTCCTTCTCTCCTTGTTAACAAATTGTCAGATGACAGTGTCAAACAACCTAAGTGAGAAATATTACCTGATAAAACTAAACACTTGGTCACACCCTATGGGCCGCAATGGAATTCAGTAGCATGTTTTAAGTTAAATATACATTTTTTCATAAGTATTCATGAAAGTAAGGATATTATCATTATTATGCACACTTTTAAGAGAAAAATATTCATGGATCAAGGAAAAAACTTCATGCTGGATTTAAACTCTTCTAACACTAGTTTATTCTGGTGACTATAGAAGATCTTAGCCCCTTCTTGGTGTAGATTGATGGGCCTGACAATATTGTTGAAGTCTAGGCACAGCTGCTATTTTATATCTTGTATCTCCTCAACTATGCTGTAGTTGCATGCATAATTATACTGCATACTTTACAGCTAAAACTAATATATGATTAGCTTTTTCTACTTAAATAATGAGAAAAGTAAAATTATATCAATTATGTTTAAGAATGTATCTTTGAAAAAAACTCACATGGGTACTGAACTATTAGTTATATAATTGAAATAGAAACTATAATGTGATGTTTGAAAATGAATTTTGACAGCTTGGAAAGCTTAAACAACACTGTTTGCTGAACTCTTTCATCAAAAGTGGACAACAACATAGTCCATGAGTCCTATGGAGTGCTCCCTTCCTCTCACTCTCTTCAAGCAAGTGGTCACATTTAGTCAACAGAAATATTTCTGTATCATCTTATCAGGAAAAAAAAAAAAGAAAAAAAAAAAGTGGCTTATTCCCACCTCCTTGTCTGTTTTGGTGTCAAAATGACCTGTGGGGAAAAGACACACTGATATGCATAAACTCATCTCTTGCTTAATCTGTCTATTATTTGATGGCAGCAACTCTTTCTCTTTCTGCTATGTAATATAAAAAGAAATTATTATGGTTTTAGAGATTATATTATATTATATGTATTTTTAAATATATTTATATATATATAGCATATATTTTAGAGATTACATTATCACAATTTGAGATTGTGAAGTTTTATTTTATAAGTAAGACACAAGACCAAAGTGGGCTGTGGATTTGCTTTCAAAATATCTTGAAAATGTCAAAGACATTTTTAGGCTTCAAAAAATGGCAATGCTTACATTTTCTGCTGACAAAGGAAGGAAGGCAGCTAGAAAACACTGATTTTTCAATTTCTTTTTTTTCTTAGTGGGGAAACAAACAAAACCAAAAGTAATAAAAGGATCTAAAAAAGAGACCCTTAAAAAAATAGAAAAATTTCAAATCTGAGAATTCTGGTGGTGGTAGTTCTTTGGAAAAAAATGCTGACAATTTCCATTGATTATTCTGGGTTCATTGTTCAGCCTGTTATCTTAGCTGGCTGTGTGTGGAAAGAACCTCAGATGCCCAGCTCTCTCAGCCAGCTCATGAGCAAATAGTGTTGCAATGGTTGATTCAGCAGAAATGAGGAGTTCTGCACATTTTGCCTGAGAAAGAAGCCAGTACCACCAGCCAACAGACCAGCACACACGCATTGCTTGGGCTCACCAGGGACCCCAGGTGTTGCCAGTCCCCTGTCCTCCAGTGGAAACCCTGCACCTGGCAGAGGACAGCAGCTCCCTGCGGGTCTGGTGGTCCCAGGGACATGCTCTTTGCTCCCCCAGCTGCAGAAAGAAGCCACAGCTTGGGCAGGGTTTTTGGGAGGCTGCAGCTCATGCCGCAGTGCTGGCAGCTAGCCTGGAGCCTCAGGGTTTAGCAAAGGGGTACATGATCCCACAGGATGAAAAGGGCTTTGAATCCCAGCTTCTCTCAGCTGCAGAGAATGTATTGGGTAACTGAGAAAGGTAGTGGAGTCTTGCAAATACAAGTCAGACTTCCCAACGCTCACAAAGCAGCAGCGAGTGATATTCCTTTGTATAGCTTTTTCAGTCCCATTGCTTTTATTCTTTTATTTGTCCTCATATTGAAAGGATATCTATGCCAGGCACAGCAACAGACAAATAAATTAAGATATAATAAAGTGCAACAGCATAATTCTCAGATGTGTTAAATACAAAATTAAGCTACATAGTGATTTATGACTCTTTTTTCCTGTTTTACCATACTTTTTTCAAACATCTACTCTGAAAGAAACCAAGCAAACCACTCTTCTTTTCGAGGGAGAATGTTCAGAGCCTTGGAACACTCACAATGAGATTTCATGCAAACTATCCCCTAAGTTTTTTGCAGCAAGTAGCTGCAAAACCATGACAACAGCCTCTGCAGCAAGAGCACAGGGAGAGAGAGGAGCTCTGGAACTCCTCATAGAAGAATATACTGATCCAGTCTACTAAAACCTGCTAAAAAAACTCTGCATAATGCCCATATCTATGACTTCAAAATATTTTCAAAACTTTGGTTTTAATTTATGGTATCAAGTTTTTAGTAGAGGTTTCCAAGCTATTTAGAAATAGATAGTTTCTTCTTGTAGGTAAGTAAATTAAAGTTATCAAATCCAGGGGTCAAACTTTAGTGACATTTAAAATGAAAAAACAAAAACACCCCCTACCCCTCAATGGCTAAATGGCTCAAAAGCAATTCCATAAAAATATCCTGACAACTGTCTTCATGAGGAGAGGATAATATTGAAAAAATCAACAGCACTTTTAAATATGAGAAATTTGTGCTGAACAATATTATGAATTAAGGTATGATATATCTTCATGCTGAGCCTGTTACCAAACCTTCTGTCATTTTTATTTCCTTTTATTGACATGCTTATGTGATGTTAATAGACATTTTTTCTCCCTCATAGCTATGGCTGCTTAGAAAATGTGAATGTCAACATCCCATTTCAGCAGACACTTAGACACCTTAGCATTTATACAAACACCTCCCCCTAGAATCTGGATCAGGTCTTACTGGTACATTTGACCACCTGTTAGGTATTTTAACAGTTAAGTTTCGGAGGGGTAGACAATGATTGTCAGAGAATCAGATTATTTTATAAAGATGATCCCAAAGGTAATATTATGAATAAAGAACACTGCTTTCTCTTGGCACCATGTTTTCATATTTTGCCAGCTTTCATCTTCAATAGTTGTGCAATGTCTTAAGCAGATCCATGCTGCAAGGGAAGTTGGGTTTTGATCTCTTTAGTATCCTGAAGTCACCCACTACCACTACAGCCAGTGCATTTACAGTTAAATCAATTGAATTAGATCATAGCTCAAATAACTGCAAGTGGACTGAGGCTTAAATCAGATAATGTTGTAACATTTATCAGTGCAATTTGTTTAAGGAAAAATCTTCTACAAGAACAGATGAGCACTTTTCACATTTGAGGATTAGTATTTTTGGTTTGCATCTTGTTTTCGTGAGAGGTGTTTTCTCTCTGAACTTCTCTATAGCAAATTAAAGGGTAAGATTTTTATACCATCAGTTACCTGTTTTTCACGCTATCTTAAAATAATGGATAGATTCTTACAGCCCCCCTGCTCTTGACTTTTGAGTAAAACATATGTCAGTCTTTTGTAACAGAGTTTAACAATGGAGAAGTCTGACAAAAATCTCAACCGCTTTTGAGTGGTCTAACTGTATTTTGTGGTCAGCACGGTTTACCACACGCACATGGTAAAAAGAACATGCATATTCTTCCCATGTGCAGGCCTTCTTACTTATGTACTAGAGTTCAGATATGATGAAAGTATCATGCTCAGTATCTCAGGCCTGAGATGGTGGGAATTGTTAATCTGATGTTGATTCCTTAGCCCACCTCCTACCCCACTTTTTTATGTTGTATGCTGTGGGCCATTAGAGATCCCTGACTAGTGTTTAGAAGCTGCACCTTTACCATGTGAGCTGAAAGATAATAACAGACTGGGGCTATTAAACACAGCCTCAGAGCGTTCATCCTGCTGCAGAACATGTGTGGCTGCCCCTGCTCTACATCTTGTCCTACACCATTTGTAATCACAGAAACAAGAAATTGCTTCTCATCAAAATTATAAGGGAAATAATAAAATAACATTAAAAAAAAGACCACACATATATAATGAAATCTCACTGGTGGGTTGAATTACACACAATAGAATCAACTCTTTATTTTTGTATAAATGAAAGTACATGAATGCTTTTCACTGTACTCAAGCTGTGGCATTCTTACTGCACACAACTGAAGCTAAGAAACTGTCCTAGATAACATTTTCCTTTCAAAAGATGCCCCAAACTTGCTCCTTGAAAAGACAGTCATGTATTAGTTGCCGAAATATTCCCATAATAGTAACTGTCAAAAGGGGTACAGAAAAAGGAGCAAACATATCTTTTCAGACATGGAAAAAGATGATGTCGTCCAAGACAAACAAGAGTTTATATTTCAATTTTGTCTCAAAAGTAAAGACCAACTGTTGTCTGTCATATAGTTACTTGCATATACAAAAGCATTACCTGAGATTTTGAAAGTTTCTGAAACTTTGTGACTTTGTTCGTAGAGAAGTGATTTTTTTTAATGTTAAAACCAACAATGGATCATAAACATAAAAATACTTGGAAGCCAACATATGATTTTTTTCCTTAGTGCAGTAACAAAACATAGGAAAAAAAATAATAGAAGAAAAAAATAAAGTAAAAATGTTGATACTCTTAGAATGCAACTGTTTTCTTTGGTTTAATAAAACCTATGGTTCAAATTTTGAAGTATCTCTTTTCATATTTTTTTCCTTTGTCTCAGTGCAGAGTTCTACAAGGATATGGGGAGCAATTATTGTGTGCACACACAGTAACTAAGGAATAGGATTTTCTTGCCAGAAATATCCTTTTATTATATAAATCTATTTTTTGCTTGTTCTTGTGTTTATAGACTTAGTGATTAATAACCCTGGCCCGGTGGTCATTTAGGCACCATAGTTAGCAGCGATGGTAGATATCCAGATTTAAGGATTAAATTTATCTGTGTAAACAAGGCTTATATCAATTCTCCAAAAATGTTTCCACTTTCTTGGAAATAAGATGGTGGGAAGAGAGAAGAAACATCTGCTGCATTTAAATGCCTCAATGAAGCCAGCCCCTCAGCTAATCAGCTCTGCCCTCACCAACAGATGTCACTACAAGCAAAAGGAATTAATTTGTGAGGTTATTGGGCTCAAGGAGCAACAAAACTCTCTGAAATACAAATGTGAAAGAGCCTCTCTTTCAGAGCATATGTTCATGTCCCAGTTCCTCTGCCACAAGCTGAGAATTAGCAGCAGGCAGACTGGTAAAAATAACAAAAAAGAAGGGGAAAAAAAGTAAAAAAGGCAGTGTTCAAACTTACAGCCATGTGAAACAACTGAAACACATCAAAAGAAAATTCAGTACCCTGCTTTTAATTTTATGAATGATTTAACTGCAAAAACAAAATCTGTTAATTCATTGTGTATATTTTTCCAAGGCACACTCAGAAAAAATAGACATTCCAGTCACCTCATTCCATGGGTAAAGACAAGAAAAAGAAAGTATTCGTGTAGCAGTTTCTAAGCAGTTCTACAAATTTTCTGATTAAAAAAATACACATATACCAAGGCACAAAAAACCATCACTAAAAATGTTACAGCTGCAAAGTAGAGACATTAAAAGTCAAAGACTCTTACCGTTAGGATTATTCACATGCCATCTTAATTTCCTATTTTTGTATGCATGCTCTGGTGCAGCTTTTAATTGCACAGTCGTATTCCTGTTTTGTGTTTCTGATGACAGCCTTAGATTGGACAGAAATATTAGAATTCTACCACAAAAAGTAATTTTGACTCCTATGTCATCAGGCATTAAAACAAATGCAAGCCACAACTCTCTCTTATATGTCCTACCACCAACACTGGCAGCAAGTGGAACTCAGACCCCAGGAGGCCTGATACACATTTTCCATACCTACTTGAGAGCACTAAAGGAATAAAGAAATCCATGGATTTTGGGACGCTACCCAAAGCTTTGAGGGTACAAAGAAACATCTAGTCATAGCACAAATTCTGTCCTGGCTCCTCACAACTTGGTATAGTAATCATGCCCTTCCGTCTGTGAAACACCTCCTCCCTGTTCCTCTGGTTTTTTCTCAGTCTGCTTTCATGTCATTCCTGCTTGTTTGTCTTTCTCCCTCTGCTCCGATCTGTGTTTTCCCGCTTCACGCTCCTCCTTTTTAGCAAGGAGGACCGTGAAGGTTGTGTTTTTCCTGTTCACAATTATCTATTTTGGCTGACAGTGGGAAGAATTGCAAGGTTGTCTTGCTAAGCTTCAGTGCCCTTCTCTCTCTTGCATGGCTTTGTTGCAGCAGGAATCTCTGGCAAATTTAGCTGGCAAACTCTGACAAACCTCTGCTGAGCACTTGTAATTTGAAGTCTGTTACTTGCAAAGCCTTGCAAACCCGGCTGACATTTAGTTCGTGGGTTTTTTTTAATTTTTGCTATTTTCCCAAGGGAAAGCAGATACAAAATGTCAGTCTTTGCTTGAAAATATAGAAACACTACAGGTTTTTAATAAAAGCAATAAAGTAATTAATGTCCACAGGGAAACAGTTTTTTACCTCTCTCATCTGATCTGAGATTATCTTGTTGATGGTGTAAACTTTCAGGAGAGGGATAAAGTCATTAGGGAGCACATCCATCTACGTGTAGAAAATGCACAGTGTTCTCTATGGCATACAAACAATCTCACTACACATGCTAAATGGAACATGCCAGAAAGGTAATTTTTTAAACTGGAAACCAAAATATGACTACTTAGTGAACCACTGGCTTCAAAAACCATCATTAATTCCCACTGGCTTAGCTAAGTTTTTCAAATTATTTTATGCTTTTGAAAAGATGATCACCACCCATAAATCATTATAATTTTAAGATATGACCCTTTTGGTTTAATGATGTTACATGCAGAATAGTTGTGCAAATCCTGTGTTAGGCTCATCTTCACCAAACCCTGATATCTGCCTTTCCATGCACTCCTTCTGCTTTGTTCAAGTCACAGCAAAAGATCACTTTCTTACTAAAGAGCTGCTTTGTATCTTGTGATATGACAAGATAATTCAATGAGGGCGTGGGGGCATGGGGCGGTGTGTGATCTCCGTTTCATCGTCCTATGTATTTCCCAGACTGGAGTCAGTGGGCTTTGACAGGAAGCTGGATGATTCTTTGCTCCTCCGTTTTTTTTTTTATTTCTTTATTTCTCTTTCTCTTTCACTCTTCTTTCCCGTTGCATTTTTCCTCCCAGCTGACACCTAAAAGCCGGTCTGGAACAGGACAGTACTTAGCCTTCGCTTTCTCCTTTCTGTCTTGTTTTTGTCTTCCAAGTTATATGGAAAAAACTGTAAACATTTCAGCTAGACCTGAGAAATATATTCAGTTAGAGCTACCTCTTAGCAAGATACCCTTTCCTCATATCAACAAATATAAAGTGGCAGTTGAGTAAAACAAAACAATCTTATTATTGTAAACAGCATAAAGAAGTAATTTAAATACAGGTCTGTACCCATTAACAAAAGAATGGGAATTTCTGTCGTAAAGAAAGACTCTCCTCCTCTGTAAAGAGAGTGAGGAAATGCAACAGAAGTAGTAGATGAAAATCAGCAATGCAAACAAGACTGCAGTGTTCCTAGAGTTCAAAGGAAATCATAACACATCAAACATTCCAGCCGCTTTGAAAGATCCATGAAAATATATAAGAAATTGGCCACCAGCAGAGCTATAGAGCAATGTCTTTGTTCTGCCATGGAGGTGGGGAAATGCTGCATTTGTTTCAACATATTTGCCTTCTACTTAACATGGGAAATCTGGCTGCACTCCACAGAGGCCAACACTTTCAAAAGTTCAGGGCTGACATTAGCAGTTTGAGTGACTAGTGCATGCTGTGGTAGACTGGATTTTTGCCATTCTGCGCTGAGCATATTTTTAATGTGGCACGTTAGAGGTAGACATTCCCTTCCATCACCTAATGAGACTCCAGGCTTCCCAAAGCTAAAAAAAACCCCTTATTATCTCTCTTCAGATCCCATACAAAAGTGCAAGCAATGGAGGAGGCATATTCTCCCAATTCACTATTAAAAATCACTCAGTATTTTTAAAAAGAGATGTGGGGAAAATCTAGACATAATTTAAAGTTAGGATGGAAATAACTGCTGTTGTTCAGGATATGAAGTAGTATCAGTAAACCTAATAAAAATAAATTAACAGGCAGAGTAAATGTGAAGTGATAAAAGATAAGTTCCATATATTACATTGTTATTGAAGTGCTAGTATTCTAAACTTTTGCTCACATTCCTCATTTTAAGCAATCCCTCTGAAGTCAGATAAGACAAATCATTAAAGTTGCAGCTTGAAAAGTCTGGAAGCTAACCAAGGAGACTGGTGTTGATTTTAATTTTTCACATTTAACAATAATAACCTGAGGTATGTCAGCCAAGCTCATATTGACCTTGAATGTTGTACTAGGTACTATTGCTACTTCTCAGATTGCACGTTATTTACTGCACCGTAGATACATGCTGCATGCAAATTTTTAAAAACAAAGGAATCTGAACTGTCTAGAAAGACCATTTATTTCTTACAAAAAATGTATCTACTCATAACTTAGTTGAAACTTTCTTCCCTGTTTATCAGTATACAATTGGTACAAACTGACTTGGCCTCACACTTTTTAATACTTAAGTCATGGTTACAACTTTCTGATGACTGATATTATCAAGCTTTTTGCTAAATATAATTTCACACTATTACATATATTTTATATAATCTGTCAAGAAAAACAAAACACACGAAGAAAACAAAACCATAACCCACCAAAAACCCAACAAACAAATAAACAAAACAAAACAAAACAAAAAAAAAAAAAAAAAAAAAAAAAAAAAGAAACACCCCCCACCCTAAAAAATCCCCAAAAAACAAAGGCAGGCAATGCAGGATATGTTCATCACTTATTCACATGGGAAATAGAATTGACATTTCTGACTTCCATGAATGGAAAGATTTGCAATGTTCAGTTTCCTTATGTGAATTCACCATTTCTACTAACACCAGCTGTTTGTGTCACTGTTTACACATACAATATGCAGTGAAGTGTCCCTCCAAAAAAAATCGATAGCCATTATCATTGTTGTTTACCATCATCATAATCCATCATCTGCTGTTGTTTCACACCACATTTTCCATGCCAATTGTGGGTGTGCACTACCATGTTGATGAATAGCTGAAAATTGCCACAAAAATTTGCTGAGTTTCTGCTGAGTTTCTGCTGGCTGGCACAGTAAAAACTGAATGATTCTTTACAGTGAGATGCATTAATATGTGCTACAAAGTTAATCTCTCAGTTGAGATGTTCCCAATTTTGTTATGTTCTTGTTGTAAAATGCTAGTGTAGTTAACCTCTAGATACAGTAGAAGAAAAATTTATATTACAAATATCATTTTGGAATAGGAAAGTGGTGTCTTTCTGTGAGAAGCATGAACATGTCTTTACATTTTGGTTTGTTTATTATCATAACAGACAGTAAAACAGAAAGATTAATATACAAGAAACAACACATTAACTGATTAAGGAAGAAAAATAAATTTCAGGATAATCTTTAGCCTTATCTTAACTTTTCTTTTGCATGGCTGCAGCAAACACTGTGAAATCACCTTACCAGCACTTGTCTGTAACCAGTGTATTGCTCTACTTCTTTTCAACTTCTTCTCCACTATGGAAATTCTTCCAGAGGCTGCAGTTTCCTATCTCCACAGCTAAATGGGCTAGATGTATGTGTTAAGAAACTCCTGAAAAATTAATCGCGTTATAATTGTTTTGCTCCTTTCTTAGATTATTATCTGTTTTTATTTTATAAAATATTGAAGCCAATATTAAGCGTGTATGCTCAAATTCAGTATGGAAAAACTCTTAATGGAAACCTGCATCCCCAGAATTGCTCAGAATATCCTGAAAATGCTTTCCATTGAAAAGTAAAGATCCTTATGCATTTATAGATTCACCTCTTGACATCTTATTTTCTCCCTGGCCTGAACAATTAAACACCTAGTCTTGCCTGAGCCTCCTGATGAGAAGGCTAGGTACTCAAATACATTTGATTTATCTAGTGCACAGATGTGAATGAATACAAAAATGATAAACCAAGAGGTCAAGCTAATTTGAATACACTCCTCTTGCACAGGAGAATGTTGACTTTAAAAAAAAAAAAAAACTTGACACAGTAGGGCTGTATGCTCCAGCAATGTTGTAGCTTATTGGTGGGACGGTTTATCTCAAAAGCAGAGAGGTTGTTGCACCGTCTTCTCATTTTAAAAAAGGTTCAGACTCAGCATTCCACAGCAGCCAGAAACCTGATTTCTGTCCTAAACATGGGCCTTTTGCGTGGGGTAGTCAGAGTCCTTGTCTCCTGGGTAGAGGAGCTGCAGACGAGTACCTTTCTGGGCAGGACATCTCCTAGGCAGGGGGACCAATAGACTGTGTATCCTGCATTTTCTGTTGCTGACCACTCCCTAACTGTTTCCCTGCTTGCTGTGTAGAGGGTTTACCTCGTATCTCTGAAGTTCCTGACTCTGTCCATGCATTATGTAGGCCACTGGCAAATAACGTGGAACTTTAGAGAAAATCCAAGGAACACAATGTCTGCATTATGGGTTGGACTCAAGGAAGAAAGGAGTCAAATCCCAGTTTGTGTGAATGCAGACTCCAGAGAAGGAAGGCATATGAATAAGCTCATTTTTAGTGAACATGACTTGGAAAACAATAACTTTGTGTGTTTCATATATGTTGTTGAAGTTGCACAAACACTTAAACACTTTCTTGATTAAGGACGTAAATCACAGCCTGGTTCATAAATGAAAAGTATACAATGAGATTCCTGTCCCACTTAAACAAAAAAGAAACAGTATAAAATTTTCCAAGGAGTATATTATAGCCACAAAACAGATATTCTATCTAGCTTGCTACAGCTCATTATTAATCAGAATACAAAATGCTTTTTAGAGAACCCTCAGAAAAGCAATGTGGAGCAAGAGTGTAAAGATAATGGCACCAGTGTTCTCTTTTTAATATGCTCACACCCCAGTATGTATAACATTTCTT
Organism: Coloeus monedula; assembly: GCF_965178545.1. Classification (NCBI taxonomy): domain Eukaryota; kingdom Metazoa; phylum Chordata; class Aves; order Passeriformes; family Corvidae; genus Coloeus; species Coloeus monedula. The sequence goes on along the minus strand of NC_138822.1, from coordinate 14,725,289 downwards.
TAAAACATATAGCAGGCCATATTCATGAGTTCAGGACTGCTTTCTGGGAAATACTCACTTTTTCCCCAAAAGACTGTCTCTGGGACTGTATGTGCACTGAATGACTTGAGACCACAACATGTATTTTAAAAAATTTTGGAAATTTGGAGTCAATCATAATTTTTTCCCATTGTAAAATGGAATAAATGATGACTAACAGAGTAACTGTAAATATAAAGATTTTACAGTTTCAATATCTATGATAAATTAGTCTATGCCAGTCAGCTGCTCCGAGCAGAGCAGATACAGTGCATCTCAAATAAATATTTTTTAATCACTCTTCAATGAAGATGGAAATTATTCCTGCTAATTAGTATATGATGTCCACATGAATTATGCTAAGATGGTATAGGAAAATAATTTTTTATCTGTTATTTTTGTGTGTTGGACTGATTCGTGCTGAAAAAATAAAACCAAAACAAAGGACCTTGGTGGCCTATGCATCCCTGACTTTCATCTTCTTCATCAAGTTTTCCAAATATGAAATTATAATGAAGTTTCAGTTAGTGGGCATATGAATTGGGAACAAAAATTTGGATAATTAATTGAACTGTAGTTATGAGAATAAAATCAACATATTTAGATCAGATCTGAACTTAAGCATGTATTGTCTGATATCCATTTCCACAAAGGTTCTAAGCCTCCAAGCTCTTGTGTCTCCTCTTGTGCCTCCTCCTCCTCAGATCATGTGACTTCACACTCCCTGCCTGCCCAGATTTCTTTAAAAAAAACAATCAAACTAAAAAACCCAACCAATCAATTAAAAAACCAAACAAACAAACAAACAAAAGAAATGAACCAAAAACCAAACCAAAAAAAAACAAACCAAAAAATCAAACAGAGATTTTAAAAGGAATAATGGGTTCCAAAGACAAACAGTGTGTAGCTGAGAAGTGAAAGAACATGTATGAACCAGGGCACCCTGTAGCTGCTGTGCAGTGCAGACATTTTTGTACTGTAGAGCAGGACAGCTAAGCAGACAGACTCTGCAGCCAGTTCCTGGGAAGTGAGGCTTCCTGTCCTTGTTTCACATCTGTCCCAGCTATCCCCCCATGTGTCTCAGTTTCCATCAGGAAAATCCAACCTCTTCTCAGAGCCTGTGTGACTTTGAACAGGGCCACAGAGGAGGGTAAAAAGAAGTACTACTCTTGGAAGGAAGAGGTCAGCTAATTGCAGCCTATTACTATCTCTAATCTGGTTCTTCTGCTGGTTTTATTGGTCTTTCGTGGCTTTTCACCAGTAAGGAAGGGAACACACTTTTAGTGTGAATATCCCACTCTAAACTACGGTGCACCACTGAAGTCCCATCTCAATAACTTTGTGCAGCTTTGGGTGCCACAATATATATACAGACATCAAACTGTTAGAGTATGTTCAGAGGAGGGCAACAAACATGGTGGAAAGTCTCGAGGGCAAGACTTACAGTGAGTGGCTGAGGTAACTTGGCATGTTCAATGGAGGGAAGAGATAGCTGAAAGACCTCATTGTGGTTTACAACTTCCTTAAGTGAGGCAGCAGAGAAGATGCCAATCTCAGTCTGGTCATCAGCAATAGAAGTCAAGGAAATGGGGTGAAGCTGTGTCAGGGGTAGTTCAGACTAGACTTTTGGAAAAGGTTCTTCACCCAGAGGGAGGTCAGTCACTGGAACAGACTCCCCAGAGAAGTGATGAAAGCACCAAGCTTGGCACATTTCAAGGAGCATCTGATCAAACATCTTAGTCATGTGGTTTAGTTTTATGTAGTCCTGTGAGGAGCTGGATTTGCTGATCCTACAGATTCCTTCCAGTTTAAGATTTTCTATGATCCTATGATTCTACTTAAACAAGTCTTGTTTGAAGAAGCATCTACTTGTTGAACCATTCATGCCTTTGTTGTGGTTTGAATCATACGTGTATTAAAAACATGGACTGGCTTCAGATGAAGGTGTCTAACAAGCAAAAAGACTGCCATTTAATGTATTTAGAAGAACAAAGAAGAGCAAAGGTGAGAGTGTTGATCTGCTGGGGGGCAGGAAGGCTCTGCAGAAGAATCTGGGCAGGCTGGATCAATGGACTGAGGCCAGTGGCATGAGGTTCAACAAGGCCAAGGGCTGGGTCCTTCCTGTGGATCACACCAAGCCCAGGCAGTGCTACAGACTGAGGAAAGAATGTCTGGAATGCTGCCCAGTGGCAAAGGACCTGAGGGTGCTGGTTTATAGGTGGCTGAACATGAACCAGCATGTGCCCGGGTGGCCAAAGAAGGCCAATGGCCTGTATCAGAAACAGTGTGGCCAACATGACAAGGGTAGTGACTGTATTGCTTTCTATAACTGCTTGAAAGGAGGTTGTTGTGAGGTGGGGATCAGCCTCTTCTTCCAGGTAACAACTGACAAGATGAGAAGACATAGCCTCAAGTTGTGCCAGGGGAGGTTTAGATTAGATATTAGGAAAAAATTCTTCACCAGAAGGGTGGCCAGGCATTGGAACAGGATGTCCAGGGAAGTGGTGGAGCCACCATCCTTGTGAGTGTTCAAAAACTATGTGGATATGGCATTTGAGGACATGTTTAGAGGTGTACATGGTGATCTTGCCAGGCTGATAGTTGGACTTGATGATCTTTGAGGTCTTTTCCATGATGCTAACAACATGTCCTGGTTCTGACCAGGACAGGGTTGACTTTTGCAGTAGCCAGGAGGGGGCATGGTCAGGACCTGGAGGTTATTCTATACCGTCTCACGTCACTGCTGGGGGTGTGGGAAAGCGACTCTCTTCTGGGCTGAAAGGGTTCCTCCCAGTTCAGAAAACATGGCAGGAGGGGCCATCTGGGATTGTCTATTGTCGGTGAGGGTGTGTGAGGTGTGCTCAGTTGTTGATACCAGTCGTTTTCTTATCCCATTGCAGTTTTCAATAAATTTTTCTTATCTCAACCAGTGATCTTTACCTTTTGTGCCTCCATTTCTCCACTCCATCCCATGACAGATGAGAGCGGGAGGGTGAAATAGGGGAAGCAAGAGAAACCGGCAGCCTGGTTTTGGAGTCTTGGTGGGGCACTGAATTGGTGAGTACCATTCCCCAAACACGACACAACAGAAAAAAGAAACATTGCATAGTGGTGTCCTACAAAGCTGTGGTGTAATTCTAAATTCTAAAATTCAAATTCTAAAGACAGAAATATGTTCTGATTGCAAACTAAGTGGTATTGTCTATCTTAATTGCTCTCCAATTTCGTTTGTAAATCATCACTGTTCATACTTGACCATGTAGCTCTTTGGACTGGGGAAAACAAAGGGTCTGCTAGGTCTCAGACTGAAGTTAATTGGAACGCTATATGTGAAAAGGTTAAATGATTTTTCTTGTCAAAAGTGGCTGTTGGCTTAATATAATGAACTACCTCCTTAATGGCTGTAAATCTGTCAGCCTCACTAGGGCTACCATGTTTATTTTATCTGACAGACTGACTCTAATGCAGTCATAGAAAAAGAAAGTTTGATGTCTGCTAACATATTTACTACTTTTGTTCAGGTCAGCAAATCGAATTCAGAACATGTGTTCCACAATATGCTTAATTGCTGCTTTTTTCAAGTTACACTGGGAATTCAGTTTACTTATCTACATTTTCAAACAAAGCTTGTAAGATGAATGGAAAAGGCAACAAAAGGGCCGTTCTGAAAAGAAAACTGCACTGGCTAGGCATTCACACATGCAGGTTTGGATGCATTTTGTGAATATATAAACATTCTTTCTTTTTTCATCTAAAGAGCTTTTTATTTTTTTGTGGAAGGACAAAGAAAGGAAATTAGAAGAAGCCGGCAACTTGAGCAATGGAGGTAAAGATCATTTCCCTCAGAAAGGACGATGTGGAAACTTTGCAGCTATCAGCAATTCAAATAGTTTTACTTCCTTTGAATGTTTTCCTTCATTCCTTCTGCTGAACCCATTTGCAAGAAATATTATTTCTCTCCTAGACATATTGAAATTATTTAGCTCTTGTACCATTCTGTTATGTTTTCTGAAGGATTCTATAAATTTTTCTCCTAACTTGCATACCAGTTACTGAACAGGACATGTCATCTTCATTACTTTCTGCTGTGTTTACAAATTGAGGGAGTTTTGACCGCTGTATTGCTCATTAAAGTAAAGACACTTTATCTGCAAAATACAAAAAAAAAAAAAAAAAAAACCTAAACAAACCCACAAGAAAAACAACAAAAACAACAAAAAACGCCAGCACTACCAAAAACCAAACCAAACCACACCAAACCAAAGCAAATCAAACCAAACCAAAACCAGAAAATAAATGACAGTACAGAGACAGGTACAATCACATGAAGTGTAGAACATATAGCAACAACAGTGTAATAGTGCTCTCCTGGTGGAAGAAACTACATGAAATGGATCCTCCACTAAAACATTTCTCTCTGCGTTGAACCTGATTTGTAGATTTTTACATAGAACTACACAATTTAAGAAGACTGGGCTGGCACTTGTCTCCTACAATATTTATGCTCTTAATGGGAAGATACAACAAATTCTATTAATAAGGTAATAAATTAGACCCTTAGCTTACCATTTAGTTACAACTTTTTAACAGAAAAACAATCATATGGAGGGAAAAATCACAGACTGATTTTTCTTCGCAAACATCTATACTTTTTACCTTAGCTAACAATATTAAAATCCAGTTATTTTATAAAGCATTATTCCCACATAGTTTGAATTAAAATATATTATATCTTTTTAATGAAAAAGATGAATGAAATGAGTTAATATGCTATGTGAGTTAATAGGTAAAGAATATTGGTACATTATTTTTACAGAAATAGCACCTACTGAAAGATTTCTCTGGGTTTTAAGAATCAGAATTTATTTAAAAAAATCAATATGGCTATCTATTCACAAACTGTGTCCTATGTAGACAACACACTGTGCAAAGGTTGTCGTATTAGAGAAGGGAGTGAGTGAGAACCAATGGAACACAGCCAACGCACTGCCAGTCTTGATAACAATGTTATCTGAATTTCATTGAGCTTATGAAAAGAGAGATGAACACCGATTCTTAAACACCAACTCTCTTATTTTTTTGTTACAATGACAATGACTGAACTGAGAGAAAGAAGCTTGTTTCATATGAACATAATATGCCACATTTTACTGTATGATACTTCTACAGTTAAAGCTTCTTGATCACATCAGACTTTATAAACACTTCAAGGGCAATACATTGTACATTTTTTCTGTGTATTTATGTAAATTATGAACCTTGCAACTTTTGTGTCTATTCCTTTTTGAAGTGTCACTTGTCTCACCAGTTTTTTTGAATTGCATGCATAGTTTTTCTTAGTGTCTGTTTTTGGACTCCTCTGATTCTAATGTGCTTCCATTTCTATGAACTTCTAGTAGCAACAAAGCTTCAGAAAAGCAGAAGGAAAGACTACATAAAGAGAGTGATAGACTAAATAGAGAAAGTTGAGATTTTATTTTATTTATTTCCCCTGAAAAGAATTCTTTCCTGTCAGTCCAAAAATTTGGTCCTTCACAATCTCTTTGAGAAAGGTTTGAGGCTTTAAATCTTCAGATGCAGATATCACAAGCTGATGTGCAAAACTGCGATTATTAATGCTTGACACTGAAAGTCACCGCATCTATATAACCTGATGGGTCATTCATTCTATAAAATGTGTCATTTAATTTCAAGAGAGGTCTTTTTTTTCCATACAAGCGGTAATACTGTACACATTATACAAGTGGAAAAATAGGACTTGGTATATGTCTTTCTTAAAAAATAAAAAAAAAGGTAATATTATTTAGTCTGTTGCACAAAGATTCTGATCACTTGAATCTCTGACCTGGAAATAAACAGGAAATATCAATCAATTATGTCAAACATGTGATGAGTCTGACAAGTGGAATTCTGAAGTGGTAATATATGTTAAATTCAAAAGGGCTCTAGTCTACTGACACAGAAAGAAAAATAAAAATTGTATTCCAAAATGCCTTCAATTCATAGTCCGAGCTGAGGCTGTGCTGGGAGGACTGAAACAGGAAAGTTTGCTGTTCTATGAGAATAAATGAAAATATAGCATGCAGAAGAGAAAAATGCACTGAAGGGAGCAAAGCGCCTACTAAACTCACCTTCTTTACGAGCAAAAAGTACATCATGCTGTCATGTCTTTATCTAGGTCTCAAATTATTTTTTATAGAATATCATTCTTGAAAACCATCAGTCTGTGCAAGCAGGGAAGCACCACTCATTTTATAAATTGAGGGTTGGGAAAGAGAGTTTAGGTGGGTGATGTGTAATGGAGCCACCAAGAGGGCCCAGTTGTTTCAGTTCTCTCCTTTATGCCTTACTTAATCACTCTTAATCTGAAATTCTATTAAAAACAACAAAATTAAAATATTCATTGAGGAGCAAGGTAGTCAGAGAAATTTTTTTTCCACTGGAAAGTCAGGAATCTATTCTAGGAACTCTTTCATTGATCTTAGTCAGGTGTGTGGATAGGAAGGTGGAAACACCAGTGCTATTTCCATCCAGAAGGTCTGTGGCAAGTCTAACGAACCAGTACATCACACATTTCCATGTGCCCTGGAATAACACCATTTTTTTCATCAATGCTGTTTTAATGTGTGTATGAATCCAACACCTCCCTCAATTTACTTTGCTTTTGTTATTGATTCTAGGCATTTTTGTACTTGAACTGTTTATAGTTCTTTGTGTGTCACTTTCAGATGTAGATCTCAAGACTTCTTCTTTCTTCTCATGTTCAGCCATTCTACATTGATTTTGTGAACTGGAGACACTTCCATTACAGAAAGCTTTTTTTCCCTGTGCTGAAGGACAAGCAGTAAAGTAGTTTTGAGAGACACAGTAAAACATACTCTGATACAAACAGATTGAAGTGAGAGGGCTCTCATATCACCAAAATGGGAAGCAATCCATGTAGGCTAACTGTGAAAACGGAACAGGGTTGGCCTTCTCATTTTGAGAAAATACCATATTATTAGAAAGAATAATTCACTTCTCTCAATTGAATCAATTTTAAATCACCTCATGGTCACTGGAGATAAAATACTGAATTGGACACTATTCATCTTTCCTTCCAGTGGTGTCTATCAGGCATAGCTGTATTAGCCATTATAGGTTGAAGTATGTACCCTAAGTGATAAAATATTAAAAAAGGAAGGAATAAAACATATCCAATTCCTGTTCAACTTTTGGGTTTTTTTACTCAAGATAAAAGCAACCCCTTTTATTGAGTTTGGAGCTGAACCAACACTGTAGTATTAAATTCTTCCTAGTGGTTTAAGCGTTTAGTTTTGTTCCTTTTCCTTAAAAATATTGAGCTACAGTTGGTCTTAGCTCAGAATAAAATTCTAAGAAGAGGGCAATGAGGTAAATACTATGCAATGACTATTGTTTTACTGCACTTTTTTGTCATAAGCAACAGCAGGAAAGTAATTTTTTTCCCTTCAGTTTAGCATTCCCATTCCTGGGCTCTTATTGGCATTTAGTATCAATTTAATCTTTCACTGTAGAAAGCAGCCTGACATCATAAATGCAGACAGTTGTACATTAGAGAAAGAAAACAAGGTGAGATTCAGATTTTTGCCAAGGTAAGACTATGCATGCTGTTGAAGTGTAGATTTTACAAAATGATACGAGCTCAGTTTTATATTTGCCAGAATGAAACTTTTCTTTCCAGTTCTTCCACAACTTTTGTCTCCAAATGAATAAAAATCCATCAGTCCTTCTGTACCAAGAAGATTATAAAAATAGGCTTGAAGGTTTGGTGAAATTTGATTTTGAAGTCCTAGCTTTGTTTATATTTTCTTCACTAATATCCACTAATATCCATTTTGATCCTTATTTTCATCTCCCAATTTTTGTCTAAAAATTAGTCTGTTTTCTTTCCCCATAAAATGAATTGTAAGAAAGATGTAACAATATATTTTTAAGACCCAAGAGTGAAAAAGTAATCTGCTCTATTTTTCTTTCTTTGTTGACTTCTTAGTAGTTTATCCTCTCATGATGACTAAAGCAATTTCAAGAGAAAATGTCAGATTACTGTAAAAGTTTAATCTTACCTGGATATGAAATAAAATGTTCTTCTCCTTATACTGTCTTTTCCTCTGTCTTTTATCTGAATTGAAAGCAGAATCAAGTTAAACAGCTGTCGTTTCTTTACTTTCGCTAGCAATGTCCTCTACCATTGTCTCACAAAACTTTGGAGTTCTCCCATATATTTCTATTTTAGTAAATTTAGCCAAAGCAAAGTTTTCTCTCTTCTTCCTTCCCAGTACATTCAGGAACAAATAGAGGAAGAAATCTGCCAACCATAGGTTCAAAACTGTGTAATTTCTTTCACTTATTTCAGCTTTGTGAAGGTAATGTATATAACTGTCATGCCAACCATGACATGTCTGGTTTTACTTTACAAAACTAAGGTTGACATGACAAAAAATAAATAATAGCCTTAATTTACTAAGTTAATTTACCTTTAAGTTAGCCACTTTACAGCCGATGCTGCTGAAAAGAAGTTAGAGATTCCCATATATCTGAGATATCCATGTAAGACCATTCAAATTAATAAGACTTATCTAAAAATAAACTTTGGATTTCATGCATGTTAGCTTCTGGCACTTCAGTGGGCTTTTTCATAGCTAAGCATCTCTAGACCTCTCCCTTTATGGTACTTTTACTTGTTTGCTTTCATGTAAAAAAGATTATGCTGAGGCATTACTTTTGTTCTTCTTTCTCCCTGATAGTGAAATGTTTTTGAAATTAACATCTGCCACCATTATCCTGACCTTCAGTTGTGGCTTTCCTATCCTTCCTGCCCACCCACCCAAAAGAGAAATCCCCCGCCCTCATGTGACTTGCTCTTCCAGGAAAGCTGACTGAAGGAGTAAGACTGTTTACCAGCTGCTTCATACACACTGGGGCAAAGCACAAGATTAAGCTAATCTTAAAGCAAGCTACAGTCCGAAGGAACAAATCTGAGTAGCATGTCTTCAGGTTTTACTCATATTCTGAAGGGAGCAGAAAGAGAAGATAAATTGGAAGAACAAACTGCTTTTCCCTATCTTCCACAGTTCTAATTGACCATTTCACAGGAAAACAATGTTACGAAACATTTATTTGTCATTACAGAAATTCAGCTACTCATTGGAGATGCTCACTTGGATTCATTTTAAATTTGAGAGAAAATGGATAAAAATTCTTTCTGTATTTTCATCAGCTTTTGCCAATAAATGTTCTTTCGCAGTGCCCTGAGTAGCTGCAATCTTAGCATCTGCAATGCATTTGGTAATGTCCCACACATTCAAAAAATTATACTTCATGTTCTAGTAAATTATGTAGAACGTAGCAAGGTAAAACAAAGTCACATCTGCTTTGATTCTAATAAATTCCAGCTTAAGGGTGTTAAATCCGTACCATCCTCTCTGAGCTGTCCGTGCCTTGTCTGGAAACACTTTTTTCATTCTCCCTCTTTCTCTCTTGCTTCAAACTGATTACCAATGATATCCAGGGATGCATCAGAAGCAGTGTGGGCAGCAGGGTGAGGGAGGGCATCTTGCCTCTCTGCTCTGCTCTAGTAAGACCCCACCTGCAGTGCCGCATCCAGCTCTGGGGTCCCAGCACAGGAATGACATGGACCTGTTGGAGCAAGTCTAGAGGAGGGATACCAAGATGATTGGAGGGATTGAGCATTTCTCATTTGAAGAAAGGTTGAGACAATGGGGTTTGTTCAGTTTGAAGAAGAGAAGGCTTTGGGGTAATCATATCTAATTGTGAACTTCCAGTACCTAAAGGGAGCTGACAAGAAAGAGAGAGGCATGATTTACAAGGGCATGACAGGATAAGAGGAAATGGATTCAAACTAAAAGAGAGTAGGTTTAGATTAGATATTATGAGGAAACTCTCTACTGTGAGGGTGGTGAGGCACAGGAAAAAGTTGCCAGAGAAACTGCGGATGCCTCCTGCCTGGAGATGTTCAAGGCCAGGCTGAATGGGCTCTGAGCAACCTGGTCTAGCGGGAGGTGTCCCAGTCCATGACAGGGGATTTGGAACTAGATGATCTTCAATGTTGCTTTCAACCCAAATCTTTCTATGATTCTGTGACTTGTATTAGATGCTTGAAACACAGGTCCTCCAAAAGAAAATAACCTTCCATCTCTTCTATTTCTTCTTTTACTCAAAAGGGAATTCCAGAAAAAATAAGGTATCGCTTTGCCTGCCTTAGCTTATCTTTTTAATACACCACCAAGGCATTAAATCTTTCTCCTTGAGCATCTCCCTTCCCATTATGAATTCAAATGAGAGTAAAAAATGTAAAATGAACATTAGTTATATCCTGACAGCAAGTCTCAATGCTGTATCTTTCCATCACTGAAATTATGCTGAATGAATTCCCTATGCACCAGGAACTACGATTCACTGCATTTTATTTTGGTGAATGAAATCCTCATCTGTGCTTTTACCTTTTGTTTTAGATGCTAAAAATGTAGAGATGCAGATAAGTTTTATGAATTAGTTTCAGTATTCTAACTTTTGTCCCCCAAAAGGATAACACCCCCTTCACCTAACACTATTTTCCTACTATTTCTTAGTATATTCAGCAAGGAGTACTGAGCTGAAGAGTCTCATGGTAAAAATGCTTCTGAGATTTACCAAATTTCCATTTTCTGAAAACATAGGACAGTCTTCTGAAGAAACTTTCAGATAGTCTTGTAACATTTTTCTTGGATTATCAAAAGGAAATTAAAAATAACTTGCAGTCAAACTCTTGTTTTTGAAACAACCTTCACAGACACTCTGTATTTTCTTACCCTACTGAATCTAACTTATAAAAACCATAAAAAATGCTGTAAATGTGCTAGTGCACCTAAAATCTTACCTGCTGCCCATTTCTTCATTAATTTTTCTCCTCCTTTAATGAAACTGACCACGGAAATAAGCAGGAGACTGTCTTTTGTTTAAGGACCAGTGGAAATGTGTTTTCTTGGGAAAGAACCAAACACTCATGAGAAACAGGCAGCTGGTGGGAGACACGCATTTAAGAAGGCAGTAGATATATCACGGGGAATGAGAAGAATCTTGCTTCTCTGTCAGTTCCTTCCACAGCACAAAAGTCTAGCCCTATGAATTTTAAAAAAATTAAAGCCTTTCTGGTTTTGCTCATCTTTGCCTATTTTCCTGCACTTCTCAATTTTAGTTTCAGGTCCAAAAGTACCCAGATGTTTTTGTTTAGTTATTAATTTTGCCAGCTGGCTTAAGCTGGTAAATGTAATTACTAAATGAAGCAGACAGCAAGGCTAGCAATGACGGAATTAATTTTCAAAAAAATTATTTCAGTATAGGTAGCTAGTTATGAACTTTTCTTTCTTCATGGTCACTGTGACCAAGAAAACCACCAATCACCACTTCACTCAGGAGACTCTGCTAACCAGTAACAAATCGGGGAGGACACCTTTCCTAGTCAGCTCCCTTAGTACCTGTACTATGAAGTTATCATCCAGGTGTTTTAAGAATCCTCTAGACCTGAAGAATGCTCAGTGCCAGGTGTGTGATGTTCCCAGTGAACGTCTGGCAAGTTGAAATTCCTGATAGCAACAAGGACAGTTGATCTAGAGGTGTTCCTTAGTTCCTTGAAGAATAATTCATTGGTGCCATCATCTTTCATTTGCATTATTTGTTTGTTCCTTAATCTTTACCCAGACTCTCTCAACCTCACCAATCCTGACTGAGCTCTGTACATTGCAGCCACTCCTTCACATGAAGGTGAAAAACTCAGATTTATAAGTTGGTAAAAATGCTGAAATGCTCCAGAAAATATTTTTACAAATTCCACTTACATCTCTGTCTGGGCTGTAACATTAAGTTCAAAAGATCAGTAATGTGTCACCTGAATTAATAGCAGTAGAGTGAAAAGATTTATGTATTTGTTTTGCCAGTTCTAGGGGACTTTTCCTCCTTTCTGAGAAGATGTCTGATGATGACAACATATTGATTAATTTCAAGCTCATGTATAGTTTAAAAATCAAATTCCAAATTTGTATGCAATTCAAGTTGAGAGTCTTGTAAGTCAGAATCCTGTAATTTTGTCTCCAACTGCACAACAATGCTTTTTCCTTAAATCACCAGCATCAAAAAGAGCAGCCACAGGTCTGCTTAAAGCCAGGTAATGCTTGGTGCCACTCTGATTTTCTACCGTGCTTGGGCTCTCAACTGGCCCTGAATATGTTAATAACGTGTGACGTGGAACAGAACTGTTAGGTTTAATCTCACATTCTAGTTTGAACAAAGCCCCCTTATAAGTCTGCTAACTGGAAGAAGGCTACTTAATGTTTCTTCTCATTATCTTGCAGAATCTGTGTATTTTCAGGCCTGTGGAGTTATTGAGTGGGTCACACATTTAGATTAACAGCACAATAAACTAGGTGAGATTGTGGTTCTCCCATGAGTGGCTGACTTATCCTGCCAGCAGAGTGATTTACTATTGATTTGAAAACAGTTTGATAGAGGGCCATAAAGATGTAATTTCTGTTAGCACTGAGAAAATCTAATTTTGGGGAAAAAAAGGATAAAAAAAGTCATGCTTGTCCTTCCCTGTTCAAAAACCTACTTGGCTGTACTGAAAGTGAGTAGAAATGTCACTGTCACAGAGATGAAAGTGTTAGTAAACTAATAATATATGGAGTTAATGCATCTATTAAAGTGTCTGTGAACACTAAAATAAATCTGGCCATTCTATATTCAGTGTTATGTCTGAGGAAAATAGAAATAGTATATAAACACATACTCCCATTGGATAAAGTTGCTCACACATGCCTTCTATTATTACAGTGCCGACATGTCTATAGCTGTTTTTTGCATTAATTTGCACAGTTATTTACTTCTCAGAAACCTATTTCAAATGACCTGCCAGCCAAGTTTCCTTTATGATTCAGGCAGTAATTATATAAAGGCCTAATGTCCTGTAGAGGAGAAAAACAAGCCACTTTCTTACTGGTATTTTGACAAGGGCTTTCTTTTATTGGAAAAAAAAAAGATTTAATAGAATTCTTTCCTTACTATAGTATGAAATCTTTCAGAAAATTCTAAAACTAATTAATACCAAATCTTTCACTTAAAGATAATCAGAGAGGTACCTTTCAATAGACTACAAGAAAGACATTTCTCAGTCCAGTGTGATCAAAGACATGTAAAAAAGCCCAATTTAATTGACCTGTGCAGTTTAAATGATTATTTTCACTAGTCATCGAATTTGCTGATACTATAACTGGAGACTACCTCACTTTTTATTGAATCAATCGTGGTAAAATTTTCTTTAAAAGGCTTAAGCAATTAATTGACTCATTTATTCAATGCTCTGTGGACTAAAAAAGGAAGCCAACATAATAGAATGGTTTCAATGAAGAAAAACAATAAGAAATTATTTTCTGCCAAGCACTATTTCCTCTGCATTAAGCCCTTGTGGGAGGATCTTGCCAGAATAAATATTTTCCCCACATGAGGAATAGATTGAGTAACTGATGCTGCTGAATCAGAGTTACTGGGCTCAATGCCCCAAAACAAAAATCCTCCCCCTCTCTCTTGACATTTTGTGTTTATCACAGACTCTGGATTTTATTGAATTCATGCCCTCCGTGTTCAAAACCCCAGTTCATAGTTATCATTGAAGGAAACTGCTGCCAATGCCACTTACCCTTGAAGATGTTCAATGTTTCAGGTGCTTGAAAAACCTTTTTGTAATGTTTTGCATTGGCTGTTGCAAGCATCTCTCTTAGCACTTCAAAGTCTAATCAGGAAAAAAAAAAAAAAACCCTGGTGATATTTGGCCTTCCTGCTTTTGAATATGTTTGGCTATAAAATAGTGCTCACACTATGCCAAGAGATGTGAATTAGGTCTTTACGTTTCATTCAAATATGGTCTTTCCAATTTGTGCTTATTTTTCAAAACGGGCATAGTCTGTGATCATTGAAGCCAAACTCCAGCATTCTATTGCTTCCAGTATTGAAAGCCCAGCAGACTCTGAATAAATACCCACAGAAAAATCAAAACTGTGTAGATTAAGAATATAGAGCCATAATGATATTTTTGCAGTTATTATGAGGCTGATGATCAGTTTAGCATGCAATTGCTAAATTTAACTGCCTCTTTGAATGGTACTGCTTCTGTGCATTTAAACCTTACAAATCATGTGCTGTTGTGCATTGGAGGGACTGAAGGTGTTAGAATTGCCCTTCATACTCCTTATTTTTTCTCCCTAAAACATATGGATTTGGTGGCTTATATTGCTTTGTGTTTGTTTGGGGTTTTTTTTATGCAAAGGATTTATAGTGGTTTACAGTACTAAAAAGGGTTTTGTGGGCTTGTGGTCTTTGAAGAAGAAACTTTCTATTTATAGAAATTTATTTATAGATGATCCAAAGTGGTTTTTAACTCTGTTATCAGAGCATCTTGCCATATTTATTGATCAGATTAAATGACTAATAACTGTATCAGGTAAAGTAATAAGAAATAAGACAAACAGTTGGGAATCTGCTCATCATGTCAACTAACCTTTTCATAACCAAGCCAAGGATGGTTTATTTTTTTAACTTAAAGCAACACCGAAAATGTGGTAACTGGGAGGAGCAAGGGATTCCTGTTCTGTAAAATATTCTGAAGCAGACTGGTAGGGGTTATTGTCTCCTTCCTGGTTGCATAATCACCTAGGGGATCACGTCAGGGTGTCTTTCACAAATGTAACTCACTAAGTTACCAATACTCTCAGACAACAGGAGCCATGATGAGAAGATCCTAGAAGCTAAATCTAATGAAGAATTACACTGTGAATTGGTATATGCCTAAGATCTCTGTTCTTATTAATTAGTCTTCACATGAAGGTCACATGGAAGGAAGTCTGGCTTTTTGCTCCATTTTCTTCCAGGGAACTTTAAGTCCAAGAAGACAGGAGAGGCAGAACAGAGCAGGTGGCAACTCCGTGCCTGCTCCTGGACCATAACACACAGGATAGCCTGGAGAAGGGAAGGCAGTGGTTTACTCTTAGGACAGGAGACCAGTAAATACAAACTTCTGTGGGCAAAGAGTGAGGATTGTAATTCAAAAATGGTGTCTAACACACTCTGCCTCCAGGGTCTAATCTAAGTGCTGAGTAAGCATCAGTTTTACCCAGTGCTGCTCCAAAAATTGACACACTCTCCCAAATGTTTAATTAAAACTAATAAAGTATAATGTTCTTAATTTCTTCTTATGTTTGCCATAATGTTTTTTTAATGTCCTGAATTACTGATAATAAATTGCAAGAATTTCTGCTCATTTCATTAAAGGACATACATTAAATTTTTTCTCTTCTAACAAATTGTTTTTGTCTTGTTTCCAGTTTTATATACGAACTGTTTGAATCTGTCCATGACATCTCAGTTTTGGAATGATTTGAAATAACATGTCAGTGGAATAATTGCTACCCATTTTAAACACTTCAGCGGTTCATAGATTTCTATGCTTCTTGAATGTTGCACAAAACAATTTTTACTAGCACTTACAGACAAGTTTCTTGGCTCTTCAAATCTGTTTAAGAGGAGACCTTGGTAGCCTCTGACTACTGCTCCAGTCAAGCACGTTATATAGTGCATTAATATTTCTATTTTTATCACATTACACCTTGAGAGAATCTTTAGGTATATTTATACATGCATATACACTTGTAAACCTTGTACACCTGTTTAAATCAGCAGCAAGTTGCCAAGAAATCTCTCTTTGTTTCTACTAAAGAACACTGTGTCAGTATTAATATTTTATTTAGTGACCTTTCTAAATTACTTGTTCTATTTGGGAAAACACAGATAGCTGCACATCAAAAAATGTGGGATAAATTATTGTTACAAAATAGTGGAAAAGCTTGTGCAAAAGAAAAGAAAACTATGCATATTAGGAATTGTATAATTTTTTAGCTTTATCATCTATGTTGTGCAAAACATTGCTTGTAACAGCTGTGCCTGGGAAAAGATATTCAGTATATTTATGTGAATGACAGAACTACACGCTCGGTAGTTACAGAATGATTTTCATTTTGCCTCCTTCTATGAGCCCTTAGCTTATGGAGTGGAGTGTTTACTACAATGTTTTATTTCACAAGCAGTTCTTGGATGTGTGAAACTCAGCTGAAATTCTCTCCTTCTCTCTGACTCTTACATGATGTTAGCCCACATTTCAGCTCTAGTGCTCTCTTTAACAAGCTCCCTCTGCAGCTATTGGCTATCCTGAGCAACAATTACTTGCCTTTGGTAGGGAAGACCTGGGAAATCTCCTGTTAAAGTCTGTACTGAGACAAATCTTCAGCTTGCATAAATCAGACTAATTCCACCAAAGCAGTGAAGCAAGCTACAAGGGTTTACACACGTGCAAAATCCTGCCCTGTAAATCTGTAGGGCCCGACATTTCAAGGGCCTTTGTACTCAATCTCTGACTAATTTAGTGCTAAAAGTTGAGAGCTTTGCTGGAGCAGAGCCAGCCTGCTCCTCAGGAGCAAGAACCCACATATATTTCCCATTAATCCATTATTTCTCTCTATATTCAACATGTTAAAGTAAAATAAATAGCGCAGTCAAATATAAGGAACTCTTTGAAATCTATGTAGTTTTTGAAAGAATAAGTTAGTGCTGAGCTTGTTCTGTCATAGCACCAGTAGTACATTTTTTATTGTGCGTTATAAGTACTTAATTTAAAAAGAATACTTTTGTTGTAGTGTAATTTGTAGAAGGCAGGGACAGAACTAAAAGAAATAAGAAACATTGTTGCAAAATACTAACTTTTTTTACAGACGCCTCTTTCTGTCAAATGTTCATGGAAGTTTCCCTCCACTTAATGTATCTTGCACATGGAATTTATTCTCAGCTACTAGATCTCAGATACTAAGACTGACCTTTGGGGGGAAAAAAAAAAAAAGGAGCACCTGTAGAGAAATTTAATAGATACATTTTGCTGAATTATTTTTCCCTCAAAACTCAAGCTACTTTTTCTTGGTCTAGCCTGTTAGTACCCAGAGTATTTCCTTTAACTCAGCCATACCTAATAAAGTTTAAAGGGTTGTTTTCAGGGATTTTTGGTTCACATTGGCATTTCCAGAAAGGAAATCACACATTATTTTCTTCTGACTCAGTTACAGCAATATATGGTTGTACCCTCAGCCAGTAAATTACAAAACAGTGTTCTCATGAAGGCCACTAACTTAACATTACTCAAGAGCTTTGGCCCATAACTATTTGGCTGAGGTCCACGAATGACATTTTCGTGTACACATCTGCACCCTTGCACACACCTCATTAACAGACCAGGCATTGGATTATGCCAATTAATGCTTCACACTGCAAATAAAAGCCAGAAATAGAATCTAGCACTTGAGATTTCAAGACTCCCCAGTTCACTCCCCTGCCTTACAACATCAGAAGAGCTACACCTGGAACAAGGACTATGTTATCAACTCTTGTGCCTCCCAGTCTAGGGGTGTTGCTCCTTTCAGCTAGGGAAGAAAAGGAAGGAGCAAAGGTAAATAATCACTATACTATCTGGGACCCTTCACATCACTCACAGGCCTGTATGGTATTTTAAAATGAAGAAGCCGTTTTATAAGCTAAATCCTGTATCTAATGGCTTTATTACATATCCATGAAAAGTACCATTTAGTAACAGAAAAAAATAGACCAAAAAAAAGTGAAAAAAAATTCTGAATTTATAACCAGCCCTCAAATCAAACCTCCAGTGAAAATTTCCTGCAAGCCTACATGCAGAATAACTTTGGGGTTTTCATGGATCTCTGCAATTGCTTTCTCACTGACAGTAATGTTTTTTCATTGGTTGCTACTTTGATGACTTTTAAAAATTTTTAAACTAAAAATCATATGAACCATGAAGCAGGAAGTGGGTGGAGCATTACTAAACACACAGCCAATAAATTTCTTCAAGCCTCATCTGAGACCACTAAGATAAACCAAAATGATGCCTAAAGATGAATGAAAAACTACCGGACTGCATATAACACAGCTATTTTACAAGAATTATTGGACACGGAGTTCCAAAAATGGATTAATTTAAAAGAAAAATTAAATCAAACCAAACAAGAAAACCTTCATGTTCTATTAAAAATGTTATTGTAAGCTAACTTGACCTGCAGAAATTAGGCTTTTTATCAAAGATCTTGACTTAAAAGCCTCACTTAAATGATTTTTACTCTTTTCTTTTTTTTTCTTTTTTCCCCCTCTTTTTGATTTCTAGAACTGTAATTTCCCATTGAAAAATTTCTGTAAATGTTTGCCCAAATTTTCCATAAAATCTGCCATCTTGATGGTCATAGCAAGTCAGTCTTGGTAAACTAGGTCAGTCCTCTGGAACTGAGGTACCACTGCAAATTATCTGATATAAAATTCTAACACGTTGTGCAAAATCTGATATCCACAAAAGCCATTTCCACACAGGGCACTTCAGCTATATCATCAACAGAGGATGGAAAATTAAATTGTTTTGATTTTAAACAAAGCATAACCGATTTTTACTCTCAATGTTCTGGCATGCAAGTCAATAAAATCTATATTTTTTGGCCAGTAGCCAGAGGCAGGCAAGCCCACTAGTTGTGGGGTGAAAACACAACATGAAATCTAATGGAAAGAGAACAAGAGTTCGCAGAACTCATCAACAATTTGAACTTGAATAGAAGTAAGGAGTAGTGATTAATGAACAAAAGCAAAACGTGTTTTTTTGTTTTTTCAACTTTTAATAGGCAGATGTCTACTTCATACAAACCATCTGCATACCTGGCACTGATGGAGATCCCTGGTGTCACTTCCAACAGACACATCCATGATTTCTGTGGGCCAATGTGCTTAATCGTGATGGTTACTGTATCTAATAATAAAAGAGTTATATTTGTAACAATGTGTGCCTAGTCCTGTACCCAACACAATAGGAATGTTTTTTAGCCAGTGTTGCTCCACAAGATAGAGTGCAGCACTCACACAAGGGAAGAATAGTGCCTTCGATCGTGCTAACAAACAGAGGGATTGTGTCCTACAGACACGAGTCATATTTGCTTGGCAGACTGAATATGACTTAGATGGGCTTAGATTTTTACACCAGTGTGTTCAGAAGACAGGGAAGTGTTGACATAACTACACTTTACTGCCTGATCTTCTGTAGCATCAAAACAATTGAATTGAATTGAATTGAAGAGTTCTGAATTTCTGATTTTGTATAATGAGTATAGAGCTACAAAATAAAATTAAGACAGAAGACTGAAGGGAAAGACGAGTTTATATTCGATCCTAAAGTCTCTTGTGCTATTCTAAAACTTGGGCTTTACTGGTAAAGGTATCATTTGCTCATATTCTTTCAATAGTTATGTTATTGTACATGTGTTAATGTAGACAGTCTTCATCACTTGTGTCCTACATTTCTAGGTAAGTAATTTTTCTTCTGATTTACTTGATAGTACAATTTTAAGCCCTATGGGTTTTTTTAAGCTGAAATAGACAGTGCTGTTTCACATGGATATTATTTTATTCATGGAGATTTTATTTCATTCTTCAAAGTTTTTTCTTTCAAATAACCTTCAAATCTAGGAAAGTTATTCAACAGATCTTCATGTCTGAGATAGTGTAATGACAGAATGATCACTTGAACATGCAGGAATGGTTCACATATGAGTCTGAAGAAATTGTCAGGATTCATTAATAAAAAGCAGTAGATCATTTATAATACATCAGATAGAGCCCTTCAGGAATGGAATGGGGTGAGGAAGGTTTGTTTTATTTTTTATGAAATGAAATAGTGAAAGCCAAGTGGTCTTCTCTTAAACAGGATTTCATTTTGGTCAGTCTTTCTTTATTTGCCATCTACAATCTATTCTATGTGGATTGCTAATGAAATTGTGAATAAATCCTACATAATACACATCTGTAAATTATATTCTTGAACAGAATGGGTAAGAAATACTATAGAATAATTTTATGTTGCTGGGAATCATGTTTCATTGTGAAGTACATATTGGAATGCACCAAAAATAACCAGAGGCCTGCAGAGCTTGTTTTTCAATCCTCTGACCACAAATAGCAGCTCGTAGTTGCTGTACATCAGTTGCACAAAGGATTAATTTAACTTAGAACACTAAGTCCACATTAGCTTGATGCTGTGCAAATGTAATAACTTATTGGGCTATAGGGAGTTGTAGAGTGGAATGGTTCTGTTTTGGTGCTGCTGCTTCATCTGGTGTTAATAGGTTCAGATCTCACTAGGACATCAATAGGAACATTGCACCCATCAGGTCAGGAAGGGGAGAATCTCTGAATACTATGATTGCCTCACCTCTGCATAAGAAATCACCACTACAGTTCTAGGCCTACACTCTGCCAAATAAAATGGAAACATAAAATCACTGAAGAGATGACCAAGGCTACCATTTCTGAACACAGCATACTCATTTGAAATAATTTACTTCTTTTGGACTGCCACCGGGAACATGCAGTACTATAACACTGTCTAATTAAGCAGTTCCTAATTTCCAGCTAGCATAGAACTGTAAGAGTTAAAATTGTGACCACTCCTATGCAGTGCTCTCCCATGCAAATGTAAGAAGTACTTAAAATAAAGCCATTTTCAAACATTTTCTTACCATTTTGAAGACAAAAAAAAAAAAGTTGTTCAGCTGCTGGTACTTGGCTGAACCCGTGTTTTTAGTAATTTGAACTATAATTGGAATCCAAACATTAACTCCAAACCAATATTAAATATTAACCTATCCCTAAGGTACTTCTTATTCATGCATTATGTAGCATTATGTAGCTTCCTATTTTTAGCCTTTAAAAACCTAATTCAGCTATCCAAGACTGTAAAAGTAATAATTTCTGCTATCACATTAATCTGACAACAAGGATAGTAAAGCCAAAACTAAATCTTGATGTGATTAATTTGAAAAATTAATGGAACTGAGAGCTTATGGCTTTTGTAGTTAGTGAGAAAATCCTGGCATGCTGACATTATGAGCATGGAAGAGCTTGATAGACAAAGAGTAAAATCCATTTCCTTGTCACCATTAAAACAAAACCAATATGTTTCCATTCCCATTTTTATGAGACGCCAGTGGATATGTGTTGAAAAGATACATGTGTGTATAGCAGACTGCGATGGGTTAATCTCAGCTAGCAGTCAAATGCCCACTCATCTGCTCACTCATTTCCACTCTTCAGCAGGACAGGGGGAGAAAATAGGATAAGAATGCTTGTGGACTGAAATGAAAATAGGGAGATCACTCACTAATTACTGTCTTGGACAAACCAAAGAGTCTCATCTTGGGGGAAATTAGATTATATTTATTTCCAATTAAATTAGATTTAGATAACAATAAATTATTAGAGACCATAATAAATTATTATTATTATTAATAATAATATTTTTAATTTTCATATTTTTAATAAGAGATTTAAAAACACCTTGTTGCCTCTCCTTTCTCAGTTCCTACTTCCCTGCTGCACTCCCGCCTCCACCCCACATCAAAAGGCCCACAGTGAATGGTGAATAGGGGATTATGGGAAGTATGGGACTGTTTCTTAGTATTACCTTTCCCTCATCCCCCTTTTTCATGCTCCAGCCTGGGCTTTTCACAGACTGTATTTCTTTTAGAAAATATGTAATGGCTCCAGTGTGAGGGTTCCACACAGGCTGCCATGTGGGTATCGGCTTCACCATGGAGCGTCTCAATCTGCTCGTGGTGTTCTACTTTTTCTCATTTTCTTTCTTTCACCTTCTTTTCCCCCCTCCTTGCACCTGTCTGGTGTTTTCTGACCTTTCTGGAATGCTTTTTCAGAGAGGTATCTCTAGCTTGGCTGATGGGTTCAACTATGTCCTGTGATGTGTCTGTTGTAGACAGAATGGCACAGGGCAGTCCCTGTCCTCTTCCTAGGGGTGCCACCTCTGCAGTCTGCACATAGTGTACAAATACAAGCACACATTTGCTGCTGTGCAGCATTTCAGAGTGTGTTGCAGTTCACTGTAAACCTATTCCAAAATTTCCATGTTCAAAAGCAGGAAAAGACAGGGTTTCTGCCATATATCTACACCTTTGCTCAAATCATACAGATAAATTGAACTGACTAGCCCCTCAAGTTTGGTATGTCTCTACCTGCATTTGCTAGAGCTATCTTGAGACCATGTCCCCCAGCAGACGAACAGCTGCCTGAGTGAGGACTGCAACTGCTTCATTCCCTTTGGATTTTTCCTCTTTTTGAAGTCCTTTGCTCTGGGAGTCTTCCTTTACCAGTGTGGTCCACAATGAGGGGTGTCACCATAGATCACTATCAGGTTCTTTTGTGATGTGGTAGCTGAAAAAGGAATATAACTCACCTTCAGGAAAGAAGTCTGGACTCAGAGCTGGTATGGGATGATTGCAAGATCCATGTAGTGCAGCAACCCCTTAATCTTACTCCTGCCACTTCCAGCTGTGCCAAGGGAATGAGCAGGTGGTAAAATAGCAGATAACTTTGAGTAAGGGATACGGCCACAGCACTGAGGGCGATGCATGCCAAAACAATGTTGGAAAACATAACAAAGCCAGTTGTTAACAATAATCAAGATACTACAATTTCTGGGGTAGATTTAAAATCTCTCAGCTGTTGTTGATGCCACTATCATGCTTCTGTTGCCCTTTCCTTTAACAGCTTTGTAAATAGGCCAGCCAAGGAAACAGCAACGAACATTCTTTTCTATCCACACAAAACTCAATGTCTTTCTGTAAATGGATCAATTTGTAGGAAATACCTTCAGGTCATGTACAGTCACCTCTAAAAATAGGGAATACAACTGCATGCCCTTTTGATTCAAAATCACTGTATTCCATCAGTATGTTTTTTGTTAGAGAGTATGTTCTTGAGGCATCAGAGTAGAGAATTAATTCTGTAGCTGAAGTTCATTCTTTATCATTCTGAAAGCATGATTTTAATATGAAAGGACTTATAGTTTCTAGGCTGCAACTTCTAAAGCAAATTACTGCCGTCCTAATGGACAAAGGAAAGCTATTCCAGAGAGGCAGAGAGAGCAATAAGCAGAGAACATTCTTAAAAACATTTTTATAGCATATGCAGGATATTTCAGAAATGTGAGAGGGGAGGACCAACTAAGTACCAACTAAGAGGGGAGGGTACTAAGTACCCTCTGTCAGCCTAGGACAGTCTACACATCCCAAATCCACAGAAACAGAATTATATTACTTATTACACCACCATGTATTTTTTCCGTATCCTTTCTGCCACTTTGAGCATATTCAACTGTGGAGGAATTGTGTCCTTCTGTGTACTGTATTCATATGTATTAATGTACTTTATTTCTTTTCTTTAAGCTCTGACAGTAACCAAGAAACTTATTCTCAAGTTTCATATCAATTTTCTCAACCCATAACTCAAAAAAGAATGGGAAATATTTGGCATTTTTGTCAGACCATCCTATAGTCTAATGAAAAAGAAAATTATTATCAAACTGTCAAGAGGAATTACTTCTTATAGTTTTGAAGTGCATTTTATACTTCTCATGTTTTGATTTTAAAATATGCTTTTAATAAGAAGCTTTTAGATTCCTTTTTGTCTTAGTAATCTGTCTGTTTTTCATTGACATGTTTTATCTCTCTGTTGATATTTAGCTAGTGGCAAGAAGAGATTATTTTTGCTAGATTAAGACACAAAATCAAATGTGTCTTAATCGAAAACAAGCCTCTAAGCCCCTAACAGTACAGTTAGAAGAATCACTTCTCTAAATCACTAACTGCCTACAAGTGGCTGTTCTAACTCCTTCACAGATACTCGTATTCGCATACGGCATTAACTTTGCAATCCAAGTCTAAATTCAAGACGATTATGTGAAATATGATTAATTTTTAATGCAACAACAAAGCTGAACATGTAGGGGAAAAGTAGAGCACGTAGCTCGGCCAAATACTGAATTATCATCTTCTGTAAAAGAAAAAATAATCCTGAAATGTTTTGCAGTGCTAAAGAAGCACTTGTCATCACATTTATAAAACAACAACTTTTATAGAAAGAAGTTGTAAAAAAATTGCAAAAGGAATTCCAGATGTTGAGGTATCAAGGTAGTTCTTTTAACAGGTATTCCTAAAGCAAGCGGGTACCACCGAAACTATTCTATCAACATCATATCTGAGGGCTGGTTTTTGACTGGCTGTTTTGGATTTTTGTCTGTCCGTGTGAAGTGATACTGGCAGTGTAATTTGGGCTAATATGAGCAGAAAAGATTTGCAGACAGAACTAAGCCCCTCTGTTAGACAAAGAGGGCAACTTTCTGAGCATAGAGGCTTATGTCTGAAATGATAGAAGGATATTTTACGCAGCTTCTCTTTCAGACTTGAAAAAGAGCTTTTTGCATACCAAGACTTGTTCTGGTTTTCTACTCGTATTCTTTGGGCTAAGAAAATTAGATTACCTTTCTCTTTAAGCTGTTACTTGTGAAGAAGACTGTTTTTCTAGATTGGTTTGGATTTCGTAATGTATTGTTTCCTTCTGCATATATTAATGCATTTTTAACTACAGAGTATTCATATATGTACTAGTCTGTTAGATCTTGGCCTCATTTACTCCAATCTCGGTCCAAAACAAAACTTAGATGAGCCTTGAAGGAATATTTTTTAATTAAATATACAGAAATCTGCATCAGACAGGGAAAAACATCAACTAAACACTACTTTCTCTGAAATGTCAGCATAGTTTTCTTTTTTCTGTTGTGTTTTGTCCAAAATAGGCAAATAAATGTGGTTTTTTTCCCTTAGGTGGGATCTAAAATAGAAAACATGGAAACAAAACAGAGTGAATTACAGACTGGCCCAGGCTGCAGTAGCTGAGATACTGCTGATATAAGAACTGCTTGTTGAGCAGTGGACCACTGAAGATTAACCCTTACAGTAAACCTGACTCCACACATTTTTCGTGTGGTAAAAACAAGAGAGAATTAGAAAATGTTCTTCATAATATTATAAATAGTAGAAAAGGACAGTGGATCTTCAATTCACCGGCCAACCTGTTTGATGTTCCTCCAGTTTTGCTTTACCATCCTTGGCAGGTCTTTGGGCTCTGAGACTTTCATGTGAAGTTGGAGGTGGGGAGCTGTGGCTATGCTGGTGGGAGCAGGCCCCTCACATTCCTCCTCACACCATGGGTCCCTAAGGGTGCAGAGAGTATTGATTCACTTGTGTCTCTCTTCTTATGAAGACAAATTAAAGGAAGTACTCTGGAGAGGGCTCGGTTTAGACAGTGTGAGCATGAAGAGGTGCAGCTCCCTCATCACAGTCAGGCACATGCTGTGCTTGTGGCATAGCACAGCTACACTGCACTTATTCACAGGACAGGGATCATTTAGGAAACAAGTATCTCAGAAATGGTTCACTTCTGTCTTATGACATCCACTTGGTACCTCATCAGAGCAATGCTTATGAAACTATGAGTCTTTTGTCTGTCTTTGCAAAGTAGTGCAGAGTGGGCTGCCCATCCAACTGTAGATTTTAGCCTATATTCATTTAGGCTCTGTTACGTGAGAGCAGGCCAGATTTAAGACTTTCTTTGACTAGGAATGACTGCTCTGTTTGGCATATTATCCAGATAAATTTTAGAAAGCTTGATTAGTGTGTAAATAATCTTATCAGTGGGTTTTATTTGGATAATAATGTTTCTTATGATGTCTCAGTACTAACCAGATCCTTTTTATGGCTGTTTTGTGTACATATACCCTTATTAATTATTTCTGCCTTTTTGTAGGTCTGTACAACTTTGTATTATTTGCTTTTGTTAGCCTCATGAAAGCCTGTACACATTCTTTGAATCAGTGCTTCTCATACAGTCATTGTAAGTCTGCCTGTACAGAAAAGCATCAGAAACAGTTATTCTGTGTTCAGAAACACAGACTCAGCAGGCTAGAATATAGAGTATTTTATCAATATAAAAACTGAAGAAAGTCCAGCTCTTACTGAGTGTATGTAGTCTCATTTCATTTTATGAAAGAGGCCACCATGGAATTAATCTGTACTTTTTAAAAGTTATGCTATGTATGCAGTAAATATTTTCAGAAATTTTGCACTATTGATGAGATCACATCTTTTCTTTAGAACATAAATTAATACAAAATAAATAAAGATGAACATTAAATATTGAACCATTTTAACCCTTTTTTTCTGAATTTTTCAAATATTTAGTGTGTATTTACGCTTTCAGATTTTTTCAGCTGAAAGTTACTGCAAGAAGGTTGTATAGGGATTCTTCATGGATCATCAAAATGCATTTTTCCACCTGATTTTCCAAAGTGGTTTGCGACCATTTGGGGGTAATCGAGACACTCTTAATGCCCTAGACATGCATGAGAGCCTACATCCTCATCATTTCAAGTGGTCCTCTTTTGATCTGATTCCTGAATGTGAACATGAGTGGTCTCCTAATCAAAGAGGACAGACACTTCCTGGAAATAGACCAGATGAAATAAATAGGAGAGCTAGCATATTGAAGCAACCCAAAGAAAAAAAACTTGTTGTATTGTAAGAGAAATTTCTATCTCTATGATCCCAGACTAAATTCAGCTCATTTATCTGAATGGTCCTAGGACAGTCTTAAACTCTTTGGTTCTTGCAATAAATCCATTTCAGGACTGTTATCCTGTAAGTATAGAATCAGCCAAGTTTTTTCTTGGAAGCAAGTGTAGCATGCATCTGATTTTTTGCATTTTAAGTATCACAGGTTATGTAACCTGTCTGTAGCTTTGCTACTTGACAGAATAGGTAGGGATGGTGTGGCTTGTGACCTTGTGTGGGCAGCAGAGAATGGCAATCATGTAGGACCCAGACACGGCCAAGCACTCTGTGCCACCATTAGAGCAAAGGTGTTGCAGTGTGTTCATGTTTGACTGTGCCTGTGAGAATTCTTAACCTGTGAGAAATACTGATCCATTTATACCATGCTTTACACATTTCTTTTCAGTACTATTATCTACACTATTTCAGCTGCCAAAAAATAGACAGTAGAAAGCTATCAAGTTTTGAATGAGAGACAGAGAAAAATGGGCAGACACACTCTAGTCTTGAATCTTGCATATTGTTGATTAGGCTTAAAGTCAGAAAGAAAAAATCTATGAATGGCTGTTGATATTATCATCTCTTCATTTCTGAAAGAAAGTTTACATTTCACACATATCCAGAGATTGAAAATTAAGACTTTTGAATTGAATCAGCCAATGCATTTTCTTATTGAATTTGTTTCATTTTGACTGGTTTTCTTCAGACCATTTTTTGTACTCTTCTAGTGACTTCTGGTGCCAAAGGATAACCTGCTCTAGTGAGAGTCCTATTGATATAGCAAAAGTTAAAACAGCAAAATTATGTGAAATAAACCAAATTAATTTTTTTTCCAAAGCAGAGTACCAGAATTTGCTGATGTAAGCAAACAAAGTAAAAGTGTCTTAAGAATCTAGATCTTCTTCTCATTTATTTATCTGACTAGTTCATATTATCTCATGACATTAAGTTCATAATTACTAGAATTACAGAGTAGTATCTACAGGATATCTGATAAAAAGCTGGACACTTTATTTTGATAGGTTATGCTACCTAAATCTCTAAATAAACCTGATCTGCATTATTAGAATGAATTCATGTTACTAAAAGGAGTTTATGAAACATTATAGCACTGCAAAAGCATGCTTTTAAGCTGAAGGTTTTCCGGGATGTGGGCCACTGGAATATAGAAAATGTCATTAAGTGTTAGAGTTCTAGACTAATGAAAACCTTTTTTTTTTTCACTCATGATAATTGCACATTGAAATGTGTTGCCCAGAAAGGCTGTCCAGCCTCCAAGCCTGGACAGTTGCTCTGAGTAATGTGGTGTAAATTCAATATTGATATTACTGTGGGCAGCAGGTTAGACAAGACACCAGCCTGAGATCCCATCTGAATCATTCTGAAATTTTAAGTTGTAAGACATCTTAAAAATTGGTTCTGTTGCTATGACCTAGGTGCAATTACATCTATACAACTACCACTGACAACTTTGTTTTATTTTCTGTAATCCATGACAGGTTTGGGATTGTCTACTTGTGAAATCAGAGAGTTAAAACATGTTTTCTTTTCTAAACACACTCCAAGGAAACTTAATTGGAAAAATCTGGAAGAAAGTCAATTTTCTGTTGAAAGAGGTGTTCTGTGTGGGTCTATTCTTAGATAAGTTTTTCTCCTAATTATTTTTATGACACAGGAAGAGTTCTCACCTTCATATTTAATACTAGAAGCAGATGATTCAGTAATCCTTTACCCACTAAAGATAACTCTCTTCCCAAAATCAAAACTGATATTAGAGAAATTTCCTCGTCTTTAAAATACCTCAAAATAACTTTTAAAAAAAGAAAGAGGGAGAAAGACAGAGACTTGGCAAATAGCACATATATTATGACCTTGCCTCATGCTATTTGTGGCTCTATGGGCACTGTGACTCTAAAAGTGCATGTGCAAACATTCTGATGGAATCAAATGTTGAGAGACCTTAAGATACAAAAGAAAATAGGGAAGAATTTTTTATTAAGGAATAAAAAAACTGCCTCAAGACTACTTATTAATGAAAGCTAGTAATGGTGTCAGAAAAAAACCGGCAAGTGTCTTGGTTTGAAAGACAGGTATCTGCCAAGGAAGGCAGGAGCCTCCCTTGAAATGAAAAAAAAAATGCAACCCCCTTCCCTCGGAATTACTGTAATTTTGAAATCAAGGGGCTTTTAGGCAAAGATACAAGGACTAGGAATAACAGACATTTACAATTATATATATATATATAATAGTGTATAACCAGTCAAGCAAACAGCAACAATTCTGGCAGTAGCAGCAAACAATCCCAAGCCCAGTGCCAGCCCTCTGGGCTGTCGGGCCCTTTCCCCTGGGGTGCAGTTCCGCTCGCAGCCGGCAGGGGCGCTGGCGGCTCCCGGTGAGCAGGGCAGGTGCGATGGTTCCCCCGCGGCTGCAGGGGGCGCTCCGGAGCGAGCTCGGGGAGCACGCGGCCCTGGTGGCCTGGGATGCCGGGAAGGGATGGGACAAAGGCTTCGCAAAGCCCTGGGCAGCCGATCCCGGTGTCCGGCCGGACCCTGGGCAACAGCAGGCTGGAGCGGCAGGCTGGAGCGGCAGGGACGAGCACAAATCCTGGGTGGCAGGCGAGATGTATCCAAAGCGCGGAGCTGCGGTGGGAGCCCCCCGGAGGTCTGGGCAGGCAGGATGAGCAGGGCTACAAGGTAGCGAAGGCTCAAAGCAATGGTGGGGGCAGGGAAGGCGGGCTTTGGATCCCGGGGTTTCTCTGGCAGAAGGAAAAGCAGCCAAAGAAAGCAGCCTCCCTCTCTGTCCAAACGCCGGGGACCGACTGTCCACACACCCAGGCAAAACAAAAGAGTAGCCAGATGCACCCCACCCCCATCGCCAGCTCTTTTGTTTGATGAAATATGCAGCCATTTGTCCCCCCAGCAACACATATGGGGAAAATTCCTGTAACAGAAAAAAACCCAGCAGAGCTCCTAAAACCCCAACAGTCCCCCACAACCAAGAAGGGAGGAGGAGGGTTTTGGGGCTGTGGCGTGACCTCTGGTCAGAGGCACTGAACACCCATCCTCCCTCACACAAACTGGCTCAGCTGTAAAACCCCCCACCCTGGGAAGGCCACATCCATGAGAAATTCACATGACGGGCAGCTGAGCAGGTGTCATAATCCATCAAAGACCCCCAAAGCGCTCCCCAGACTCATTGCTGAGGCCTTGCAGCAGAGCATCACACGCCATGCAAAGGGATACAACAGATCCAGAGTCTGTTGCAAGAGACTGTGTCAAGCTTGCCCCCCACCAGGGCAGGTACCTGGGCGTTCCCACCTGGCCCAAACGTACGTCAATCCCCCAAACTCCATGTTTCCAGGGAACCCTTACCGCCAAGAAGCCCTGATGGAGAGCATCAACAGAATGCCATTGGCATCCTCAGAGTGGTGATGTTTTTAAATCTGTCTCTGTCACTCTCTTTGTCTGCCCCCACCTCTTTTCTATTTCTTTCTCTTTCTCTCTCTTTCTCTCTCTCTCTCTCTCTCTCACTTACTGTTCAATAAAACCCATACTACTGACTTTGGCATATGGCCTCATTTGCACCTTAATTCAGGCCAAAGCATTTCTGACAAGTTTAATGACGGGATCATAACAAGGGTCTAGAAGCCCGCAAGCCTGGGGGCTGCTCCATGCCACTTCCAGTGGCTTCAGCTGTCAAAGGGGTGCCAGGTGTGGCCCTTTGTGACACAGGCGCCTTGTGTCAGGGCCCTGGATGATGTGGGACATTGTGGTGCCCAGAGGCCCTTGTGACACGGTAGAGCCCCGCCCTGCCCTGCCAGGGGGTATCCAAGGGGCGCAGAGCCCTGGGGAGCCCAGTCCCGCCAGAGCCGCTCTCGCAGGAGGAAGCAGCTCCCGGGATTCCTGTGCGTCAGACAGCGTCAGACGTGAAGGAGGACCACGTGAACCCCAACTCACAGCCCCCCAGCCCCTTGCCCGGCTGGCTGCCAGACCAGGCCCTCAGTGGG
The DNA here is from genome assembly GCF_965178545.1 of Coloeus monedula. Lineage (NCBI taxonomy): Eukaryota > Metazoa > Chordata > Aves > Passeriformes > Corvidae > Coloeus > Coloeus monedula. The sequence goes on along the minus strand of NC_138822.1, from coordinate 14,694,656 downwards.
CAGTGGCTGGGGGCAGGCAGCAGCTCAGGCCTGCCCCTGTCGGACACTGAGGAGGAGGGGGCCTTTGTCAACATGGACGAAGAGTGGGAATACGACTCGGATCAAGAGCTTTCCCAGTGGGGAGGCCTTAGTGGCCAAGAACTTTGCCTCTGGGAAGAAGTGACAATCCAAGAGTTTTACCAAGGGCAAGAAGTGACGATCCAGGAAGTTTCCCCATGGGGAGTTGTGACACACCAAGAGTTGCATCAGAGGGAGGTAGGTATGAAAGTCCAGTGGGGGGATGGCACACAGCAAGAGCTGTACTACTGGGAGGAAAGTGTGACCGTCCAGGAGCTGTACCCATGGGAGGAAGAGGATGAGATATGCCAAGAATGGTCCCAGTGGGAAGAAGACCTGACATGCCAAGAGCTGTCCCAGTGGGAAGGGGAGGGACACCAGGAACTGTCTCCTTTGGAAGAAGATGTGCAAGGCCACCTGCACATGTACCAATGGGAAGGAGACAAGAGACAGCCAGAGTTGCCCCAAGTGGGAGACAACAGGGACAAGGAGCTATCACAAGGAAAAGACTACAATGTCCAGGAGCTAGCCCGGTGGGAAAAAGACAGGAGTGACCAAAAGCTGCCCCAATGGGAAGGAAGTGTCAGTGACAAGATCTGGGACAAACCCTTGTACCCAGAGAAGGATGAGGATGCCCAGGAGGGGCCCGCCTCTCCCAGCAGCGTGGGCACCCAGGTGGCAGGAGAGGCAGCCCATGAGCTGCCCAGCGCCTCTCCTGCCCCAGGGAGTCCCACAGAGGACGAGCTGGCAGCCGCTGCTGCTCCAGCTGGAGCTGCTGAGGAGGAGGAGGAGCCTCCCGAGCCTCTGCCTGCCGAGGTGGAAAAGGCACCAGCTTCTCCTGGCCTCACGGAGGAGGTGCCATCGGCAGCGCCAGAGAGCCCAGTCCCTGCTCCACGCAGCCCCCCAGGCTACAGCCAGGCTCTGCTGGACTTGGCGTGGCACATCAGCCATGAGGTGGTGCGAGAGGCTGTGCTTGAGGCCCAGGCATCTGGCCAGCAGCCAGAGGAACAGAGGGACCTGGAGCAAAGCACAGCTGCAGAACTAGAAGCAGCAGCTCCAGAAGAAAAGCAAGAGAGCCCCATCTCTGGCCTGCACAGCCCCTGCTGCACCCCCAGCGCCTCGCCCAGCCCACTGGGAGCCCAAGCCCTCAGTGAGCAGCAGGAGGAGGCAGACAGGGGCTCAGTCCTGGCAGAGAAAGAGACTGAGGAGAGGGACTCAGCTGGGGAGCTCGAGCTTTCTCAGTGCAAAGATGAGGAAAACACAGAGCTGTCCCAAGGAGAAACCAACAGACACCAGGAAGGGTCCCAAGGAAAAGCCTGCATTGAGCAGGAGCTGTCCCTGGAAGAAGCCAGGGACGACCAGGAAGGGTCCCAAGGGGAAGCCTGCATTGAGCAGGAGCTGTCCCTAGAAAAAGACAGGAATGACCAGGACGTATTGCAAGGGGAAGCCTGCATTGAGCAGGAGATATCCGTAGAAGAGAGCAATGACCAGGATGTGTTCCAAGGGGAAGCCTGCACTGAGCAGGAGCTATCCCTCGAAAAAGACAGCAATAACCAGGATGTATTGCAAGGGGAAGCCTGCATTGGGCAGGAGCTGTCCCTAGAAAAAGACAGCAATTACCAGGATGTGTTCCAAGGGGAAGCCTGCATTGGGCAGGAGCTGCCCCTGGAAGAAGGTAGGAACGACCAGGATATGTTCCATGGGGAAGCCTGCATTGAGCAGGAGCTGCCCCTGGAAGAAGCCAGTGATGAGCAGGAAGGGTTCCAAGAGGAAGCCAGCACTGAGCAGGAGCCGTCTGTAGATGGAGCCGGTAGGTTTCAGGATGTGTCCCAAGAGGAAGCCTGCATTGAGCAGGAGCTCTCCCCAGAAGAAGCCGGTAGCTACCACGAGCTCTCCGATTGGGATGAATCCATTGCGGAAGAGCTCTCCCTAGGAGAAGCCAGCAGCTACCTAGAAGTTTCTGACTGGGAAGAAGGCACGGAGAAAGGCCTTTCTCAAGGACAAGTCGGTAGCTCCCAAAATCTCTCTGACTGGGAGGAAGACAGCGAGCATGAGCTGTCCCATGGAGATGTCAGTAGCTACCAAGAAGTGTCTGACTGGGAAGAGTCCATTGGCCAGGAGGTTTCTGAAGAGGAAGACTCCGTTGGTCAGGAGGTTTCCAAAGGGAATGGCAAGAGGCCTTCAGCTCAGTCCAGCTGGGAAAATGACAGTGACCGAGACCTGATGCAGGACAGCTGGGAACAGAACATTGGGGACAAGCCCTTGCTGCAGGAGGAGGACGAGTGGGATGGAGTGAGCCTCCTCGAGCTCCGTGAAGAAGACAGAGAGCTGGGAGGTTTGGCAGGAGGCAGGCTCCCAGTGCCTGCCCCTCGCGAGGCCTGGGTTGAGCATGGGCCATCTGAGCCGTGCCCCCAGGCGCCGCTCTGTGCCTCGCCTCCCCAGCTGGGAGCCCAGGCCCTCAGGCAGCAGCTGAGTCCCCGCAAGAAACGTCCCTCCCGCCTCGGGCGGGCGCTGCGGATGCTGCGCAGCCTATTCCGCTGCTCCTGCCTGGCGCCACGGCCCGAGGATTAGGGCTGCGGCCGGCGCCAGCCCGGGCCCCCTGGACGGCAGCTGGCTGGCAGCCTGCCCCACATCCTGGGGGAGCCACACGGGCTGCCCTTGCCTGGACATGTCCCTGCAGCCTCAGCAATCCCTGGCTGCTTTGGAGCATCCCAAGCCACTCTCCCCAAGAGCAAATATTACCCATGTGGCCAGCCTCAGACCAGTATCCACACGGGACACTTGGTGCCAGGTGGCTCAGCGGTGAAGGCCAGACACTCATCAGGGTGGGAAGAGACCTTGAAAGTCATCCAGTCCCACCGTCACCCTGGCATCACCATCATCACCCTGAAACCATGTCCCCACGTGCCACATCCAGACAAGACTTGAACACTTCCAGAGACAGTGACTCTACCACCTCCCTGAGCAACTTCTTGCAATCGATTCCTGACCACTCTGTCAGGGAAAAGTTGTTTGGAATATTTAATCTGTACCTCCCCTGGTGGAATCCAAGGCCATTTCCTCTCATCCTGAAAGGACTACGTGCTGATCCTTTGGGATTTTATCCATGAGGAATGGGCGCAGACAGGAGGTATTGCTCCCAGGACTCCACTGCATGGCTTCACCAAACAATTCTTCCAAAACAGAGGGAAGTTGGCTTTAAGAAATAGTGGCAGTAGTGAAAAGCAAAACAAAACAAAACAAAACAAACAAACAAAAAAAACCAAACCAAAACAAAACCCCTAAAAACAACACAAAACACAAAAAAATCCACAAAAAGAAAAATAATAGGAATAGGACTAATAATAATACAAAGAAGATGAAGAAAATGAAGAAATAGTGGTAGTAAATAAGAAAAAGAAGTAAACTTAAGAATAAGAGCAAGAAAAAAAAGAATAATAATAAGAATGAGAATAAGAGTGAGAATAAGAGCAAGAATAAGAATAGGATTAAGAATAAGAATAAGAATAGGAAAAAGGAAAAGAAAAAATAAGAAGAAAAAGAATAGGAAAAAGCATAAGAATAAGAATAAAAATAAGAATTAAAAAAATAAGAATGAGAATGAGAATGAGAATGAGAATAAGAAGAAGAAGAAAAAGAATAAGAATAAGAATAAGAATAAGAATAAGAATAAGAATAAGAATAAGAATAGAAACAAGACAAAGTAAAAAGAATAAATCTAAGACTAAGTTGATGTAGAAGAAGAGAGAGGAGTAAAAGTAAATACTAAGAAGAAGGAGAAGAAGCATGGGGATCAGAAGAAGAAGAAGAAGAGGCTAAAGAAGAAGATTAAATAGTAGGAGTAACAAATTATTATTATTAGAACAATAATATCAAGTTAAAATACACATCCACACATCCTCTAGCATCACAGAAAGGTTTAATTTGGGAAGGACCTCAAACCTTTCTATCTCTCTCCTTCACAATTCTTGTTAAATAAAATCCACGTTCAATAAAATCTGTATGTTGTCATCATATGGTCTCATTTGAACCTTAATTTGGGCAGAGGCATCTCTCCCTAATCCAATCCTAACAGTTATTAAATGAGTATCACTCGGCTTCATCTCATTGTTTCACTTCAGGCAAACCTGACAAATGTATCTCTTCCAGGGAGGGGGCATCCACAAAGCCTCTGGGAAACCTATGCCAATGCCTCACCAGCCTCACAGAAGAGAATGTCTTCCTGCTATTTAATCCATATCTGTTTCAGTTAAAGGCCACTGCCCTTTCTTCTATCATCACTACATATGCCTGTGAAAAGTCTCTCTCCATCATTCTTGTAGGGGGCCCTCTTAGGTACTGGCAAGGGTTCTAAGGTTTCCCTGGGGTCTTCTCTTCCCTAGGCTGAACAACGCTAACACTCCCAACCTGTCTTCAAAGCAGAGGTTCTCCAACGCTCTTAGGAACCCTCAGTGGCTCTCCTCTGAACTCATTCTAACAGGCCCGCATCCCTTATCCTGGGGCCCCCAGACACAGAGGTAGTGGTGCGGGTGAGATTTCAAACAATGGACTAGAGGGCCACAATTACCTCCCTTGACCTGCAGCTCTTTGCTCCTTTCCATGCAGCTCAGCCCACGGGTGGCTTTTTGGGCTGGCAGCACAGATTGTTGGCTCACGCTGAGCTTCTCCTCCATCAGCACCCCCAAGTCCTTCTCCTCAGCCCCTGCCCCACTCAGCTTCCTGTGCCCTGTAAACCCTGTGCTGAGAGGGAGCTCCATGCACTCTCTGTGTCACTGGCGAAGCCATTCAAGAGCCCCAGGGCCAAGGCCAGAGCCCTGATGGACGCTCCTCGTCCCCAGCCTCCACCTGGGCATGGAGCCACTGACCACAGCTCCCCAGCTGCCTCCATCTGGCCAAGTCTTCATGCCCTGCATAGCCCACCCTCCAAAGGCAGGGCTGTGCAGTGTGGGGCTTGAGGTGTCGTGTGGCACTGTGTCCAAAGCCTCACAGGGGCTCTGGGCACATCAGGATTGTCAGAGACTGAAATGTTATGGGTAAGGACTTAAACATTGTTACAAAGGAGTTTTGCCCATTATGGCAAAACTGTATAAAGAGGCTGAGACTCCCCAAGCCCACCTCTCCTTCACCTGACTGCAGCTTTGGGCTGGGACTTAAGCTGCCTGACAGAACTTGAGATAGCATGACGGCGACATTAGTGCTCAGTTACCTCTGGTCTAGGAACAAGGAAACAAGACTAAGGGAGGAGAAGGTAGCCCACAAGAAAGCCAAACGCAGAAGCTGTCCTGAAAATCAGCTTGGGCTGGATTCAGCCTGGGGAGGCCATAGCCCACAGGCTCATCTGCTGAGGCCAGGTTTGCACACACTCCCTGTCTTGGTTTGAAAGACAGGTGTCTGCTAAGGAAGGCAGGAGCCTCCCTTGGAATGGCAGATGCAACCCCCCCTTCCCTCCGAGTTATTATAATTTTGAAATCAAGGGGCTTTTAGGCAAAGATGTGGGAAAATAGGAAGAACAGTTCTTTACTATGATAGATCTCTATGTGTATAACCAGTCAAGCAAACAGCAACAATTCTGGCAGTAGCAGCAAACAATCCCAAGCCCAGTGCCAGCCCTCTGGGCTCTCGGGCCCTTTCCCCTGGGGTGCAGTTCCGCTCGCAGCCGGCAGGGGCGCTGGCGGCTCCCGGTGAGCAGGGCAGGTGCGATGGTTCCCCCGCGGCTGCAGGGGGCGCTCCGGAGCGAGCTCGGGGAGCACGCGGCCCTGGTGGCCTGGGATGCCGGGAAGGGATGGGACAAAGGCTTCGCAAAGCCCTGGGCAGCCGATCCCGGTGTCCGGCCGGACCCTGGGCAACAGCAGGCTGGAGCGGCAGGCTGGAGCGGCAGGGACGAGCACAAATCCTGGGTGGCAGGCGAGATGTATCCAAAGCGCGGAGCTGCGGTGGGAGCCCCCCGGAGGTCTGGGCAGGCAGGATGAGCAGGGCTACAAGGTAGCGAAGGCTCAAAGCAATGGTGGGGGCAGGGAAGGCGGGCTTTGGATCCCGGGGTTTCTCTGGCAGAAGGAAAAGCAGCCAAAGAAAGCAGCCTCCCTCTCTGTCCAAACGCCGGGGACCGACTGTCCACACACCCAGGCAAAACAAAAGAGTAGCCAGATGCACCCCACCCCCATCGCCAGCTCTTTTGTTTGATGAAATATGCAGCCATTTGTCCCCCCAGCAACACATATGGGGAAAATTCCTGTAACAGAAAAAAAACCAGCAGAGCTCCTAAAACCCCAACAGTCCCCCACAACCAAGAAGGGAGGAGGAGGGTTTTGGGGCTGTGGCGTGACCTCTGGTCAGAGGCACTGAACACCCATCCTCCCTCACACAAACTGGCTCAGCTGTAAAACCCCCCACCCTTGGATCCATGAGAAATTCACATGACGGGCAGCTGAGCAGGTGTCATAATCCATCAAAGACCCCCAAAGCGCTCCCCAGACTCACTGCTGAGGCCTTGCAGCAGAGCATCACACGCCATGCAAAGGGATACAACAGATCCAGAGTCTGTTGCAAGAGACTGTGTCAAACTTGCCCCCCACCAGGGCAGGTACCTGGGCGTTCCCACCTGGCCCAAACGTACGTCAATCCCCCAAACTCCATGTTTCCAGGGAACCCTTACCGCCAAGAAGCCCTGATGGAGAGCATCAACAGAATGCCATTGGCATCCTCAGAGTGGTGATGTTTTTAAATCTGTCTCTGTCACTCTCTTTGTCTGCCCCCACCTCTTTTCTATTTCTTTCTCTTTCTCTCTCTTTCTCTCTCTCTCTCTCTCTCTCTCACTTACTGTTCAATAAAACCCATACTACTGACTTTGGCATATGGCCTCATTTGCACCTTAATTCAGGCCAAAGCATTTCTGACAAGTTTAATGACGGGATCATAACAAGGGTCTAGAAGCCCGCAAGCCTGGGGGCTGCTCCATGCCACTTCCAGTGGCTTCAGCTGTCAAAGGGGTGCCAGGTGTGGCCCTTTGTGACACAGGCGCCTTGTGTCAGGGCCCTGGATGATGTGGGACATTGTGGTGCCCAGAGGCCCTTGTGACACGGTAGAGCCCCGCCCTGCCCTGCCAGGGGGTATCCAAGGGGCGCAGAGCCCTGGGGAGCCCAGTCCCGCCAGAGCCGCTCTCGCAGGAGGAAGCAGCTCCCGGGATTCCTGTGCGTCAGACAGCGTCAGACGTGAAGGAGGACCACGTGAACCCCAACTCACAGCCCCCCAGCCCCTTGCCCGGCTGGCTGCCAGACCAGGCCCTCAGTGGGCAGTGGCTGGGGGCAGGCAGCAGCTCAGGCCTGCCCCTGTCGGACACTGAGGAGGAGGGGGCCTTTGTCAACATGGACGAAGAGTGGGAATACGACTCGGATCAAGAGCTTTCCCAGTGGGGAGGCCTTAGTGGCCAAGAACTTTGCCTCTGGGAAGAAGTGACAATCCAAGAGTTTTACCGAGGGCAAGAAGTGACGATCCAGGAAGTTTCTCCATGGGGAGTTGTGACACACCAAGAGTTGCATCAGAGGGAGGTAGGTATGAAAGTCCAGTGGGGGGATGGCACACAGCAAGAGCTGTACTACTGGGAGGAAAGTGTGACCGTCCAGGAGCTGTACCCATGGGAGGAAGAGGATGAGATATGCCAAGAATGGTCCCAGTGGGAAGAAGACCTGACATGCCAAGAGCTGTCCCAGTGGGAAGGGGAGGGAGACCAGGAACTGTCTCCTTTGGAAGAAGATGTGCAAGGCCACCTGCACATGTACCAATGGGAAGGAGACAAGAGACAGCCAGAGTTGCCCCAAGTGGGAGACAACAGGGACAAGGAGCTATCACAAGGAAAAGACTACAATGTCCAGGAGCTAGCCCGGTGGGAAAAAGACAGGAGTGACCAAAAGCTGCCCCAATGGGAAGGAAGTGTCAGTGACAAGATGTGGGACAAACCCTTGTACCCAGAGAAGGATGAGGATGCCCAGGAGGGGCCCGCCTCTCCCAGCAGCGTGGGCACCCAGGTGGCAGGAGAGGCAGCCCATGAGCTGCCCAGCGCCTCTCCTGCCCCAGGGAGTCCCACAGAGGACGAGCTGGCAGCCGCTGCTGCTCCAGCTGGAGCTGCTGAGGAGGAGGAGGAGCCTCCCGAGCCTCTGCCTGCCGAGGTGGAAAAGGCACCAGCTTCTCCTGGCCTCACGGAGGAGGTGCCATCGGCAGCGCCAGAGAGCCCAGTCCCTGCTCCACGCAGCCCCCCAGGCTACAGCCAGGCTCTGCTGGACTTGGCGTGGCACATCAGCCATGAGGTGGTGCGAGAGGCTGTGCTTGAGGCCCAGGCATCTGGCCAGCAGCCAGAGGAACAGAGGGACCTGGAGCAAAGCACAGCTGCAGAACTAGAAGCAGCAGCTCCAGAAGAAAAGCAAGAGAGCCCCATCTCTGGCCTGCACAGCCCCTGCTGCACCCCCAGCGCCTCGCCCAGCCCACTGGGAGCCCAAGCCCTCAGTGAGCAGCAGGAGGAGGCAGACAGGGGCTCAGTCCTGGCAGAGAAAGAGACTGAGGAGAGGGACTCAGCTGGGGAGCTCGAGCTTTCTCAGTGCAAAGATGAGGAAAACACAGAGCTGTCCCAAGGAGAAACCAACAGACACCAGGAAGGGTCCCAAGGAAAAGCCTGCATTGAGCAGGAGCTGTCCCTGGAAGAAGCCAGGGACGACCAGGAAGGGTCCCAAGGGGAAGCCTGCATTGAGCAGGAGCTGTCCCTAGAAAAAGACAGGAATGACCAGGACGTATTGCAAGGGGAAGCCTGCATTGAGCAGGAGATATCCGTAGAAGAGAGCAATGACCAGGATGTGTTCCAAGGGGAAGCCTGCACTGAGCAGGAGCTATCCCTCGAAAAAGACAGCAATAACCAGGATGTATTGCAAGGGGAAGCCTGCATTGGGCAGGAGCTGTCCCTAGAAAAAGACAGCAATTACCAGGATGTGTTCCAAGGGGAAGCCTGCATTGGGCAGGAGCTGCCCCTGGAAGAAGGTAGGAACGACCAGGATATGTTCCATGGGGAAGCCTGCATTGAGCAGGAGCTATCCCTAGAAGAAGCCAGGATTGACCAAGAAGGGTCCCAAGGGGAAGCCTGCATTGAGCAGGAGCTGTCCCTAGAAGAAGGTACGAACGACTAGGATGTGTTCCAAGGGGAAGCCTGCATTGAGCAGGAGCTGCCCCTGGAAGAAGCCAGTGATGAGCAGGAAGGGTTCCAAGAGGAAGCCAGCACTGAGCAGGAGCCGTCTGTAGATGGAGCCGGTAGGTTTCAGGATGTGTCCCAAGAGGAAGCCTGCATTGAGCAGGAGCTCTCCCCAGAAGAAGCCGGTAGCTACCACGAGCTCTCCGATTGGGATGAATCCATTGCGGAAGAGCTCTCCCTAGGAGAAGCCAGCAGCTACCTAGAAGTTTCTGACTGGGAAGAAGGCACGGAGAAAGGCCTTTCTCAAGGACAAGTCGGTAGCTCCCAAAATCTCTCTGACTGGGAGGAAGACAGCGAGCATGAGCTGTCCCATGGAGATGTCAGTAGCTACCAAGAAGTGTCTGACTGGGAAGAGTCCATTGGCCAGGAGGTTTCTGAAGAGGAAGACTCCGTTGGTCAGGAGGTTTCCAAAGGGAATGGCAAGAGGCCTTCAGCTCAGTCCAGCTGGGAAAATGACAGTGACCGAGACCCGATGCAGGACAGCTGGGAACAGAACATTGGGGACAAGCCCTTGCTGCAGGAGGAGGACGAGTGGGATGGAGTGAGCCTCCTCGAGCTCCGTGAAGAAGACAGAGAGCTGGGAGGTTTGGCAGGAGGCAGGCTCCCAGTGCCTGCCCCTCGCGAGGCCTGGGTTGAGCATGGGCCATCTGAGCCGTGCCCCCAAGCGCCGCTCTGTGCCTCGCCTCCCCAGCTGGGAGCCCAGGCCCTCAGGCAGCAGCTGAGTCCCCGCAAGAAACGTCCCTCCCGCCTCGGGCGGGCGCTGCGGATGCTGCGCGGCCTATTCCGCTGCTCCTGCCTGGCGCCACGGCCCGAGGATTAGGGCTGCGGCCGGCGCCAGCCCGGGCCCCCTGGACGGCAGCTGGCTGGCAGCCTGCCCCACATCCTGGGGGAGCCACACGGGCTGCCTTTGCCTGGACATGTCCCTGCAGCCTCAGCAATCCCTGGCTGCTTTGGAGCATCCCAAGCCACTCTCCCCAAGAGCAAATATTACCCATGTGGCCAGCCTCAGACCAGTATCCACACGGGACACTTGGTGCCAGGTGGCTCAGCGGTGAAGGCCAGAGACTCATCAGGGTGGGAAGAGACCTTGAAAGTCATCCAGTCCCACCGTCACCCTGGCATCACCATCATCACCCTGAAACCATGTCCCCACGTGCCACATCCAGACAAGACTTGAACACTTCCAGAGACAGTGACTCTACCACCTCCCTGAGCAACTTCTTGCAATCGATTCCTGACCACTCTGCCAGGGAAAAGTTGTTTGGAATATTTAATCTGTACCTCCCCTGGTGGAATCCAAGGCCATTTCCTCTCATCCTGAAAGGACTACGTGCTGATCCTTTGGGATTTTATCCATGAGGAATGGGCGCAGACAGGAGGTATTGCTCCCAGGACTCCACTGCATGGCTTCACCAAACAATTCTTCCAAAACAGAGGGAAGTTGGCTTTAAGAAATAGTGGCAGTAGTGAAAAGCAAAACAAAACAAAACAAAACAAACAAACAAAAAAAACCAAACCAAAACAAAACCCCTAAAAACAACACAAAACACAAAAAAATCCACAAAAAGAAAAATAATAGGAATAGGACTAATAATAATACAAAGAAGATGAAGAAAATGAAGAAATAGTGGTAGTAAATAAGAAAAAGAAGTAAACTTAAGAATAAGAGCAAGAAAAAAAAGAATAATAATAAGAATGAGAATAAGAGTGAGAATAAGAGCAAGAATAAGAATAGGATTAAGAATAAGAATAAGAATAGGAAAAAGGAAAAGAAAAAATAAGAAGAAAAAGAATAGGAAAAAGCATAAGAATAAGAATAAAAATAAGAATTAAAAAAATAAGAATGAGAATGAGAATGAGAATGAGAATAAGAAGAAGAAGAAAAAGAATAAGAATAAGAATAAGAATAAGAATAAGAATAAGAATAGAAACAAGACAAAGTAAAAAGAATAAATCTAAGACTAAGTTGATGTAGAAGAAGAGAGAGGAGTAAAAGTAAATACTAAGAAGAAGGAGAAGAAGCATGGGGATCAGAAGAAGAAGAAGAAGAGGCTAAAGAAGAAGATTAAATAGTAGGAGTAACAAATTATTATTATTAGAACAATAATATCAAGTTAAAATACACATCCACACATCCTCTAGCATCACAGAAAGGTTTAATTTGGGAAGGACCTCAAACCTTTCTATCTCTCTCCTTCACAATTCTTGTTAAATAAAATCCACGTTCAATAAAATCTGTATGTTGTCATCATATGGTCTCATTTGAACCTTAATTTGGGCAGAGGCATCTCTCCCTAATCCAATCCTAACAGTTATTAAATGAGTATCACTCGGCTTCATCTCATTGTTTCACTTCAGGCAAACCTGACAAATGTATCTCTTCCAGGGAGGGGGCATCCACAAAGCCTCTGGGAAACCTATGCCAATGCCTCACCAGCCTCACAGAAGAGAATGTCTTCCTGCTATTTAATCCATATCTGTTTCAGTTAAAGGCCACTGCCCTTTCTTCTATCATCACTACATATGCCTGTGAAAAGTCTCTCTCCATCATTCTTGTAGGGGGCCCTCTTAGGTACTGGCAAGGGTTCTAAGGTTTCCCTGGGGTCTTCTCTTCCCTAGGCTGAACAACGCTAACACTCCCAACCTGTCTTCAAAGCAGAGGTTCTCCAACGCTCTTAGGAACCCTCAGTGGCTCTCCTCTGAACTCATTCTAACAGGCCCGCATCCCTTATCCTGGGGCCCCCAGACACAGAGGTAGTGGTGCGGGTGAGATTTCAAACAATGGACTAGAGGGCCACAATTACCTCCCTTGACCTGCAGCTCTTTGCTCCTTTCCATGCAGCTCAGCCCACGGGTGGCTTTTTGGGCTGGCAGCACAGATTGTTGGCTCACGCTGAGCTTCTCCTCCATCAGCACCCCCAAGTCCTTCTCCTCAGCCCCTGCCCCACTCAGCTTCCTGTCCCCTGCAAACCCTGTGCTGAGAGGGAGCTCCATGCACTCTCTGTGTCACTGGCGAAGCCATTCAAGAGCCCCAGGGCCAAGGCCAGAGCCCTGATGGACGCTCCTCGTCCCCAGCCTCCACCTGGGCATGGAGCCACTGACCACAGCTCCCCAGCTGCCTCCATCTGGCCAATTCTTCATGCCCTGCATAGCCCACCCTCCAAAGGCAGGGCTGTGCAGTGTGGGGCTTGAGGTGTCGTGTGGCACTGTGTCCAAAGCCTCACAGGGGCTCTGGGCACATCAGGATTGTCAGAGACTGAAATGTTATGGGTAAGGACTTAAACATTGTTACAAAGGAGTTTTGCCCATTATGGCAAAACTGTATAAAGAGGCTGAGACTCCCCAAGCCCACCTCTCCTTCACCTGACTGCAGCTTTGGGCTGGGACTTAAGCTGCCTAACAGAACTTGAGATAGCATGACGGCGACATTAGTGCTCAGTTACCTCTGGTCTAGGAACAAGGAAACAAGACTAAGGGAGGAGAAGGTACCCCACAAGAAAGCCAAACGCAGAAGCTGTCCTGAAAATCAGCTTGGGCTGGATTCAGCCTGGGGAGGCCATAGCCCACAGGCTCATCTGCTGAGGCCAGGTTTGCACACACTCCCTGTCTTGGTTTGAAAGACAGGTGTCTGCTAAGGAAGGCAGGAGCCTCCCTTGGAATGGCAGATGCAACCCCCCCTTCCCTCCGAGTTATTATAATTTTGAAATCAAGGGGCTTTTAGGCAAAGATGTGGGAAAATAGGAAGAACAGTTCTTTACTATGATAGATCTCTATGTGTATAACCAGTCAAGCAAACAGCAACAATTCTGGCAGTAGCAGCAAACAATCCCAAGCCCAGTGCCAGCCCTCTGGGCTGTCGGGCCCTTTCCCCTGGGGTGCAGTTCCGCTCGCAGCCGGCAGGGGCGCTGGCGGCTCCCGGTGAGCAGGGCAGGTGCGATGGTTCCCCCGCGGCTGCAGGGGGCGCTCCGGAGCGAGCTCGGGGAGCACGCGGCCCTGGTGGCCTGGGATGCCGGGAAGGGATGGGACAAAGGCTTCGCAAAGCCCTGGGCAGCCGATCCCGGTGTCCGGCCGGACCCTGGGCAACAGCAGGCTGGAGCGGCAGGCTGGAGCGGCAGGGACGAGCACAAATCCTGGGTGGCAGGCGAGATGTATCCAAAGCGCGGAGCTGCGGTGGGAGCCCCCCGGAGGTCTGGGCAGGCAGGATGAGCAGGGCTACAAGGTAGCGAAGGCTCAAAGCAATGGTGGGGGCAGGGAAGGCGGGCTTTGGATCCCGGGGTTTCTCTGGCAGAAGGAAAAGCAGCCAAAGAAAGCAGCCTCCCTCTCTGTCCAAACGCCGGGGACCGACTGTCCACACACCCAGGCAAAACAAAAGAGTAGCCAGATGCACCCCACCCCCATCGCCAGCTCTTTTGTTTGATGAAATATGCAGCCATTTGTCCCCCCAGCAACACATATGGGGAAAATTCCTGTAACAGAAAAAAACCCAGCAGAGCTCCTAAAACCCCAACAGTCCCCCACAACCAAGAAGGGAGGAGGAGGGTTTTGGGGCTGTGGCGTGACCTCTGGTCAGAGGCACTGAACACCCATCCTCCCTCACACAAACTGGCTCAGCTGTAAAACCCCCCACCCTGGGAAGGCCACATCCATGAGAAATTCACATGACGGGCAGCTGAGCAGGTGTCATAATCCATCAAAGACCCCCAAAGCGCTCCCCAGACTCATTGCTGAGGCCTTGCAGCAGAGCATCACACGCCATGCAAAGGGATACAACAGATCCAGAGTCTGTTGCAAGAGACTGTGTCAAGCTTGCCCCCCACCAGGGCAGGTACCTGGGCGTTCCCACCTGGCCCAAACGTACGTCAATCCCCCAAACTCCATGTTTCCAGGGAACCCTTACCGCCAAGAAGCCCTGATGGAGAGCATCAACAGAATGCCATTGGCATCCTCAGAGTGGTGATGTTTTTAAATCTGTCTCTGTCACTCTCTTTGTCTGCCCCCACCTCTTTTCTATTTCTTTCTCTTTCTCTCTCTTTCTCTCTCTCTCTCTCTCTCTCACTTACTGTTCAATAAAACCCATACTACTGACTTTGGCATATGGCCTCATTTGCACCTTAATTCAGGCCAAAGCATTTCTGACAAGTTTAATGACGGGATCATAACAAGGGTCTAGAAGCCCGCAAGCCTGGGGGCTGCTCCATGCCACTTCCAGTGGCTTCAGCTGTCAAAGGGGTGCCAGGTGTGGCCCTTTGTGACACAGGCGCCTTGTGTCAGGGCCCTGGATGATGTGGGACATTGTGGTGCCCAGAGGCCCTTGTGACACGGTAGAGCCCCGCCCTGCCCTGCCAGGGGGTATCCAAGGGGCGCAGAGCCCTGGGGAGCCCAGTCCCGCCAGAGCCGCTCTCGCAGGAGGAAGCAGCTCCCGGGATTCCTGTGCGTCAGACAGCGTCAGACGTGAAGGAGGACCACGTGAACCCCAACTCACAGCCCCCCAGCCCCTTGCCCGGCTGGCTGCCAGACCAGGCCCTCAGTGGGCAGTGGCTGGGGGCAGGCAGCAGCTCAGGCCTGCCCCTGTCGGACACTGAGGAGGAGGGGGCCTTTGTCAACATGGACGAAGAGTGGGAATACGACTCGGATCAAGAGCTTTCCCAGTGGGGAGGCCTTAGTGGCCAAGAACTTTGCCTCTGGGAAGAAGTGACAATCCAAGAGTTTTACCAAGGGCAAGAAGTGACGATCCAGGAAGTTTCCCCATGGGGAGTTGTGACACACCAAGAGTTGCATCAGAGGGAGGTAGGTATGAAAGTCCAGTGGGGGGATGGCACACAGCAAGAGCTGTACTACTGGGAGGAAAGTGTGACCGTCCAGGAGCTGTACCCATGGGAGGAAGAGGATGAGATATGCCAAGAATGGTCCCAGTGGGAAGAAGACCTGACATGCCAAGAGCTGTCCCAGTGGGAAGGGGAGGGACACCAGGAACTGTCTCCTTTGGAAGAAGATGTGCAAGGCCACCTGCACATGTACCAATGGGAAGGAGACAAGAGACAGCCAGAGTTGCCCCAAGTGGGAGACAACAGGGACAAGGAGCTATCACAAGGAAAAGACTACAATGTCCAGGAGCTAGCCCGGTGGGAAAAAGACAGGAGTGACCAAAAGCTGCCCCAATGGGAAGGAAGTGTCAGTGACAAGATCTGGGACAAACCCTTGTACCCAGAGAAGGATGAGGATGCCCAGGAGGGGCCCGCCTCTCCCAGCAGCGTGGGCACCCAGGTGGCAGGAGAGGCAGCCCATGAGCTGCCCAGCGCCTCTCCTGCCCCAGGGAGTCCCACAGAGGACGAGCTGGCAGCCGCTGCTGCTCCAGCTGGAGCTGCTGAGGAGGAGGAGGAGCCTCCCGAGCCTCTGCCTGCCGAGGTGGAAAAGGCACCAGCTTCTCCTGGCCTCACGGAGGAGGTGCCATCGGCAGCGCCAGAGAGCCCAGTCCCTGCTCCACGCAGCCCCCCAGGCTACAGCCAGGCTCTGCTGGACTTGGCGTGGCACATCAGCCATGAGGTGGTGCGAGAGGCTGTGCTTGAGGCCCAGGCATCTGGCCAGCAGCCAGAGGAACAGAGGGACCTGGAGCAAAGCACAGCTGCAGAACTAGAAGCAGCAGCTCCAGAAGAAAAGCAAGAGAGCCCCATCTCTGGCCTGCACAGCCCCTGCTGCACCCCCAGCGCCTCGCCCAGCCCACTGGGAGCCCAAGCCCTCAGTGAGCAGCAGGAGGAGGCAGACAGGGGCTCAGTCCTGGCAGAGAAAGAGACTGAGGAGAGGGACTCAGCTGGGGAGCTCGAGCTTTCTCAGTGCAAAGATGAGGAAAACACAGAGCTGTCCCAAGGAGAAACCAACAGACACCAGGAAGGGTCCCAAGGAAAAGCCTGCATTGAGCAGGAGCTGTCCCTGGAAGAAGCCAGGGACGACCAGGAAGGGTCCCAAGGGGAAGCCTGCATTGAGCAGGAGCTGTCCCTAGAAAAAGACAGGAATGACCAGGACGTATTGCAAGGGGAAGCCTGCATTGAGCAGGAGATATCCGTAGAAGAGAGCAATGACCAGGATGTGTTCCAAGGGGAAGCCTGCACTGAGCAGGAGCTATCCCTCGAAAAAGACAGCAATAACCAGGATGTATTGCAAGGGGAAGCCTGCATTGGGCAGGAGCTGTCCCTAGAAAAAGACAGCAATTACCAGGATGTGTTCCAAGGGGAAGCCTGCATTGGGCAGGAGCTGCCCCTGGAAGAAGGTAGGAACGACCAGGATATGTTCCATGGGGAAGCCTGCATTGAGCAGGAGCTGCCCCTGGAAGAAGCCAGTGATGAGCAGGAAGGGTTCCAAGAGGAAGCCAGCACTGAGCAGGAGCCGTCTGTAGATGGAGCCGGTAGGTTTCAGGATGTGTCCCAAGAGGAAGCCTGCATTGAGCAGGAGCTCTCCCCAGAAGAAGCCGGTAGCTACCACGAGCTCTCCGATTGGGATGAATCCATTGCGGAAGAGCTCTCCCTAGGAGAAGCCAGCAGCTACCTAGAAGTTTCTGACTGGGAAGAAGGCACGGAGAAAGGCCTTTCTCAAGGACAAGTCGGTAGCTCCCAAAATCTCTCTGACTGGGAGGAAGACAGCGAGCATGAGCTGTCCCATGGAGATGTCAGTAGCTACCAAGAAGTGTCTGACTGGGAAGAGTCCATTGGCCAGGAGGTTTCTGAAGAGGAAGACTCCGTTGGTCAGGAGGTTTCCAAAGGGAATGGCAAGAGGCCTTCAGCTCAGTCCAGCTGGGAAAATGACAGTGACCGAGACCTGATGCAGGACAGCTGGGAACAGAACATTGGGGACAAGCCCTTGCTGCAGGAGGAGGACGAGTGGGATGGAGTGAGCCTCCTCGAGCTCCGTGAAGAAGACAGAGAGCTGGGAGGTTTGGCAGGAGGCAGGCTCCCAGTGCCTGCCCCTCGCGAGGCCTGGGTTGAGCATGGGCCATCTGAGCCGTGCCCCCAGGCGCCGCTCTGTGCCTCGCCTCCCCAGCTGGGAGCCCAGGCCCTCAGGCAGCAGCTGAGTCCCCGCAAGAAACGTCCCTCCCGCCTCGGGCGGGCGCTGCGGATGCTGCGCAGCCTATTCCGCTGCTCCTGCCTGGCGCCACGGCCCGAGGATTAGGGCTGCGGCCGGCGCCAGCCCGGGCCCCCTGGACGGCAGCTGGCTGGCAGCCTGCCCCACATCCTGGGGGAGCCACACGGGCTGCCCTTGCCTGGACATGTCCCTGCAGCCTCAGCAATCCCTGGCTGCTTTGGAGCATCCCAAGCCACTCTCCCCAAGAGCAAATATTACCCATGTGGCCAGCCTCAGACCAGTATCCACACGGGACACTTGGTGCCAGGTGGCTCAGCGGTGAAGGCCAGACACTCATCAGGGTGGGAAGAGACCTTGAAAGTCATCCAGTCCCACCGTCACCCTGGCATCACCATCATCACCCTGAAACCATGTCCCCACGTGCCACATCCAGACAAGACTTGAACACTTCCAGAGACAGTGACTCTACCACCTCCCTGAGCAACTTCTTGCAATCGATTCCTGACCACTCTGTCAGGGAAAAGTTGTTTGGAATATTTAATCTGTACCTCCCCTGGTGGAATCCAAGGCCATTTCCTCTCATCCTGAAAGGACTACGTGCTGATCCTTTGGGATTTTATCCATGAGGAATGGGCGCAGACAGGAGGTATTGCTCCCAGGACTCCACTGCATGGCTTCACCAAACAATTCTTCCAAAACAGAGGGAAGTTGGCTTTAAGAAATAGTGGCAGTAGTGAAAAGCAAAACAAAACAAAACAAAACAAACAAACAAAAAAAACCAAACCAAAACAAAACCCCTAAAAACAACACAAAACACAAAAAAATCCACAAAAAGAAAAATAATAGGAATAGGACTAATAATAATACAAAGAAGATGAAGAAAATGAAGAAATAGTGGTAGTAAATAAGAAAAAGAAGTAAACTTAAGAATAAGAGCAAGAAAAAAAAGAATAAGAATAAGAATGAGAATAAGAGTGAGAATAAGAGCAAGAATAAGAATAGGATTAAGAATAAGAATAAGAATAGGAAAAAGGAAAAGAAAAAATAATAAGAAAAAGAATAGGAAAAAGCATAAGAATAAGAATAAAAATAAGAATTAAAAAAATAAGAATGAGAATGAGAATGAGAATGAGAATAAGAAGAAGAAGAAAAAGAATAAGAATAAGAATAAGAATAAGAATAAGAATAAGAATAAGAATAAGAATAAGAATAAGAATAGAAACAAGACAAAGTAAAAAGAATAAATCTAAGACTAAGTTGATGTAGAAGAAGAGAGAGGAGTAAAAGTAAATACTAAGAAGAAGGAGAAGAAGCATGGGGATCAGAAGAAGAAGAAGAAGAGGCTAAAGAAGAAGATTAAATAGTAGGAGTAACAAATTATTATTATTAGAACAATAATATCAAGTTAAAATACACATCCACACATCCTCTAGCATCACAGAAAGGTTTAATTTGGGAAGGACCTCAAACCTTTCTATCTCTCTCCTTCACAATTCTTGTTAAATAAAATCCACGTTCAATAAAATCTGTATGTTGTCATCATATGGTCTCATTTGAACCTTAATTTGGGCAGAGGCATCTCTCCCTAATCCAATCCTAACAGTTATTAAATGAGTATCACTCGGCTTCATCTCATTGTTTCACTTCAGGCAAACCTGACAAATGTATCTCTTCCAGGGAGGGGGCATCCACAAAGCCTCTGGGAAACCTATGCCAATGCCTCACCAGCCTCACAGAAGAGAATGTCTTCCTGCTATTTAATCCATATCTGTTTCAGTTAAAGGCCACTGCCCTTTCTTCTATCATCACTACATATGCCTGTGAAAAGTCTCTCTCCATCATTCTTGTAGGGGGCCCTCTTAGGTACTGGCAAGGGTTCTAAGGTTTCCCTGGGGTCTTCTCTTCCCTAGGCTGAACAACGCTAACACTCCCAACCTGTCTTCAAAGCAGAGGTTCTCCAACGCTCTTAGGAACCCTCAGTGGCTCTCCTCTGAACTCATTCTAACAGGCCCGCATCCCTTATCCTGGGGCCCCCAGACACAGAGGTAGTGGTGCGGGTGAGATTTCAAACAATGGACTAGAGGGCCACAATTACCTCCCTTGACCTGCAGCTCTTTGCTCCTTTCCATGCAGCTCAGCCCACGGGTGGCTTTTTGGGCTGGCAGCACAGATTGTTGGCTCACGCTGAGCTTCTCCTCCATCAGCACCCCCAAGTCCTTCTCCTCAGCCCCTGCCCCACTCAGCTTCCTGTGCCCTGTAAACCCTGTGCTGAGAGGGAGCTCCATGCACTCTCTGTGTCACTGGCGAAGCCATTCAAGAGCCCCAGGGCCAAGGCCAGAGCCCTGATGGACGCTCCTCGTCCCCAGCCTCCACCTGGGCATGGAGCCACTGACCACAGCTCCCCAGCTGCCTCCATCTGGCCAAGTCTTCATGCCCTGCATAGCCCACCCTCCAAAGGCAGGGCTGTGCAGTGTGGGGCTTGAGGTGTCGTGTGGCACTGTGTCCAAAGCCTCACAGGGGCTCTGGGCACATCAGGATTGTCAGAGACTGAAATGTTATGGGTAAGGACTTAAACATTGTTACAAAGGAGTTTTGCCCATTATGGCAAAACTGTATAAAGAGGCTGAGACTCCCCAAGCCCACCTCTCCTTCACCTGACTGCAGCTTTGGGCTGGGACTTAAGCTGCCTGACAGAACTTGAGATAGCATGACGGCGACATTAGTGCTCAGTTACCTCTGGTCTAGGAACAAGGAAACAAGACTAAGGGAGGAGAAGGTAGCCACAAGAAAGCCAAACGCAGAAGCTGTCCTGAAAATCAGCTTGGGCTGGATTCAGCCTGGGGAGGCCATAGCCCACAGGCTCATCTGCTGAGGCCAGGTTTGCACACACTCCCTGTCTTGGTTTGAAAGACAGGTGTCTGCTAAGGAAGGCAGGAGCCTCCCTTGGAATGGCAGATGCAACCCCCCCTTCCCTCCGAGTTATTATAATTTTGAAATCAAGGGGCTTTTAGGCAAAGATGTGGGAAAATAGGAAGAACAGTTCTTTACTATGATAGATCTCTATGTGTATAACCAGTCAAGCAAACAGCAACAATTCTGGCAGTAGCAGCAAACAATCCCAAGCCCAGTGCCAGCCCTCTGGGCTGTCGGGCCCTTTCCCCTGGGGTGCAGTTCCGCTCGCAGCCGGCAGGGGCGCTGGCGGCTCCCGGTGAGCAGGGCAGGTGCGATGGTTCCCCCGCGGCTGCAGGGGGCGCTCCGGAGCGAGCTCGGGGAGCACGCGGCCCTGGTGGCCTGGGATGCCGGGAAGGGATGGGACAAAGGCTTCGCAAAGCCCTGGGCAGCCGATCCCGGTGTCCGGCCGGACCCTGGGCAACAGCAGGCTGGAGCGGCAGGCTGGAGCGGCAGGGACGAGCACAAATCCTGGGTGGCAGGCGAGATGTATCCAAAGCGCGGAGCTGCGGTGGGAGCCCCCCGGAGGTCTGGGCAGGCAGGATGAGCAGGGCTACAAGGTAGCGAAGGCTCAAAGCAATGGTGGGGGCAGGGAAGGCGGGCTTTGGATCCCGGGGTTTCTCTGGCAGAAGGAAAAGCAGCCAAAGAAAGCAGCCTCCCTCTCTGTCCAAACGCCGGGGACCGACTGTCCACACACCCAGGCAAAACAAAAGAGTAGCCAGATGCACCCCACCCCCATCGCCAGCTCTTTTGTTTGATGAAATATGCAGCCATTTGTCCCCCCAGCAACACATATGGGGAAAATTCCTGTAACAGAAAAAAAACCAGCAGAGCTCCTAAAACCCCAACAGTCCCCCACAACCAAGAAGGGAGGAGGAGGGTTTTGGGGCTGTGGCGTGACCTCTGGTCAGAGGCACTGAACACCCATCCTCCCTCACACAAACTGGCTCAGCTGTAAAACCCCCCACCCTTGGATCCATGAGAAATTCACATGACGGGCAGCTGAGCAGGTGTCATAATCCATCAAAGACCCCCAAAGCGCTCCCCAGACTCACTGCTGAGGCCTTGCAGCAGAGCATCACACGCCATGCAAAGGGATACAACAGATCCAGAGTCTGTTGCAAGAGACTGTGTCAAACTTGCCCCCCACCAGGGCAGGTACCTGGGCGTTCCCACCTGGCCCAAACGTACGTCAATCCCCCAAACTCCATGTTTCCAGGGAACCCTTACCGCCAAGAAGCCCTGATGGAGAGCATCAACAGAATGCCATTGGCATCCTCAGAGTGGTGATGTTTTTAAATCTGTCTCTGTCACTCTCTTTGTCTGCCCCCACCTCTTTTCTATTTCTTTCTCTTTCTCTCTCTTTCTCTCTCTCTCTCTCTCTCTCTCACTTACTGTTCAATAAAACCCATACTACTGACTTTGGCATATGGCCTCATTTGCACCTTAATTCAGGCCAAAGCATTTCTGACAAGTTTAATGACGGGATCATAACAAGGGTCTAGAAGCCCGCAAGCCTGGGGGCTGCTCCATGCCACTTCCAGTGGCTTCAGCTGTCAAAGGGGTGCCAGGTGTGGCCCTTTGTGACACAGGCGCCTTGTGTCAGGGCCCTGGATGATGTGGGACATTGTGGTGCCCAGAGGCCCTTGTGACACGGTAGAGCCCCGCCCTGCCCTGCCAGGGGGTATCCAAGGGGCGCAGAGCCCTGGGGAGCCCAGTCCCGCCAGAGCCGCTCTCGCAGGAGGAAGCAGCTCCCGGGATTCCTGTGCGTCAGACAGCGTCAGACGTGAAGGAGGACCACGTGAACCCCAACTCACAGCCCCCCAGCCCCTTGCCCGGCTGGCTGCCAGACCAGGCCCTCAGTGGGCAGTGGCTGGGGGCAGGCAGCAGCTCAGGCCTGCCCCTGTCGGACACTGAGGAGGAGGGGGCCTTTGTCAACATGGACGAAGAGTGGGAATACGACTCGGATCAAGAGCTTTCCCAGTGGGGAGGCCTTAGTGGCCAAGAACTTTGCCTCTGGGAAGAAGTGACAATCCAAGAGTTTTACCGAGGGCAAGAAGTGACGATCCAGGAAGTTTCTCCATGGGGAGTTGTGACACACCAAGAGTTGCATCAGAGGGAGGTAGGTATGAAAGTCCAGTGGGGGGATGGCACACAGCAAGAGCTGTACTACTGGGAGGAAAGTGTGACCGTCCAGGAGCTGTACCCATGGGAGGAAGAGGATGAGATATGCCAAGAATGGTCCCAGTGGGAAGAAGACCTGACATGCCAAGAGCTGTCCCAGTGGGAAGGGGAGGGAGACCAGGAACTGTCTCCTTTGGAAGAAGATGTGCAAGGCCACCTGCACATGTACCAATGGGAAGGAGACAAGAGACAGCCAGAGTTGCCCCAAGTGGGAGACAACAGGGACAAGGAGCTATCACAAGGAAAAGACTACAATGTCCAGGAGCTAGCCCGGTGGGAAAAAGACAGGAGTGACCAAAAGCTGCCCCAATGGGAAGGAAGTGTCAGTGACAAGATGTGGGACAAACCCTTGTACCCAGAGAAGGATGAGGATGCCCAGGAGGGGCCCGCCTCTCCCAGCAGCGTGGGCACCCAGGTGGCAGGAGAGGCAGCCCATGAGCTGCCCAGCGCCTCTCCTGCCCCAGGGAGTCCCACAGAGGACGAGCTGGCAGCCGCTGCTGCTCCAGCTGGAGCTGCTGAGGAGGAGGAGGAGCCTCCCGAGCCTCTGCCTGCCGAGGTGGAAAAGGCACCAGCTTCTCCTGGCCTCACGGAGGAGGTGCCATCGGCAGCGCCAGAGAGCCCAGTCCCTGCTCCACGCAGCCCCCCAGGCTACAGCCAGGCTCTGCTGGACTTGGCGTGGCACATCAGCCATGAGGTGGTGCGAGAGGCTGTGCTTGAGGCCCAGGCATCTGGCCAGCAGCCAGAGGAACAGAGGGACCTGGAGCAAAGCACAGCTGCAGAACTAGAAGCAGCAGCTCCAGAAGAAAAGCAAGAGAGCCCCATCTCTGGCCTGCACAGCCCCTGCTGCACCCCCAGCGCCTCGCCCAGCCCACTGGGAGCCCAAGCCCTCAGTGAGCAGCAGGAGGAGGCAGACAGGGGCTCAGTCCTGGCAGAGAAAGAGACTGAGGAGAGGGACTCAGCTGGGGAGCTCGAGCTTTCTCAGTGCAAAGATGAGGAAAACACAGAGCTGTCCCAAGGAGAAACCAACAGACACCAGGAAGGGTCCCAAGGAAA
This sequence comes from Coloeus monedula, assembly GCF_965178545.1. Classification (NCBI taxonomy): domain Eukaryota; kingdom Metazoa; phylum Chordata; class Aves; order Passeriformes; family Corvidae; genus Coloeus; species Coloeus monedula. The sequence continues at coordinate 14,671,111 of NC_138822.1, read as the reverse complement.
AGCCTGCATTGAGCAGGAGCTGTCCCTGGAAGAAGCCAGGGACGACCAGGAAGGGTCCCAAGGGGAAGCCTGCATTGAGCAGGAGCTGTCCCTAGAAAAAGACAGGAATGACCAGGACGTATTGCAAGGGGAAGCCTGCACTGAGCAGGAGCTATCCCTCGAAAAAGACAGCAATAACCAGGATGTATTGCAAGGGGAAGCCTGCATTGGGCAGGAGCTGTCCCTAGAAAAAGACAGCAATTACCAGGATGTGTTCCAAGGGGAAGCCTGCATTGGGCAGGAGCTGCCCCTGGAAGAAGGTAGGAACGACCAGGATATGTTCCATGGGGAAGCCTGCATTGAGCAGGAGCTATCCCTAGAAGAAGCCAGGATTGACCAAGAAGGGTCCCAAGGGGAAGCCTGCATTGAGCAGGAGCTGTCCCTAGAAGAAGGTACGAACGACTAGGATGTGTTCCAAGGGGAAGCCTGCATTGAGCAGGAGCTGCCCCTGGAAGAAGCCAGTGATGAGCAGGAAGGGTTCCAAGAGGAAGCCAGCACTGAGCAGGAGCCGTCTGTAGATGGAGCCGGTAGGTTTCAGGATGTGTCCCAAGAGGAAGCCTGCATTGAGCAGGAGCTCTCCCCAGAAGAAGCCGGTAGCTACCACGAGCTCTCCGATTGGGATGAATCCATTGCGGAAGAGCTCTCCCTAGGAGAAGCCAGCAGCTACCTAGAAGTTTCTGACTGGGAAGAAGGCACGGAGAAAGGCCTTTCTCAAGGACAAGTCGGTAGCTCCCAAAATCTCTCTGACTGGGAGGAAGACAGCGAGCATGAGCTGTCCCATGGAGATGTCAGTAGCTACCAAGAAGTGTCTGACTGGGAAGAGTCCATTGGCCAGGAGGTTTCTGAAGAGGAAGACTCCGTTGGTCAGGAGGTTTCCAAAGGGAATGGCAAGAGGCCTTCAGCTCAGTCCAGCTGGGAAAATGACAGTGACCGAGACCCGATGCAGGACAGCTGGGAACAGAACATTGGGGACAAGCCCTTGCTGCAGGAGGAGGACGAGTGGGATGGAGTGAGCCTCCTCGAGCTCCGTGAAGAAGACAGAGAGCTGGGAGGTTTGGCAGGAGGCAGGCTCCCAGTGCCTGCCCCTCGCGAGGCCTGGGTTGAGCATGGGCCATCTGAGCCGTGCCCCCAAGCGCCGCTCTGTGCCTCGCCTCCCCAGCTGGGAGCCCAGGCCCTCAGGCAGCAGCTGAGTCCCCGCAAGAAACGTCCCTCCCGCCTCGGGCGGGCGCTGCGGATGCTGCGCGGCCTATTCCGCTGCTCCTGCCTGGCGCCACGGCCCGAGGATTAGGGCTGCGGCCGGCGCCAGCCCGGGCCCCCTGGACGGCAGCTGGCTGGCAGCCTGCCCCACATCCTGGGGGAGCCACACGGGCTGCCTTTGCCTGGACATGTCCCTGCAGCCTCAGCAATCCCTGGCTGCTTTGGAGCATCCCAAGCCACTCTCCCCAAGAGCAAATATTACCCATGTGGCCAGCCTCAGACCAGTATCCACACGGGACACTTGGTGCCAGGTGGCTCAGCGGTGAAGGCCAGACACTCATCAGGGTGGGAAGAGACCTTGAAAGTCATCCAGTCCCACCGTCACCCTGGCATCACCATCATCACCCTGAAACCATGTCCCCACGTGCCACATCCAGACAAGACTTGAACACTTCCAGAGACAGTGACTCTACCACCTCCCTGAGCAACTTCTTGCAATCGATTCCTGACCACTCTGCCAGGGAAAAGTTGTTTGGAATATTTAATCTGTACCTCCCCTGGTGGAATCCAAGGCCATTTCCTCTCATCCTGAAAGGACTACGTGCTGATCCTTTGGGATTTTATCCATGAGGAATGGGCGCAGACAGGAGGTATTGCTCCCAGGACTCCACTGCATGGCTTCACCAAACAATTCTTCCAAAACAGAGGGAAGTTGGCTTTAAGAAATAGTGGCAGTAGTGAAAAGCAAAACCAAACCAAACCAAACCAAACCAAACCAAACCAAAAAACCCTAAAACCAACACAAAACACAAAAAAAATCCACAAAAAGAAAAATAATAGGAATAGGACTAATAATAATACAAAGAAGATGAAGAAAATGAAGAAATAGTGGTAGTAAATAAGAAAAAGAAGTAAACTTAAGAATAAGAGCAAGAAAAAAAAGAATAATAATAAGAATGAGAATAAGAGTGAGAATAAGAGCAAGAATAAGAATAGGATTAAGAATAAGAATAAGAATAGGAAAAAGGAAAAGAAAAAATAATAAGAAAAAGAATAGGAAAAAGCATAAGAATAAGAATAAAAATAAGAATTAAAAAAATAAGAATGAGAATGAGAATGAGAATGAGAATAAGAAGAAGAAGAAAAAGAATAAGAATAAGAATAAGAATAAGAATAAGAATAAGAATAGAAACAAGACAAAGTAAAAAGAATAAATCTAAGACTAAGTTGATGTAGAAGAAGAGAGAGGAGTAAAAGTAAATACTAAGAAGAAGGAGAAGAAGCATGGGGATCAGAAGAAGAAGAAGAAGAGGCTAAAGAAGAAGATTAAATAGTAGGAGTAACAAATTATTATTATTAGAACAATAATATCAAGTTAAAATACACATCCACACATCCTCTAGCATCACAGAAAGGTTTAATTTGGGAAGGACCTCAAACCTTTCTATCTCTCTCCTTCACAATTCTTGTTAAATAAAATCCACGTTCAATAAAATCTGTATGTTGTCATCATATGGTCTCATTTGAACCTTAATTTGGGCAGAGGCATCTCTCCCTAATCCAATCCTAACAGTTATTAAATGAGTATCACTCGGCTTCATCTCATTGTTTCACTTCAGGCAAACCTGACAAATGTATCTCTTCCAGGGAGGGGGCATCCACAAAGCCTCTGGGAAACCTATGCCAATGCCTCACCAGCCTCACAGAAGAGAATGTCTTCCTGCTATTTAATCCATATCTGTTTCAGTTAAAGGCCACTGCCCTTTCTTCTATCATCACTACATATGCCTGTGAAAAGTCTCTCTCCATCATTCTTGTAGGGGGCCCTCTTAGGTACTGGCAAGGGTTCTAAGGTTTCCCTGGGGTCTTCTCTTCCCTAGGCTGAACAACGCTAACACTCCCAACCTGTCTTCAAAGCAGAGGTTCTCCAACGCTCTTAGGAACCCTCAGTGGCTCTCCTCTGAACTCATTCTAACAGGCCCGCATCCCTTATCCTGGGGCCCCCAGACACAGAGGTAGTGGTGCGGGTGAGATTTCAAACAATGGACTAGAGGGCCACAATTACCTCCCTTGACCTGCAGCTCTTTGCTCCTTTCCATGCAGCTCAGCCCACGGGTGGCTTTTTGGGCTGGCAGCACAGATTGTTGGCTCACGCTGAGCTTCTCCTCCATCAGCACCCCCAAGTCCTTCTCCTCAGCCCCTGCCCCACTCAGCTTCCTGTGCCCTGTAAACCCTGTGCTGAGAGGGAGCTCCATGCACTCTCTGTGTCACTGGCGAAGCCATTCAAGAGCCCCAGGGCCAAGGCCAGAGCCCTGATGGACGCTCCTCGTCCCCAGCCTCCACCTGGGCATGGAGCCACTGACCACAGCTCCCCAGCTGCCTCCATCTGGCCAAGTCTTCATGCCCTGCATAGCCCACCCTCCAAAGGCAGGGCTGTGCAGTGTGGGGCTTGAGGTGTCGTGTGGCACTGTGTCCAAAGCCTCACAGGGGCTCTGGGCACATCAGGATTGTCAGAGACTGAAATGTTATGGGTAAGGACTTAAACATTGTTACAAAGGAGTTTTGCCCATTATGGCAAAACTGTATAAAGAGGCTGAGACTCCCCAAGCCCACCTCTCCTTCACCTGACTGCAGCTTTGGGCTGGGACTTAAGCTGCCTGACAGAACTTGAGATAGCATGACGGCGACATTAGTGCTCAGTTACCTCTGGTCTAGGAACAAGGAAACAAGACTAAGGGAGGAGAAGGTAGCCACAAGAAAGCCAAACGCAGAAGCTGTCCTGAAAATCAGCTTGGGCTGGATTCAGCCTGGGGAGGCCATAGCCCACAGGCTCATCTGCTGAGGCCAGGTTTGCACACACTCCCTGTCTTGGTTTGAAAGACAGGTGTCTGCTAAGGAAGGCAGGAGCCTCCCTTGGAATGGCAGATGCAACCCCCCCTTCCCTCCGAGTTATTATAATTTTGAAATCAAGGGGCTTTTAGGCAAAGATGTGGGAAAATAGGAAGAACAGTTCTTTACTATGATAGATCTCTATGTGTATAACCAGTCAAGCAAACAGCAACAATTCTGGCAGTAGCAGCAAACAATCCCAAGCCCAGTGCCAGCCCTCTGGGCTCTCGGGCCCTTTCCCCTGGGGTGCAGTTCCGCTCGCAGCCGGCAGGGGCGCTGGCGGCTCCCGGTGAGCAGGGCAGGTGCGATGGTTCCCCCGCGGCTGCAGGGGGCGCTCCGGAGCGAGCTCGGGGAGCACGCGGCCCTGGTGGCCTGGGATGCCGGGAAGGGATGGGACAAAGGCTTCGCAAAGCCCTGGGCAGCCGATCCCGGTGTCCGGCCGGACCCTGGGCAACAGCAGGCTGGAGCGGCAGGCTGGAGCGGCAGGGACGAGCACAAATCCTGGGTGGCAGGCGAGATGTATCCAAAGCGCGGAGCTGCGGTGGGAGCCCCCCGGAGGTCTGGGCAGGCAGGATGAGCAGGGCTACAAGGTAGCGAAGGCTCAAAGCAATGGTGGGGGCAGGGAAGGCGGGCTTTGGATCCCGGGGTTTCTCTGGCAGAAGGAAAAGCAGCCAAAGAAAGCAGCCTCCCTCTCTGTCCAAACGCCGGGGACCGACTGTCCACACACCCAGGCAAAACAAAAGAGTAGCCAGATGCACCCCACCCCCATCGCCAGCTCTTTTGTTTGATGAAATATGCAGCCATTTGTCCCCCCAGCAACACATATGGGGAAAATTCCTGTAACAGAAAAAAAACCAGCAGAGCTCCTAAAACCCCAACAGTCCCCCACAACCAAGAAGGGAGGAGGAGGGTTTTGGGGCTGTGGCGTGACCTCTGGTCAGAGGCACTGAACACCCATCCTCCCTCACACAAACTGGCTCAGCTGTAAAACCCCCCACCCTTGGATCCATGAGAAATTCACATGACGGGCAGCTGAGCAGGTGTCATAATCCATCAAAGACCCCCAAAGCGCTCCCCAGACTCACTGCTGAGGCCTTGCAGCAGAGCATCACACGCCATGCAAAGGGATACAACAGATCCAGAGTCTGTTGCAAGAGACTGTGTCAAACTTGCCCCCCACCAGGGCAGGTACCTGGGCGTTCCCACCTGGCCCAAACGTACGTCAATCCCCCAAACTCCATGTTTCCAGGGAACCCTTACCGCCAAGAAGCCCTGATGGAGAGCATCAACAGAATGCCATTGGCATCCTCAGAGTGGTGATGTTTTTAAATCTGTCTCTGTCACTCTCTTTGTCTGCCCCCACCTCTTTTCTATTTCTTTCTCTTTCTCTCTCTTTCTCTCTCTCTCTCTCTCTCTCTCACTTACTGTTCAATAAAACCCATACTACTGACTTTGGCATATGGCCTCATTTGCACCTTAATTCAGGCCAAAGCATTTCTGACAAGTTTAATGACGGGATCATAACAAGGGTCTAGAAGCCCGCAAGCCTGGGGGCTGCTCCATGCCACTTCCAGTGGCTTCAGCTGTCAAAGGGGTGCCAGGTGTGGCCCTTTGTGACACAGGCGCCTTGTGTCAGGGCCCTGGATGATGTGGGACATTGTGGTGCCCAGAGGCCCTTGTGACACGGTAGAGCCCCGCCCTGCCCTGCCAGGGGGTATCCAAGGGGCGCAGAGCCCTGGGGAGCCCAGTCCCGCCAGAGCCGCTCTCGCAGGAGGAAGCAGCTCCCGGGATTCCTGTGCGTCAGACAGCGTCAGACGTGAAGGAGGACCACGTGAACCCCAACTCACAGCCCCCCAGCCCCTTGCCCGGCTGGCTGCCAGACCAGGCCCTCAGTGGGCAGTGGCTGGGGGCAGGCAGCAGCTCAGGCCTGCCCCTGTCGGACACTGAGGAGGAGGGGGCCTTTGTCAACATGGACGAAGAGTGGGAATACGACTCGGATCAAGAGCTTTCCCAGTGGGGAGGCCTTAGTGGCCAAGAACTTTGCCTCTGGGAAGAAGTGACAATCCAAGAGTTTTACCGAGGGCAAGAAGTGACGATCCAGGAAGTTTCTCCATGGGGAGTTGTGACACACCAAGAGTTGCATCAGAGGGAGGTAGGTATGAAAGTCCAGTGGGGGGATGGCACACAGCAAGAGCTGTACTACTGGGAGGAAAGTGTGACCGTCCAGGAGCTGTACCCATGGGAGGAAGAGGATGAGATATGCCAAGAATGGTCCCAGTGGGAAGAAGACCTGACATGCCAAGAGCTGTCCCAGTGGGAAGGGGAGGGAGACCAGGAACTGTCTCCTTTGGAAGAAGATGTGCAAGGCCACCTGCACATGTACCAATGGGAAGGAGACAAGAGACAGCCAGAGTTGCCCCAAGTGGGAGACAACAGGGACAAGGAGCTATCACAAGGAAAAGACTACAATGTCCAGGAGCTAGCCCGGTGGGAAAAAGACAGGAGTGACCAAAAGCTGCCCCAATGGGAAGGAAGTGTCAGTGACAAGATGTGGGACAAACCCTTGTACCCAGAGAAGGATGAGGATGCCCAGGAGGGGCCCGCCTCTCCCAGCAGCGTGGGCACCCAGGTGGCAGGAGAGGCAGCCCATGAGCTGCCCAGCGCCTCTCCTGCCCCAGGGAGTCCCACAGAGGACGAGCTGGCAGCCGCTGCTGCTCCAGCTGGAGCTGCTGAGGAGGAGGAGGAGCCTCCCGAGCCTCTGCCTGCCGAGGTGGAAAAGGCACCAGCTTCTCCTGGCCTCACGGAGGAGGTGCCATCGGCAGCGCCAGAGAGCCCAGTCCCTGCTCCACGCAGCCCCCCAGGCTACAGCCAGGCTCTGCTGGACTTGGCGTGGCACATCAGCCATGAGGTGGTGCGAGAGGCTGTGCTTGAGGCCCAGGCATCTGGCCAGCAGCCAGAGGAACAGAGGGACCTGGAGCAAAGCACAGCTGCAGAACTAGAAGCAGCAGCTCCAGAAGAAAAGCAAGAGAGCCCCATCTCTGGCCTGCACAGCCCCTGCTGCACCCCCAGCGCCTCGCCCAGCCCACTGGGAGCCCAAGCCCTCAGTGAGCAGCAGGAGGAGGCAGACAGGGGCTCAGTCCTGGCAGAGAAAGAGACTGAGGAGAGGGACTCAGCTGGGGAGCTCGAGCTTTCTCAGTGCAAAGATGAGGAAAACACAGAGCTGTCCCAAGGAGAAACCAACAGACACCAGGAAGGGTCCCAAGGAAAAGCCTGCATTGAGCAGGAGCTGTCCCTGGAAGAAGCCAGGGACGACCAGGAAGGGTCCCAAGGGGAAGCCTGCATTGAGCAGGAGCTGTCCCTAGAAAAAGACAGGAATGACCAGGACGTATTGCAAGGGGAAGCCTGCATTGAGCAGGAGATATCCGTAGAAGAGAGCAATGACCAGGATGTGTTCCAAGGGGAAGCCTGCACTGAGCAGGAGCTATCCCTCGAAAAAGACAGCAATAACCAGGATGTATTGCAAGGGGAAGCCTGCATTGGGCAGGAGCTGTCCCTAGAAAAAGACAGCAATTACCAGGATGTGTTCCAAGGGGAAGCCTGCATTGGGCAGGAGCTGCCCCTGGAAGAAGGTAGGAACGACCAGGATATGTTCCATGGGGAAGCCTGCATTGAGCAGGAGCTATCCCTAGAAGAAGCCAGGATTGACCAAGAAGGGTCCCAAGGGGAAGCCTGCATTGAGCAGGAGCTGTCCCTAGAAGAAGGTACGAACGACTAGGATGTGTTCCAAGGGGAAGCCTGCATTGAGCAGGAGCTGCCCCTGGAAGAAGCCAGTGATGAGCAGGAAGGGTTCCAAGAGGAAGCCAGCACTGAGCAGGAGCCGTCTGTAGATGGAGCCGGTAGGTTTCAGGATGTGTCCCAAGAGGAAGCCTGCATTGAGCAGGAGCTCTCCCCAGAAGAAGCCGGTAGCTACCACGAGCTCTCCGATTGGGATGAATCCATTGCGGAAGAGCTCTCCCTAGGAGAAGCCAGCAGCTACCTAGAAGTTTCTGACTGGGAAGAAGGCACGGAGAAAGGCCTTTCTCAAGGACAAGTCGGTAGCTCCCAAAATCTCTCTGACTGGGAGGAAGACAGCGAGCATGAGCTGTCCCATGGAGATGTCAGTAGCTACCAAGAAGTGTCTGACTGGGAAGAGTCCATTGGCCAGGAGGTTTCTGAAGAGGAAGACTCCGTTGGTCAGGAGGTTTCCAAAGGGAATGGCAAGAGGCCTTCAGCTCAGTCCAGCTGGGAAAATGACAGTGACCGAGACCCGATGCAGGACAGCTGGGAACAGAACATTGGGGACAAGCCCTTGCTGCAGGAGGAGGACGAGTGGGATGGAGTGAGCCTCCTCGAGCTCCGTGAAGAAGACAGAGAGCTGGGAGGTTTGGCAGGAGGCAGGCTCCCAGTGCCTGCCCCTCGCGAGGCCTGGGTTGAGCATGGGCCATCTGAGCCGTGCCCCCAAGCGCCGCTCTGTGCCTCGCCTCCCCAGCTGGGAGCCCAGGCCCTCAGGCAGCAGCTGAGTCCCCGCAAGAAACGTCCCTCCCGCCTCGGGCGGGCGCTGCGGATGCTGCGCGGCCTATTCCGCTGCTCCTGCCTGGCGCCACGGCCCGAGGATTAGGGCTGCGGCCGGCGCCAGCCCGGGCCCCCTGGACGGCAGCTGGCTGGCAGCCTGCCCCACATCCTGGGGGAGCCACACGGGCTGCCTTTGCCTGGACATGTCCCTGCAGCCTCAGCAATCCCTGGCTGCTTTGGAGCATCCCAAGCCACTCTCCCCAAGAGCAAATATTACCCATGTGGCCAGCCTCAGACCAGTATCCACACGGGACACTTGGTGCCAGGTGGCTCAGCGGTGAAGGCCAGAGACTCATCAGGGTGGGAAGAGACCTTGAAAGTCATCCAGTCCCACCGTCACCCTGGCATCACCATCATCACCCTGAAACCATGTCCCCACGTGCCACATCCAGACAAGACTTGAACACTTCCAGAGACAGTGACTCTACCACCTCCCTGAGCAACTTCTTGCAATCGATTCCTGACCACTCTGCCAGGGAAAAGTTGTTTGGAATATTTAATCTGTACCTCCCCTGGTGGAATCCAAGGCCATTTCCTCTCATCCTGAAAGGACTACGTGCTGATCCTTTGGGATTTTATCCATGAGGAATGGGCGCAGACAGGAGGTATTGCTCCCAGGACTCCACTGCATGGCTTCACCAAACAATTCTTCCAAAACAGAGGGAAGTTGGCTTTAAGAAATAGTGGCAGTAGTGAAAAGCAAAACAAAACAAAACAAAACAAACAAACAAAAAAAACCAAACCAAAACAAAACCCCTAAAAACAACACAAAACACAAAAAAATCCACAAAAAGAAAAATAATAGGAATAGGACTAATAATAATACAAAGAAGATGAAGAAAATGAAGAAATAGTGGTAGTAAATAAGAAAAAGAAGTAAACTTAAGAATAAGAGCAAGAAAAAAAAGAATAATAATAAGAATGAGAATAAGAGTGAGAATAAGAGCAAGAATAAGAATAGGATTAAGAATAAGAATAAGAATAGGAAAAAGGAAAAGAAAAAATAAGAAGAAAAAGAATAGGAAAAAGCATAAGAATAAGAATAAAAATAAGAATTAAAAAAATAAGAATGAGAATGAGAATGAGAATGAGAATAAGAAGAAGAAGAAAAAGAATAAGAATAAGAATAAGAATAAGAATAAGAATAAGAATAGAAACAAGACAAAGTAAAAAGAATAAATCTAAGACTAAGTTGATGTAGAAGAAGAGAGAGGAGTAAAAGTAAATACTAAGAAGAAGGAGAAGAAGCATGGGGATCAGAAGAAGAAGAAGAAGAGGCTAAAGAAGAAGATTAAATAGTAGGAGTAACAAATTATTATTATTAGAACAATAATATCAAGTTAAAATACACATCCACACATCCTCTAGCATCACAGAAAGGTTTAATTTGGGAAGGACCTCAAACCTTTCTATCTCTCTCCTTCACAATTCTTGTTAAATAAAATCCACGTTCAATAAAATCTGTATGTTGTCATCATATGGTCTCATTTGAACCTTAATTTGGGCAGAGGCATCTCTCCCTAATCCAATCCTAACAGTTATTAAATGAGTATCACTCGGCTTCATCTCATTGTTTCACTTCAGGCAAACCTGACAAATGTATCTCTTCCAGGGAGGGGGCATCCACAAAGCCTCTGGGAAACCTATGCCAATGCCTCACCAGCCTCACAGAAGAGAATGTCTTCCTGCTATTTAATCCATATCTGTTTCAGTTAAAGGCCACTGCCCTTTCTTCTATCATCACTACATATGCCTGTGAAAAGTCTCTCTCCATCATTCTTGTAGGGGGCCCTCTTAGGTACTGGCAAGGGTTCTAAGGTTTCCCTGGGGTCTTCTCTTCCCTAGGCTGAACAACGCTAACACTCCCAACCTGTCTTCAAAGCAGAGGTTCTCCAACGCTCTTAGGAACCCTCAGTCGCTCTCCTCTGAACTCATTCTAACAGGCCCGCATCCCTTATCCTGGGGCCCCCAGACACAGAGGTAGTGGTGCGGGTGAGATTTCAAACAATGGACTAGAGGGCCACAATTACCTCCCTTGACCTGCAGCTCTTTGCTCCTTTCCATGCAGCTCAGCCCACGGGTGGCTTTTTGGGCTGGCAGCACAGATTGTTGGCTCACGCTGAGCTTCTCCTCCATCAGCACCCCCAAGTCCTTCTCCTCAGCCCCTGCCCCACTCAGCTTCCTGTCCCCTGCAAACCCTGTGCTGAGAGGGAGCTCCATGCACTCTCTGTGTCACTGGCGAAGCCATTCAAGAGCCCCAGGGCCAAGGCCAGAGCCCTGATGGACGCTCCTCGTCCCCAGCCTCCACCTGGGCATGGAGCCACTGACCACAGCTCCCCAGCTGCCTCCATCTGGCCAATTCTTCATGCCCTGCATAGCCCACCCTCCAAAGGCAGGGCTGTGCAGTGTGGGGCTTGAGGTGTCGTGTGGCACTGTGTCCAAAGCCTCACAGGGGCTCTGGGCACATCAGGATTGTCAGAGACTGAAATGTTATGGGTAAGGACTTAAACATTGTTACAAAGGAGTTTTGCCCATTATGGCAAAACTGTATAAAGAGGCTGAGACTCCCCAAGCCCACCTCTCCTTCACCTGACTGCAGCTTTGGGCTGGGACTTAAGCTGCCTAACAGAACTTGAGATAGCATGACGGCGACATTAGTGCTCAGTTACCTCTGGTCTAGGAACAAGGAAACAAGACTAAGGGAGGAGAAGGTACCCCACAAGAAAGCCAAACGCAGAAGCTGTCCTGAAAATCAGCTTGGGCTGGATTCAGCCTGGGGAGGCCATAGCCCACAGGCTCATCTGCTGAGGCCAGGTTTGCACACACTCCCTGTCTTGGTTTGAAAGACAGGTGTCTGCTAAGGAAGGCAGGAGCCTCCCTTGGAATGGCAGATGCAACCCCCCCTTCCCTCCGAGTTATTATAATTTTGAAATCAAGGGGCTTTTAGGCAAAGATGTGGGAAAATAGGAAGAACAGTTCTTTACTATGATAGATCTCTATGTGTATAACCAGTCAAGCAAACAGCAACAATTCTGGCAGTAGCAGCAAACAATCCCAAGCCCAGTGCCAGCCCTCTGGGCTGTCGGGCCCTTTCCCCTGGGGTGCAGTTCCGCTCGCAGCCGGCAGGGGCGCTGGCGGCTCCCGGTGAGCAGGGCAGGTGCGATGGTTCCCCCGCGGCTGCAGGGGGCGCTCCGGAGCGAGCTCGGGGAGCACGCGGCCCTGGTGGCCTGGGATGCCGGGAAGGGATGGGACAAAGGCTTCGCAAAGCCCTGGGCAGCCGATCCCGGTGTCCGGCCGGACCCTGGGCAACAGCAGGCTGGAGCGGCAGGCTGGAGCGGCAGGGACGAGCACAAATCCTGGGTGGCAGGCGAGATGTATCCAAAGCGCGGAGCTGCGGTGGGAGCCCCCCGGAGGTCTGGGCAGGCAGGATGAGCAGGGCTACAAGGTAGCGAAGGCTCAAAGCAATGGTGGGGGCAGGGAAGGCGGGCTTTGGATCCCGGGGTTTCTCTGGCAGAAGGAAAAGCAGCCAAAGAAAGCAGCCTCCCTCTCTGTCCAAACGCCGGGGACCGACTGTCCACACACCCAGGCAAAACAAAAGAGTAGCCAGATGCACCCCACCCCCATCGCCAGCTCTTTTGTTTGATGAAATATGCAGCCATTTGTCCCCCCAGCAACACATATGGGGAAAATTCCTGTAACAGAAAAAAACCCAGCAGAGCTCCTAAAACCCCAACAGTCCCCCACAACCAAGAAGGGAGGAGGAGGGTTTTGGGGCTGTGGCGTGACCTCTGGTCAGAGGCACTGAACACCCATCCTCCCTCACACAAACTGGCTCAGCTGTAAAACCCCCCACCCTGGGAAGGCCACATCCATGAGAAATTCACATGACGGGCAGCTGAGCAGGTGTCATAATCCATCAAAGACCCCCAAAGCGCTCCCCAGACTCATTGCTGAGGCCTTGCAGCAGAGCATCACACGCCATGCAAAGGGATACAACAGATCCAGAGTCTGTTGCAAGAGACTGTGTCAAGCTTGCCCCCCACCAGGGCAGGTACCTGGGCGTTCCCACCTGGCCCAAACGTACGTCAATCCCCCAAACTCCATGTTTCCAGGGAACCCTTACCGCCAAGAAGCCCTGATGGAGAGCATCAACAGAATGCCATTGGCATCCTCAGAGTGGTGATGTTTTTAAATCTGTCTCTGTCACTCTCTTTGTCTGCCCCCACCTCTTTTCTATTTCTTTCTCTTTCTCTCTCTTTCTCTCTCTCTCTCTCTCTCTCACTTACTGTTCAATAAAACCCATACTACTGACTTTGGCATATGGCCTCATTTGCACCTTAATTCAGGCCAAAGCATTTCTGACAAGTTTAATGACGGGATCATAACAAGGGTCTAGAAGCCCGCAAGCCTGGGGGCTGCTCCATGCCACTTCCAGTGGCTTCAGCTGTCAAAGGGGTGCCAGGTGTGGCCCTTTGTGACACAGGCGCCTTGTGTCAGGGCCCTGGATGATGTGGGACATTGTGGTGCCCAGAGGCCCTTGTGACACGGTAGAGCCCCGCCCTGCCCTGCCAGGGGGTATCCAAGGGGCGCAGAGCCCTGGGGAGCCCAGTCCCGCCAGAGCCGCTCTCGCAGGAGGAAGCAGCTCCCGGGATTCCTGTGCGTCAGACAGCGTCAGACGTGAAGGAGGACCACGTGAACCCCAACTCACAGCCCCCCAGCCCCTTGCCCGGCTGGCTGCCAGACCAGGCCCTCAGTGGGCAGTGGCTGGGGGCAGGCAGCAGCTCAGGCCTGCCCCTGTCGGACACTGAGGAGGAGGGGGCCTTTGTCAACATGGACGAAGAGTGGGAATACGACTCGGATCAAGAGCTTTCCCAGTGGGGAGGCCTTAGTGGCCAAGAACTTTGCCTCTGGGAAGAAGTGACAATCCAAGAGTTTTACCAAGGGCAAGAAGTGACGATCCAGGAAGTTTCCCCATGGGGAGTTGTGACACACCAAGAGTTGCATCAGAGGGAGGTAGGTATGAAAGTCCAGTGGGGGGATGGCACACAGCAAGAGCTGTACTACTGGGAGGAAAGTGTGACCGTCCAGGAGCTGTACCCATGGGAGGAAGAGGATGAGATATGCCAAGAATGGTCCCAGTGGGAAGAAGACCTGACATGCCAAGAGCTGTCCCAGTGGGAAGGGGAGGGAGACCAGGAACTGTCTCCTTTGGAAGAAGATGTGCAAGGCCACCTGCACATGTACCAATGGGAAGGAGACAAGAGACAGCCAGAGTTGCCCCAAGTGGGAGACAACAGGGACAAGGAGCTATCACAAGGAAAAGACTACAATGTCCAGGAGCTAGCCCGGTGGGAAAAAGACAGGAGTGACCAAAAGCTGCCCCAATGGGAAGGAAGTGTCAGTGACAAGATCTGGGACAAACCCTTGTACCCAGAGAAGGATGAGGATGCCCAGGAGGGGCCCGCCTCTCCCAGCAGCGTGGGCACCCAGGTGGCAGGAGAGGCAGCCCATGAGCTGCCCAGCGCCTCTCCTGCCCCAGGGAGTCCCACAGAGGACGAGCTGGCAGCCGCTGCTGCTCCAGCTGGAGCTGCTGAGGAGGAGGAGGAGCCTCCCGAGCCTCTGCCTGCCGAGGTGGAAAAGGCACCAGCTTCTCCTGGCCTCACGGAGGAGGTGCCATCGGCAGCGCCAGAGAGCCCAGTCCCTGCTCCACGCAGCCCCCCAGGCTACAGCCAGGCTCTGCTGGACTTGGCGTGGCACATCAGCCATGAGGTGGTGCGAGAGGCTGTGCTTGAGGCCCAGGCATCTGGCCAGCAGCCAGAGGAACAGAGGGACCTGGAGCAAAGCACAGCTGCAGAACTAGAAGCAGCAGCTCCAGAAGAAAAGCAAGAGAGCCCCATCTCTGGCCTGCACAGCCCCTGCTGCACCCCCAGCGCCTCGCCCAGCCCACTGGGAGCCCAAGCCCTCAGTGAGCAGCAGGAGGAGGCAGACAGGGGCTCAGTCCTGGCAGAGAAAGAGACTGAGGAGAGGGACTCAGCTGGGGAGCTCGAGCTTTCTCAGTGCAAAGATGAGGAAAACACAGAGCTGTCCCAAGGAGAAACCAACAGACACCAGGAAGGGTCCCAAGGAAAAGCCTGCATTGAGCAGGAGCTGTCCCTGGAAGAAGCCAGGGACGACCAGGAAGGGTCCCAAGGGGAAGCCTGCATTGAGCAGGAGCTGTCCCTAGAAAAAGACAGGAATGACCAGGACGTATTGCAAGGGGAAGCCTGCATTGAGCAGGAGATATCCGTAGAAGAGAGCAATGACCAGGATGTGTTCCAAGGGGAAGCCTGCACTGAGCAGGAGCTATCCCTCGAAAAAGACAGCAATAACCAGGATGTATTGCAAGGGGAAGCCTGCATTGGGCAGGAGCTGTCCCTAGAAAAAGACAGCAATTACCAGGATGTGTTCCAAGGGGAAGCCTGCATTGGGCAGGAGCTGCCCCTGGAAGAAGGTAGGAACGACCAGGATATGTTCCATGGGGAAGCCTGCATTGAGCAGGAGCTGCCCCTGGAAGAAGCCAGTGATGAGCAGGAAGGGTTCCAAGAGGAAGCCAGCACTGAGCAGGAGCCGTCTGTAGATGGAGCCGGTAGGTTTCAGGATGTGTCCCAAGAGGAAGCCTGCATTGAGCAGGAGCTCTCCCCAGAAGAAGCCGGTAGCTACCACGAGCTCTCCGATTGGGATGAATCCATTGCGGAAGAGCTCTCCCTAGGAGAAGCCAGCAGCTACCTAGAAGTTTCTGACTGGGAAGAAGGCACGGAGAAAGGCCTTTCTCAAGGACAAGTCGGTAGCTCCCAAAATCTCTCTGACTGGGAGGAAGACAGCGAGCATGAGCTGTCCCATGGAGATGTCAGTAGCTACCAAGAAGTGTCTGACTGGGAAGAGTCCATTGGCCAGGAGGTTTCTGAAGAGGAAGACTCCGTTGGTCAGGAGGTTTCCAAAGGGAATGGCAAGAGGCCTTCAGCTCAGTCCAGCTGGGAAAATGACAGTGACCGAGACCTGATGCAGGACAGCTGGGAACAGAACATTGGGGACAAGCCCTTGCTGCAGGAGGAGGACGAGTGGGATGGAGTGAGCCTCCTCGAGCTCCGTGAAGAAGACAGAGAGCTGGGAGGTTTGGCAGGAGGCAGGCTCCCAGTGCCTGCCCCTCGCGAGGCCTGGGTTGAGCATGGGCCATCTGAGCCGTGCCCCCAGGCGCCGCTCTGTGCCTCGCCTCCCCAGCTGGGAGCCCAGGCCCTCAGGCAGCAGCTGAGTCCCCGCAAGAAACGTCCCTCCCGCCTCGGGCGGGCGCTGCGGATGCTGCGCAGCCTATTCCGCTGCTCCTGCCTGGCGCCACGGCCCGAGGATTAGGGCTGCGGCCGGCGCCAGCCCGGGCCCCCTGGACGGCAGCTGGCTGGCAGCCTGCCCCACATCCTGGGGGAGCCACACGGGCTGCCCTTGCCTGGACATGTCCCTGCAGCCTCAGCAATCCCTGGCTGCTTTGGAGCATCCCAAGCCACTCTCCCCAAGAGCAAATATTACCCATGTGGCCAGCCTCAGACCAGTATCCACACGGGACACTTGGTGCCAGGTGGCTCAGCGGTGAAGGCCAGACACTCATCAGGGTGGGAAGAGACCTTGAAAGTCATCCAGTCCCACCGTCACCCTGGCATCACCATCATCACCCTGAAACCATGTCCCCACGTGCCACATCCAGACAAGACTTGAACACTTCCAGAGACAGTGACTCTACCACCTCCCTGAGCAACTTCTTGCAATCGATTCCTGACCACTCTGTCAGGGAAAAGTTGTTTGGAATATTTAATCTGTACCTCCCCTGGTGGAATCCAAGGCCATTTCCTCTCATCCTGAAAGGACTACGTGCTGATCCTTTGGGATTTTATCCATGAGGAATGGGCGCAGACAGGAGGTATTGCTCCCAGGACTCCACTGCATGGCTTCACCAAACAATTCTTCCAAAACAGAGGGAAGTTGGCTTTAAGAAATAGTGGCAGTAGTGAAAAGCAAAACAAAACAAAACAAAACAAACAAACAAAAAAAACCAAACCAAAACAAAACCCCTAAAAACAACACAAAACACAAAAAAATCCACAAAAAGAAAAATAATAGGAATAGGACTAATAATAATACAAAGAAGATGAAGAAAATGAAGAAATAGTGGTAGTAAATAAGAAAAAGAAGTAAACTTAAGAATAAGAGCAAGAAAAAAAAGAATAAGAATAAGAATGAGAATAAGAGTGAGAATAAGAGCAAGAATAAGAATAGGATTAAGAATAAGAATAAGAATAGGAAAAAGGAAAAGAAAAAATAATAAGAAAAAGAATAGGAAAAAGCATAAGAATAAGAATAAAAATAAGAATTAAAAAAATAAGAATGAGAATGAGAATGAGAATGAGAATAAGAAGAAGAAGAAAAAGAATAAGAATAAGAATAAGAATAAGAATAAGAATAAGAATAAGAATAAGAATAAGAATAAGAATAGAAACAAGACAAAGTAAAAAGAATAAATCTAAGACTAAGTTGATGTAGAAGAAGAGAGAGGAGTAAAAGTAAATACTAAGAAGAAGGAGAAGAAGCATGGGGATCAGAAGAAGAAGAAGAAGAGGCTAAAGAAGAAGATTAAATAGTAGGAGTAACAAATTATTATTATTAGAACAATAATATCAAGTTAAAATACACATCCACACATCCTCTAGCATCACAGAAAGGTTTAATTTGGGAAGGACCTCAAACCTTTCTATCTCTCTCCTTCACAATTCTTGTTAAATAAAATCCACGTTCAATAAAATCTGTATGTTGTCATCATATGGTCTCATTTGAACCTTAATTTGGGCAGAGGCATCTCTCCCTAATCCAATCCTAACAGTTATTAAATGAGTATCACTCGGCTTCATCTCATTGTTTCACTTCAGGCAAACCTGACAAATGTATCTCTTCCAGGGAGGGGGCATCCACAAAGCCTCTGGGAAACCTATGCCAATGCCTCACCAGCCTCACAGAAGAGAATGTCTTCCTGCTATTTAATCCATATCTGTTTCAGTTAAAGGCCACTGCCCTTTCTTCTATCATCACTACATATGCCTGTGAAAAGTCTCTCTCCATCATTCTTGTAGGGGGCCCTCTTAGGTACTGGCAAGGGTTCTAAGGTTTCCCTGGGGTCTTCTCTTCCCTAGGCTGAACAACGCTAACACTCCCAACCTGTCTTCAAAGCAGAGGTTCTCCAACGCTCTTAGGAACCCTCAGTGGCTCTCCTCTGAACTCATTCTAACAGGCCCGCATCCCTTATCCTGGGGCCCCCAGACACAGAGGTAGTGGTGCGGGTGAGATTTCAAACAATGGACTAGAGGGCCACAATTACCTCCCTTGACCTGCAGCTCTTTGCTCCTTTCCATGCAGCTCAGCCCACGGGTGGCTTTTTGGGCTGGCAGCACAGATTGTTGGCTCACGCTGAGCTTCTCCTCCATCAGCACCCCCAAGTCCTTCTCCTCAGCCCCTGCCCCACTCAGCTTCCTGTGCCCTGTAAACCCTGTGCTGAGAGGGAGCTCCATGCACTCTCTGTGTCACTGGCGAAGCCATTCAAGAGCCCCAGGGCCAAGGCCAGAGCCCTGATGGACGCTCCTCGTCCCCAGCCTCCACCTGGGCATGGAGCCACTGACCACAGCTCCCCAGCTGCCTCCATCTGGCCAAGTCTTCATGCCCTGCATAGCCCACCCTCCAAAGGCAGGGCTGTGCAGTGTGGGGCTTGAGGTGTCGTGTGGCACTGTGTCCAAAGCCTCACAGGGGCTCTGGGCACATCAGGATTGTCAGAGACTGAAATGTTATGGGTAAGGACTTAAACATTGTTACAAAGGAGTTTTGCCCATTATGGCAAAACTGTATAAAGAGGCTGAGACTCCCCAAGCCCACCTCTCCTTCACCTGACTGCAGCTTTGGGCTGGGACTTAAGCTGCCTGACAGAACTTGAGATAGCATGACGGCGACATTAGTGCTCAGTTACCTCTGGTCTAGGAACAAGGAAACAAGACTAAGGGAGGAGAAGGTAGCCACAAGAAAGCCAAACGCAGAAGCTGTCCTGAAAATCAGCTTGGGCTGGATTCAGCCTGGGGAGGCCATAGCCCACAGGCTCATCTGCTGAGGCCAGGTTTGCACACACTCCCTGTCTTGGTTTGAAAGACAGGTGTCTGCTAAGGAAGGCAGGAGCCTCCCTTGGAATGGCAGATGCAACCCCCCCTTCCCTCCGAGTTATTATAATTTTGAAATCAAGGGGCTTTTAGGCAAAGATGTGGGAAAATAGGAAGAACAGTTCTTTACTATGATAGATCTCTATGTGTATAACCAGTCAAGCAAACAGCAACAATTCTGGCAGTAGCAGCAAACAATCCCAAGCCCAGTGCCAGCCCTCTGGGCTGTCGGGCCCTTTCCCCTGGGGTGCAGTTCCGCTCGCAGCCGGCAGGGGCGCTGGCGGCTCCCGGTGAGCAGGGCAGGTGCGATGGTTCCCCCGCGGCTGCAGGGGGCGCTCCGGAGCGAGCTCGGGGAGCACGCGGCCCTGGTGGCCTGGGATGCCGGGAAGGGATGGGACAAAGGCTTCGCAAAGCCCTGGGCAGCCGATCCCGGTGTCCGGCCGGACCCTGGGCAACAGCAGGCTGGAGCGGCAGGCTGGAGCGGCAGGGACGAGCACAAATCCTGGGTGGCAGGCGAGATGTATCCAAAGCGCGGAGCTGCGGTGGGAGCCCCCCGGAGGTCTGGGCAGGCAGGATGAGCAGGGCTACAAGGTAGCGAAGGCTCAAAGCAATGGTGGGGGCAGGGAAGGCGGGCTTTGGATCCCGGGGTTTCTCTGGCAGAAGGAAAAGCAGCCAAAGAAAGCAGCCTCCCTCTCTGTCCAAACGCCGGGGACCGACTGTCCACACACCCAGGCAAAACAAAAGAGTAGCCAGATGCACCCCACCCCCATCGCCAGCTCTTTTGTTTGATGAAATATGCAGCCATTTGTCCCCCCAGCAACACATATGGGGAAAATTCCTGTAACAGAAAAAAAACCAGCAGAGCTCCTAAAACCCCAACAGTCCCCCACAACCAAGAAGGGAGGAGGAGGGTTTTGGGGCTGTGGCGTGACCTCTGGTCAGAGGCACTGAACACCCATCCTCCCTCACACAAACTGGCTCAGCTGTAAAACCCCCCACCCTTGGATCCATGAGAAATTCACATGACGGGCAGCTGAGCAGGTGTCATAATCCATCAAAGACCCCCAAAGCGCTCCCCAGACTCACTGCTGAGGCCTTGCAGCAGAGCATCACACGCCATGCAAAGGGATACAACAGATCCAGAGTCTGTTGCAAGAGACTGTGTCAAACTTGCCCCCCACCAGGGCAGGTACCTGGGCGTTCCCACCTGGCCCAAACGTACGTCAATCCCCCAAACTCCATGTTTCCAGGGAACCCTTACCGCCAAGAAGCCCTGATGGAGAGCATCAACAGAATGCCATTGGCATCCTCAGAGTGGTGATGTTTTTAAATCTGTCTCTGTCACTCTCTTTGTCTGCCCCCACCTCTTTTCTATTTCTTTCTCTTTCTCTCTCTTTCTCTCTCTCTCTCTCTCTCTCTCACTTACTGTTCAATAAAACCCATACTACTGACTTTGGCATATGGCCTCATTTGCACCTTAATTCAGGCCAAAGCATTTCTGACAAGTTTAATGACGGGATCATAACAAGGGTCTAGAAGCCCGCAAGCCTGGGGGCTGCTCCATGCCACTTCCAGTGGCTTCAGCTGTCAAAGGGGTGCCAGGTGTGGCCCTTTGTGACACAGGCGCCTTGTGTCAGGGCCCTGGATGATGTGGGACATTGTGGTGCCCAGAGGCCCTTGTGACACGGTAGAGCCCCGCCCTGCCCTGCCAGGGGGTATCCAAGGGGCGCAGAGCCCTGGGGAGCCCAGTCCCGCCAGAGCCGCTCTCGCAGGAGGAAGCAGCTCCCGGGATTCCTGTGCGTCAGACAGCGTCAGACGTGAAGGAGGACCACGTGAACCCCAACTCACAGCCCCCCAGCCCCTTGCCCGGCTGGCTGCCAGACCAGGCCCTCAGTGGGCAGTGGCTGGGGGCAGGCAGCAGCTCAGGCCTGCCCCTGTCGGACACTGAGGAGGAGGGGGCCTTTGTCAACATGGACGAAGAGTGGGAATACGACTCGGATCAAGAGCTTTCCCAGTGGGGAGGCCTTAGTGGCCAAGAACTTTGCCTCTGGGAAGAAGTGACAATCCAAGAGTTTTACCGAGGGCAAGAAGTGACGATCCAGGAAGTTTCTCCATGGGGAGTTGTGACACACCAAGAGTTGCATCAGAGGGAGGTAGGTATGAAAGTCCAGTGGGGGGATGGCACACAGCAAGAGCTGTACTACTGGGAGGAAAGTGTGACCGTCCAGGAGCTGTACCCATGGGAGGAAGAGGATGAGATATGCCAAGAATGGTCCCAGTGGGAAGAAGACCTGACATGCCAAGAGCTGTCCCAGTGGGAAGGGGAGGGAGACCAGGAACTGTCTCCTTTGGAAGAAGATGTGCAAGGCCACCTGCACATGTACCAATGGGAAGGAGACAAGAGACAGCCAGAGTTGCCCCAAGTGGGAGACAACAGGGACAAGGAGCTATCACAAGGAAAAGACTACAATGTCCAGGAGCTAGCCCGGTGGGAAAAAGACAGGAGTGACCAAAAGCTGCCCCAATGGGAAGGAAGTGTCAGTGACAAGATGTGGGACAAACCCTTGTACCCAGAGAAGGATGAGGATGCCCAGGAGGGGCCCGCCTCTCCCAGCAGCGTGGGCACCCAGGTGGCAGGAGAGGCAGCCCATGAGCTGCCCAGCGCCTCTCCTGCCCCAGGGAGTCCCACAGAGGACGAGCTGGCAGCCGCTGCTGCTCCAGCTGGAGCTGCTGAGGAGGAGGAGGAGCCTCCCGAGCCTCTGCCTGCCGAGGTGGAAAAGGCACCAGCTTCTCCTGGCCTCACGGAGGAGGTGCCATCGGCAGCGCCAGAGAGCCCAGTCCCTGCTCCACGCAGCCCCCCAGGCTACAGCCAGGCTCTGCTGGACTTGGCGTGGCACATCAGCCATGAGGTGGTGCGAGAGGCTGTGCTTGAGGCCCAGGCATCTGGCCAGCAGCCAGAGGAACAGAGGGACCTGGAGCAAAGCACAGCTGCAGAACTAGAAGCAGCAGCTCCAGAAGAAAAGCAAGAGAGCCCCATCTCTGGCCTGCACAGCCCCTGCTGCACCCCCAGCGCCTCGCCCAGCCCACTGGGAGCCCAAGCCCTCAGTGAGCAGCAGGAGGAGGCAGACAGGGGCTCAGTCCTGGCAGAGAAAGAGACTGAGGAGAGGGACTCAGCTGGGGAGCTCGAGCTTTCTCAGTGCAAAGATGAGGAAAACACAGAGCTGTCCCAAGGAGAAACCAACAGACACCAGGAAGGGTCCCAAGGAAAAGCCTGCATTGAGCAGGAGCTGTCCCTGGAAGAAGCCAGGGACGACCAGGAAGGGTCCCAAGGGGAAGCCTGCATTGAGCAGGAGCTGTCCCTAGAAAAAGACAGGAATGACCAGGACGTATTGCAAGGGGAAGCCTGCACTGAGCAGGAGCTATCCCTCGAAAAAGACAGCAATAACCAGGATGTATTGCAAGGGGAAGCCTGCATTGGGCAGGAGCTGTCCCTAGAAAAAGACAGCAATTACCAGGATGTGTTCCAAGGGGAAGCCTGCATTGGGCAGGAGCTGCCCCTGGAAGAAGGTAGGAACGACCAGGATATGTTCCATGGGGAAGCCTGCATTGAGCAGGAGCTATCCCTAGAAGAAGCCAGGATTGACCAAGAAGGGTCCCAAGGGGAAGCCTGCATTGAGCAGGAGCTGTCCCTAGAAGAAGGTACGAACGACTAGGATGTGTTCCAAGGGGAAGCCTGCATTGAGCAGGAGCTGCCCCTGGAAGAAGCCAGTGATGAGCAGGAAGGGTTCCAAGAGGAAGCCAGCACTGAGCAGGAGCCGTCTGTAGATGGAGCCGGTAGGTTTCAGGATGTGTCCCAAGAGGAAGCCTGCATTGAGCAGGAGCTCTCCCCAGAAGAAGCCGGTAGCTACCACGAGCTCTCCGATTGGGATGAATCCATTGCGGAAGAGCTCTCCCTAGGAGAAGCCAGCAGCTACCTAGAAGTTTCTGACTGGGAAGAAGGCACGGAGAAAGGCCTTTCTCAAGGACAAGTCGGTAGCTCCCAAAATCTCTCTGACTGGGAGGAAGACAGCGAGCATGAGCTGTCCCATGGAGATGTCAGTAGCTACCAAGAAGTGTCTGACTGGGAAGAGTCCATTGGCCAGGAGGTTTCTGAAGAGGAAGACTCCGTTGGTCAGGAGGTTTCCAAAGGGAATGGCAAGAGGCCTTCAGCTCAGTCCAGCTGGGAAAATGACAGTGACCGAGACCCGATGCAGGACAGCTGGGAACAGAACATTGGGGACAAGCCCTTGCTGCAGGAGGAGGACGAGTGGGATGGAGTGAGCCTCCTCGAGCTCCGTGAAGAAGACAGAGAGCTGGGAGGTTTGGCAGGAGGCAGGCTCCCAGTGCCTGCCCCTCGCGAGGCCTGGGTTGAGCATGGGCCATCTGAGCCGTGCCCCCAAGCGCCGCTCTGTGCCTCGCCTCCCCAGCTGGGAGCCCAGGCCCTCAGGCAGCAGCTGAGTCCCCGCAAGAAACGTCCCTCCCGCCTCGGGCGGGCGCTGCGGATGCTGCGCGGCCTATTCCGCTGCTCCTGCCTGGCGCCACGGCCCGAGGATTAGGGCTGCGGCCGGCGCCAGCCCGGGCCCCCTGGACGGCAGCTGGCTGGCAGCCTGCCCCACATCCTGGGGGAGCCACACGGGCTGCCTTTGCCTGGACATGTCCCTGCAGCCTCAGCAATCCCTGGCTGCTTTGGAGCATCCCAAGCCACTCTCCCCAAGAGCAAATATTACCCATGTGGCCAGCCTCAGACCAGTATCCACACGGGACACTTGGTGCCAGGTGGCTCAGCGGTGAAGGCCAGAGACTCATCAGGGTGGGAAGAGACCTTGAAAGTCATCCAGTCCCACCGTCACCCTGGCATCACCATCATCACCCTGAAACCATGTCCCCACGTGCCACATCCAGACAAGACTTGAACACTTCCAGAGACAGTGACTCTACCACCTCCCTGAGCAACTTCTTGCAATCGATTCCTGACCACTCTGCCAGGGAAAAGTTGTTTGGAATATTTAATCTGTACCTCCCCTGGTGGAATCCAAGGCCATTTCCTCTCATCCTGAAAGGACTACGTGCTGATCCTTTGGGATTTTATCCATGAGGAATGGGCGCAGACAGGAGGTATTGCTCCCAGGACTCCACTGCATGGCTTCACCAAACAATTCTTCCAAAACAGAGGGAAGTTGGCTTTAAGAAATAGTGGCAGTAGTGAAAAGCAAAACAAAACAAAACAAAACAAACAAACAAAAAAAACCAAACCAAAACAAAACCCCTAAAAACAACACAAAACACAAAAAAATCCACAAAAAGAAAAATAATAGGAATAGGACTAATAATAATACAAAGAAGATGAAGAAAATGAAGAAATAGTGGTAGTAAATAAGAAAAAGAAGTAAACTTAAGAATAAGAGCAAGAAAAAAAAGAATAATAATAAGAATGAGAATAAGAGTGAGAATAAGAGCAAGAATAAGAATAGGATTAAGAATAAGAATAAGAATAGGAAAAAGGAAAAGAAAAAATAATAAGAAAAAGAATAGGAAAAAGCATAAGAATAAGAATAAAAATAAGAATTAAAAAAATAAGAATGAGAATGAGAATGAGAATGAGAATAAGAAGAAGAAGAAAAAGAATAAGAATAAGAATAAGAATAAGAATAAGAATAAGAATAGAAACAAGACAAAGTAAAAAGAATAAATCTAAGACTAAGTTGATGTAGAAGAAGAGAGAGGAGTAAAAGTAAATACTAAGAAGAAGGAGAAGAAGCATGGGGATCAGAAGAAGAAGAAGAAGAGGCTAAAGAAGAAGATTAAATAGTAGGAGTAACAAATTATTATTATTAGAACAATAATATCAAGTTAAAATACACATCCACACATCCTCTAGCATCACAGAAAGGTTTAATTTGGGAAGGACCTCAAACCTTTCTATCTCTCTCCTTCACAATTCTTGTTAAATAAAATCCACGTTCAATAAAATCTGTATGTTGTCATCATATGGTCTCATTTGAACCTTAATTTGGGCAGAGGCATCTCTCCCTAATCCAATCCTAACAGTTATTAAATGAGTATCACTCGGCTTCATCTCATTGTTTCACTTCAGGCAAACCTGACAAATGTATCTCTTCCAGGGAGGGGGCATCCACAAAGCCTCTGGGAAACCTATGCCAATGCCTCACCAGCCTCACAGAAGAGAATGTCTTCCTGCTATTTAATCCATATCTGTTTCAGTTAAAGGCCACTGCCCTTTCTTCTATCATCACTACATATGCCTGTGAAAAGTCTCTCTCCATCATTCTTGTAGGGGGCCCTCTTAGGTACTGGCAAGGGTTCTAAGGTTTCCCTGGGGTCTTCTCTTCCCTAGGCTGAACAACGCTAACACTCCCAACCTGTCTTCAAAGCAGAGGTTCTCCAACGCTCTTAGGAACCCTCAGTGGCTCTCCTCTGAACTCATTCTAACAGGCCCGCATCCCTTATCCTGGGGCCCCCAGACACAGAGGTAGTGGTGCGGGTGAGATTTCAAACAATGGACTAGAGGGCCACAATTACCTCCCTTGACCTGCAGCTCTTTGCTCCTTTCCATGCAGCTCAGCCCACGGGTGGCTTTTTGGGCTGGCAGCACAGATTGTTGGCTCACGCTGAGCTTCTCCTCCATCAGCACCCCCAAGTCCTTCTCCTCAGCCCCTGCCCCACTCAGCTTCCTGTGCCCTGCAAACCCTGTGCTGAGAGGGAGCTCCATGCACTCTCTGTGTCACTGGCGAAGCCATTCAAGAGCCCCAGGGCCAAGGCCAGAGCCCTGATGGACGCTCCTCGTCCCCAGCCTCCACCTGGGCATGGAGCCACTGACCACAGCTCCCCAGCTGCCTCCATCTGGCCAATTCTTCATGCCCTGCATAGCCCACCCTCCAAAGGCAGGGCTGTGCAGTGTGGGGCTTGAGGTGTCGTGTGGCACTGTGTCCAAAGCCTCACAGGGGCTCTGGGCACATCAGGATTGTCAGAGACTGAAATGTTATGGGTAAGGACTTAAACATTGTTACAAAGGAGTTTTGCCCATTATGGCAAAACTGTATAAAGAGGCTGAGACTCCCCAAGCCCACCTCTCCTTCACCTGACTGCAGCTTTGGGCTGGGACTTAAGCTGCCTAACAGAACTTGAGATAGCATGACGGCGACATTAGTGCTCAGTTACCTCTGGTCTAGGAACAAGGAAACAAGACTAAGGGAGGAGAAGGTACCCCACAAGAAAGCCAAACGCAGAAGCTGTCCTGAAAATCAGCTTGGGCTGGATTCAGCCTGGGGAGGCCATAGCCCACAGGCTCATCTGCTGAGGCCAGGTTTGCACACACTCCCTGTCTTGGTTTGAAAGACAGGTGTCTGCTAAGGAAGGCAGGAGCCTCCCTTGGAATGGCAGATGCAACCCCCCCTTCCCTCCGAGTTATTATAATTTTGAAATCAAGGGGCTTTTAGGCAAAGATGTGGGAAAATAGGAAGAACAGTTCTTTACTATGATAGATCTCTATGTGTATAACCAGTCAAGCAAACAGCAACAATTCTGGCAGTAGCAGCAAACAATCCCAAGCCCAGTGCCAGCCCTCTGGGCTGTCGGGCCCTTTCCCCTGGGGTGCAGTTCCGCTCGCAGCCGGCAGGGGCGCTGGCGGCTCCCGGTGAGCAGGGCAGGTGCGATGGTTCCCCCGCGGCTGCAGGGGGCGCTCCGGAGCGAGCTCGGGGAGCACGCGGCCCTGGTGGCCTGGGATGCCGGGAAGGGATGGGACAAAGGCTTCGCAAAGCCCTGGGCAGCCGATCCCGGTGTCCGGCCGGACCCTGGGCAACAGCAGGCTGGAGCGGCAGGCTGGAGCGGCAGGGACGAGCACAAATCCTGGGTGGCAGGCGAGATGTATCCAAAGCGCGGAGCTGCGGTGGGAGCCCCCCGGAGGTCTGGGCAGGCAGGATGAGCAGGGCTACAAGGTAGCGAAGGCTCAAAGCAATGGTGGGGGCAGGGAAGGCGGGCTTTGGATCCCGGGGTTTCTCTGGCAGAAGGAAAAGCAGCCAAAGAAAGCAGCCTCCCTCTCTGTCCAAACGCCGGGCACCGACTGTCCACACACCCAGGCAAAACAAAAGAGTAGCCAGATGCACCCCACCCCCATCGCCAGCTCTTTTGTTTGATGAAATATGCAGCCATTTGTCCCCCCAGCAACACATATGGGGAAAATTCCTGTAACAGAAAAAAAACCAGCAGAGCTCCTAAAACCCCAACAGTCCCCCACAACCAAGAAGGGAGGAGGAGGGTTTTGGGGCTGTGGCGTGACCTCTGGTCAGAGGCACTGAACACCCATCCTCCCTCACACAAACTGGCTCAGCTGTAAAACCCCCCACCCTGGGAAGGCCACATCCATGAGAAATTCACATGACGGGCAGCTGAGCAGGTGTCATAATCCATCAAAGACCCCCAAAGCGCTCCCCAGACTCACTGCTGAGGCCTTGCAGCAGAGCATCACACGCCATGCAAAGGGATACAACAGATCCAGAGTCTGTTGCAAGAGACTGTGTCAAACTTGCCCCCCACCAGGGCAGGTACCTGGGCGTTCCCACCTGGCCCAAACGTACGTCAATCCCCCAAACTCCATGTTTCCAGGGAACCCTTACCGCCAAGAAGCCCTGATGGAGAGCATCAACAGAATGCCATTGGCATCCTCAGAGTGGTGATGTTTTTAAATCTGTCTCTGTCACTCTCTTTGTCTGCCCCCACCTCTTTTCTATTTCTTTCTCTTTCTCTCTCTTTCTCTCTCTCTCTCTCTCTCTCTCACTTACTGTTCAATAAAACCCATACTACTGACTTTGGCATATGGCCTCATTTGCACCTTAATTCAGGCCAAAGCATTTCTGACAAGTTTAATGACGGGATCATAACAAGGGTCTAGAAGCCCGCAAGCCTGGGGGCTGCTCCATGCCACTTCCAGTGGCTTCAGCTGTCAAAGGGGTGCCAGGTGTGGCCCTTTGTGACACAGGCGCCTTGTGTCAGGGCCCTGGATGATGTGGGACATTGTGGTGCCCAGAGGCCCTTGTGACACGGTAGAGCCCCGCCCTGCCCTGCCAGGGGGTATCCAAGGGGCGCAGAGCCCTGGGGAGCCCAGTCCCGCCAGAGCCGCTCTCGCAGGAGGAAGCAGCTCCCGGGATTCCTGTGCGTCAGACAACGTCAGATGTGAAGGAGGACCACGTGAACCCCAACTCACAGCCCCCCAGCCCCTTGCCCGGCTGGCTGCCAGACCAGGCCCTCAGTGGGCAGTGGCTGGGGGCAGGCAGCAGCTCAGGCCTGCCCCTGTCGGACACTGAGGAGGAGGGGGCCTTTGTCAACATGGACGAAGAGTGGGAATACGACTCGGATCAAGAGCTTTCCCAGTGGGGAGGCCTTAGTGGCCAAGAACTTTGCCTCTGGGAAGAAGTGACAATCCAAGAGTTTTACCGAGGGCAAGAAGTGACGATCCAGGAAGTTTCTCCATGGGGAGTTGTGACACACCAAGAGTTGCATCAGAGGGAGGTAGGTATGAAAGTCCAGTGGGGGGATGGCACACAGCAAGAGCTGTACTACTGGGAGGAAAGTGTGACCGTCCAGGAGCTGTACCCATGGGAGGAAGAGGATGAGATATGCCAAGAATGGTCCCAGTGGGAAGAAGACCTGACATGCCAAGAGCTGTCCCAGTGGGAAGGGGAGGGAGACCAGGAACTGTCTCCTTTGGAAGAAGATGTGCAAGGCCACCTGCACATGTACCAATGGGAAGGAGACAAGAGACAGCCAGAGTTGCCCCAAGTGGGAGACAACAGGGACAAGGAGCTATCACAAGGAAAAGACTACAATGTCCAGGAGCTAGCCCGGTGGGAAAAAGACAGGAGTGACCAAAAGCTGCCCCAATGGGAAGGAAGTGTCAGTGACAAGATGTGGGACAAACCCTTGTACCCAGAGAAGGATGAGGATGCCCAGGAGGGGCCCGCCTCTCCCAGCAGCGTGGGCACCCAGGTGGCAGGAGAGGCAGCCCATGAGCTGCCCAGCGCCTCTCCTGCCCCAGGGAGTCCCACAGAGGACGAGCTGGCAGCCGCTGCTGCTCCAGCTGGAGCTGCTGAGGAGGAGGAGGAGCCTCCCGAGCCTCTGCCTGCCGAGGTGGAAAAGGCACCAGCTTCTCCTGGCCTCACGGAGGAGGTGCCATCGGCAGCGCCAGAGAGCCCAGTCCCTGCTCCACGCAGCCCCCCAGGCTACAGCCAGGCTCTGCTGGACTTGGCGTGGCACATCAGCCATGAGGTGGTGCGAGAGGCTGTGCTTGAGGCCCAGGCATCTGGCCAGCAGCCAGAGGAACAGAGGGACCTGGAGCAAAGCACAGCTGCAGAACTAGAAGCAGCAGCTCCAGAAGAAAAGCAAGAGAGCCCCATCTCTGGCCTGCACAGCCCCTGCTGCACCCCCAGCGCCTCGCCCAGCCCACTGGGAGCCCAAGCCCTCAGTGAGCAGCAGGAGGAGGCAGACAGGGGCTCAGTCCTGGCAGAGAAAGAGACTGAGGAGAGGGACTCAGCTGGGGAGCTCGAGCTTTCTCAGTGCAAAGATGAGGAAAACACAGAGCTGTCCCAAGGAGAAACCAACAGACACCAGGAAGGGTCCCAAGGAAAAGCCTGCATTGAGCAGGAGCTGTCCCTGGAAGAAGCCAGGGACGACCAGGAAGGGTCCCAAGGGGAAGCCTGCATTGAGCAGGAGCTGTCCCTAGAAAAAGACAGGAATGACCAGGACGTATTGCAAGGGGAAGCGTGCATTGAGCAGGAGATATCCGTAGAAGAGAGCAATGACCAGGATGTGTTCCAAGGGGAAGCCTGCACTGAGCAGGAGCTATCCCTCGAAAAAGACAGCAATAACCAGGATGTATTGCAAGGGGAAGCCTGCATTGGGCAGGAGCTGTCCCTAGAAAAAGACAGCAATTACCAGGATGTGTTCCAAGGGGAAGCCTGCATTGGGCAGGAGCTGCCCCTGGAAGAAGGTAGGAACGACCAGGATATGTTCCATGGGGAAGCCTGCATTGAGCAGGAGCTATCCCTAGAAGAAGCCAGGATTGACCAAGAAGGGTCCCAAGGGGAAGCCTGCATTGAGCAGGAGCTGTCCCTAGAAGAAGGTACGAACGACTAGGATGTGTTCCAAGGGGAAGCCTGCATTGAGCAGGAGCTGCCCCTGGAAGAAGCCAGTGATGAGCAGGAAGGGTTCCAAGAGGAAGCCAGCACTGAGCAGGAGCCGTCTGTAGATGGAGCCGGTAGGTTTCAGGATGTGTCCCAAGAGGAAGCCTGCATTGAGCAGGAGCTCTCCCCAGAAGAAGCCGGTAGCTACCACGAGCTCTCCGATTGGGATGAATCCATTGCGGAAGAGCTCTCCCTAGGAGAAGCCAGCAGCTACCTAGAAGTTTCTGACTGGGAAGAAGGCACGGAGAAAGGCCTTTCTCAAGGACAAGTCGGTAGCTCCCAAAATCTCTCTGACTGGGAGGAAGACAGCGAGCATGAGCTGTCCCATGGAGATGTCAGTAGCTACCAAGAAGTGTCTGACTGGGAAGAGTCCATTGGCCAGGAGGTTTCTGAAGAGGAAGACTCCGTTGGTCAGGAGGTTTCCAAAGGGAATGGCAAGAGGCCTTCAGCTCAGTCCAGCTGGGAAAATGACAGTGACCGAGACCCGATGCAGGACAGCTGGGAACAGAACATTGGGGACAAGCCCTTGCTGCAGGAGGAGGACGAGTGGGATGGAGTGAGCCTCCTCGAGCTCCGTGAAGAAGACAGAGAGCTGG
Source organism: Coloeus monedula (assembly GCF_965178545.1). Taxonomy (NCBI): domain Eukaryota; kingdom Metazoa; phylum Chordata; class Aves; order Passeriformes; family Corvidae; genus Coloeus; species Coloeus monedula. The sequence continues at coordinate 14,640,328 of NC_138822.1, read as the reverse complement.
GAGGTTTGGCAGGAGGCAGGCTCCCAGTGCCTGCCCCTCGCGAGGCCTGGGTTGAGCATGGGCCATCTGAGCCGTGCCCCCAGGCGCCGCTCTGTGCCTCGCCTCCCCAGCTGGGAGCCCAGGCCCTCAGGCAGCAGCTGAGTCCCCGCAAGAAACGTCCCTCCCGCCTCGGGCGGGCGCTGCGGATGCTGCGCGGCCTATTCCGCTGCTCCTGCCTGGCGCCACGGCCCGAGGATTAGGGCTGCGGCCGGCGCCAGCCCGGGCCCCCTGGACGGCAGCTGGCTGGCAGCCTGCCCCACATCCTGGGGGAGCCACACGGGCTGCCTTTGCCTGGACATGTCCCTGCAGCCTCAGCAATCCCTGGCTGCTTTGGAGCATCCCAAGCCACTCTCCCCAAGAGCAAATATTACCCATGTGGCCAGCCTCAGACCAGTATCCACACGGGACACTTGGTGCCAGGTGGCTCAGCGGTGAAGGCCAGACACTCATCAGGGTGGGAAGAGACCTTGAAAGTCATCCAGTCCCACCGTCACCCTGGCATCACCATCATCACCCTGAAACCATGTCCCCACGTGCCACATCCAGACAAGACTTGAACACTTCCAGAGACAGTGACTCTACCACCTCCCTGAGCAACTTCTTGCAATCGATTCCTGACCACTCTGCCAGGGAAAAGTTGTTTGGAATATTTAATCTGTACCTCCCCTGGTGGAATCCAAGGCCATTTCCTCTCATCCTGAAAGGACTACGTGCTGATCCTTTGGGATTTTATCCATGAGGAATGGGCGCAGACAGGAGGTATTGCTCCCAGGACTCCACTGCATGGCTTCACCAAACAATTCTTCCAAAACAGAGGGAAGTTGGCTTTAAGAAATAGTGGCAGTAGTGAAAAGCAAAACAAAACAAAACAAAACAAACAAACAAAAAAAACCAAACCAAAACAAAACCCCTAAAAACAACACAAAACACAAAAAAATCCACAAAAAGAAAAATAATAGGAATAGGACTAATAATAATACAAAGAAGATGAAGAAAATGAAGAAATAGTGGTAGTAAATAAGAAAAAGAAGTAAACTTAAGAATAAGAGCAAGAAAAAAAAGAATAAGAATAAGAATGAGAATAAGAGTGAGAATAAGAGCAAGAATAAGAATAGGATTAAGAATAAGAATAAGAATAGGAAAAAGGAAAAGAAAAAATAATAAGAAAAAGAATAGGAAAAAGCATAAGAATAAGAATAAAAATAAGAATTAAAAAAATAAGAATGAGAATGAGAATGAGAATGAGAATAAGAAGAAGAAGAAAAAGAATAAGAATAAGAATAAGAATAAGAATAAGAATAAGAATAGAAACAAGACAAAGTAAAAAGAATAAATCTAAGACTAAGTTGATGTAGAAGAAGAGAGAGGAGTAAAAGTAAATACTAAGAAGAAGGAGAAGAAGCATGGGGATCAGAAGAAGAAGAAGAAGAGGCTAAAGAAGAAGATTAAATAGTAGGAGTAACAAATTATTATTATTAGAACAATAATATCAAGTTAAAATACACATCCACACATCCTCTAGCATCACAGAAAGGTTTAATTTGGGAAGGACCTCAAACCTTTCTATCTCTCTCCTTCACAATTCTTGTTAAATAAAATCCACGTTCAATAAAATCTGTATGTTGTCATCATATGGTCTCATTTGAACCTTAATTTGGGCAGAGGCATCTCTCCCTAATCCAATCCTAACAGTTATTAAATGAGTATCACTCGGCTTCATCTCATTGTTTCACTTCAGGCAAACCTGACAAATGTATCTCTTCCAGGGAGGGGGCATCCACAAAGCCTCTGGGAAACCTATGCCAATGCCTCACCAGCCTCACAGAAGAGAATGTCTTCCTGCTATTTAATCCATATCTGTTTCAGTTAAAGGCCACTGCCCTTTCTTCTATCATCACTACATATGCCTGTGAAAAGTCTCTCTCCATCATTCTTGTAGGGGGCCCTCTTAGGTACTGGCAAGGGTTCTAAGGTTTCCCTGGGGTCTTCTCTTCCCTAGGCTGAACAACGCTAACACTCCCAACCTGTCTTCAAAGCAGAGGTTCTCCAACGCTCTTAGGAACCCTCAGTGGCTCTCCTCTGAACTCATTCTAACAGGCCCGCATCCCTTATCCTGGGGCCCCCAGACACAGAGGTAGTGGTGCGGGTGAGATTTCAAACAATGGACTAGAGGGCCACAATTACCTCCCTTGACCTGCAGCTCTTTGCTCCTTTCCATGCAGCTCAGCCCACGGGTGGCTTTTTGGGCTGGCAGCACAGATTGTTGGCTCACGCTGAGCTTCTCCTCCATCAGCACCCCCAAGTCCTTCTCCTCAGCCCCTGCCCCACTCAGCTTCCTGTGCCCTGCAAACCCTGTGCTGAGAGGGAGCTCCATGCACTCTCTGTGTCACTGGCGAAGCCATTCAAGAGCCCCAGGGCCAAGGCCAGAGCCCTGATGGACGCTCCTCGTCCCCAGCCTCCACCTGGGCATGGAGCCACTGACCACAGCTCCCCAGCTGCCTCCATCTGGCCAATTCTTCATGCCCTGCATAGCCCACCCTCCAAAGGCAGGGCTGTGCAGTGTGGGGCTTGAGGTGTCGTGTGGCACTGTGTCCAAAGCCTCACAGGGGCTCTGGGCACATCAGGATTGTCAGAGACTGAAATGTTATGGGTAAGGACTTAAACATTGTTACAAAGGAGTTTTGCCCATTATGGCAAAACTGTATAAAGAGGCTGAGACTCCCCAAGCCCACCTCTCCTTCACCTGACTGCAGCTTTGGGCTGGGACTTAAGCTGCCTAACAGAACTTGAGATAGCATGACGGCGACATTAGTGCTCAGTTACCTCTGGTCTAGGAACAAGGAAACAAGACTAAGGGAGGAGAAGGTACCCCACAAGAAAGCCAAACGCAGAAGCTGTCCTGAAAATCAGCTTGGGCTGGATTCAGCCTGGGGAGGCCATAGCCCACAGGCTCATCTGCTGAGGCCAGGTTTGCACACACTCCCTGTCTTGGTTTGAAAGACAGGTGTCTGCTAAGGAAGGCAGGAGCCTCCCTTGGAATGGCAGATGCAACCCCCCCTTCCCTCCGAGTTATTATAATTTTGAAATCAAGGGGCTTTTAGGCAAAGATGTGGGAAAATAGGAAGAACAGTTCTTTACTATGATAGATCTCTATGTGTATAACCAGTCAAGCAAACAGCAACAATTCTGGCAGTAGCAGCAAACAATCCCAAGCCCAGTGCCAGCCCTCTGGGCTGTCGGGCCCTTTCCCCTGGGGTGCAGTTCCGCTCGCAGCCGGCAGGGGCGCTGGCGGCTCCCGGTGAGCAGGGCAGGTGCGATGGTTCCCCCGCGGCTGCAGGGGGCGCTCCGGAGCGAGCTCGGGGAGCACGCGGCCCTGGTGGCCTGGGATGCCGGGAAGGGATGGGACAAAGGCTTCGCAAAGCCCTGGGCAGCCGATCCCGGTGTCCGGCCGGACCCTGGGCAACAGCAGGCTGGAGCGGCAGGCTGGAGCGGCAGGGACGAGCACAAATCCTGGGTGGCAGGCGAGATGTATCCAAAGCGCGGAGCTGCGGTGGGAGCCCCCCGGAGGTCTGGGCAGGCAGGATGAGCAGGGCTACAAGGTAGCGAAGGCTCAAAGCAATGGTGGGGGCAGGGAAGGCGGGCTTTGGATCCCGGGGTTTCTCTGGCAGAAGGAAAAGCAGCCAAAGAAAGCAGCCTCCCTCTCTGTCCAAACGCCGGGCACCGACTGTCCACACACCCAGGCAAAACAAAAGAGTAGCCAGATGCACCCCACCCCCATCGCCAGCTCTTTTGTTTGATGAAATATGCAGCCATTTGTCCCCCCAGCAACACATATGGGGAAAATTCCTGTAACAGAAAAAAAACCAGCAGAGCTCCTAAAACCCCAACAGTCCCCCACAACCAAGAAGGGAGGAGGAGGGTTTTGGGGCTGTGGCGTGACCTCTGGTCAGAGGCACTGAACACCCATCCTCCCTCACACAAACTGGCTCAGCTGTAAAACCCCCCACCCTGGGAAGGCCACATCCATGAGAAATTCACATGACGGGCAGCTGAGCAGGTGTCATAATCCATCAAAGACCCCCAAAGCGCTCCCCAGACTCACTGCTGAGGCCTTGCAGCAGAGCATCACACGCCATGCAAAGGGATACAACAGATCCAGAGTCTGTTGCAAGAGACTGTGTCAAACTTGCCCCCCACCAGGGCAGGTACCTGGGCGTTCCCACCTGGCCCAAACGTACGTCAATCCCCCAAACTCCATGTTTCCAGGGAACCCTTACCGCCAAGAAGCCCTGATGGAGAGCATCAACAGAATGCCATTGGCATCCTCAGAGTGGTGATGTTTTTAAATCTGTCTCTGTCACTCTCTTTGTCTGCCCCCACCTCTTTTCTATTTCTTTCTCTTTCTCTCTCTTTCTCTCTCTCTCTCTCTCACTTACTGTTCAATAAAACCCATACTACTGACTTTGGCATATGGCCTCATTTGCACCTTAATTCAGGCCAAAGCATTTCTGACAAGTTTAATGACGGGATCATAACAAGGGTCTAGAAGCCCGCAAGCCTGGGGGCTGCTCCATGCCACTTCCAGTGGCTTCAGCTGTCAAAGGGGTGCCAGGTGTGGCCCTTTGTGACACAGGCACCTTGTGTCAGGGCCCTGGATGATGTGGGACATTGTGGTGCCCAGAGGCCCTTGTGACACGGTAGAGCCCCGCCCTGCCCTGCCAGGGGGTATCCAAGGGGCGCAGAGCCCTGGGGAGCCCAGTCCCGCCAGAGCCGCTCTCGCAGGAGGAAGCAGCTCCCGGGATTCCTGTGCGTCAGACAGCGTCAGACGTGAAGGAGGACCACGTGAACCCCAACTCACAGCCCCCCAGCCCCTTGCCCGGCTGGCTGCCAGACCAGGCCCTCAGTGGGCAGTGGCTGGGGGCAGGCAGCAGCTCAGGCCTGCCCCTGTCGGACACTGAGGAGGAGGGGGCCTTTGTCAACATGGACGAAGAGTGGGAATACGACTCGGATCAAGAGCTTTCCCAGTGGGGAGGCCTTAGTGGCCAAGAACTTTGCCTCTGGGAAGAAGTGACAATCCAAGAGTTTTACCAAGGGCAAGAAGTGACGATCCAGGAAGTTTCCCCATGGGGAGTTGTGACACACCAAGAGTTGCATCAGAGGGAGGTAGGTATGAAAGTCCAGTGGGGGGATGGCACACAGCAAGAGCTGTACTACTGGGAGGAAAGTGTGACCGTCCAGGAGCTGTACCCATGGGAGGAAGAGGATGAGATATGCCAAGAATGGTCCCAGTGGGAAGAAGACCTGACATGCCAAGAGCTGTCCCAGTGGGAAGGGGAGGGAGACCAGGAACTGTCTCCTTTGGAAGAAGATGTGCAAGGCCACCTGCACATGTACCAATGGGAAGGAGACAAGAGACAGCCAGAGTTGCCCCAAGTGGGAGACAACAGGGACAAGGAGCTATCACAAGGAAAAGACTACAATGTCCAGGAGCTAGCCCGGTGGGAAAAAGACAGGAGTGACCAAAAGCTGCCCCAATGGGAAGGAAGTGTCAGTGACAAGATCTGGGACAAACCCTTGTACCCAGAGAAGGATGAGGATGCCCAGGAGGGGCCCGCCTCTCCCAGCAGCGTGGGCACCCAGGTGGCAGGAGAGGCAGCCCATGAGCTGCCCAGCGCCTCTCCTGCCCCAGGGAGTCCCACAGAGGACGAGCTGGCAGCCGCTGCTGCTCCAGCTGGAGCTGCTGAGGAGGAGGAGGAGCCTCCCGAGCCTCTGCCTGCCGAGGTGGAAAAGGCACCAGCTTCTCCTGGCCTCACGGAGGAGGTGCCATCGGCAGCGCCAGAGAGCCCAGTCCCTGCTCCACGCAGCCCCCCAGGCTACAGCCAGGCTCTGCTGGACTTGGCGTGGCACATCAGCCATGAGGTGGTGCGAGAGGCTGTGCTTGAGGCCCAGGCATCTGGCCAGCAGCCAGAGGAACAGAGGGACCTGGAGCAAAGCACAGCTGCAGAACTAGAAGCAGCAGCTCCAGAAGAAAAGCAAGAGAGCCCCATCTCTGGCCTGCACAGCCCCTGCTGCACCCCCAGCGCCTCGCCCAGCCCACTGGGAGCCCAAGCCCTCAGTGAGCAGCAGGAGGAGGCAGACAGGGGCTCAGTCCTGGCAGAGAAAGAGACTGAGGAGAGGGACTCGGCTGGGGAGCTCGAGCTTTCTCAGTGCAAAGATGAGGAAAACACAGAGCTGTCCCAAGGAGAAACCAACAGACACCAGGAAGGGTCCCAAGGAAAAGCCTGCATTGAGCAGGAGCTGTCCCTGGAAGAAGCCAGGGACGACCAGGAAGGGTCCCAAGGGGAAGCCTGCATTGAGCAGGAGCTGTCCCTAGAAAAAGACAGGAATGACCAGGACGTATTGCAAGGGGAAGCCTGCATTGAGCAGGAGATATCCGTAGAAGAGAGCAATGACCAGGATGTCTTCCAAGGGGAAGCCTGCACTGAGCAGGAGCTATCCCTCGAAAAAGACAGCAATAACCAGGATGTATTGCAAGGGGAAGCCTGCATTGGGCAGGAGCTGTCCCTAGAAAAAGACAGCAATTACCAGGATGTGTTCCAAGGGGAAGCCTGCATTGGGCAGGAGCTGCCCCTGGAAGAAGGTAGGAACGACCAGGATATGTTCCATGGGGAAGCCTGCATTGAGCAGGAGCTGCCCCTGGAAGAAGCCAGTGATGAGCAGGAAGGGTTCCAAGAGGAAGCCAGCACTGAGCAGGAGCCGTCTGTAGATGGAGCCGGTAGGTTTCAGGATGTGTCCCAAGAGGAAGCCTGCATTGAGCAGGAGCTCTCCCCAGAAGAAGCCGGTAGCTACCACGAGCTCTCCGATTGGGATGAATCCATTGCGGAAGAGCTCTCCCTAGGAGAAGCCAGCAGCTACCTAGAAGTTTCTGACTGGGAAGAAGGCACGGAGAAAGGCCTTTCTCAAGGACAAGTCGGTAGCTCCCAAAATCTCTCTGACTGGGAGGAAGACAGCGAGCATGAGCTGTCCCATGGAGATGTCAGTAGCTACCAAGAAGTGTCTGACTGGGAAGAGTCCATTGGCCAGGAGGTTTCTGAAGAGGAAGACTCCGTTGGTCAGGAGGTTTCCAAAGGGAATGGCAAGAGGCCTTCAGCTCAGTCCAGCTGGGAAAATGACAGTGACCGAGACCTGATGCAGGACAGCTGGGAACAGAACATTGGGGACAAGCCCTTGCTGCAGGAGGAGGACGAGTGGGATGGAGTGAGCCTCCTCGAGCTCCGTGAAGAAGACAGAGAGCTGGGAGGTTTGGCAGGAGGCAGGCTCCCAGTGCCTGCCCCTCGCGAGGCCTGGGTTGAGCATGGGCCATCTGAGCCGTGCCCCCAGGCGCCGCTCTGTGCCTCGCCTCCCCAGCTGGGAGCCCAGGCCCTCAGGCAGCAGCTGAGTCCCCGCAAGAAACGTCCCTCCCGCCTCGGGCGGGCGCTGCGGATGCTGCGCAGCCTATTCCGCTGCTCCTGCCTGGCGCCACGGCCCGAGGATTAGGGCTGCGGCCGGCGCCAGCCCGGGCCCCCTGGACGGCAGCTGGCTGGCAGCCTGCCCCACATCCTGGGGGAGCCACACGGGCTGCCCTTGCCTGGACATGTCCCTGCAGCCTCAGCAATCCCTGGCTGCTTTGGAGCATCCCAAGCCACTCTCCCCAAGAGCAAATATTACCCATGTGGCCAGCCTCAGACCAGTATCCACACGGGACACTTGGTGCCAGGTGGCTCAGCGGTGAAGGCCAGACACTCATCAGGGTGGGAAGAGACCTTGAAAGTCATCCAGTCCCACCGTCACCCTGGCATCACCATCATCACCCTGAAACCATGTCCCCACGTGCCACATCCAGACAAGACTTGAACACTTCCAGAGACAGTGACTCTACCACCTCCCTGAGCAACTTCTTGCAATCGATTCCTGACCACTCTGTCAGGGAAAAGTTGTTTGGAATATTTAATCTGTACCTCCCCTGGTGGAATCCAAGGCCATTTCCTCTCATCCTGAAAGGACTACGTGCTGATCCTTTGGGATTTTATCCATGAGGAATGGGCGCAGACAGGAGGTATTGCTCCCAGGACTCCACTGCATGGCTTCACCAAACAATTCTTCCAAAACAGAGGGAAGTTGGCTTTAAGAAATAGTGGCAGTAGTGAAAAGCAAAACAAAACAAAACAAAACAAACAAACAAAAAAAACCAAACCAAAACAAAACCCCTAAAAACAACACAAAACACAAAAAAATCCACAAAAAGAAAAATAATAGGAATAGGACTAATAATAATACAAAGAAGATGAAGAAAATGAAGAAATAGTGGTAGTAAATAAGAAAAAGAAGTAAACTTAAGAATAAGAGCAAGAAAAAAAAGAATAAGAATAAGAATGAGAATAAGAGTGAGAATAAGAGCAAGAATAAGAATAGGATTAAGAATAAGAATAAGAATAGGAAAAAGGAAAAGAAAAAATAATAAGAAAAAGAATAGGAAAAAGCATAAGAATAAGAATAAAAATAAGAATTAAAAAAATAAGAATGAGAATGAGAATGAGAATGAGAATAAGAAGAAGAAGAAAAAGAATAAGAATAAGAATAAGAATAAGAATAAGAATAAGAATAAGAATAAGAATAGAAACAAGACAAAGTAAAAAGAATAAATCTAAGACTAAGTTGATGTAGAAGAAGAGAGAGGAGTAAAAGTAAATACTAAGAAGAAGGAGAAGAAGCATGGGGATCAGAAGAAGAAGAAGAAGAGGCTAAAGAAGAAGATTAAATAGTAGGAGTAACAAATTATTATTATTAGAACAATAATATCAAGTTAAAATACACATCCACACATCCTCTAGCATCACAGAAAGGTTTAATTTGGGAAGGACCTCAAACCTTTCTATCTCTCTCCTTCACAATTCTTGTTAAATAAAATCCACGTTCAATAAAATCTGTATGTTGTCATCATATGGTCTCATTTGAACCTTAATTTGGGCAGAGGCATCTCTCCCTAATCCAATCCTAACAGTTATTAAATGAGTATCACTCGGCTTCATCTCATTGTTTCACTTCAGGCAAACCTGACAAATGTATCTCTTCCAGGGAGGGGGCATCCACAAAGCCTCTGGGAAACCTATGCCAATGCCTCACCAGCCTCACAGAAGAGAATGTCTTCCTGCTATTTAATCCATATCTGTTTCAGTTAAAGGCCACTGCCCTTTCTTCTATCATCACTACATATGCCTGTGAAAAGTCTCTCTCCATCATTCTTGTAGGGGGCCCTCTTAGGTACTGGCAAGGGTTCTAAGGTTTCCCTGGGGTCTTCTCTTCCCTAGGCTGAACAACGCTAACACTCCCAACCTGTCTTCAAAGCAGAGGTTCTCCAACGCTCTTAGGAACCCTCAGTGGCTCTCCTCTGAACTCATTCTAACAGGCCCGCATCCCTTATCCTGGGGCCCCCAGACACAGAGGTAGTGGTGCGGGTGAGATTTCAAACAATGGACTAGAGGGCCACAATTACCTCCCTTGACCTGCAGCTCTTTGCTCCTTTCCATGCAGCTCAGCCCACGGGTGGCTTTTTGGGCTGGCAGCACAGATTGTTGGCTCACGCTGAGCTTCTCCTCCATCAGCACCCCCAAGTCCTTCTCCTCAGCCCCTGCCCCACTCAGCTTCCTGTCCCCTGTAAACCCTGTGCTGAGAGGGAGCTCCATGCACTCTCTGTGTCACTGGCGAAGCCATTCAAGAGCCCCAGGGCCAAGGCCAGAGCCCTGATGGACGCTCCTCGTCCCCAGCCTCCACCTGGGCATGGAGCCACTGACCACAGCTCCCCAGCTGCCTCCATCTGGCCAAGTCTTCATGCCCTGCATAGCCCACCCTCCAAAGGCAGGGCTGTGCAGTGTGGGGCTTGAGGTGTCGTGTGGCACTGTGTCCAAAGCCTCACAGGGGCTCTGGGCACATCAGGATTGTCAGAGACTGAAATGTTATGGGTAAGGACTTAAACATTGTTACAAAGGAGTTTTGCCCATTATGGCAAAACTGTATAAAGAGGCTGAGACTCCCCAAGCCCACCTCTCCTTCACCTGACTGCAGCTTTGGGCTGGGACTTAAGCTGCCTGACAGAACTTGAGATAGCATGACGGCGACATTAGTGCTCAGTTACCTCTGGTCTAGGAACAAGGAAACAAGACTAAGGGAGGAGAAGGTACCCACAAGAAAGCCAAACGCAGAAGCTGTCCTGAAAATCAGCTTGGGCTGGATTCAGCCTGGGGAGGCCATAGCCCACAGGCTCATCTGCTGAGGCCAGGTTTGCACACACTCCCTGTCTTGGTTTGAAAGACAGGTGTCTGCTAAGGAAGGCAGGAGCCTCCCTTGGAATGGCAGATGCAACCCCCCCTTCCCTCCGAGTTATTATAATTTTGAAATCAAGGGGCTTTTAGGCAAAGATGTGGGAAAATAGGAAGAACAGTTCTTTACTATGATAGATCTCTATGTGTATAACCAGTCAAGCAAACAGCAACAATTCTGGCAGTAGCAGCAAACAATCCCAAGCCCAGTGCCAGCCCTCTGGGCTGTCGGGCCCTTTCCCCTGGGGTGCAGTTCCGCTCGCAGCCGGCAGGGGCGCTGGCGGCTCCCGGTGAGCAGGGCAGGTGCGATGGTTCCCCCGCGGCTGCAGGGGGCGCTCCGGAGCGAGCTCGGGGAGCACGCGGCCCTGGTGGCCTGGGATGCCGGGAAGGGATGGGACAAAGGCTTCGCAAAGCCCTGGGCAGCCGATCCCGGTGTCCGGCCGGACCCTGGGCAACAGCAGGCTGGAGCGGCAGGCTGGAGCGGCAGGGACGAGCACAAATCCTGGGTGGCAGGCGAGATGTATCCAAAGCGCGGAGCTGCGGTGGGAGCCCCCCGGAGGTCTGGGCAGGCAGGATGAGCAGGGCTACAAGGTAGCGAAGGCTCAAAGCAATGGTGGGGGCAGGGAAGGCGGGCTTTGGATCCCGGGGTTTCTCTGGCAGAAGGAAAAGCAGCCAAAGAAAGCAGCCTCCCTCTCTGTCCAAACGCCGGGCACCGACTGTCCACACACCCAGGCAAAACAAAAGAGTAGCCAGATGCACCCCACCCCCATCGCCAGCTCTTTTGTTTGATGAAATATGCAGCCATTTGTCCCCCCAGCAACACATATGGGGAAAATTCCTGTAACAGAAAAAAAACCAGCAGAGCTCCTAAAACCCCAACAGTCCCCCACAACCAAGAAGGGAGGAGGAGGGTTTTGGGGCTGTGGCGTGACCTCTGGTCAGAGGCACTGAACACCCATCCTCCCTCACACAAACTGGCTCAGCTGTAAAACCCCCCACCCTTGGATCCATGAGAAATTCACATGACGGGCAGCTGAGCAGGTGTCATAATCCATCAAAGACCCCCAAAGCGCTCCCCAGACTCACTGCTGAGGCCTTGCAGCAGAGCATCACACGCCATGCAAAGGGATACAACAGATCCAGAGTCTGTTGCAAGAGACTGTGTCAAACTTGCCCCCCACCAGGGCAGGTACCTGGGCGTTCCCACCTGGCCCAAACGTACGTCAATCCCCCAAACTCCATGTTTCCAGGGAACCCTTACCGCCAAGAAGCCCTGATGGAGAGCATCAACAGAATGCCATTGGCATCCTCAGAGTGGTGATGTTTTTAAATCTGTCTCTGTCACTCTCTTTGTCTGCCCCCACCTCTTTTCTATTTCTTTCTCTTTCTCTCTCTTTCTCTCTCTCTCTCTCTCTCTCTCACTTACTGTTCAATAAAACCCATACTACTGACTTTGGCATATGGCCTCATTTGCACCTTAATTCAGGCCAAAGCATTTCTGACAAGTTTAATGACGGGATCATAACAAGGGTCTAGAAGCCCGCAAGCCTGGGGGCTGCTCCATGCCACTTCCAGTGGCTTCAGCTGTCAAAGGGGTGCCAGGTGTGGCCCTTTGTGACACAGGCGCCTTGTGTCAGGGCCCTGGATGATGTGGGACATTGTGGTGCCCAGAGGCCCTTGTGACACGGTAGAGCCCCGCCCTGCCCTGCCAGGGGGTATCCAAGGGGCGCAGAGCCCTGGGGAGCCCAGTCCCGCCAGAGCCGCTCTCGCAGGAGGAAGCAGCTCCCGGGATTCCTGTGCGTCAGACAGCGTCAGACGTGAAGGAGGACCACGTGAACCCCAACTCACAGCCCCCCAGCCCCTTGCCCGGCTGGCTGCCAGACCAGGCCCTCAGTGGGCAGTGGCTGGGGGCAGGCAGCAGCTCAGGCCTGCCCCTGTCGGACACTGAGGAGGAGGGGGCCTTTGTCAACATGGACGAAGAGTGGGAATACGACTCGGATCAAGAGCTTTCCCAGTGGGGAGGCCTTAGTGGCCAAGAACTTTGCCTCTGGGAAGAAGTGACAATCCAAGAGTTTTACCGAGGGCAAGAAGTGACGATCCAGGAAGTTTCTCCATGGGGAGTTGTGACACACCAAGAGTTGCATCAGAGGGAGGTAGGTATGAAAGTCCAGTGGGGGGATGGCACACAGCAAGAGCTGTACTACTGGGAGGAAAGTGTGACCGTCCAGGAGCTGTACCCATGGGAGGAAGAGGATGAGATATGCCAAGAATGGTCCCAGTGGGAAGAAGACCTGACATGCCAAGAGCTGTCCCAGTGGGAAGGGGAGGGAGACCAGGAACTGTCTCCTTTGGAAGAAGATGTGCAAGGCCACCTGCACATGTACCAATGGGAAGGAGACAAGAGACAGCCAGAGTTGCCCCAAGTGGGAGACAACAGGGACAAGGAGCTATCACAAGGAAAAGACTACAATGTCCAGGAGCTAGCCCGGTGGGAAAAAGACAGGAGTGACCAAAAGCTGCCCCAATGGGAAGGAAGTGTCAGTGACAAGATGTGGGACAAACCCTTGTACCCAGAGAAGGATGAGGATGCCCAGGAGGGGCCCGCCTCTCCCAGCAGCGTGGGCACCCAGGTGGCAGGAGAGGCAGCCCATGAGCTGCCCAGCGCCTCTCCTGCCCCAGGGAGTCCCACAGAGGACGAGCTGGCAGCCGCTGCTGCTCCAGCTGGAGCTGCTGAGGAGGAGGAGGAGCCTCCCGAGCCTCTGCCTGCCGAGGTGGAAAAGGCACCAGCTTCTCCTGGCCTCACGGAGGAGGTGCCATCGGCAGCGCCAGAGAGCCCAGTCCCTGCTCCACGCAGCCCCCCAGGCTACAGCCAGGCTCTGCTGGACTTGGCGTGGCACATCAGCCATGAGGTGGTGCGAGAGGCTGTGCTTGAGGCCCAGGCATCTGGCCAGCAGCCAGAGGAACAGAGGGACCTGGAGCAAAGCACAGCTGCAGAACTAGAAGCAGCAGCTCCAGAAGAAAAGCAAGAGAGCCCCATCTCTGGCCTGCACAGCCCCTGCTGCACCCCCAGCGCCTCGCCCAGCCCACTGGGAGCCCAAGCCCTCAGTGAGCAGCAGGAGGAGGCAGACAGGGGCTCAGTCCTGGCAGAGAAAGAGACTGAGGAGAGGGACTCAGCTGGGGAGCTCGAGCTTTCTCAGTGCAAAGATGAGGAAAACACAGAGCTGTCCCAAGGAGAAACCAACAGACACCAGGAAGGGTCCCAAGGAAAAGCCTGCATTGAGCAGGAGCTGTCCCTGGAAGAAGCCAGGGACGACCAGGAAGGGTCCCAAGGGGAAGCCTGCATTGAGCAGGAGCTGTCCCTAGAAAAAGACAGGAATGACCAGGACGTATTGCAAGGGGAAGCCTGCATTGAGCAGGAGATATCCGTAGAAGAGAGCAATGACCAGGATGTGTTCCAAGGGGAAGCCTGCACTGAGCAGGAGCTATCCCTCGAAAAAGACAGCAATAACCAGGATGTATTGCAAGGGGAAGCCTGCATTGGGCAGGAGCTGTCCCTAGAAAAAGACAGCAATTACCAGGATGTGTTCCAAGGGGAAGCCTGCATTGGGCAGGAGCTGCCCCTGGAAGAAGGTAGGAACGACCAGGATATGTTCCATGGGGAAGCCTGCATTGAGCAGGAGCTATCCCTAGAAGAAGCCAGGATTGACCAAGAAGGGTCCCAAGGGGAAGCCTGCATTGAGCAGGAGCTGTCCCTAGAAGAAGGTACGAACGACTAGGATGTGTTCCAAGGGGAAGCCTGCATTGAGCAGGAGCTGCCCCTGGAAGAAGCCAGTGATGAGCAGGAAGGGTTCCAAGAGGAAGCCAGCACTGAGCAGGAGCCGTCTGTAGATGGAGCCGGTAGGTTTCAGGATGTGTCCCAAGAGGAAGCCTGCATTGAGCAGGAGCTCTCCCCAGAAGAAGCCGGTAGCTACCACGAGCTCTCCGATTGGGATGAATCCATTGCGGAAGAGCTCTCCCTAGGAGAAGCCAGCAGCTACCTAGAAGTTTCTGACTGGGAAGAAGGCACGGAGAAAGGCCTTTCTCAAGGACAAGTCGGTAGCTCCCAAAATCTCTCTGACTGGGAGGAAGACAGCGAGCATGAGCTGTCCCATGGAGATGTCAGTAGCTACCAAGAAGTGTCTGACTGGGAAGAGTCCATTGGCCAGGAGGTTTCTGAAGAGGAAGACTCCGTTGGTCAGGAGGTTTCCAAAGGGAATGGCAAGAGGCCTTCAGCTCAGTCCAGCTGGGAAAATGACAGTGACCGAGACCCGATGCAGGACAGCTGGGAACAGAACATTGGGGACAAGCCCTTGCTGCAGGAGGAGGACGAGTGGGATGGAGTGAGCCTCCTCGAGCTCCGTGAAGAAGACAGAGAGCTGGGAGGTTTGGCAGGAGGCAGGCTCCCAGTGCCTGCCCCTCGCGAGGCCTGGGTTGAGCATGGGCCATCTGAGCCGTGCCCCCAAGCGCCGCTCTGTGCCTCGCCTCCCCAGCTGGGAGCCCAGGCCCTCAGGCAGCAGCTGAGTCCCCGCAAGAAACGTCCCTCCCGCCTCGGGCGGGCGCTGCGGATGCTGCGCGGCCTATTCCGCTGCTCCTGCCTGGCGCCACGGCCCGAGGATTAGGGCTGCGGCCGGCGCCAGCCCGGGCCCCCTGGACGGCAGCTGGCTGGCAGCCTGCCCCACATCCTGGGGGAGCCACACGGGCTGCCTTTGCCTGGACATGTCCCTGCAGCCTCAGCAATCCCTGGCTGCTTTGGAGCATCCCAAGCCACTCTCCCCAAGAGCAAATATTACCCATGTGGCCAGCCTCAGACCAGTATCCACACGGGACACTTGGTGCCAGGTGGCTCAGCGGTGAAGGCCAGAGACTCATCAGGGTGGGAAGAGACCTTGAAAGTCATCCAGTCCCACCGTCACCCTGGCATCACCATCATCACCCTGAAACCATGTCCCCACGTGCCACATCCAGACAAGACTTGAACACTTCCAGAGACAGTGACTCTACCACCTCCCTGAGCAACTTCTTGCAATCGATTCCTGACCACTCTGCCAGGGAAAAGTTGTTTGGAATATTTAATCTGTACCTCCCCTGGTGGAATCCAAGGCCATTTCCTCTCATCCTGAAAGGACTACGTGCTGATCCTTTGGGATTTTATCCATGAGGAATGGGCGCAGACAGGAGGTATTGCTCCCAGGACTCCACTGCATGGCTTCACCAAACAATTCTTCCAAAACAGAGGGAAGTTGGCTTTAAGAAATAGTGGCAGTAGTGAAAAGCAAAACAAAACAAAACAAAACAAACAAACAAAAAAAACCAAACCAAAACAAAACCCCTAAAAACAACACAAAACACAAAAAAATCCACAAAAAGAAAAATAATAGGAATAGGACTAATAATAATACAAAGAAGATGAAGAAAATGAAGAAATAGTGGTAGTAAATAAGAAAAAGAAGTAAACTTAAGAATAAGAGCAAGAAAAAAAAGAATAATAATAAGAATGAGAATAAGAGTGAGAATAAGAGCAAGAATAAGAATAGGATTAAGAATAAGAATAAGAATAGGAAAAAGGAAAAGAAAAAATAATAAGAAAAAGAATAGGAAAAAGCATAAGAATAAGAATAAAAATAAGAATTAAAAAAATAAGAATGAGAATGAGAATGAGAATGAGAATAAGAAGAAGAAGAAAAAGAATAAGAATAAGAATAAGAATAAGAATAAGAATAAGAATAAGAATAAGAATAGAAACAAGACAAAGTAAAAAGAATAAATCTAAGACTAAGTTGATGTAGAAGAAGAGAGAGGAGTAAAAGTAAATACTAAGAAGAAGGAGAAGAAGCATGGGGATCAGAAGAAGAAGAAGAAGAGGCTAAAGAAGAAGATTAAATAGTAGGAGTAACAAATTATTATTATTAGAACAATAATATCAAGTTAAAATACACATCCACACATCCTCTAGCATCACAGAAAGGTTTAATTTGGGAAGGACCTCAAACCTTTCTATCTCTCTCCTTCACAATTCTTGTTAAATAAAATCCACGTTCAATAAAATCTGTATGTTGTCATCATATGGTCTCATTTGAACCTTAATTTGGGCAGAGGCATCTCTCCCTAATCCAATCCTAACAGTTATTAAATGAGTATCACTCGGCTTCATCTCATTGTTTCACTTCAGGCAAACCTGACAAATGTATCTCTTCCAGGGAGGGGGCATCCACAAAGCCTCTGGGAAACCTATGCCAATGCCTCACCAGCCTCACAGAAGAGAATGTCTTCCTGCTATTTAATCCATATCTGTTTCAGTTAAAGGCCACTGCCCTTTCTTCTATCATCACTACATATGCCTGTGAAAAGTCTCTCTCCATCATTCTTGTAGGGGGCCCTCTTAGGTACTGGCAAGGGTTCTAAGGTTTCCCTGGGGTCTTCTCTTCCCTAGGCTGAACAACGCTAACACTCCCAACCTGTCTTCAAAGCAGAGGTTCTCCAACGCTCTTAGGAACCCTCAGTGGCTCTCCTCTGAACTCATTCTAACAGGCCCGCATCCCTTATCCTGGGGCCCCCAGACACAGAGGTAGTGGTGCGGGTGAGATTTCAAACAATGGACTAGAGGGCCACAATTACCTCCCTTGACCTGCAGCTCTTTGCTCCTTTCCATGCAGCTCAGCCCACGGGTGGCTTTTTGGGCTGGCAGCACAGATTGTTGGCTCACGCTGAGCTTCTCCTCCATCAGCACCCCCAAGTCCTTCTCCTCAGCCCCTGCCCCACTCAGCTTCCTGTCCCCTGCAAACCCTGTGCTGAGAGGGAGCTCCATGCACTCTCTGTGTCACTGGCGAAGCCATTCAAGAGCCCCAGGGCCAAGGCCAGAGCCCTGATGGACGCTCCTCGTCCCCAGCCTCCACCTGGGCATGGAGCCACTGACCACAGCTCCCCAGCTGCCTCCATCTGGCCAATTCTTCATGCCCTGCATAGCCCACCCTCCAAAGGCAGGGCTGTGCAGTGTGGGGCTTGAGGTGTCGTGTGGCACTGTGTCCAAAGCCTCACAGGGGCTCTGGGCACATCAGGATTGTCAGAGACTGAAATGTTATGGGTAAGGACTTAAACATTGTTACAAAGGAGTTTTGCCCATTATGGCAAAACTGTATAAAGAGGCTGAGACTCCCCAAGCCCACCTCTCCTTCACCTGACTGCAGCTTTGGGCTGGGACTTAAGCTGCCTAACAGAACTTGAGATAGCATGACGGCGACATTAGTGCTCAGTTACCTCTGGTCTAGGAACAAGGAAACAAGACTAAGGGAGGAGAAGGTACCCCACAAGAAAGCCAAACGCAGAAGCTGTCCTGAAAATCAGCTTGGGCTGGATTCAGCCTGGGGAGGCCATAGCCCACAGGCTCATCTGCTGAGGCCAGGTTTGCACACACTCCCTGTCTTGGTTTGAAAGACAGGTGTCTGCTAAGGAAGGCAGGAGCCTCCCTTGGAATGGCAGATGCAACCCCCCCTTCCCTCCGAGTTATTATAATTTTGAAATCAAGGGGCTTTTAGGCAAAGATGTGGGAAAATAGGAAGAACAGTTCTTTACTATGATAGATCTCTATGTGTATAACCAGTCAAGCAAACAGCAACAATTCTGGCAGTAGCAGCAAACAATCCCAAGCCCAGTGCCAGCCCTCTGGGCTGTCGGGCCCTTTCCCCTGGGGTGCAGTTCCGCTCGCAGCCGGCAGGGGCGCTGGCGGCTCCCGGTGAGCAGGGCAGGTGCGATGGTTCCCCCGCGGCTGCAGGGGGCGCTCCGGAGCGAGCTCGGGGAGCACGCGGCCCTGGTGGCCTGGGATGCCGGGAAGGGATGGGACAAAGGCTTCGCAAAGCCCTGGGCAGCCGATCCCGGTGTCCGGCCGGACCCTGGGCAACAGCAGGCTGGAGCGGCAGGCTGGAGCGGCAGGGACGAGCACAAATCCTGGGTGGCAGGCGAGATGTATCCAAAGCGCGGAGCTGCGGTGGGAGCCCCCCGGAGGTCTGGGCAGGCAGGATGAGCAGGGCTACAAGGTAGCGAAGGCTCAAAGCAATGGTGGGGGCAGGGAAGGCGGGCTTTGGATCCCGGGGTTTCTCTGGCAGAAGGAAAAGCAGCCAAAGAAAGCAGCCTCCCTCTCTGTCCAAACGCCGGGGACCGACTGTCCACACACCCAGGCAAAACAAAAGAGTAGCCAGATGCACCCCACCCCCATCGCCAGCTCTTTTGTTTGATGAAATATGCAGCCATTTGTCCCCCCAGCAACACATATGGGGAAAATTCCTGTAACAGAAAAAAAACCAGCAGAGCTCCTAAAACCCCAACAGTCCCCCACAACCAAGAAGGGAGGAGGAGGGTTTTGGGGCTGTGGCGTGACCTCTGGTCAGAGGCACTGAACACCCATCCTCCCTCACACAAACTGGCTCAGCTGTAAAACCCCCCACCCTGGGAAGGCCACATCCATGAGAAATTCACATGACGGGCAGCTGAGCAGGTGTCATAATCCATCAAAGACCCCCAAAGCGCTCCCCAGACTCACTGCTGAGGCCTTGCAGCAGAGCATCACACGCCATGCAAAGGGATACAACAGATCCAGAGTCTGTTGCAAGAGACTGTGTCAAACTTGCCCCCCACCAGGGCAGGTACCTGGGCGTTCCCACCTGGCCCAAACGTACGTCAATCCCCCAAACTCCATGTTTCCAGGGAACCCTTACCGCCAAGAAGCCCTGATGGAGAGCATCAACAGAATGCCATTGGCATCCTCAGAGTGGTGATGTTTTTAAATCTGTCTCTGTCACTCTCTTTGTCTGCCCCCACCTCTTTTCTATTTCTTTCTCTTTCTCTCTCTTTCTCTCTCTCTCTCTCTCTCTCTCACTTACTGTTCAATAAAACCCATACTACTGACTTTGGCATATGGCCTCATTTGCACCTTAATTCAGGCCAAAGCATTTCTGACAAGTTTAATGACGGGATCATAACAAGGGTCTAGAAGCCCGCAAGCCTGGGGGCTGCTCCATGCCACTTCCAGTGGCTTCAGCTGTCAAAGGGGTGCCAGGTGTGGCCCTTTGTGACACAGGCGCCTTGTGTCAGGGCCCTGGATGATGTGGGACATTGTGGTGCCCAGAGGCCCTTGTGACACGGTAGAGCCCCGCCCTGCCCTGCCAGGGGGTATCCAAGGGGCGCAGAGCCCTGGGGAGCCCAGTCCCGCCAGAGCCGCTCTCGCAGGAGGAAGCAGCTCCCGGGATTCCTGTGCGTCAGACAGCGTCAGACGTGAAGGAGGACCACGTGAACCCCAACTCACAGCCCCCCAGCCCCTTGCCCGGCTGGCTGCCAGACCAGGCCCTCAGTGGGCAGTGGCTGGGGGCAGGCAGCAGCTCAGGCCTGCCCCTGTCGGACACTGAGGAGGAGGGGGCCTTTGTCAACATGGACGAAGAGTGGGAATACGACTCGGATCAAGAGCTTTCCCAGTGGGGAGGCCTTAGTGGCCAAGAACTTTGCCTCTGGGAAGAAGTGACAATCCAAGAGTTTTACCGAGGGCAAGAAGTGACGATCCAGGAAGTTTCTCCATGGGGAGTTGTGACACACCAAGAGTTGCATCAGAGGGAGGTAGGTATGAAAGTCCAGTGGGGGGATGGCACACAGCAAGAGCTGTACTACTGGGAGGAAAGTGTGACCGTCCAGGAGCTGTACCCATGGGAGGAAGAGGATGAGATATGCCAAGAATGGTCCCAGTGGGAAGAAGACCTGACATGCCAAGAGCTGTCCCAGTGGGAAGGGGAGGGAGACCAGGAACTGTCTCCTTTGGAAGAAGATGTGCAAGGCCACCTGCACATGTACCAATGGGAAGGAGACAAGAGACAGCCAGAGTTGCCCCAAGTGGGAGACAACAGGGACAAGGAGCTATCACAAGGAAAAGACTACAATGTCCAGGAGCTAGCCCGGTGGGAAAAAGACAGGAGTGACCAAAAGCTGCCCCAATGGGAAGGAAGTGTCAGTGACAAGATGTGGGACAAACCCTTGTACCCAGAGAAGGATGAGGATGCCCAGGAGGGGCCCGCCTCTCCCAGCAGCGTGGGCACCCAGGTGGCAGGAGAGGCAGCCCATGAGCTGCCCAGCGCCTCTCCTGCCCCAGGGAGTCCCACAGAGGACGAGCTGGCAGCCGCTGCTGCTCCAGCTGGAGCTGCTGAGGAGGAGGAGGAGCCTCCCGAGCCTCTGCCTGCCGAGGTGGAAAAGGCACCAGCTTCTCCTGGCCTCATGGAGGAGGTGCCATCGGCAGCGCCAGAGAGCCCAGTCCCTGCTCCACGCAGCCCCCCAGGCTACAGCCAGGCTCTGCTGGACTTGGCGTGGCACATCAGCCATGAGGTGGTGCGAGAGGCTGTGCTTGAGGCCCAGGCATCTGGCCAGCAGCCAGAGGAACAGAGGGACCTGGAGCAAAGCACAGCTGCAGAACTAGAAGCAGCAGCTCCAGAAGAAAAGCAAGAGAGCCCCATCTCTGGCCTGCACAGCCCCTGCTGCACCCCCAGCGCCTCGCCCAGCCCACTGGGAGCCCAAGCCCTCAGTGAGCAGCAGGAGGAGGCAGACAGGGGCTCAGTCCTGGCAGAGAAAGAGACTGAGGAGAGGGACTCAGCTGGGGAGCTCGAGCTTTCTCAGTGCAAAGATGAGGAAAACACAGAGCTGTCCCAAGGAGAAACCAACAGACACCAGGAAGGGTCCCAAGGAAAAGCCTGCATTGAGCAGGAGCTGTCCCTGGAAGAAGCCAGGGACGACCAGGAAGGGTCCCAAGGGGAAGCCTGCATTGAGCAGGAGCTGTCCCTAGAAAAAGACAGGAATGACCAGGACGTATTGCAAGGGGAAGCGTGCATTGAGCAGGAGATATCCGTAGAAGAGAGCAATGACCAGGATGTGTTCCAAGGGGAAGCCTGCACTGAGCAGGAGCTATCCCTCGAAAAAGACAGCAATAACCAGGATGTATTGCAAGGGGAAGCCTGCATTGGGCAGGAGCTGTCCCTAGAAAAAGACAGCAATTACCAGGATGTGTTCCAAGGGGAAGCCTGCATTGGGCAGGAGCTGCCCCTGGAAGAAGGTAGGAACGACCAGGATATGTTCCATGGGGAAGCCTGCATTGAGCAGGAGCTATCCCTAGAAGAAGCCAGGATTGACCAAGAAGGGTCCCAAGGGGAAGCCTGCATTGAGCAGGAGCTGTCCCTAGAAGAAGGTACGAACGACTAGGATGTGTTCCAAGGGGAAGCCTGCATTGAGCAGGAGCTGCCCCTGGAAGAAGCCAGTGATGAGCAGGAAGGGTTCCAAGAGGAAGCCAGCACTGAGCAGGAGCCGTCTGTAGATGGAGCCGGTAGGTTTCAGGATGTGTCCCAAGAGGAAGCCTGCATTGAGCAGGAGCTCTCCCCAGAAGAAGCCGGTAGCTACCACGAGCTCTCCGATTGGGATGAATCCATTGCGGAAGAGCTCTCCCTAGGAGAAGCCAGCAGCTACCTAGAAGTTTCTGACTGGGAAGAAGGCACGGAGAAAGGCCTTTCTCAAGGACAAGTCGGTAGCTCCCAAAATCTCTCTGACTGGGAGGAAGACAGCGAGCATGAGCTGTCCCATGGAGATGTCAGTAGCTACCAAGAAGTGTCTGACTGGGAAGAGTCCATTGGCCAGGAGGTTTCTGAAGAGGAAGACTCCGTTGGTCAGGAGGTTTCCAAAGGGAATGGCAAGAGGCCTTCAGCTCAGTCCAGCTGGGAAAATGACAGTGACCGAGACCCGATGCAGGACAGCTGGGAACAGAACATTGGGGACAAGCCCTTGCTGCAGGAGGAGGACGAGTGGGATGGAGTGAGCCTCCTCGAGCTCCGTGAAGAAGACAGAGAGCTGGGAGGTTTGGCAGGAGGCAGGCTCCCAGTGCCTGCCCCTCGCGAGGCCTGGGTTGAGCATGGGCCATCTGAGCCGTGCCCCCAGGCGCCGCTCTGTGCCTCGCCTCCCCAGCTGGGAGCCCAGGCCCTCAGGCAGCAGCTGAGTCCCCGCAAGAAACGTCCCTCCCGCCTCGGGCGGGCGCTGCGGATGCTGCGCGGCCTATTCCGCTGCTCCTGCCTGGCGCCACGGCCCGAGGATTAGGGCTGCGGCCGGCGCCAGCCCGGGCCCCCTGGACGGCAGCTGGCTGGCAGCCTGCCCCACATCCTGGGGGAGCCACACGGGCTGCCTTTGCCTGGACATGTCCCTGCAGCCTCAGCAATCCCTGGCTGCTTTGGAGCATCCCAAGCCACTCTCCCCAAGAGCAAATATTACCCATGTGGCCAGCCTCAGACCAGTATCCACACGGGACACTTGGTGCCAGGTGGCTCAGCGGTGAAGGCCAGACACTCATCAGGGTGGGAAGAGACCTTGAAAGTCATCCAGTCCCACCGTCACCCTGGCATCACCATCATCACCCTGAAACCATGTCCCCACGTGCCACATCCAGACAAGACTTGAACACTTCCAGAGACAGTGACTCTACCACCTCCCTGAGCAACTTCTTGCAATCGATTCCTGACCACTCTGCCAGGGAAAAGTTGTTTGGAATATTTAATCTGTACCTCCCCTGGTGGAATCCAAGGCCATTTCCTCTCATCCTGAAAGGACTACGTGCTGATCCTTTGGGATTTTATCCATGAGGAATGGGCGCAGACAGGAGGTATTGCTCCCAGGACTCCACTGCATGGCTTCACCAAACAATTCTTCCAAAACAGAGGGAAGTTGGCTTTAAGAAATAGTGGCAGTAGTGAAAAGCAAAACAAAACAAAACAAAACAAACAAACAAAAAAAACCAAACCAAAACAAAACCCCTAAAAACAACACAAAACACAAAAAAATCCACAAAAAGAAAAATAATAGGAATAGGACTAATAATAATACAAAGAAGATGAAGAAAATGAAGAAATAGTGGTAGTAAATAAGAAAAAGAAGTAAACTTAAGAATAAGAGCAAGAAAAAAAAGAATAAGAATAAGAATGAGAATAAGAGTGAGAATAAGAGCAAGAATAAGAATAGGATTAAGAATAAGAATAAGAATAGGAAAAAGGAAAAGAAAAAATAATAAGAAAAAGAATAGGAAAAAGCATAAGAATAAGAATAAAAATAAGAATTAAAAAAATAAGAATGAGAATGAGAATGAGAATGAGAATAAGAAGAAGAAGAAAAAGAATAAGAATAAGAATAAGAATAAGAATAAGAATAAGAATAGAAACAAGACAAAGTAAAAAGAATAAATCTAAGACTAAGTTGATGTAGAAGAAGAGAGAGGAGTAAAAGTAAATACTAAGAAGAAGGAGAAGAAGCATGGGGATCAGAAGAAGAAGAAGAAGAGGCTAAAGAAGAAGATTAAATAGTAGGAGTAACAAATTATTATTATTAGAACAATAATATCAAGTTAAAATACACATCCACACATCCTCTAGCATCACAGAAAGGTTTAATTTGGGAAGGACCTCAAACCTTTCTATCTCTCTCCTTCACAATTCTTGTTAAATAAAATCCACGTTCAATAAAATCTGTATGTTGTCATCATATGGTCTCATTTGAACCTTAATTTGGGCAGAGGCATCTCTCCCTAATCCAATCCTAACAGTTATTAAATGAGTATCACTCGGCTTCATCTCATTGTTTCACTTCAGGCAAACCTGACAAATGTATCTCTTCCAGGGAGGGGGCATCCACAAAGCCTCTGGGAAACCTATGCCAATGCCTCACCAGCCTCACAGAAGAGAATGTCTTCCTGCTATTTAATCCATATCTGTTTCAGTTAAAGGCCACTGCCCTTTCTTCTATCATCACTACATATGCCTGTGAAAAGTCTCTCTCCATCATTCTTGTAGGGGGCCCTCTTAGGTACTGGCAAGGGTTCTAAGGTTTCCCTGGGGTCTTCTCTTCCCTAGGCTGAACAACGCTAACACTCCCAACCTGTCTTCAAAGCAGAGGTTCTCCAACGCTCTTAGGAACCCTCAGTGGCTCTCCTCTGAACTCATTCTAACAGGCCCGCATCCCTTATCCTGGGGCCCCCAGACACAGAGGTAGTGGTGCGGGTGAGATTTCAAACAATGGACTAGAGGGCCACAATTACCTCCCTTGACCTGCAGCTCTTTGCTCCTTTCCATGCAGCTCAGCCCACGGGTGGCTTTTTGGGCTGGCAGCACAGATTGTTGGCTCACGCTGAGCTTCTCCTCCATCAGCACCCCCAAGTCCTTCTCCTCAGCCCCTGCCCCACTCAGCTTCCTGTGCCCTGCAAACCCTGTGCTGAGAGGGAGCTCCATGCACTCTCTGTGTCACTGGCGAAGCCATTCAAGAGCCCCAGGGCCAAGGCCAGAGCCCTGATGGACGCTCCTCGTCCCCAGCCTCCACCTGGGCATGGAGCCACTGACCACAGCTCCCCAGCTGCCTCCATCTGGCCAATTCTTCATGCCCTGCATAGCCCACCCTCCAAAGGCAGGGCTGTGCAGTGTGGGGCTTGAGGTGTCGTGTGGCACTGTGTCCAAAGCCTCACAGGGGCTCTGGGCACATCAGGATTGTCAGAGACTGAAATGTTATGGGTAAGGACTTAAACATTGTTACAAAGGAGTTTTGCCCATTATGGCAAAACTGTATAAAGAGGCTGAGACTCCCCAAGCCCACCTCTCCTTCACCTGACTGCAGCTTTGGGCTGGGACTTAAGCTGCCTAACAGAACTTGAGATAGCATGACGGCGACATTAGTGCTCAGTTACCTCTGGTCTAGGAACAAGGAAACAAGACTAAGGGAGGAGAAGGTACCCCACAAGAAAGCCAAACGCAGAAGCTGTCCTGAAAATCAGCTTGGGCTGGATTCAGCCTGGGGAGGCCATAGCCCACAGGCTCATCTGCTGAGGCCAGGTTTGCACACACTCCCTGTCTTGGTTTGAAAGACAGGTGTCTGCTAAGGAAGGCAGGAGCCTCCCTTGGAATGGCAGATGCAACCCCCCCTTCCCTCCGAGTTATTATAATTTTGAAATCAAGGGGCTTTTAGGCAAAGATGTGGGAAAATAGGAAGAACAGTTCTTTACTATGATAGATCTCTATGTGTATAACCAGTCAAGCAAACAGCAACAATTCTGGCAGTAGCAGCAAACAATCCCAAGCCCAGTGCCAGCCCTCTGGGCTGTCGGGCCCTTTCCCCTGGGGTGCAGTTCCGCTCGCAGCCGGCAGGGGCGCTGGCGGCTCCCGGTGAGCAGGGCAGGTGCGATGGTTCCCCCGCGGCTGCAGGGGGCGCTCCGGAGCGAGCTCGGGGAGCACGCGGCCCTGGTGGCCTGGGATGCCGGGAAGGGATGGGACAAAGGCTTCGCAAAGCCCTGGGCAGCCAATCCCGGTGTCCGGCCGGACCCTGGGCAACAGCAGGCTGGAGCGGCAGGCTGGAGCGGCAGGGACGAGCACAAATCCTGGGTGGCAGGCGAGATGTATCCAAAGCGCGGAGCTGCGGTGGGAGCCCCCCGGAGGTCTGGGCAGGCAGGATGAGCAGGGCTACAAGGTAGCGAAGGCTCAAAGCAATGGTGGGGGCAGGGAAGGCGGGCTTTGGATCCCGGGGTTTCTCTGGCAGAAGGAAAAGCAGCCAAAGAAAGCAGCCTCCCTCTCTGTCCAAACGCCGGGCACCGACTGTCCACACACCCAGGCAAAACAAAAGAGTAGCCAGATGCACCCCACCCCCATCGCCAGCTCTTTTGTTTGATGAAATATGCAGCCATTTGTCCCCCCAGCAACACATATGGGGAAAATTCCTGGAACAGAAAAAAAACCAGCAGAGCTCCTAAAACCCCAACAGTCCCCCACAACCAAGAAGGGAGGAGGAGGGTTTTGGGGCTGTGGCGTGACCTCTGGTCAGAGGCACTGAACACCCATCCTCCCTCACACAAACTGGCTCAGCTGTAAAACCCCCCACCCTGGGAAGGCCACATCCATGAGAAATTCACATGACGGGCAGCTGAGCAGGTGTCATAATCCATCAAAGACCCCCAAAGCGCTCCCCAGACTCACTGCTGAGGCCTTGCAGCAGAGCATCACACGCCATGCAAAGGGATACAACAGATCCAGAGTCTGTTGCAAGAGACTGTGTCAAACTTGCCCCCCACCAGGGCAGGTACCTGGGCGTTCCCACCTGGCCCAAACGTACGTCAATCCCCCAAACTCCATGTTTCCAGGGAACCCTTACCGCCAAGAAGCCCTGATGGAGAGCATCAGCAGAATGCCATTGGCATCCTCAGAGTGGTGATGTTTTTAAATCTGTCTCTGTCACTCTCTTTGTCTGCCCCCACCTCTTTTCTATTTCTTTCTCTTTCTCTCTCTTTCTCTCTCTCTCTCTCTCACTTACTGTTCAATAAAACCCATACTACTGACTTTGGCATATGGCCTCATTTGCACCTTAATTCAGGCCAAAGCATTTCTGACAAGTTTAATGACGGGATCATAACAAGGGTCTAGAAGCCCGCAAGCCTGGGGGCTGCTCCATGCCACTTCCAGTGGCTTCAGCTGTCAAAGGGGTGCCAGGTGTGGCCCTTTGTGACACAGGCACCTTGTGTCAGGGCCCTGGATGATGTGGGACATTGTGGTGCCCAGAGGCCCTTGTGACACGGTAGAGCCCCGCCCTGCCCTGCCAGGGGGTATCCAAGGGGCGCAGAGCCCTGGGGAGCCCAGTCCCGCCAGAGCCGCTCTCGCAGGAGGAAGCAGCTCCCGGGATTCCTGTGCGTCAGACAGCGTCAGACGTGAAGGAGGACCACGTGAACCCCAACTCACAGCCCCCCAGCCCCTTGCCCGGCTGGCTGCCAGACCAGGCCCTCAGTGGGCAGTGGCTGGGGGCAGGCAGCAGCTCAGGCCTGCCCCTGTCGGACACTGAGGAGGAGGGGGCCTTTGTCAACATGGACGAAGAGTGGGAATACGACTCGGATCAAGAGCTTTCCCAGTGGGGAGGCCTTAGTGGCCAAGAACTTTGCCTCTGGGAAGAAGTGACAATCCAAGAGTTTTACCAAGGGCAAGAAGTGACGATCCAGGAAGTTTCCCCATGGGGAGTTGTGACACACCAAGAGTTGCATCAGAGGGAGGTAGGTATGAAAGTCCAGTGGGGGGATGGCACACAGCAAGAGCTGTACTACTGGGAGGAAAGTGTGACCGTCCAGGAGCTGTACCCATGGGAGGAAGAGGATGAGATATGCCAAGAATGGTCCCAGTGGGAAGAAGACCTGACATGCCAAGAGCTGTCCCAGTGGGAAGGGGAGGGAGACCAGGAACTGTCTCCTTTGGAAGAAGATGTGCAAGGCCACCTGCACATGTACCAATGGGAAGGAGACAAGAGACAGCCAGAGTTGCCCCAAGTGGGAGACAACAGGGACAAGGAGCTATCACAAGGAAAAGACTACAATGTCCAGGAGCTAGCCCGGTGGGAAAAAGACAGGAGTGACCAAAAGCTGCCCCAATGGGAAGGAAGTGTCAGTGACAAGATCTGGGACAAACCCTTGTACCCAGAGAAGGATGAGGATGCCCAGGAGGGGCCCGCCTCTCCCAGCAGCGTGGGCACCCAGGTGGCAGGAGAGGCAGCCCATGAGCTGCCCAGCGCCTCTCCTGCCCCAGGGAGTCCCACAGAGGACGAGCTGGCAGCCGCTGCTGCTCCAGCTGGAGCTGCTGAGGAGGAGGAGGAGCCTCCCGAGCCTCTGCCTGCCGAGGTGGAAAAGGCACCAGCTTCTCCTGGCCTCACGGAGGAGGTGCCATCGGCAGCGCCAGAGAGCCCAGTCCCTGCTCCACGCAGCCCCCCAGGCTACAGCCAGGCTCTGCTGGACTTGGCGTGGCACATCAGCCATGAGGTGGTGCGAGAGGCTGTGCTTGAGGCCCAGGCATCTGGCCAGCAGCCAGAGGAACAGAGGGACCTGGAGCAAAGCACAGCTGCAGAACTAGAAGCAGCAGCTCCAGAAGAAAAGCAAGAGAGCCCCATCTCTGGCCTGCACAGCCCCTGCTGCACCCCCAGCGCCTCGCCCAGCCCACTGGGAGCCCAAGCCCTCAGTGAGCAGCAGGAGGAGGCAGACAGGGGCTCAGTCCTGGCAGAGAAAGAGACTGAGGAGAGGGACTCGGCTGGGGAGCTCGAGCTTTCTCAGTGCAAAGATGAGGAAAACACAGAGCTGTCCCAAGGAGAAACCAACAGACACCAGGAAGGGTCCCAAGGAAAAGCCTGCATTGAGCAGGAGCTGTCCCTGGAAGAAGCCAGGGACGACCAGGAAGGGTCCCAAGGGGAAGCCTGCATTGAGCAGGAGCTGTCCCTAGAAAAAGACAGGAATGACCAGGACGTATTGCAAGGGGAAGCCTGCATTGAGCAGGAGATATCCGTAGAAGAGAGCAATGACCAGGATGTGTTCCAAGGGGAAGCCTGCACTGAGCAGGAGCTATCCCTCGAAAAAGACAGCAATAACCAGGATGTATTGCAAGGGGAAGCCTGCATTGGGCAGGAGCTGTCCCTAGAAAAAGACAGCAATTACCAGGATGTGTTCCAAGGGGAAGCCTGCATTGGGCAGGAGCTGCCCCTGGAAGAAGGTAGGAACGACCAGGATATGTTCCATGGGGAAGCCTGCATTGAGCAGGAGCTATCCCTAGAAGAAGCCAGGATTGACCAAGAAGGGTCCCAAGGGGAAGCCTGCATTGGGCAGGAGCTGTCCCTAGAAGAAGGTACAAACGACCAGGATGTGTTCCAAGGGGAAGCCTGCATTGAGCAGGAGCTGCCCCTGGAAGAAGCCAGTGATGAGCAGGAAGGGTTCCAAGAGGAAGCCAGCACTGAGCAGGACCCGTCTGTAGATGGAGCCAGTAGGTTTCAGGATGTGTCCCAAGAGGAAGCCTGCATTGAGCAGGAGCTCTCCCCAGAAGAAGCCGGTAGCTACCACGAGCTCTCCGATTGGGATGAATCCATTGCGGAAGAGCTCTCCCTAGGAGAAGCCAGCAGCTACCTAGAAGTTTCTGACTGGGAAGAAGGCACGGAGAAAGGCCTTTCTCAAGGACAAGTCGGTAGCTCCCAAAATCTCTCTGACTGGGAGGAAGACAGCGAGCATGAGCTGTCCCATGGAGATGTCAGTAGCTACCAAGAAGTGTCTGACTGGGAAGAGTCCATTGGCCAGGAGGTTTCTGAAGAGGAAGACTCCGTTGGTCAGGAGGTTTCCAAAGGGAATGGCAAGAGGCCTTCAGCTCAGTCCAGCTGGGAAAATGACAGTGACCGAGACCCGATGCAGGACAGCTGGGAACAGAACATTGGGGACAAGCCCTTGCTGCAGGAGGAGGACGAGTGGGATGGAGTGAGCCTCCTCGAGCTCCGTGAAGAAGACAGAGAGCTGGGAGGTTTGGCAGGAGGCAGGCTCCCAGTGCCTGCCCCTCGCGAGGCCTGGGTTGAGCATGGGCCATCTGAGCCGTGCCCCCAAGCGCCGCTCTGTGCCTCGCCTCCCCAGCTGGGAGCCCAGGCCCTCAGGCAGCAGCTGAGTCCCCGCAAGAAACGTCCCTCCCGCCTCGGGCGGGCGCTGCGGATGCTGCGCGGCCTATTCCGCTGCTCCTGCCTGGCGCCACGGCCCGAGGATTAGGGCTGCGGCCGGCGCCAGCCCGGGCCCCCTGGACGGCAGCTGGCTGGCAGCCTGCCCCACATCCTGGGGGAGCCACACGGGCTGCCTTTGCCTGGACATGTCCCTGCAGCCTCAGCAATCCCTGGCTGCTTTGGAGCATGCCAAGCCACTCTCCCCAAGAGCAAATATTACCCATGTGGCCAGCCTCAGACCAGTATCCACACGGGACACTTGGTGCCAGGTGGCTCAGCGGTGAAGGCCAGACACTCATCAGGGTGGGAAGAGACCTTGAAAGTCATCCAGTCCCACCGTCACCCTGGCATCACCATCATCACCCTGAAACCATGTCCCCAAGTGCCACATCCAGACAAGACTTGAACACTTCCAGAGACAGTGACTCTACCACCTCCCTGAGCAACTTCTTGCAATCGATTCCTGACCACTCTGTCAGGGAAAAGTTGTTTGGAATATTTAATCTGTACCTCCCCTGGTGGAATCCAAGGCCATTTCCTCTCATCCTGAAAGGACTACGTGCTGATCCTTTGGGATTTTATCCATGAGGAATGGGCGCAGACAGGAGGTATTGCTCCCAGGACTCCACTGCATGGCTTCACCAAACAATTCTTCCAAAACAGAGGGAAGTTGGCTTTAAGAAATAGTGGCAGTAGTGAAAAGCAAAACAAAACAAAACCAAACAAACAAACAAAAAAAACAAAACAAACAAAACCCCCTAAAAACAACACAAAACACAAAAAAATCCACAAAAAGAAAAATAATAGGAATAGGACTAATAATAATACAAAGAAGATGAAGAAAATGAAGAAATAGTGGTAGTAAATAAGAAAAAGAAGTAAACTTAAGAATAAGAGCAAGAAAAAAAAGAATAATAATAAGAATGAGAATAAGAGTGAGAATAAGAGCAAGAATAAGAATAGGATTAAGAATAAGAATAAGAATAGGAAAAAGGAAAAGAAAAAATAATAAGAAAAAGAATAGGAAAAAGCATAAGAATAAGAATAAAAATAAGAATTAAAAAAATAAGAATGAGAATGAGAATGAGAATAAGAAGAAGAAGAAAAAGAATAAGAATAAGAATAAGAATAAGAATAAGAATAAGAATAAGAATAAGAATAAGAATAAGAATAAGAATAGAAACAAGACAAAGTAAAAAGAATAAATCTAAGACTAAGTTGATGTAGAAGAAGAAAGAGGAGTAAAAGTAAATACTAAGAAGAAGGAGAAGAAGCATGGGGATCAGAAGAAGAAGAAGAAGAGGCTAAAGAAGAAGATTAAATAGTAGGAGTAACAAATTATTATTATTATTAGAACAATAATATCAAGTTAAAATACACATCCACACATCCTCTAGCATCACAGAAAGGTTTAATTTGGGAAGGACCTCAAACCTTTCTATCTCTCTCCTTCACAATTCTTGTTAAATAAAATCCACATTCAATAAAATCTGTATGTTGTCATCATATGGTCTCATTTGAACCTTAATTTGGGCAGAGGCATCTCTCCCTAATCCAATCCTAACAGTTATTAAATGAGTATCACTCGGCTTCATCTCATTGTTTCACTTCAGGCAAACCTGACAAATGTATCTCTTCCAGGGAGGGGGCATCCACAAAGCCTCTGGGAAACCTATGCCAATGCCTCACCAGCCTCACAGAAGAGAATGTCTTCCTGCTATTTAATCCATATCTGTTTCAGTTAAAGGCCACTGCCCTTTCTTCTATCATCACTACATATGCCTGTGAAAAGTCTCTCTCCATCATTCTTGTAGGGGGCCCTCTTAGGTACTGGCAAGGGTTCTAAGGTTTCCCTGGGGTCTTCTCTTCCCTAGGCTGAACAACGCTAACACTCCCAACCTGTCTTCAAAGCAGAGGTTCTCCAACGCTCTTAGGAACCCTCAGTGGCTCTCCTCTGAACTCATTCTAACAGGCCCGCATCCCTTATCCTGGGGCCCCCAGACACAGAGGTAGTGGTGCGGGTGAGATTTCAAACAATGGACTAGAGGGCCACAATTACCTCCCTTGACCTGCAGCTCTTTGCTCCTTTCCATGCAGCTCAGCCCACGGGTGGCTTTTTGGGCTGGCAGCACAGATTGTTGGCTCACGCTGAGCTTCTCCTCCATCAGCACCCCCAAGTCCTTCTCCTCAGCCCCTGCCCCACTCAGCTTCCTGTGCCCTGCAAACCCTGTGCTGAGAGGGAGCTCCATGCACTCTCTGTGTCACTGGCGAAGCCATTCAAGAGCCCCAGGGCCAAGGCCAGAGCCCTGATGGACGCTCCTCGTCCCCAGCCTCCACCTGGGCATGGAGCCACTGACCACAGCTCCCCAGCTGCCTCCATCTGGCCAATTCTTCATGCCCTGCATAGCCCACCCTCCAAAGGCAGGGCTGTGCAGTGTGGGGCTTGAGGTGTCGTGTGGCACTGTGTCCAAAGCCTCACAGGGGCTCTGGGCACATCAGGATTGTCAGAGACTGAAATGTTATGGGTAAGGACTTAAACATTGTTACAAAGGAGTTTTGCCCATTATGGCAAAACTGTATAAAGAGGCTGAGACTCCCCAAGCCCACCTCTCCTTCACCTGACTGCAGCTTTGGGCTGGGACTTAAGCTGCCTAACAGAACTTGAGATAGCATGACGGCGACATTAGTGCTCAGTTACCTCTGGTCTAGGAACAAGGAAACAAGACTAAGGGAGGAGAAGGTACCCCACAAGAAAGCCAAACGCAGAAGCTGTCCTGAAAATCAGCTTGGGCTGGATTCAGCCTGGGGAGGCCATAGCCCACAGGCTCATCTGCTGAGGCCAGGTTTGCACACACTCCCTGTCTTGGTTTGAAAGACAGGTGTCTGCTAAGGAAGGCAGGAGCCTCCCTTGGAATGGCAGATGCAACCCCCCCTTCCCTCCGAGTTATTATAATTTTGAAATCAAGGGGCTTTTAGGCAAAGATGTGGGAAAATAGGAAGAACAGTTCTTTACTATGATAGATCTCTATGTGTATAACCAGTCAAGCAAACAGCAACAATTCTGGCAGTAGCAGCAAACAATCCCAAGCCCAGTGCCAGCCCTCTGGGCTGTCGGGCCCTTTCCCCTGGGGTGCAGTTCCGCTCGCAGCCGGCAGGGGCGCTGGCGGCTCCCGGTGAGCAGGGCAGGTGCGATGGTTCCCCCGCGGCTGCAGGGGGCGCTCCGGAGCGAGCTCGGGGAGCACGCGGCCCTGGTGGCCTGGGATGCCGGGAAGGGATGGGACAAAGGCTTCGCAAAGCCCTGGGCAGCCAATCCCGGTGTCCGGCCGGACCCTGGGCAACAGCAGGCTGGAGCGGCAGGCTGGAGCGGCAGGGACGAGCACAAATCCTGGGTGGCAGGCGAGATGTATCCAAAGCGCGGAGCTGCGGTGGGAGCCCCCCGGAGGTCTGGGCAGGCAGGATGAGCAGGGCTACAAGGTAGCGAAGGCTCAAAGCAATGGTGGGGGCAGGGAAGGCGGGCTTTGGATCCCGGGGTTTCTCTGGCAGAAGGAAAAGCAGCCAAAGAAAGCAGCCTCCCTCTCTGTCCAAACGCCGGGCACCGACTGTCCACACACCCAGGCAAAACAAAAGAGTAGCCAGATGCACCCCACCCCCATCGCCAGCTCTTTTGTTTGATGAAATATGCAGCCATTTGTCCCCCCAGCAACACATATGGGGAAAATTCCTGTAACAGAAAAAAAACCAGCAGAGCTCCTAAAACCCCAACAGTCCCCCACAACCAAGAAGGGAGGAGGAGGGTTTTGGGGCTGTGGCGTGACCTCTGGTCAGAGGCACTGAACACCCATCCTCCCTCACACAAACTGGCTCAGCTGTAAAACCCCCCACCCTGGGAAGGCCACATCCATGAGAAATTCACATGACGGGCAGCTGAGCAGGTGTCATAATCCATCAAAGACCCCCAAAGCGCTCCCCAGACTCACTGCTGAGGCCTTGCAGCAGAGCATCACACGCCATGCAAAGGGATACAACAGATCCAGAGTCTGTTGCAAGAGACTGTGTCAAACTTGCCCCCCACCAGGGCAGGTACCTGGGCGTTCCCACCTGGCCCAAACGTACGTCAATCCCCCAAACTCCATGTTTCCAGGGAACCCTTACCGCCAAGAAGCCCTGATGGAGAGCATCAGCAGAATGCCATTGGCATCCTCAGAGTGGTGATGTTTTTAAATCTGTCTCTGTCACTCTCTTTGTCTGCCCCCACCTCTTTTCTATTTCTTTCTCTTTCTCTCTCTTTCTCTCTCTCTCTCTCTCTCTCACTTACTGTTCAATAAAACCCATACTACTGACTTTGGCATATGGCCTCATTTGCACCTTAATTCAGGCCAAAGCATTTCTGACAAGTTTAATGACGGGATCATAACAAGGGTCTAGAAGCCCGCAAGCCTGGGGGCTGCTCCATGCCACTTCCAGTGGCTTCAGCTGTCAAAGGGGTGCCAGGTGTGGCCCTTTGTGACACAGGCACCTTGTGTCAGGGCCCTGGATGATGTGGGACATTGTGGTGCCCAGAGGCCCTTGTGACACGGTAGAGCCCCGCCCTGCCCTGCCAGGGGGTATCCAAGGGGCGCAGAGCCCTGGGGAGCCCAGTCCCGCCAGAGCCGCTCTCGCAGGAGGAAGCAGCTCCCGGGATTCCTGTGCGTCAGACAGCGTCAGACGTGAAGGAGGACCACGTGAACCCCAACTCACAGCCCCCCAGCCCCTTGCCCGGCTGGCTGCCAGACCAGGCCCTCAGTGGGCAGTGGCTGGGGGCAGGCAGCAGCTCAGGCCTGCCCCTGTCGGACACTGAGGAGGAGGGGGCCTTTGTCAACATGGACGAAGAGTGGGAATACGACTCGGATCAAGAGCTTTCCCAGTGGGGAGGCCTTAGTGGCCAAGAACTTTGCCTCTGGGAAGAAGTGACAATCCAAGAGTTTTACCAAGGGCAAGAAGTGACGATCCAGGAAGTTTCCCCATGGGGAGTTGTGACACACCAAGAGTTGCATCAGAGGGAGGTAGGTATGAAAGTCCAGTGGGGGGATGGCACACAGCAAGAGCTGTACTACTGGGAGGAAAGTGTGACCGTCCAGGAGCTGTACCCATGGGAGGAAGAGGATGAGATATGCCAAGAATGGTCCCAGTGGGAAGAAGACCTGACATGCCAAGAGCTGTCCCAGTGGGAAGGGGAGGGAGACCAGGAACTGTCTCCTTTGGAAGAAGATGTGCAAGGCCACCTGCACATGTACCAATGGGAAGGAGACAAGAGACAGCCAGAGTTGCCCCAAGTGGGAGACAACAGGGACAAGGAGCTATCACAAGGAAAAGACTACAATGTCCAGGAGCTAGCCCGGTGGGAAAAAGACAGGAGTGACCAAAAGCTGCCCCAATGGGAAGGAAGTGTCAGTGACAAGATCTGGGACAAACCCTTGTACCCAGAGAAGGATGAGGATGCCCAGGAGGGGCCCGCCTCTCCCAGCAGCGTGGGCACCCAGGTGGCAGGAGAGGCAGCCCATGAGCTGCCCAGCGCCTCTCCTGCCCCAGGGAGTCCCACAGAGGACGAGCTGGCAGCCGCTGCTGCTCCAGCTGGAGCTGCTGAGGAGGAGGAGGAGCCTCCCGAGCCTCTGCCTGCCGAGGTGGAAAAGGCACCAGCTTCTCCTGGCCTCACGGAGGAGGTGCCATCGGCAGCGCCAGAGAGCCCAGTCCCTGCTCCACGCAGCCCCCCAGGCTACAGCCAGGCTCTGCTGGACTTGGCGTGGCACATCAGCCATGAGGTGGTGCGAGAGGCTGTGCTTGAGGCCCAGGCATCTGGCCAGCAGCCAGAGGAACAGAGGGACCTGGAGCAAAGCACAGCTGCAGAACTAGAAGCAGCAGCTCCAGAAGAAAAGCAAGAGAGCCCCATCTCTGGCCTGCACAGCCCCTGCTGCACCCCCAGCGCCTCGCCCAGCCCACTGGGAGCCCAAGCCCTCAGTGAGCAGCAGGAGGAGGCAGACAGGGGCTCAGTCCTGGCAGAGAAAGAGACTGAGGAGAGGGACTCGGCTGGGGAGCTCGAGCTTTCTCAGTGCAAAGATGAGGAAAACACAGAGCTGTCCCAAGGAGAAACCAACAGACACCAGGAAGGGTCCCAAGGAAAAGCCTGCATTGAGCAGGAGCTGTCCCTGGAAGAAGCCAGGGACGACCAGGAAGGGTCCCAAGGGGAAGCCTGCATTGAGCAGGAGCTGTCCCTAGAAAAAGACAGGAATGACCAGGACGTATTGCAAGGGGAAGCCTGCATTGAGCAGGAGATATCCGTAGAAGAGAGCAATGACCAGGATGTGTTCCAAGGGGAAGCCTGCACTGAGCAGGAGCTATCCCTCGAAAAAGACAGCAATAACCAGGATGTATTGCAAGGGGAAGCCTGCATTGGGCAGGAGCTGTCCCTAGAAAAAGACAGCAATTACCAGGATGTGTTCCAAGGGGAAGCCTGCATTGGGCAGGAGCTGCCCCTGGAAGAAGGTAGGAACGACCAGGATATGTTCCATGGGGAAGCCTGCATTGAGCAGGAGCTATCCCTAGAAGAAGCCAGGATTGACCAAGAAGGGTCCCAAGGGGAAGCCTGCATTGGGCAGGAGCTGTCCCTAGAAGAAGGTACAAACGACCAGGATGTGTTCCAAGGGGAAGCCTGCATTGAGCAGGAGCTGCCCCTGGAAGAAGCCAGTGATGAGCAGGAAGGGTTCCAAGAGGAAGCCAGCACTGAGCAGGACCCGTCTGTAGATGGAGCCAGTAGGTTTCAGGATGTGTCCCAAGAGGAAGCCTGCATTGAGCAGGAGCTCTCCCCAGAAGAAGCCGGTAGCTACCACGAGCTCTCCGATTGGGATGAATCCATTGCGGAAGAGCTCTCCCTAGGAGAAGCCAGCAGCTACCTAGAAGTTTCTGACTGGGAAGAAGGCACGGAGAAAGGCCTTTCTCAAGGACAAGTCGGTAGCTCCCAAAATCTCTCTGACTGGGAGGAAGACAGCGAGCATGAGCTGTCCCATGGAGATGTCAGTAGCTACCAAGAAGTGTCTGACTGGGAAGAGTCCATTGGCCAGGAGGTTTCTGAAGAGGAAGACTCCGTTGGTCAGGAGGTTTCCAAAGGGAATGGCAAGAGGCCTTCAGCTCAGTCCAGCTGGGAAAATGACAGTGACCGAGACCCGATGCAGGACAGCTGGGAACAGAACATTGGGGACAAGCCCTTGCTGCAGGAGGAGGACGAGTGGGATGGAGTGAGCCTCCTCGAGCTCCGTGAAGAACACAGAGAGCTGGGAGGTTTGGCAGGAGGCAGGCTCCCAGTGCCTGCCCCTCGCGAGGCCTGGGTTGAGCATGGGCCATCTGAGCCGTGCCCCCAAGCGCCGCTCTGTGCCTCGCCTCCCCAGCTGGGAGCCCAGGCCCTCAGGCAGCAGCTGAGTCCCCGCAAGAAACGTCCCTCCCGCCTCGGGCGGGCGCTGCGGATGCTGCGCGGCCTATTCCGCTGCTCCTGCCTGGCGCCACGGCCCGAGGATTAGGGCTGCGGCCGGCGCCAGCCCGGGCCCCCTGGACGGCAGCTGGCTGGCAGCCTGCCCCACATCCTGGGGGAGCCACACGGGCTGCCTTTGCCTGGACATGTCCCTGCAGCCTCAGCAATCCCTGGCTGCTTTGGAGCATCCCAAGCCACTCTCCCCAAGAGCAAATATTACCCATGTGGCCAGCCTCAGACCAGTATCCACACGGGACACTTGGTGCCAGGTGGCTCAGCGGTGAAGGCCAGACACTCATCAGGGTGGGAAGAGACCTTGAAAGTCATCCAGTCCCACCGTCACCCTGGCATCACCATCATCACCCTGAAACCATGTCCCCAAGTGCCACATCCAGACAAGACTTGAACACTTCCAGAGACAGTGACTCTACCACCTCCCTGAGCAACTTCTTGCAATCGATTCCTGACCACTCTGTCAGGGAAAAGTTGTTTGGAATATTTAATCTGTACCTCCCCTGGTGGAATCCAAGGCCATTTCCTCTCATCCTGAAAGGACTACGTGCTGATCCTTTGGGATTTTATCCATGAGGAATGGGCGCAGACAGGAGGTATTGCTCCCAGGACTCCACTGCATGGCTTCACCAAACAATTCTTCCAAAACAGAGGGAAGTTGGCTTTAAGAAATAGTGGCAGTAGTGAAAAGCAAAACAAAACAAAACCAAACAAACAAACAAAAAAAACAAAACAAACAAAACCCCCTAAAAACAACACAAAACACAAAAAAATCCACAAAAAGAAAAATAATAGGAATAGGACTAATAATAATACAAAGAAGATGAAGAAAATGAAGAAATAGTGGTAGTAAATAAGAAAAAGAAGTAAACTTAAGAATAAGAGCAAGAAAAAAAAGAATAATAATAAGAATGAGAATAAGAGTGAGAATAAGAGCAAGAATAAGAATAGGATTAAGAATAAGAATAAGAATAGGAAAAAGGAAAAGAAAAAATAAGAAGAAAAAGAATAGGAAAAAGCATAAGAATAAGAATAAAAATAAGAATTAAAAAAATAAGAATGAGAATGAGAATGAGAATAAGAAGAAGAAGAAAAAGAATAAGAATAAGAATAAGAATAAGAATAAGAATAAGAATAAGAATAAGAATAAGAATAGAAACAAGACAAAGTAAAAAGAATAAATCTAAGACTAAGTTGATGTAGAAGAAGAGAGAGGAGTAAAAGTAAATACTAAGAAGAAGGAGAAGAAGCATAGGGATCAGAAGAAGAAGAAGAAGAGGCTAAAGAAGAAGATTAAATAGTAGGAGTAACAAATTATTATTATTATTAGAACAATAATATCAAGTTAAAATACACATCCACACATCCTCTAGCATCACAGAAAGGTTTAATTTGGGAAGGACCTCAAACCTTTCTATCTCTCTCCTTCACAATTCTTGTTAAATAAAATCCACGTTCAATAAAATCTGTATGTTGTCATCATATGGTCTCATTTGAACCTTAATTTGGGCAGAGGCATCTCTCCCTAATCCAATCCTAACAGTTATTAAATGAGTATCACTCGGCTTCATCTCATTGTTTCACTTCAGGCAAACCTGACAAATGTATCTCTTCCAGGGAGGGGGCATCCACAAAGCCTCTGGGAAACCTATGCCAATGCCTCACCAGCCTCACAGAAGAGAATGTCTTCCTGCTATTTAATCCATATCTGTTTCAGTTAAAGGCCACTGCCCTTTCTTCTATCATCACTACATATGCCTGTGAAAAGTCTCTCTCCATCATTCTTGTAGGGGGCCCTCTTAGGTACTGGCAAGGGTTCTAAGGTTTCCCTGGGGTCTTCTCTTCCCTAGGCTGAACAACGCTAACACTCCCAACCTGTCTTCAAAGCAGAGGTTCTCCAACGCTCTTAGGAACCCTCAGTGGCTCTCCTCTGAACTCATTCTAACAGGCCCGCATCCCTTATCCTGGGGCCCCCAGACACAGAGGTAGTGGTGCGGGTGAGATTTCAAACAATGGACTAGAGGGCCACAATTACCTCCCTTGACCTGCAGCTCTTTGCTCCTTTCCATGCAGCTCAGCCCACGGGTGGCTTTTTGGGCTGGCAGCACAGATTGTTGGCTCACGCTGAGCTTCTCCTCCATCAGCACCCCCAAGTCCTTCTCCTCAGCCCCTGCCCCACTCAGCTTCCTGTGCCCTGCAAACCCTGTGCTGAGAGGGAGCTCCATGCACTCTCTGTGTCACTGGCGAAGCCATTCAAGAGCCCCAGGGCCAAGGCCAGAGCCCTGATGGACGCTCCTCGTCCCCAGCCTCCACCTGGGCATGGAGCCACTGACCACAGCTCCCCAGCTGCCTCCATCTGGCCAATTCTTCATGCCCTGCATAGCCCACCCTCCAAAGGCAGGGCTGTGCAGTGTGGGGCTTGAGGTGTCGTGTGGCACTGTGTCCAAAGCCTCACAGGGGCTCTGGGCACATCAGGATTGTCAGAGACTGAAATGTTATGGGTAAGGACTTAAACATTGTTACAAAGGAGTTTTGCCCATTATGGCAAAACTGTATAAAGAGGCTGAGACTCCCCAAGCCCACCTCTCCTTCACCTGACTGCAGCTTTGGGCTGGGACTTAAGCTGCCTAACAGAACTTGAGATAGCATGACGGCGACATTAGTGCTCAGTTACCTCTGGTCTAGGAACAAGGAAACAAGACTAAGGGAGGAGAAGGTACCCCACAAGAAAGCCAAACGCAGAAGCTGTCCTGAAAATCAGCTTGGGCTGGATTCAGCCTGGGGAGGCCATAGCCCACAGGCTCATCTGCTGAGGCCAGGTTTGCACACACTCCCTGTCTTGGTTTGAAAGACAGGTGTCTGCTAAGGAAGGCAGGAGCCTCCCTTGGAATGGCAGATGCAACCCCCCCTTCCCTCCGAGTTATTATAATTTTGAAATCAAGGGGCTTTTAGGCAAAGATGTGGGAAAATAGGAAGAACAGTTCTTTACTATGATAGATCTCTATGTGTATAACCAGTCAAGCAAACAGCAACAATTCTGGCAGTAGCAGCAAACAATCCCAAGCCCAGTGCCAGCCCTCTGGGCTCTCGGGCCCTTTCCCCTGGGGTGCAGTTCCGCTCGCAGCCGG
Organism: Coloeus monedula; assembly: GCF_965178545.1. NCBI lineage: Eukaryota > Metazoa > Chordata > Aves > Passeriformes > Corvidae > Coloeus > Coloeus monedula. The sequence goes on along the minus strand of NC_138822.1, from coordinate 14,599,733 downwards.
CAGGGGCGCTGGCGGCTCCCGGTGAGCAGGGCAGGTGCGATGGTTCCCCCGCGGCTGCAGGGGGCGCTCCGGAGCGAGCTCGGGGAGCACGCGGCCCTGGTGGCCTGGGATGCCGGGAAGGGATGGGACAAAGGCTTCGCAAAGCCCTGGGCAGCCGATCCCGGTGTCCGGCCGGACCCTGGGCAACAGCAGGCTGGAGCGGCAGGCTGGAGCGGCAGGGACGAGCACAAATCCTGGGTGGCAGGCGAGATGTATCCAAAGCGCGGAGCTGCGGTGGGAGCCCCCCGGAGGTCTGGGCAGGCAGGATGAGCAGGGCTACAAGGTAGCGAAGGCTCAAAGCAATGGTGGGGGCAGGGAAGGCGGGCTTTGGATCCCGGGGTTTCTCTGGCAGAAGGAAAAGCAGCCAAAGAAAGCAGCCTCCCTCTCTGTCCAAACGCCGGGCACCGACTGTCCACACACCCAGACAAAACAAAAGAGTAGCCAGATGCACCCCACCCCCATCGCCAGCTCTTTTGTTTGATGAAATATGCAGCCATTTGTCCCCCCAGCAACACATATGGGGAAAATTCCTGTAACAGAAAAAAAACCAGCAGAGCTCCTAAAACCCCAACACTCCCCCACAACCAAGAAGGGAGGAGGAGGGTTTTGGGGCTGTGGCGTGACCTCTGGTCAGAGGCACTGAACACCCATCCTCCCTCCCACAAACTGGCTCAGCTGTAAAACCCCCCACCCTGGGAAGGCCACATCCATGAGAAATTCACATGACGGGCAGCTGAGCAGGTGTCATAATCCATCAAAGACCCCCAAAGCGCTCCCCAGACTCACTGCTGAGGCCTTGCAGCAGAGCATCACACGCCATGCAAAGGGATACAACAGATCCAGAGTCTGTTGCAAGAGACTGTGTCAAACTTGCCCCCCACCAGGGCAGGTACCTGGGCGTTCCCACCTGGCCCAAACGTACGTCAATCCCCCAAACTCCATGTTTCCAGGGAACCCTTACCGCCAAGAAGCCCTGATGGAGAGCATCAGCAGAATGCCATTGGCATCCTCAGAGTGGTGATGTTTTTAAATCTGTCTCTGTCACTCTCTTTGTCTGCCCCCACCTCTTTTCTATTTCTTTCTCTTTCTCTCTCTTTCTCTCTCTCTCTCTCTCTCTCACTTACTGTTCAATAAAACCCATACTACTGACTTTGGCATATGGCCTCATTTGCACCTTAATTCAGGCCAAAGCATTTCTGACAAGTTTAATGACGGGATCATAACAAGGGTCTAGAAGCCCGCAAGCCTGGGGGCTGCTCCATGCCACTTCCAGTGGCTTCAGCTGTCAAAGGGGTGCCAGGTGTGGCCCTTTGTGACACAGGCGCCTTGTGTCAGGGCCCTGGATGATGTGGGACATTGTGGTGCCCAGAGGCCCTTGTGACACGGTAGAGCCCCGCCCTGCCCTGCCAGGGGGTATCCAAGGGGCGCAGAGCCCTGGGGAGCCCAGTCCCGCCAGAGCCGCTCTCGCAGGAGGAAGCAGCTCCCGGGATTCCTGTGCGTCAGACAGCGTCAGACGTGAAGGAGGACCACGTGAACCCCAACTCACAGCCCCCCAGCCCCTTGCCCGGCTGGCTGCCAGACCAGGCCCTCAGTGGGCAGTGGCTGGGGGCAGGCAGCAGCTCAGGCCTGCCCCTGTCGGACACTGAGGAGGAGGGGGCCTTTGTCAACATGGACGAAGAGTGGGAATACGACTCGGATCAAGAGCTTTCCCAGTGGGGAGGCCTTAGTGGCCAAGAACTTTGCCTCTGGGAAGAAGTGACAATCCAAGAGTTTTACCGAGGGCAAGAAGTGACGATCCAGGAAGTTTCCCCATGGGGAGTTGTGACACACCAAGAGTTGCATCAGAGGGAGGTAGGTATGAAAGTCCAGTGGGGGGATGGCACACAGCAAGAGCTGTACTACTGGGAGGAAAGTGTGACCGTCCAGGAGCTGTACCCATGGGAGGAAGAGGATGAGATATGCCAAGAATGGTCCCAGTGGGAAGAAGACCTGACATGCCAAGAGCTGTCCCAGTGGGAAGGGGAGGGAGACCAGGAACTGTCTCCTTTGGAAGAAGATGTGCAAGGCCACCTGCACATGTACCAATGGGAAGGAGACAAGAGACAGCCAGAGTTGCCCCAAGTGGGAGACAACAGGGACAAGGAGCTATCACAAGGAAAAGACTACAATGTCCAGGAGCTAGCCCGGTGGGAAAAAGACAGGAGTGACCAAAAGCTGCCCCAATAGGAAGGAAGTGTCAGTGACAAGATCTGGGACAAACCCTTGTACCCAGAGAAGGATGAGGATGCCCAGGAGGGGCCCGCCTCTCCCAGCAGCGTGGGCACCCAGGTGGCAGGAGAGGCAGCCCATGAGCTGCCCAGCGCCTCTCCTGCCCCAGGGAGTCCCACAGAGGACGAGCTGGCAGCCGCTGCTGCTCCAGCTGGAGCTGCTGAGGAGGAGGAGGAGCCTCCCGAGCCTCTGCCTGCCGAGGTGGAAAAGGCACCAGCTTCTCCTGGCCTCACGGAGGAGGTGCCATCGGCAGCGCCAGAGAGCCCAGTCCCTGCTCCACGCAGCCCCCCAGGCTACAGCCAGGCTCTGCTGGACTTGGCGTGGCACATCAGCCATGAGGTGGTGCAAGAGGCTGTGCTTGAGGCCCAGGCATCTGGCCAGCAGCCAGAGGAACAGAGGGACCTGGAGCAAAGCACAGCTGCAGAACTAGAAGCAGCAGCTCCAGAAGAAAAGCAAGAGAGCCCCATCTCTGGCCTGCACAGCCCCTGCTGCACCCCCAGCGCCTCGCCCAGCCCACTGGGAGCCCAAGCCCTCAGTGAGCAGCAGGAGGAGGCAGACAGGGGCTCAGTCCTGGCAGAGAAAGAGACTGAGGAGAGGGACTCGGCTGGGGAGCTCGAGCTTTCTCAGTGCAAAGATGAGGAAAACACAGAGCTGTCCCAAGGAGAAACCAACAGACACCAGGAAGGGTCCCAAGGAAAAGCCTGCATTGAGCAGGAGCTGTCCCTGGAAGAAGCCAGGGACAACCAGGAAGGGTCCCAAGGGGAAGCCTGCATTGAGCAGGAGCTGTCCCTAGAAAAAGACAGGAATGACCAGGACGTATTGCAAGGGGAAGCCTGCATTGAGCAGGAGATATCCGTAGAAGAGAGCAATGACCAGGATGTGTTCCAAGGGGAAGCCTGCACTGAGCAGGAGCTATCCCTCGAAAAAGACAGCAATAACCAGGATGTATTGCAAGGGGAAGCCTGCATTGGGCAGGAGCTGTCCCTAGAAAAAGACAGCAATTACCAGGATGTGTTCCAAGGGGAAGCCTGCATTGGGCAGGAGCTGCCCCTGGAAGAAGGTAGGAACGACCAGGATATGTTCCATGGGGAAGCCTGCATTGGGCAGGAGCTGTCCCTAGAAAAAGACAGCAATTACCAGGATGTGTTCCAAGGGGAAGCCTGCATTGGGCAGGAGCTGTCCCTAGAAGAAGGTAGGAACGACCAGGATATGTTCCATGGGGAAGCCTGCATTGAGCAGGAGCTATCCCTAGAAGAAGCCAGGATTGACCAAGAAGGGTCCCAAGGGGAAGCCTGCATTGGGCAGGAGCTGTCCCTAGAAGAAGGTACGAACGACCAGGATGTGTTCCAAGGGGAAGCCTGCATTGAGCAGGAGCTGCCCCTGGAAGAAGCCAGGGATGAGCAGGAAGGGTTCCAAGAGGAAGCCAGCACTGAGCAGGAGCCGTCTGTAGATGGAGCCGGTAGGTTTCAGGATGTGTCCCAAGAGGAAGCCTGCATTGAGCAGGAGCTCTCCCCAGAAGAAGCCGGTAGCTACCACGAGCTCTCCGATTGGGATGAATCCATTGCGGAAGAGCTCTCCCTAGGAGAAGCCAGCAGCTACCTAGAAGTTTCTGACTGGGAAGAAGGCACGGAGAAAGGCCTTTCTCAAGGACAAGTCGGTAGCTCCCAAAATCTCTCTGACTGGGAGGAAGACAGCGAGCATGAGCTGTCCCATGGAGATGTCAGTAGCTACCAAGAAGTGTCTGACTGGGAAGAGTCCATTGGCCAGGAGGTTTCTGAAGAGGAAGACTCCGTTGGTCAGGAGGTTTCCAAAGGGAATGGCAAGAGGCCTTCAGCTCAGTCCAGCTGGGAAAATGACAGTGACCGAGACCCGATGCAGGACAGCTGGGAACAGAACATTGGGGACAAGCCCTTGCTGCAGGAGGAGGACGAGTGGGATGGAGTGAGCCTCCTCGAGCTCCGTGAAGAACACAGAGAGCTGGGAGGTTTGGCAGGAGGCAGGCTCCCAGTGCCTGCCCCTCGCGAGGCCTGGGTTGAGCATGGGCCATCTGAGCCGTGCCCCCAAGCGCCGCTCTGTGCCTCGCCTCCCCAGCTGGGAGCCCAGGCCCTCAGGCAGCAGCTGAGTCCCCGCAAGAAACGTCCCTCCCGCCTCGGGCGGGCGCTGCGGATGCTGCGCGGCCTATTCCGCTGCTCCTGCCTGGCGCCACGGCCCGAGGATTAGGGCTGCGGCCGGCGCCAGCCCGGGCCCCCTGGACGGCAGCTGGCTGGCAGCCTGCCCCACATCCTGGGGGAGCCACACGGGCTGCCTTTGCCTGGACATGTCCCTGCAGCCTCAGCAATCCCTGGCTGCTTTGGAGCATCCCAAGCCACTCTCCCCAAGAGCAAATATTACCCATGTGGCCAGCCTCAGACCAGTATCCACACGGGACACTTGGTGCCAGGTGGCTCAGCGGTGAAGGCCAGACACTCATCAGGGTGGGAAGAGACCTTGAAAGTCATCCAGTCCCACCGTCACCCTGGCATCACCATCATCACCCTGAAACCATGTCCCCACGTGCCACATCCAGACAAGACTTGAACACTTCCAGAGACAGTGACTCTACCACCTCCCTGAGCAACTTCTTGCAATCGATTCCTGACCACTCTGTCAGGGAAAAGTTGTTTGGAATATTTAATCTGTACCTCCCCTGGTGGAATCCAAGGCCATTTCCTCTCATCCTGAAAGGACTACGTGCTGATCCTTTGGGATTTTATCCATGAGGAATGGGCGCAGACAGGAGGTATTGCTCCCAGGACTCCACTGCATGGCTTCACCAAACAATTCTTCCAAAACAGAGGGAAGTTGGCTTTAAGAAATAGTGGCAGTAGTGAAAAGCAAAACAAAACAAAACCAAACAAACAAACAAAAAAACCAAAACAAACAAAACCCCCTAAAAACAACACAAAACACAAAAAAATCCACAAAAAGAAAAATAATAGGAATAGGACTAATAATAATACAAAGAAGATGAAGAAAATGAAGAAATAGTGGTAGTAAATAAGAAAAAGAAGTAAACTTAAGAATAAGAGCAAGAAAAAAAAGAATAATAATAAGAATGAGAATAAGAGTGAGAATAAGAGCAAGAATAAGAATAGGATTAAGAATAAGAATAAGAATAGGAAAAAGGAAAAGAAAAAATAATAAGAAAAAGAATAGGAAAAAGCATAAGAATAAGAATAAAAATAAGAATTAAAAAAATAAGAATGAGAATGAGAATGAGAATAAGAAGAAGAAGAAAAAGAATAAGAATAAGAATAAGAATAAGAATAAGAATAAGAATAAGAATAAGAATAAGAATAAGAATAGAAACAAGACAAAGTAAAAAGAATAAATCTAAGACTAAGTTGATGTAGAAGAAGAGAGAGGAGTAAAAGTAAATACTAAGAAGAAGGAGAAGAAGCATGGGGATCAGAAGAAGAAGAAGAAGAGGCTAAAGAAGAAGATTAAATAGTAGGAGTAACAAATTATTATTATTATTAGAACAATAATATCAAGTTAAAATACACATCCACACATCCTCTAGCATCACAGAAAGGTTTAATTTGGGAAGGACCTCAAACCTTTCTATCTCTCTCCTTCACAATTCTTGTTAAATAAAATCCACGTTCAATAAAATCTGTATGTTGTCATCATATGGTCTCATTTGAACCTTAATTTGGGCAGAGGCATCTCTCCCTAATCCAATCCTAACAGTTATTAAATGAGTATCACTCGGCTTCATCTCATTGTTTCACTTCAGGCAAACCTGACAAATGTATCTCTTCCAGGGAGGGGGCATCCACAAAGCCTCTGGGAAACCTATGCCAATGCCTCACCAGCCTCACAGAAGAGAATGTCTTCCTGCTATTTAATCCATATCTGTTTCAGTTAAAGGCCACTGCCCTTTCTTCTATCATCACTACATATGCCTGTGAAAAGTCTCTCTCCATCATTCTTGTAGGGGGCCCTCTTAGGTACTGGCAAGGGTTCTAAGGTTTCCCTGGGGTCTTCTCTTCCCTAGGCTGAACAACGCTAACACTCCCAACCTGTCTTCAAAGCAGAGGTTCTCCAACGCTCTTAGGAACCCTCAGTCGCTCTCCTCTGAACTCATTCTAACAGGCCCGCATCCCTTATCCTGGGGCCCCCAGACACAGAGGTAGTGGTGCGGGTGAGATTTCAAACAATGGACTAGAGGGCCACAATTACCTCCCTTGACCTGCAGCTCTTTGCTCCTTTCCATGCAGCTCAGCCCACGGGTGGCTTTTTGGGCTGGCAGCACAGATTGTTGGCTCACGCTGAGCTTCTCCTCCATCAGCACCCCCAAGTCCTTCTCCTCAGCCCCTGCCCCACTCAGCTTCCTGTCCCCTGCAAACCCTGTGCTGAGAGGGAGCTCCATGCACTCTCTGTGTCACTGGCGAAGCCATTCAAGAGCCCCAGGGCCAAGGCCAGAGCCCTGATGGACGCTCCTCGTCCCCAGCCTCCACCTGGGCATGGAGCCACTGACCACAGCTCCCCAGCTGCCTCCATCTGGCCAATTCTTCATGCCCTGCATAGCCCACCCTCCAAAGGCAGGGCTGTGCAGTGTGGGGCTTGAGGTGTCGTGTGGCACTGTGTCCAAAGCCTCACAGGGGCTCTGGGCACATCAGGATTGTCAGAGACTGAAATGTTATGGGTAAGGACTTAAACATTGTTACAAAGGAGTTTTGCCCATTATGGCAAAACTGTATAAAGAGGCTGAGACTCCCCAAGCCCACCTCTCCTTCACCTGACTGCAGCTTTGGGCTGGGACTTAAGCTGCCTAACAGAACTTGAGATAGCATGACGGCGACATTAGTGCTCAGTTACCTCTGGTCTAGGAACAAGGAAACAAGACTAAGGGAGGAGAAGGTACCCCACAAGAAAGCCAAACGCAGAAGCTGTCCTGAAAATCAGCTTGGGCTGGATTCAGCCTGGGGAGGCCATAGCCCACAGGCTCATCTGCTGAGGCCAGGTTTGCACACACTCCCTGTCTTGGTTTGAAAGACAGGTGTCTGCTAAGGAAGGCAGGAGCCTCCCTTGGAATGGCAGATGCAACCCCCCCTTCCCTCCGAGTTATTATAATTTTGAAATCAAGGGGCTTTTAGGCAAAGATGTGGGAAAATAGGAAGAACAGTTCTTTACTATGATAGATCTCTATGTGTATAACCAGTCAAGCAAACAGCAACAATTCTGGCAGTAGCAGCAAACAATCCCAAGCCCAGTGCCAGCCCTCTGGGCTGTCGGGCCCTTTCCCCTGGGGTGCAGTTCCGCTCGCAGCCGGCAGGGGCGCTGGCGGCTCCCGGTGAGCAGGGCAGGTGCGATGGTTCCCCCGCGGCTGCAGGGGGCGCTCCGGAGCGAGCTCGGGGAGCACGCGGCCCTGGTGGCCTGGGATGCCGGGAAGGGATGGGACAAAGGCTTCGCAAAGCCCTGGGCAGCCGATCCCGGTGTCCGGCCGGACCCTGGGCAACAGCAGGCTGGAGCGGCAGGCTGGAGCGGCAGGGACGAGCACAAATCCTGGGTGGCAGGCGAGATGTATCCAAAGCGCGGAGCTGCGGTGGGAGCCCCCCGGAGGTCTGGGCAGGCAGGATGAGCAGGGCTACAAGGTAGCGAAGGCTCAAAGCAATGGTGGGGGCAGGGAAGGCGGGCTTTGGATCCCGGGGTTTCTCTGGCAGAAGGAAAAGCAGCCAAAGAAAGCAGCCTCCCTCTCTGTCCAAACGCCGGGCACCGACTGTCCACACACCCAGGCAAAACAAAAGAGTAGCCAGATGCACCCCACCCCCATCGCCAGCTCTTTTGTTTGATGAAATATGCAGCCATTTGTCCCCCCAGCAACACATATGGGGAAAATTCCTGGAACAGAAAAAAAACCAGCAGAGCTCCTAAAACCCCAACACTCCCCCACAACCAAGAAGGGAGGAGGAGGGTTTTGGGGCTGTGGCGTGACCTCTGGTCAGAGGCACTGAACACCCATCCTCCCTCCCACAAACTGGCTCAGCTGTAAAACCCCCCACCCTGGGAAGGCCACATCCATGAGAAATTCACATGACGGGCAGCTGAGCAGGTGTCATAATCCATCAAAGACCCCCAAAGCGCTCCCCAGACTCACTGCTGAGGCCTTGCAGCAGAGCATCACACGCCATGCAAAGGGATACAACAGATCCAGAGTCTGTTGCAAGAGACTGTGTCAAACTTGCCCCCCACCAGGGCAGGTACCTGGGCGTTCCCACCTGGCCCAAACGTACGTCAATCCCCCAAACTCCATGTTTCCAGGGAACCCTTACCGCCAAGAAGCCCTGATGGAGAGCATCAGCAGAATGCCATTGGCATCCTCAGAGTGGTGATGTTTTTAAATCTGTCTCTGTCACTCTCTTTGTCTGCCCCCACCTCTTTTCTATTTCTTTCTCTTTCTCTCTCTTTCTCTCTCTCTCTCTCTCTCTCACTTACTGTTCAATAAAACCCATACTACTGACTTTGGCATATGGCCTCATTTGCACCTTAATTCAGGCCAAAGCATTTCTGACAAGTTTAATGACGGGATCATAACAAGGGTCTAGAAGCCCGCAAGCCTGGGGGCTGCTCCATGCCACTTCCAGTGGCTTCAGCTGTCAAAGGGGTGCCAGGTGTGGCCCTTTGTGACACAGGCGCCTTGTGTCAGGGCCCTGGATGATGTGGGACATTGTGGTGCCCAGAGGCCCTTGTGACACGGTAGAGCCCCGCCCTGCCCTGCCAGGGGGTATCCAAGGGGCGCAGAGCCCTGGGGAGCCCAGTCCCGCCAGAGCCGCTCTCGCAGGAGGAAGCAGCTCCCGGGATTCCTGTGCGTCAGACAGCGTCAGACGTGAAGGAGGACCACGTGAACCCCAACTCACAGCCCCCCAGCCCCTTGCCCGGCTGGCTGCCAGACCAGGCCCTCAGTGGGCAGTGGCTGGGGGCAGGCAGCAGCTCAGGCCTGCCCCTGTCGGACACTGAGGAGGAGGGGGCCTTTGTCAACATGGACGAAGAGTGGGAATACGACTCGGATCAAGAGCTTTCCCAGTGGGGAGGCCTTAGTGGCCAAGAACTTTGCCTCTGGGAAGAAGTGACAATCCAAGAGTTTTACCGAGGGCAAGAAGTGACGATCCAGGAAGTTTCCCCATGGGGAGTTGTGACACACCAAGAGTTGCATCAGAGGGAGGTAGGTATGAAAGTCCAGTGGGGGGATGGCACACAGCAAGAGCTGTACTACTGGGAGGAAAGTGTGACCGTCCAGGAGCTGTACCCATGGGAGGAAGAGGATGAGATATGCCAAGAATGGTCCCAGTGGGAAGAAGACCTGACATGCCAAGAGCTGTCCCAGTGGGAAGGGGAGGGAGACCAGGAACTGTCTCCTTTGGAAGAAGATGTGCAAGGCCACCTGCACATGTACCAATGGGAAGGAGACAAGAGACAGCCAGAGTTGCCCCAAGTGGGAGACAACAGGGACAAGGAGCTATCACAAGGAAAAGACTACAATGTCCAGGAGCTAGCCCGGTGGGAAAAAGACAGGAGTGACCAAAAGCTGCCCCAATAGGAAGGAAGTGTCAGTGACAAGATCTGGGACAAACCCTTGTACCCAGAGAAGGATGAGGATGCCCAGGAGGGGCCCGCCTCTCCCAGCAGCGTGGGCACCCAGGTGGCAGGAGAGGCAGCCCATGAGCTGCCCAGCGCCTCTCCTGCCCCAGGGAGTCCCACAGAGGACGAGCTGGCAGCCGCTGCTGCTCCAGCTGGAGCTGCTGAGGAGGAGGAGGAGCCTCCCGAGCCTCTGCCTGCCGAGGTGGAAAAGGCACCAGCTTCTCCTGGCCTCACGGAGGAGGTGCCATCGGCAGCGCCAGAGAGCCCAGTCCCTGCTCCACGCAGCCCCCCAGGCTACAGCCAGGCTCTGCTGGACTTGGCGTGGCACATCAGCCATGAGGTGGTGCGAGAGGCTGTGCTTGAGGCCCAGGCATCTGGCCAGCAGCCAGAGGAACAGAGGGACCTGGAGCAAAGCACAGCTGCAGAACTAGAAGCAGCAGCTCCAGAAGAAAAGCAAGAGAGCCCCATCTCTGGCCTGCACAGCCCCTGCTGCACCCCCAGCGCCTCGCCCAGCCCACTGGGAGCCCAAGCCCTCAGTGAGCAGCAGGAGGAGGCAGACAGGGGCTCAGTCCTGGCAGAGAAAGAGACTGAGGAGAGGGACTCGGCTGGGGAGCTCGAGCTTTCTCAGTGCAAAGATGAGGAAAACACAGAGCTGTCCCAAGGAGAAACCAACAGACACCAGGAAGGGTCCCAAGGAAAAGCCTGCATTGAGCAGGAGCTGTCCCTGGAAGAAGCCAGGGACAACCAGGAAGGGTCCCAAGGGGAAGCCTGCATTGAGCAGGAGCTGTCCCTAGAAAAAGACAGGAATGACCAGGACGTATTGCAAGGGGAAGCCTGCATTGAGCAGGAGATATCCGTAGAAGAGAGCAATGACCAGGATGTGTTCCAAGGGGAAGCCTGCACTGAGCAGGAGCTATCCCTCGAAAAAGACAGCAATAACCAGGATGTATTGCAAGGGGAAGCCTGCATTGGGCAGGAGCTGTCCCTAGAAAAAGACAGCAATTACCAGGATGTGTTCCAAGGGGAAGCCTGCATTGGGCAGGAGCTGCCCCTGGAAGAAGGTAGGAACGACCAGGATATGTTCCATGGGGAAGCCTGCATTGGGCAGGAGCTGTCCCTAGAAAAAGACAGCAATTACCAGGATGTGTTCCAAGGGGAAGCCTGCATTGGGCAGGAGCTGTCCCTAGAAGAAGGTAGGAACGACCAGGATATGTTCCATGGGGAAGCCTGCATTGAGCAGGAGCTATCCCTAGAAGAAGCCAGGATTGACCAAGAAGGGTCCCAAGGGGAAGCCTGCATTGGGCAGGAGCTGTCCCTAGAAGAAGGTACGAACGACCAGGATGTGTTCCAAGGGGAAGCCTGCATTGAGCAGGAGCTGCCCCTGGAAGAAGCCAGTGATGAGCAGGAAGGGTTCCAAGAGGAAGCCAGCACTGAGCAGGACCCGTCTGTAGATGGAGCCGGTAGGTTTCAGGATGTGTCCCAAGAGGAAGCCTGCATTGAGCAGGAGCTCTCCCCAGAAGAAGCCGGTAGCTACCACGAGCTCTCCGATTGGGATGAATCCATTGCGGAAGAGCTCTCCCTAGGAGAAGCCAGCAGCTACCTAGAAGTTTCTGACTGGGAAGAAGGCACGGAGAAAGGCCTTTCTCAAGGACAAGTCGGTAGCTCCCAAAATCTCTCTGACTGGGAGGAAGACAGCGAGCATGAGCTGTCCCATGGAGATGTCAGTAGCTACCAAGAAGTGTCTGACTGGGAAGAGTCCATTGGCCAGGAGGTTTCTGAAGAGGAAGACTCCGTTGGTCAGGAGGTTTCCAAAGGGAATGGCAAGAGGCCTTCAGCTCAGTCCAGCTGGGAAAATGACAGTGACCGAGACCCGATGCAGGACAGCTGGGAACAGAACATTGGGGACAAGCCCTTGCTGCAGGAGGAGGACGAGTGGGATGGAGTGAGCCTCCTCGAGCTCCGTGAAGAACACAGAGAGCTGGGAGGTTTGGCAGGAGGCAGGCTCCCAGTGCCTGCCCCTCGCGAGGCCTGGGTTGAGCATGGGCCATCTGAGCCGTGCCCCCAAGCGCCGCTCTGTGCCTCGCCTCCCCAGCTGGGAGCCCAGGCCCTCAGGCAGCAGCTGAGTCCCCGCAAGAAACGTCCCTCCCGCCTCGGGCGGGCGCTGCGGATGCTGCGCGGCCTATTCCGCTGCTCCTGCCTGGCGCCACGGCCCGAGGATTAGGGCTGCGGCCGGCGCCAGCCCGGGCCCCCTGGACGGCAGCTGGCTGGCAGCCTGCCCCACATCCTGGGGGAGCCACACGGGCTGCCTTTGCCTGGACATGTCCCTGCAGCCTCAGCAATCCCTGGCTGCTTTGGAGCATCCCAAGCCACTCTCCCCAAGAGCAAATATTACCCATGTGGCCAGCCTCAGACCAGTATCCACACGGGACACTTGGTGCCAGGTGGCTCAGCGGTGAAGGCCAGACACTCATCAGGGTGGGAAGAGACCTTGAAAGTCATCCAGTCCCACCGTCACCCTGGCATCACCATCATCACCCTGAAACCATGTCCCCAAGTGCCACATCCAGACAAGACTTGAACACTTCCAGAGACAGTGACTCTACCACCTCCCTGAGCAACTTCTTGCAATCGATTCCTGACCACTCTGTCAGGGAAAAGTTGTTTGGAATATTTAATCTGTACCTCCCCTGGTGGAATCCAAGGCCATTTCCTCTCATCCTGAAAGGACTACGTGCTGATCCTTTGGGATTTTATCCATGAGGAATGGGCGCAGACAGGAGGTATTGCTCCCAGGACTCCACTGCATGGCTTCACCAAACAATTCTTCCAAAACAGAGGGAAGTTGGCTTTAAGAAATAGTGGCAGTAGTGAAAAGCAAAACAAAACAAAACCAAACAAACAAACAAAAAAAACAAAACAAACAAAACCCCCTAAAAACAACACAAAACACAAAAAAATCCACAAAAAGAAAAATAATAGGAATAGGACTAATAATAATACAAAGAAGATGAAGAAAATGAAGAAATAGTGGTAGTAAATAAGAAAAAGAAGTAAACTTAAGAATAAGAGCAAGAAAAAAAAGAATAATAATAAGAATGAGAATAAGAGTGAGAATAAGAGCAAGAATAAGAATAGGATTAAGAATAAGAATAAGAATAGGAAAAAGGAAAAGAAAAAATAAGAAGAAAAAGAATAGGAAAAAGCATAAGAATAAGAATAAAAATAAGAATTAAAAAAATAAGAATGAGAATGAGAATGAGAATAAGAAGAAGAAGAAAAAGAATAAGAATAAGAATAAGAATAAGAATAAGAATAAGAATAAGAATAAGAATAAGAATAAGAATAGAAACAAGACAAAGTAAAAAGAATAAATCTAAGACTAAGTTGATGTAGAAGAAGAGAGAGGAGTAAAAGTAAATACTAAGAAGAAGGAGAAGAAGCATGGGGATCAGAAGAAGAAGAAGAAGAGGCTAAAGAAGAAGATTAAATAGTAGGAGTAACAAATTATTATTATTATTAGAACAATAATATCAAGTTAAAATACACATCCACACATCCTCTAGCATCACAGAAAGGTTTAATTTGGGAAGGACCTCAAACCTTTCTATCTCTCTCCTTCACAATTCTTGTTAAATAAAATCCACGTTCAATAAAATCTGTATGTTGTCATCATATGGTCTCATTTGAACCTTAATTTGGGCAGAGGCATCTCTCCCTAATCCAATCCTAACAGTTATTAAATGAGTATCACTCGGCTTCATCTCATTGTTTCACTTCAGGCAAACCTGACAAATGTATCTCTTCCAGGGAGGGGGCATCCACAAAGCCTCTGGGAAACCTATGCCAATGCCTCACCAGCCTCACAGAAGAGAATGTCTTCCTGCTATTTAATCCATATCTGTTTCAGTTAAAGGCCACTGCCCTTTCTTCTATCATCACTACATATGCCTGTGAAAAGTCTCTCTCCATCATTCTTGTAGGGGGCCCTCTTAGGTACTGGCAAGGGTTCTAAGGTTTCCCTGGGGTCTTCTCTTCCCTAGGCTGAACAACGCTAACACTCCCAACCTGTCTTCAAAGCAGAGGTTCTCCAACGCTCTTAGGAACCCTCAGTGGCTCTCCTCTGAACTCATTCTAACAGGCCCGCATCCCTTATCCTGGGGCCCCCAGACACAGAGGTAGTGGTGCGGGTGAGATTTCAAACAATGGACTAGAGGGCCACAATTACCTCCCTTGACCTGCAGCTCTTTGCTCCTTTCCATGCAGCTCAGCCCACGGGTGGCTTTTTGGGCTGGCAGCACAGATTGTTGGCTCACGCTGAGCTTCTCCTCCATCAGCACCCCCAAGTCCTTCTCCTCAGCCCCTGCCCCACTCAGCTTCCTGTCCCCTGCAAACCCTGTGCTGAGAGGGAGCTCCATGCACTCTCTGTGTCACTGGCGAAGCCATTCAAGAGCCCCAGGGCCAAGGCCAGAGCCCTGATGGACGCTCCTCGTCCCCAGCCTCCACCTGGGCATGGAGCCACTGACCACAGCTCCCCAGCTGCCTCCATCTGGCCAATTCTTCATGCCCTGCATAGCCCACCCTCCAAAGGCAGGGCTGTGCAGTGTGGGGCTTGAGGTGTCGTGTGGCACTGTGTCCAAAGCCTCACAGGGGCTCTGGGCACATCAGGATTGTCAGAGACTGAAATGTTATGGGTAAGGACTTAAACATTGTTACAAAGGAGTTTTGCCCATTATGGCAAAACTGTATAAAGAGGCTGAGACTCCCCAAGCCCACCTCTCCTTCACCTGACTGCAGCTTTGGGCTGGGACTTAAGCTGCCTAACAGAACTTGAGATAGCATGACGGCGACATTAGTGCTCAGTTACCTCTGGTCTAGGAACAAGGAAACAAGACTAAGGGAGGAGAAGGTACCCCACAAGAAAGCCAAACGCAGAAGCTGTCCTGAAAATCAGCTTGGGCTGGATTCAGCCTGGGGAGGCCATAGCCCACAGGCTCATCTGCTGAGGCCAGGTTTGCACACACTCCCTGTCTTGGTTTGAAAGACAGGTGTCTGCTAAGGAAGGCAGGAGCCTCCCTTGGAATGGCAGATGCAACCCCCCCTTCCCTCCGAGTTATTATAATTTTGAAATCAAGGGGCTTTTAGGCAAAGATGTGGGAAAATAGGAAGAACAGTTCTTTACTATGATAGATCTCTATGTGTATAACCAGTCAAGCAAACAGCAACAATTCTGGCAGTAGCAGCAAACAATCCCAAGCCCAGTGCCAGCCCTCTGGGCTGTCGGGCCCTTTCCCCTGGGGTGCAGTTCCGCTCGCAGCCGGCAGGGGCGCTGGCGGCTCCCGGTGAGCAGGGCAGGTGCGATGGTTCCCCCGCGGCTGCAGGGGGCGCTCCGGAGCGAGCTCGGGGAGCACGCGGCCCTGGTGGCCTGGGATGCCGGGAAGGGATGGGACAAAGGCTTCGCAAAGCCCTGGGCAGCCGATCCCGGTGTCCGGCCGGACCCTGGGCAACAGCAGGCTGGAGCGGCAGGCTGGAGCGGCAGGGACGAGCACAAATCCTGGGTGGCAGGCGAGATGTATCCAAAGCGCGGAGCTGCGGTGGGAGCCCCCCGGAGGTCTGGGCAGGCAGGATGAGCAGGGCTACAAGGTAGCGAAGGCTCAAAGCAATGGTGGGGGCAGGGAAGGCGGGCTTTGGATCCCGGGGTTTCTCTGGCAGAAGGAAAAGCAGCCAAAGAAAGCAGCCTCCCTCTCTGTCCAAACGCCGGGCACCGACTGTCCACACACCCAGGCAAAACAAAAGAGTAGCCAGATGCACCCCACCCCCATCGCCAGCTCTTTTGTTTGATGAAATATGCAGCCATTTGTCCCCCCAGCAACACATATGGGGAAAATTCCTGTAACAGAAAAAAAACCAGCAGAGCTCCTAAAACCCCAACAGTCCCCCACAACCAAGAAGGGAGGAGGAGGGTTTTGGGGCTGTGGCGTGACCTCTGGTCAGAGGCACTGAACACCCATCCTCCCTCACACAAACTGGCTCAGCTGTAAAACCCCCCACCCTGGGAAGGCCACATCCATGAGAAATTCACATGACGGGCAGCTGAGCAGGTGTCATAATCCATCAAAGACCCCCAAAGCGCTCCCCAGACTCACTGCTGAGGCCTTGCAGCAGAGCATCACACGCCATGCAAAGGGATACAACAGATCCAGAGTCTGTTGCAAGAGACTGTGTCAAACTTGCCCCCCACCAGGGCAGGTACCTGGGCGTTCCCACCTGGCCCAAACGTACGTCAATCCCCCAAACTCCATGTTTCCAGGGAACCCTTACCGCCAAGAAGCCCTGATGGAGAGCATCAGCAGAATGCCATTGGCATCCTCAGAGTGGTGATGTTTTTAAATCTGTCTCTGTCACTCTCTTTGTCTGCCCCCACCTCTTTTCTATTTCTTTCTCTTTCTCTCTCTTTCTCTCTCTCTCTCTCTCTCTCACTTACTGTTCAATAAAACCCATACTACTGACTTTGGCATATGGCCTCATTTGCACCTTAATTCAGGCCAAAGCATTTCTGACAAGTTTAATGACGGGATCATAACAAGGGTCTAGAAGCCCGCAAGCCTGGGGGCTGCTCCATGCCACTTCCAGTGGCTTCAGCTGTCAAAGGGGTGCCAGGTGTGGCCCTTTGTGACACAGGCGCCTTGTGTCAGGGCCCTGGATGATGTGGGACATTGTGGTGCCCAGAGGCCCTTGTGACACGGTAGAGCCCCGCCCTGCCCTGCCAGGGGGTATCCAAGGGGCGCAGAGCCCTGGGGAGCCCAGTCCCGCCAGAGCCGCTCTCGCAGGAGGAAGCAGCTCCCGGGATTCCTGTGCGTCAGACAGCGTCAGACGTGAAGGAGGACCACGTGAACCCCAACTCACAGCCCCCCAGCCCCTTGCCCGGCTGGCTGCCAGACCAGGCCCTCAGTGGGCAGTGGCTGGGGGCAGGCAGCAGCTCAGGCCTGCCCCTGTCGGACACTGAGGAGGAGGGGGCCTTTGTCAACATGGACGAAGAGTGGGAATACGACTCGGATCAAGAGCTTTCCCAGTGGGGAGGCCTTAGTGGCCAAGAACTTTGCCTCTGGGAAGAAGTGACAATCCAAGAGTTTTACCAAGGGCAAGAAGTGACGATCCAGGAAGTTTCCCCATGGGGAGTTGTGACACACCAAGAGTTGCATCAGAGGGAGGTAGGTATGAAAGTCCAGTGGGGGGATGGCACACAGCAAGAGCTGTACTACTGGGAGGAAAGTGTGACTGTCCAGGAGCTGTACCCATGGGAGGAAGAGGATGAGATATGCCAAGAATGGTCCCAGTGGGAAGAAGACCTGACATGCCAAGAGCTGTCCCAGTGGGAAGGGGAGGGAGACCAGGAACTGTCTCCTTTGGAAGAAGATGTGCAAGGCCACCTGCACATGTACCAATGGGAAGGAGACAAGAGACAGCCAGAGTTGCCCCAAGTGGGAGACAACAGGGACAAGGAGCTATCACAAGGAAAAGACTACAATGTCCAGGAGCTAGCCCGGTGGGAAAAAGACAGGAGTGACCAAAAGCTGCCCCAATGGGAAGGAAGTGTCAGTGACAAGATCTGGGACAAACCCTTGTACCCAGAGAAGGATGAGGATGCCCAGGAGGGGCCCGCCTCTCCCAGCAGCATGGGCACCCAGGTGGCAGGAGAGGCAGCCCATGAGCTGCCCAGCGCCTCTCCTGCCCCAGGGAGTCCCACAGAGGACGAGCTGGCAGCCGCTGCTGCTCCAGCTGGAGCTGCTGAGGAGGAGGAGGAGCCTCCCGAGCCTCTGCCTGCCGAGGTGGAAAAGGCACCAGCTTCTCCTGGCCTCACGGAGGAGGTGCCATCGGCAGCGCCAGAGAGCCCAGTCCCTGCTCCACGCAGCCCCCCAGGCTACAGCCAGGCTCTGCTGGACTTGGCGTGGCACATCAGCCATGAGGTGGTGCGAGAGGCTGTGCTTGAGGCCCAGGCATCTGGCCAGCAGCCAGAGGAACAGAGGGACCTGGAGCAAAGCACAGCTGCAGAACTAGAAGCAGCAGCTCCAGAAGAAAAGCAAGAGAGCCCCATCTCTGGCCTGCACAGCCCCTGCTGCACCCCCAGCGCCTCGCCCAGCCCACTGGGAGCCCAAGCCCTCAGTGAGCAGCAGGAGGAGGCAGACAGGGGCTCAGTCCTGGCAGAGAAAGAGACTGAGGAGAGGGACTCGGCTGGGGAGCTCGAGCTTTCTCAGTGCAAAGATGAGGAAAACACAGAGCTGTCCCAAGGAGAAACCAACAGACACCAGGAAGGGTCCCAAGGAAAAGCCTGCATTGAGCAGGAGCTGTCCCTGGAAGAAGCCAGGGACGACCAGGAAGGGTCCCAAGGGGAAGCCTGCATTGAGCAGGAGCTGTCCCTAGAAAAAGACAGGAATGACCAGGACGTATTGCAAGGGGAAGCCTGCATTGAGCAGGAGATATCCGTAGAAGAGAGCAATGACCAGGATGTGTTCCAAGGGGAAGCCTGCACTGAGCAGGAGCTATCCCTCGAAAAAGACAGCAATAACCAGGATGTATTGCAAGGGGAAGCCTGCATTGGGCAGGAGCTGTCCCTAGAAAAAGACAGCAATTACCAGGATGTGTTCCAAGGGGAAGCCTGCATTGGGCAGGAGCTGCCCCTGGAAGAAGGTAGGAACGACCAGGATATGTTCCATGGGGAAGCCTGCATTGGGCAGGAGCTGTCCCTAGAAAAAGACAGCAATTACCAGGATGTGTTCCAAGGGGAAGCCTGCATTGGGCAGGAGCTGTCCCTAGAAGAAGGTAGGAACGACCAGGATATGTTCCATGGGGAAGCCTGCATTGAGCAGGAGCTATCCCTAGAAGAAGCCAGGATTGACCAAGAAGGGTCCCAAGGGGAAGCCTGCATTGGGCAGGAGCTGTCCCTAGAAGAAGGTACGAACGACCAGGATGTGTTCCAAGGGGAAGCCTGCATTGAGCAGGAGCTGCCCCTGGAAGAAGCCAGTGATGAGCAGGAAGGGTTCCAAGAGGAAGCCAGCACTGAGCAGGACCCGTCTGTAGATGGAGCCGGTAGGTTTCAGGATGTGTCCCAAGAGGAAGCCTGCATTGAGCAGGAGCTCTCCCCAGAAGAAGCCGGTAGCTACCACGAGCTCTCCGATTGGGATGAATCCATTGCGGAAGAGCTCTCCCTAGGAGAAGCCAGCAGCTACCTAGAAGTTTCTGACTGGGAAGAAGGCACGGAGAAAGGCCTTTCTCAAGGACAAGTCGGTAGCTCCCAAAATCTCTCTGACTGGGAGGAAGACAGCGAGCATGAGCTGTCCCATGGAGATGTCAGTAGCTACCAAGAAGTGTCTGACTGGGAAGAGTCCATTGGCCAGGAGGTTTCTGAAGAGGAAGACTCCGTTGGTCAGGAGGTTTCCAAAGGGAATGGCAAGAGGCCTTCAGCTCAGTCCAGCTGGGAAAATGACAGTGACCGAGACCCGATGCAGGACAGCTGGGAACAGAACATTGGGGACAAGCCCTTGCTGCAGGAGGAGGACGAGTGGGATGGAGTGAGCCTCCTCGAGCTCCGTGAAGAACACAGAGAGCTGGGAGGTTTGGCAGGAGGCAGGCTCCCAGTGCCTGCCCCTCGCGAGGCCTGGGTTGAGCATGGGCCATCTGAGCCGTGCCCCCAAGCGCCGCTCTGTGCCTCGCCTCCCCAGCTGGGAGCCCAGGCCCTCAGGCAGCAGCTGAGTCCCCGCAAGAAACGTCCCTCCCGCCTCGGGCGGGCGCTGCGGATGCTGCGCGGCCTATTCCGCTGCTCCTGCCTGGCGCCACGGCCCGAGGATTAGGGCTGCGGCCGGCGCCAGCCCGGGCCCCCTGGACGGCAGCTGGCTGGCAGCCTGCCCCACATCCTGGGGGAGCCACACGGGCTGCCTTTGCCTGGACATGTCCCTGCAGCCTCAGCAATCCCTGGCTGCTTTGGAGCATCCCAAGCCACTCTCCCCAAGAGCAAATATTACCCATGTGGCCAGCCTCAGACCAGTATCCACACGGGACACTTGGTGCCAGGTGGCTCAGCGGTGAAGGCCAGACACTCATCAGGGTGGGAAGAGACCTTGAAAGTCAT
The DNA here is from genome assembly GCF_965178545.1 of Coloeus monedula. Lineage (NCBI taxonomy): Eukaryota > Metazoa > Chordata > Aves > Passeriformes > Corvidae > Coloeus > Coloeus monedula. The sequence continues at coordinate 14,579,680 of NC_138822.1, read as the reverse complement.
CCAGTCCCACCGTCACCCTGGCATCACCATCATCACCCTGAAACCATGTCCCCAAGTGCCACATCCAGACAAGACTTGAACACTTCCAGAGACAGTGACTCTACCACCTCCCTGAGCAACTTCTTGCAATCGATTCCTGACCACTCTGTCAGGGAAAAGTTGTTTGGAATATTTAATCTGTACCTCCCCTGGTGGAATCCAAGGCCATTTCCTCTCATCCTGAAAGGACTACGTGCTGATCCTTTGGGATTTTATCCATGAGGAATGGGCGCAGACAGGAGGTATTGCTCCCAGGACTCCACTGCATGGCTTCACCAAACAATTCTTCCAAAACAGAGGGAAGTTGGCTTTAAGAAATAGTGGCAGTAGTGAAAAGCAAAACAAAACAAAACCAAACAAACAAACAAAAAAAACAAAACAAACAAAACCCCCTAAAACCAACACAAAACACAAAAAAATCCACAAAAAGAAAAATAATAGGAATAGGACTAATAATAATACAAAGAAGATGAAGAAAATGAAGAAATAGTGGTAGTAAATAAGAAAAAGAAGTAAACTTAAGAATAAGAGCAAGAAAAAAAAGAATAATAATAAGAATGAGAATAAGAGTGAGAATAAGAGCAAGAATAAGAATAGGATTAAGAATAAGAATAAGAATAGGAAAAAGGAAAAGAAAAAATAAGAAGAAAAAGAATAGGAAAAAGCATAAGAATAAGAATAAAAATAAGAATTAAAAAAATAAGAATGAGAATGAGAATGAGAATAAGAAGAAGAAGAAAAAGAATAAGAATAAGAATAAGAATAAGAATAAGAATAAGAATAAGAATAAGAATAAGAATAGAAACAAGACAAAGTAAAAAGAATAAATCTAAGACTAAGTTGATGTAGAAGAAGAGAGAGGAGTAAAAGTAAATACTAAGAAGAAGGAGAAGAAGCATGGGGATCAGAAGAAGAAGAAGAAGAGGCTAAAGAAGAAGATTAAATAGTAGGAGTAACAAATTATTATTATTATTAGAACAATAATATCAAGTTAAAATACACATCCACACATCCTCTAGCATCACAGAAAGGTTTAATTTGGGAAGGACCTCAAACCTTTCTATCTCTCTCCTTCACAATTCTTGTTAAATAAAATCCACGTTCAATAAAATCTGTATGTTGTCATCATATGGTCTCATTTGAACCTTAATTTGGGCAGAGGCATCTCTCCCTAATCCAATCCTAACAGTTATTAAATGAGTATCACTCGGCTTCATCTCATTGTTTCACTTCAGGCAAACCTGACAAATGTATCTCTTCCAGGGAGGGGGCATCCACAAAGCCTCTGGGAAACCTATGCCAATGCCTCACCAGCCTCACAGAAGAGAATGTCTTCCTGCTATTTAATCCATATCTGTTTCAGTTAAAGGCCACTGCCCTTTCTTCTATCATCACTACATATGCCTGTGAAAAGTCTCTCTCCATCATTCTTGTAGGGGGCCCTCTTAGGTACTGGCAAGGGTTCTAAGGTTTCCCTGGGGTCTTCTCTTCCCTAGGCTGAACAACGCTAACACTCCCAACCTGTCTTCAAAGCAGAGGTTCTCCAACGCTCTTAGGAACCCTCAGTCGCTCTCCTCTGAACTCATTCTAACAGGCCCGCATCCCTTATCCTGGGGCCCCCAGACACAGAGGTAGTGGTGCGGGTGAGATTTCAAACAATGGACTAGAGGGCCACAATTACCTCCCTTGACCTGCAGCTCTTTGCTCCTTTCCATGCAGCTCAGCCCACGGGTGGCTTTTTGGGCTGGCAGCACAGATTGTTGGCTCACGCTGAGCTTCTCCTCCATCAGCACCCCCAAGTCCTTCTCCTCAGCCCCTGCCCCACTCAGCTTCCTGTCCCCTGCAAACCCTGTGCTGAGAGGGAGCTCCATGCACTCTCTGTGTCACTGGCGAAGCCATTCAAGAGCCCCAGGGCCAAGGCCAGAGCCCTGATGGACGCTCCTCGTCCCCAGCCTCCACCTGGGCATGGAGCCACTGACCACAGCTCCCCAGCTGCCTCCATCTGGCCAATTCTTCATGCCCTGCATAGCCCACCCTCCAAAGGCAGGGCTGTGCAGTGTGGGGCTTGAGGTGTCGTGTGGCACTGTGTCCAAAGCCTCACAGGGGCTCTGGGCACATCAGGATTGTCAGAGACTGAAATGTTATGGGTAAGGACTTAAACATTGTTACAAAGGAGTTTTGCCCATTATGGCAAAACTGTATAAAGAGGCTGAGACTCCCCAAGCCCACCTCTCCTTCACCTGACTGCAGCTTTGGGCTGGGACTTAAGCTGCCTAACAGAACTTGAGATAGCATGACGGCGACATTAGTGCTCAGTTACCTCTGGTCTAGGAACAAGGAAACAAGACTAAGGGAGGAGAAGGTACCCCACAAGAAAGCCAAACGCAGAAGCTGTCCTGAAAATCAGCTTGGGCTGGATTCAGCCTGGGGAGGCCATAGCCCACAGGCTCATCTGCTGAGGCCAGGTTTGCACACACTCCCTGTCTTGGTTTGAAAGACAGGTGTCTGCTAAGGAAGGCAGGAGCCTCCCTTGGAATGGCAGATGCAACCCCCCCTTCCCTCCGAGTTATTATAATTTTGAAATCAAGGGGCTTTTAGGCAAAGATGTGGGAAAATAGGAAGAACAGTTCTTTACTATGATAGATCTCTATGTGTATAACCAGTCAAGCAAACAGCAACAATTCTGGCAGTAGCAGCAAACAATCCCAAGCCCAGTGCCAGCCCTCTGGGCTGTCGGGCCCTTTCCCCTGGGGTGCAGTTCCGCTCGCAGCCGGCAGGGGCGCTGGCGGCTCCCGGTGAGCAGGGCAGGTGCGATGGTTCCCCCGCGGCTGCAGGGGGCGCTCCGGAGCGAGCTCGGGGAGCACGCGGCCCTGGTGGCCTGGGATGCCGGGAAGGGATGGGACAAAGGCTTCGCAAAGCCCTGGGCAGCCAATCCCGGTGTCCGGCCGGACCCTGGGCAACAGCAGGCTGGAGCGGCAGGCTGGAGCGGCAGGGACGAGCACAAATCCTGGGTGGCAGGCGAGATGTATCCAAAGCGCGGAGCTGCGGTGGGAGCCCCCCGGAGGTCTGGGCAGGCAGGATGAGCAGGGCTACAAGGTAGCGAAGGCTCAAAGCAATGGTGGGGGCAGGGAAGGCGGGCTTTGGATCCCGGGGTTTCTCTGGCAGAAGGAAAAGCAGCCAAAGAAAGCAGCCTCCCTCTCTGTCCAAACGCCGGGCACCGACTGTCCACACACCCAGGCAAAACAAAAGAGTAGCCAGATGCACCCCACCCCCATCGCCAGCTCTTTTGTTTGATGAAATATGCAGCCATTTGTCCCCCCAGCAACACATATGGGGAAAATTCCTGTAACAGAAAAAAAACCAGCAGAGCTCCTAAAACCCCAACAGTCCCCCACAACCAAGAAGGGAGGAGGAGGGTTTTGGGGCTGTGGCGTGACCTCTGGTCAGAGGCACTGAACACCCATCCTCCCTCACACAAACTGGCTCAGCTGTAAAACCCCCCACCCTGGGAAGGCCACATCCATGAGAAATTCACATGACGGGCAGCTGAGCAGGTGTCATAATCCATCAAAGACCCCCAAAGCGCTCCCCAGACTCACTGCTGAGGCCTTGCAGCAGAGCATCACACGCCATGCAAAGGGATACAACAGATCCAGAGTCTGTTGCAAGAGACTGTGTCAAACTTGCCCCCCACCAGGGCAGGTACCTGGGCGTTCCCACCTGGCCCAAACGTACGTCAATCCCCCAAACTCCATGTTTCCAGGGAACCCTTACCGCCAAGAAGCCCTGATGGAGAGCATCAGCAGAATGCCATTGGCATCCTCAGAGTGGTGATGTTTTTAAATCTGTCTCTGTCACTCTCTTTGTCTGCCCCCACCTCTTTTCTATTTCTTTCTCTTTCTCTCTCTTTCTCTCTCTCTCTCTCTCTCTCACTTACTGTTCAATAAAACCCATACTACTGACTTTGGCATATGGCCTCATTTGCACCTTAATTCAGGCCAAAGCATTTCTGACAAGTTTAATGACGGGATCATAACAAGGGTCTAGAAGCCCGCAAGCCTGGGGGCTGCTCCATGCCACTTCCAGTGGCTTCAGCTGTCAAAGGGGTGCCAGGTGTGGCCCTTTGTGACACAGGCGCCTTGTGTCAGGGCCCTGGATGATGTGGGACATTGTGGTGCCCAGAGGCCCTTGTGACACGGTAGAGCCCCGCCCTGCCCTGCCAGGGGGTATCCAAGGGGCGCAGAGCCCTGGGGAGCCCAGTCCCGCCAGAGCCGCTCTCGCAGGAGGAAGCAGCTCCCGGGATTCCTGTGCGTCAGACAGCGTCAGACGTGAAGGAGGACCACGTGAACCCCAACTCACAGCCCCCCAGCCCCTTGCCCGGCTGGCTGCCAGACCAGGCCCTCAGTGGGCAGTGGCTGGGGGCAGGCAGCAGCTCAGGCCTGCCCCTGTCGGACACTGAGGAGGAGGGGGCCTTTGTCAACATGGACGAAGAGTGGGAATACGACTCGGATCAAGAGCTTTCCCAGTGGGGAGGCCTTAGTGGCCAAGAACTTTGCCTCTGGGAAGAAGTGACAATCCAAGAGTTTTACCAAGGGCAAGAAGTGACGATCCAGGAAGTTTCCCCATGGGGAGTTGTGACACACCAAGAGTTGCATCAGAGGGAGGTAGGTATGAAAGTCCAGTGGGGGGATGGCACACAGCAAGAGCTGTACTACTGGGAGGAAAGTGTGACTGTCCAGGAGCTGTACCCATGGGAGGAAGAGGATGAGATATGCCAAGAATGGTCCCAGTGGGAAGAAGACCTGACATGCCAAGAGCTGTCCCAGTGGGAAGGGGAGGGAGACCAGGAACTGTCTCCTTTGGAAGAAGATGTGCAAGGCCACCTGCACATGTACCAATGGGAAGGAGACAAGAGACAGCCAGAGTTGCCCCAAGTGGGAGACAACAGGGACAAGGAGCTATCACAAGGAAAAGACTACAATGTCCAGGAGCTAGCCCGGTGGGAAAAAGACAGGAGTGACCAAAAGCTGCCCCAATGGGAAGGAAGTGTCAGTGACAAGATCTGGGACAAACCCTTGTACCCAGAGAAGGATGAGGATGCCCAGGAGGGGCCCGCCTCTCCCAGCAGCATGGGCACCCAGGTGGCAGGAGAGGCAGCCCATGAGCTGCCCAGCGCCTCTCCTGCCCCAGGGAGTCCCACAGAGGACGAGCTGGCAGCCGCTGCTGCTCCAGCTGGAGCTGCTGAGGAGGAGGAGGAGCCTCCCGAGCCTCTGCCTGCCGAGGTGGAAAAGGCACCAGCTTCTCCTGGCCTCACGGAGGAGGTGCCATCGGCAGCGCCAGAGAGCCCAGTCCCTGCTCCACGCAGCCCCCCAGGCTACAGCCAGGCTCTGCTGGACTTGGCGTGGCACATCAGCCATGAGGTGGTGCGAGAGGCTGTGCTTGAGGCCCAGGCATCTGGCCAGCAGCCAGAGGAACAGAGGGACCTGGAGCAAAGCACAGCTGCAGAACTAGAAGCAGCAGCTCCAGAAGAAAAGCAAGAGAGCCCCATCTCTGGCCTGCACAGCCCCTGCTGCACCCCCAGCGCCTCGCCCAGCCCACTGGGAGCCCAAGCCCTCAGTGAGCAGCAGGAGGAGGCAGACAGGGGCTCAGTCCTGGCAGAGAAAGAGACTGAGGAGAGGGACTCGGCTGGGGAGCTCGAGCTTTCTCAGTGCAAAGATGAGGAAAACACAGAGCTGTCCCAAGGAGAAACCAACAGACACCAGGAAGGGTCCCAAGGAAAAGCCTGCATTGAGCAGGAGCTGTCCCTGGAAGAAGCCAGGGACGACCAGGAAGGGTCCCAAGGGGAAGCCTGCATTGAGCAGGAGCTGTCCCTAGAAAAAGACAGGAATGACCAGGACGTATTGCAAGGGGAAGCCTGCATTGAGCAGGAGATATCCGTAGAAGAGAGCAATGACCAGGATGTGTTCCAAGGGGAAGCCTGCACTGAGCAGGAGCTATCCCTCGAAAAAGACAGCAATAACCAGGATGTATTGCAAGGGGAAGCCTGCATTGGGCAGGAGCTGTCCCTAGAAAAAGACAGCAATTACCAGGATGTGTTCCAAGGGGAAGCCTGCATTGGGCAGGAGCTGCCCCTGGAAGAAGGTAGGAACGACCAGGATATGTTCCATGGGGAAGCCTGCATTGAGCAGGAGCTATCCCTAGAAGAAGCCAGGATTGACCAAGAAGGGTCCCAAGGGGAAGCCTGCATTGGGCAGGAGCTGTCCCTAGAAGAAGGTACGAACGACCAGGATGTGTTCCAAGGGGAAGCCTGCATTGAGCAGGAGCTGCCCCTGGAAGAAGCCAGTGATGAGCAGGAAGGGTTCCAAGAGGAAGCCAGCACTGAGCAGGACCCGTCTGTAGATGGAGCCGGTAGGTTTCAGGATGTGTCCCAAGAGGAAGCCTGCATTGAGCAGGAGCTCTCCCCAGAAGAAGCCGGTAGCTACCACGAGCTCTCCGATTGGGATGAATCCATTGCGGAAGAGCTCTCCCTAGGAGAAGCCAGCAGCTACCTAGAAGTTTCTGACTGGGAAGAAGGCACGGAGAAAGGCCTTTCTCAAGGACAAGTCGGTAGCTCCCAAAATCTCTCTGACTGGGAGGAAGACAGCGAGCATGAGCTGTCCCATGGAGATGTCAGTAGCTACCAAGAAGTGTCTGACTGGGAAGAGTCCATTGGCCAGGAGGTTTCTGAAGAGGAAGACTCCGTTGGTCAGGAGGTTTCCAAAGGGAATGGCAAGAGGCCTTCAGCTCAGTCCAGCTGGGAAAATGACAGTGACCGAGACCCGATGCAGGACAGCTGGGAACAGAACATTGGGGACAAGCCCTTGCTGCAGGAGGAGGACGAGTGGGATGGAGTGAGCCTCCTCGAGCTCCGTGAAGAACACAGAGAGCTGGGAGGTTTGGCAGGAGGCAGGCTCCCAGTGCCTGCCCCTCGCGAGGCCTGGGTTGAGCATGGGCCATCTGAGCCGTGCCCCCAAGCGCCGCTCTGTGCCTCGCCTCCCCAGCTGGGAGCCCAGGCCCTCAGGCAGCAGCTGAGTCCCCGCAAGAAACGTCCCTCCCGCCTCGGGCGGGCGCTGCGGATGCTGCGCGGCCTATTCCGCTGCTCCTGCCTGGCGCCACGGCCCGAGGATTAGGGCTGCGGCCGGCGCCAGCCCGGGCCCCCTGGACGGCAGCTGGCTGGCAGCCTGCCCCACATCCTGGGGGAGCCACACGGGCTGCCTTTGCCTGGACATGTCCCTGCAGCCTCAGCAATCCCTGGCTGCTTTGGAGCATCCCAAGCCACTCTCCCCAAGAGCAAATATTACCCATGTGGCCAGCCTCAGACCAGTATCCACACGGGACACTTGGTGCCAGGTGGCTCAGCGGTGAAGGCCAGACACTCATCAGGGTGGGAAGAGACCTTGAAAGTCATCCAGTCCCACCGTCACCCTGGCATCACCATCATCACCCTGAAACCATGTCCCCAAGTGCCACATCCAGACAAGACTTGAACACTTCCAGAGACAGTGACTCTACCACCTCCCTGAGCAACTTCTTGCAATCGATTCCTGACCACTCTGTCAGGGAAAAGTTGTTTGGAATATTTAATCTGTACCTCCCCTGGTGGAATCCAAGGCCATTTCCTCTCATCCTGAAAGGACTACGTGCTGATCCTTTGGGATTTTATCCATGAGGAATGGGCGCAGACAGGAGGTATTGCTCCCAGGACTCCACTGCATGGCTTCACCAAACAATTCTTCCAAAACAGAGGGAAGTTGGCTTTAAGAAATAGTGGCAGTAGTGAAAAGCAAAACAAAACAAAACCAAACAAACAAACAAAAAAAACAAAACAAACAAAACCCCCTAAAAACAACACAAAACACAAAAAAATCCACAAAAAGAAAAATAATAGGAATAGGACTAATAATAATACAAAGAAGATGAAGAAAATGAAGAAATAGTGGTAGTAAATAAGAAAAAGAAGTAAACTTAAGAATAAGAGCAAGAAAAAAAAGAATAATAATAAGAATGAGAATAAGAGTGAGAATAAGAGCAAGAATAAGAATAGGATTAAGAATAAGAATAAGAATAGGAAAAAGGAAAAGAAAAAATAATAAGAAAAAGAATAGGAAAAAGCATAAGAATAAGAATAAAAATAAGAATTAAAAAAATAAGAATGAGAATGAGAATGAGAATAAGAAGAAGAAGAAAAAGAATAAGAATAAGAATAAGAATAAGAATAAGAATAAGAATAGAAACAAGACAAAGTAAAAAGAATAAATCTAAGACTAAGTTGATGTAGAAGAAGAGAGAGGAGTAAAAGTAAATACTAAGAAGAAGGAGAAGAAGCATAGGGATCAGAAGAAGAAGAAGAAGAGGCTAAAGAAGAAGATTAAATAGTAGGAGTAACAAATTATTATTATTATTAGAACAATAATATCAAGTTAAAATACACATCCACACATCCTCTAGCATCACAGAAAGGTTTAATTTGGGAAGGACCTCAAACCTTTCTATCTCTCTCCTTCACAATTCTTGTTAAATAAAATCCACGTTCAATAAAATCTGTATGTTGTCATCATATGGTCTCATTTGAACCTTAATTTGGGCAGAGGCATCTCTCCCTAATCCAATCCTAACAGTTATTAAATGAGTATCACTCGGCTTCATCTCATTGTTTCACTTCAGGCAAACCTGACAAATGTATCTCTTCCAGGGAGGGGGCATCCACAAAGCCTCTGGGAAACCTATGCCAATGCCTCACCAGCCTCACAGAAGAGAATGTCTTCCTGCTATTTAATCCATATCTGTTTCAGTTAAAGGCCACTGCCCTTTCTTCTATCATCACTACATATGCCTGTGAAAAGTCTCTCTCCATCATTCTTGTAGGGGGCCCTCTTAGGTACTGGCAAGGGTTCTAAGGTTTCCCTGGGGTCTTCTCTTCCCTAGGCTGAACAACGCTAACACTCCCAACCTGTCTTCAAAGCAGAGGTTCTCCAACGCTCTTAGGAACCCTCAGTCGCTCTCCTCTGAACTCATTCTAACAGGCCCGCATCCCTTATCCTGGGGCCCCCAGACACAGAGGTAGTGGTGCGGGTGAGATTTCAAACAATGGACTAGAGGGCCACAATTACCTCCCTTGACCTGCAGCTCTTTGCTCCTTTCCATGCAGCTCAGCCCACGGGTGGCTTTTTGGGCTGGCAGCACAGATTGTTGGCTCACGCTGAGCTTCTCCTCCATCAGCACCCCCAAGTCCTTCTCCTCAGCCCCTGCCCCACTCAGCTTCCTGTCCCCTGCAAACCCTGTGCTGAGAGGGAGCTCCATGCACTCTCTGTGTCACTGGCGAAGCCATTCAAGAGCCCCAGGGCCAAGGCCAGAGCCCTGATGGACGCTCCTCGTCCCCAGCCTCCACCTGGGCATGGAGCCACTGACCACAGCTCCCCAGCTGCCTCCATCTGGCCAATTCTTCATGCCCTGCATAGCCCACCCTCCAAAGGCAGGGCTGTGCAGTGTGGGGCTTGAGGTGTCGTGTGGCACTGTGTCCAAAGCCTCACAGGGGCTCTGGGCACATCAGGATTGTCAGAGACTGAAATGTTATGGGTAAGGACTTAAACATTGTTACAAAGGAGTTTTGCCCATTATGGCAAAACTGTATAAAGAGGCTGAGACTCCCCAAGCCCACCTCTCCTTCACCTGACTGCAGCTTTGGGCTGGGACTTAAGCTGCCTAACAGAACTTGAGATAGCATGACGGCGACATTAGTGCTCAGTTACCTCTGGTCTAGGAACAAGGAAACAAGACTAAGGGAGGAGAAGGTACCCCACAAGAAAGCCAAACGCAGAAGCTGTCCTGAAAATCAGCTTGGGCTGGATTCAGCCTGGGGAGGCCATAGCCCACAGGCTCATCTGCTGAGGCCAGGTTTGCACACACTCCCTGTCTTGGTTTGAAAGACAGGTGTCTGCTAAGGAAGGCAGGAGCCTCCCTTGGAATGGCAGATGCAACCCCCCCTTCCCTCCGAGTTATTATAATTTTGAAATCAAGGGGCTTTTAGGCAAAGATGTGGGAAAATAGGAAGAACAGTTCTTTACTATGATAGATCTCTATGTGTATAACCAGTCAAGCAAACAGCAACAATTCTGGCAGTAGCAGCAAACAATCCCAAGCCCAGTGCCAGCCCTCTGGGCTGTCGGGCCCTTTCCCCTGGGGTGCAGTTCCGCTCGCAGCCGGCAGGGGCGCTGGCGGCTCCCGGTGAGCAGGGCAGGTGCGATGGTTCCCCCGCGGCTGCAGGGGGCGCTCCGGAGCGAGCTCGGGGAGCACGCGGCCCTGGTGGCCTGGGATGCCGGGAAGGGATGGGACAAAGGCTTCGCAAAGCCCTGGGCAGCCGATCCCGGTGTCCGGCCGGACCCTGGGCAACAGCAGGCTGGAGCGGCAGGCTGGAGCGGCAGGGACGAGCACAAATCCTGGGTGGCAGGCGAGATGTATCCAAAGCGCGGAGCTGCGGTGGGAGCCCCCCGGAGGTCTGGGCAGGCAGGATGAGCAGGGCTACAAGGTAGCGAAGGCTCAAAGCAATGGTGGGGGCAGGGAAGGCGGGCTTTGGATCCCGGGGTTTCTCTGGCAGAAGGAAAAGCAGCCAAAGAAAGCAGCCTCCCTCTCTGTCCAAACGCCGGGCACCGACTGTCCACACACCCAGGCAAAACAAAAGAGTAGCCAGATGCACCCCACCCCCATCGCCAGCTCTTTTGTTTGATGAAATATGCAGCCATTTGTCCCCCCAGCAACACATATGGGGAAAATTCCTGTAACAGAAAAAAAACCAGCAGAGCTCCTAAAACCCCAACAGTCCCCCACAACCAAGAAGGGAGGAGGAGGGTTTTGGGGCTGTGGCGTGACCTCTGGTCAGAGGCACTGAACACCCATCCTCCCTCACACAAACTGGCTCAGCTGTAAAACCCCCCACCCTGGGAAGGCCACATCCATGAGAAATTCACATGACGGGCAGCTGAGCAGGTGTCATAATCCATCAAAGACCCCCAAAGCGCTCCCCAGACTCACTGCTGAGGCCTTGCAGCAGAGCATCACACGCCATGCAAAGGGATACAACAGATCCAGAGTCTGTTGCAAGAGACTGTGTCAAACTTGCCCCCCACCAGGGCAGGTACCTGGGCGTTCCCACCTGGCCCAAACGTACGTCAATCCCCCAAACTCCATGTTTCCAGGGAACCCTTACCGCCAAGAAGCCCTGATGGAGAGCATCAGCAGAATGCCATTGGCATCCTCAGAGTGGTGATGTTTTTAAATCTGTCTCTGTCACTCTCTTTGTCTGCCCCCACCTCTTTTCTATTTCTTTCTCTTTCTCTCTCTTTCTCTCTCTCTCTCTCTCTCTCACTTACTGTTCAATAAAACCCATACTACTGACTTTGGCATATGGCCTCATTTGCACCTTAATTCAGGCCGAAGCATTTCTGACAAGTTTAATGACGGGATCATAACAAGGGTCTAGAAGCCCGCAAGCCTGGGGGCTGCTCCATGCCACTTCCAGTGGCTTCAGCTGTCAAAGGGGTGCCAGGTGTGGCCCTTTGTGACACAGGCGCCTTGTGTCAGGGCCCTGGATGATGTGGGACATTGTGGTGCCCAGAGGCCCTTGTGACACGGTAGAGCCCCGCCCTGCCCTGCCAGGGGGTATCCAAGGGGCGCAGAGCCCTGGGGAGCCCAGTCCCGCCAGAGCCGCTCTCGCAGGAGGAAGCAGCTCCCGGGATTCCTGTGCGTCAGACAGCGTCAGACGTGAAGGAGGACCACGTGAACCCCAACTCACAGCCCCCCAGCCCCTTGCCCGGCTGGCTGCCAGACCAGGCCCTCAGTGGGCAGTGGCTGGGGGCAGGCAGCAGCTCAGGCCTGCCCCTGTCGGACACTGAGGAGGAGGGGGCCTTTGTCAACATGGACGAAGAGTGGGAATACGACTCGGATCAAGAGCTTTCCCAGTGGGGAGGCCTTAGTGGCCAAGAACTTTGCCTCTGGGAAGAAGTGACAATCCAAGAGTTTTACCAAGGGCAAGAAGTGACGATCCAGGAAGTTTCCCCATGGGGAGTTGTGACACACCAAGAGTTGCATCAGAGGGAGGTAGGTATGAAAGTCCAGTGGGGGGATGGCACACAGCAAGAGCTGTACTACTGGGAGGAAAGTGTGACCGTCCAGGAGCTGTACCCATGGGAGGAAGAGGATGAGATATGCCAAGAATGGTCCCAGTGGGAAGAAGACCTGACATGCCAAGAGCTGTCCCAGTGGGAAGGGGAGGGAGACCAGGAACTGTCTCCTTTGGAAGAAGATGTGCAAGGCCACCTGCACATGTACCAATGGGAAGGAGACAAGAGACAGCCAGAGTTGCCCCAAGTGGGAGACAACAGGGACAAGGAGCTATCACAAGGAAAAGACTACAATGTCCAGGAGCTAGCCCGGTGGGAAAAAGACAGGAGTGACCAAAAGCTGCCCCAATGGGAAGGAAGTGTCAGTGACAAGATCTGGGACAAACCCTTGTACCCAGAGAAGGATGAGGATGCCCAGGAGGGGCCCGCCTCTCCCAGCAGCGTGGGCACCCAGGTGGCAGGAGAGGCAGCCCATGAGCTGCCCAGCGCCTCTCCTGCCCCAGGGAGTCCCACAGAGGACGAGCTGGCAGCCGCTGCTGCTCCAGCTGGAGCTGCTGAGGAGGAGGAGGAGCCTCCCGAGCCTCTGCCTGCCGAGGTGGAAAAGGCACCAGCTTCTCCTGGCCTCACGGAGGAGGTGCCATCGGCAGCGCCAGAGAGCCCAGTCCCTGCTCCACGCAGCCCCCCAGGCTACAGCCAGGCTCTGCTGGACTTGGCGTGGCACATCAGCCATGAGGTGGTGCGAGAGGCTGTGCTTGAGGCCCAGGCATCTGGCCAGCAGCCAGAGGAACAGAGGGACCTGGAGCAAAGCACAGCTGCAGAACTAGAAGCAGCAGCTCCAGAAGAAAAGCAAGAGAGCCCCATCTCTGGCCTGCACAGCCCCTGCTGCACCCCCAGCGCCTCGCCCAGCCCACTGGGAGCCCAAGCCCTCAGTGAGCAGCAGGAGGAGGCAGACAGGGGCTCAGTCCTGGCAGAGAAAGAGACTGAGGAGAGGGACTCGGCTGGGGAGCTCGAGCTTTCTCAGTGCAAAGATGAGGAAAACACAGAGCTGTCCCAAGGAGAAACCAACAGACACCAGGAAGGGTCCCAAGGAAAAGCCTGCATTGAGCAGGAGCTGTCCCTGGAAGAAGCCAGGGACAACCAGGAAGGGTCCCAAGGGGAAGCCTGCATTGAGCAGGAGCTGTCCCTAGAAAAAGACAGGAATGACCAGGACGTATTGCAAGGGGAAGCCTGCATTGAGCAGGAGATATCCGTAGAAGAGAGCAATGACCAGGATGTGTTCCAAGGGGAAGCCTGCACTGAGCAGGAGCTATCCCTCGAAAAAGACAGCAATAACCAGGATGTATTGCAAGGGGAAGCCTGCATTGGGCAGGAGCTGTCCCTAGAAAAAGACAGCAATTACCAGGATGTGTTCCAAGGGGAAGCCTGCATTGGGCAGGAGCTGCCCCTGGAAGAAGGTAGGAACGACCAGGATATGTTCCATGGGGAAGCCTGCATTGAGCAGGAGCTATCCCTAGAAGAAGCCAGGATTGACCAAGAAGGGTCCCAAGGGGAAGCCTGCATTGGGCAGGAGCTGTCCCTAGAAGAAGGTACAAACGACCAGGATGTGTTCCAAGGGGAAGCCTGCATTGAGCAGGAGCTGCCCCTGGAAGAAGCCAGTGATGAGCAGGAAGGGTTCCAAGAGGAAGCCAGCACTGAGCAGGACCCGTCTGTAGATGGAGCCAGTAGGTTTCAGGATGTGTCCCAAGAGGAAGCCTGCATTGAGCAGGAGCTCTCCCCAGAAGAAGCCGGTAGCTACCACGAGCTCTCCGATTGGGATGAATCCATTGCGGAAGAGCTCTCCCTAGGAGAAGCCAGCAGCTACCTAGAAGTTTCTGACTGGGAAGAAGGCACGGAGAAAGGCCTTTCTCAAGGACAAGTCGGTAGCTCCCAAAATCTCTCTGACTGGGAGGAAGACAGCGAGCATGAGCTGTCCCATGGAGATGTCAGTAGCTACCAAGAAGTGTCTGACTGGGAAGAGTCCATTGGCCAGGAGGTTTCTGAAGAGGAAGACTCCGTTGGTCAGGAGGTTTCCAAAGGGAATGGCAAGAGGCCTTCAGCTCAGTCCAGCTGGGAAAATGACAGTGACCGAGACCCGATGCAGGACAGCTGGGAACAGAACATTGGGGACAAGCCCTTGCTGCAGGAGGAGGACGAGTGGGATGGAGTGAGCCTCCTCGAGCTCCGTGAAGAACACAGAGAGCTGGGAGGTTTGGCAGGAGGCAGGCTCCCAGTGCCTGCCCCTCGCGAGGCCTGGGTTGAGCATGGGCCATCTGAGCCGTGCCCCCAAGCGCCGCTCTGTGCCTCGCCTCCCCAGCTGGGAGCCCAGGCCCTCAGGCAGCAGCTGAGTCCCCGCAAGAAACGTCCCTCCCGCCTCGGGCGGGCGCTGCGGATGCTGCGCGGCCTATTCCGCTGCTCCTGCCTGGCGCCACGGCCCGAGGATTAGGGCTGCGGCCGGCGCCAGCCCGGGCCCCCTGGACGGCAGCTGGCTGGCAGCCTGCCCCACATCCTGGGGGAGCCACACGGGCTGCCTTTGCCTGGACATGTCCCTGCAGCCTCAGCAATCCCTGGCTGCTTTGGAGCATCCCAAGCCACTCTCCCCAAGAGCAAATATTACCCATGTGGCCAGCCTCAGACCAGTATCCACACGGGACACTTGGTGCCAGGTGGCTCAGCGGTGAAGGCCAGACACTCATCAGGGTGGGAAGAGACCTTGAAAGTCATCCAGTCCCACCGTCACCCTGGCATCACCATCATCACCCTGAAACCATGTCCCCAAGTGCCACATCCAGACAAGACTTGAACACTTCCAGAGACAGTGACTCTACCACCTCCCTGAGCAACTTCTTGCAATCGATTCCTGACCACTCTGTCAGGGAAAAGTTGTTTGGAATATTTAATCTGTACCTCCCCTGGTGGAATCCAAGGCCATTTCCTCTCATCCTGAAAGGACTACGTGCTGATCCTTTGGGATTTTATCCATGAGGAATGGGCGCAGACAGGAGGTATTGCTCCCAGGACTCCACTGCATGGCTTCACCAAACAATTCTTCCAAAACAGAGGGAAGTTGGCTTTAAGAAATAGTGGCAGTAGTGAAAAGCAAAACAAAACAAAACCAAACAAACAAACAAAAAAAACAAAACAAACAAAACCCCCTAAAAACAACACAAAACACAAAAAAATCCACAAAAAGAAAAATAATAGGAATAGGACTAATAATAATACAAAGAAGATGAAGAAAATGAAGAAATAGTGGTAGTAAATAAGAAAAAGAAGTAAACTTAAGAATAAGAGCAAGAAAAAAAAGAATAATAATAAGAATGAGAATAAGAGTGAGAATAAGAGCAAGAATAAGAATAGGATTAAGAATAAGAATAAGAATAGGAAAAAGGAAAAGAAAAAATAATAAGAAAAAGAATAGGAAAAAGCATAAGAATAAGAATAAAAATAAGAATTAAAAAAATAAGAATGAGAATGAGAATGAGAATAAGAAGAAGAAGAAAAAGAATAAGAATAAGAATAAGAATAAGAATAAGAATAAGAATAAGAATAAGAATAAGAATAAGAATAAGAATAGAAACAAGACAAAGTAAAAAGAATAAATCTAAGACTAAGTTGATGTAGAAGAAGAGAGAGGAGTAAAAGTAAATACTAAGAAGAAGGAGAAGAAGCATGGGGATCAGAAGAAGAAGAAGAAGAGGCTAAAGAAGAAGATTAAATAGTAGGAGTAACAAATTATTATTATTATTAGAACAATAATATCAAGTTAAAATACACATCCACACATCCTCTAGCATCACAGAAAGGTTTAATTTGGGAAGGACCTCAAACCTTTCTATCTCTCTCCTTCACAATTCTTGTTAAATAAAATCCACGTTCAATAAAATCTGTATGTTGTCATCATATGGTCTCATTTGAACCTTAATTTGGGCAGAGGCATCTCTCCCTAATCCAATCCTAACAGTTATTAAATGAGTATCACTCGGCTTCATCTCATTGTTTCACTTCAGGCAAACCTGACAAATGTATCTCTTCCAGGGAGGGGGCATCCACAAAGCCTCTGGGAAACCTATGCCAATGCCTCACCAGCCTCACAGAAGAGAATGTCTTCCTGCTATTTAATCCATATCTGTTTCAGTTAAAGGCCACTGCCCTTTCTTCTATCATCACTACATATGCCTGTGAAAAGTCTCTCTCCATCATTCTTGTAGGGGGCCCTCTTAGGTACTGGCAAGGGTTCTAAGGTTTCCCTGGGGTCTTCTCTTCCCTAGGCTGAACAACGCTAACACTCCCAACCTGTCTTCAAAGCAGAGGTTCTCCAACGCTCTTAGGAACCCTCAGTCGCTCTCCTCTGAACTCATTCTAACAGGCCCGCATCCCTTATCCTGGGGCCCCCAGACACAGAGGTAGTGGTGCGGGTGAGATTTCAAACAATGGACTAGAGGGCCACAATTACCTCCCTTGACCTGCAGCTCTTTGCTCCTTTCCATGCAGCTCAGCCCACGGGTGGCTTTTTGGGCTGGCAGCACAGATTGTTGGCTCACGCTGAGCTTCTCCTCCATCAGCACCCCCAAGTCCTTCTCCTCAGCCCCTGCCCCACTCAGCTTCCTGTCCCCTGCAAACCCTGTGCTGAGAGGGAGCTCCATGCACTCTCTGTGTCACTGGCGAAGCCATTCAAGAGCCCCAGGGCCAAGGCCAGAGCCCTGATGGACACTCCTCGTCCCCAGCCTCCACCTGGGCATGGAGCCACTGACCACAGCTCCCCAGCTGCCTCCATCTGGCCAATTCTTCATGCCCTGCATAGCCCACCCTCCAAAGGCAGGGCTGTGCAGTGTGGGGCTTGAGGTGTCGTGTGGCACTGTGTCCAAAGCCTCACAGGGGCTCTGGGCACATCAGGATTGTCAGAGACTGAAATGTTATGGGTAAGGACTTAAACATTGTTACAAAGGAGTTTTGCCCATTATGGCAAAACTGTATAAAGAGGCTGAGACTCCCCAAGCCCACCTCTCCTTCACCTGACTGCAGCTTTGGGCTGGGACTTAAGCTGCCTAACAGAACTTGAGATAGCATGACGGCGACATTAGTGCTCAGTTACCTCTGGTCTAGGAACAAGGAAACAAGACTAAGGGAGGAGAAGGTACCCCACAAGAAAGCCAAACGCAGAAGCTGTCCTGAAAATCAGCTTGGGCTGGATTCAGCCTGGGGAGGCCATAGCCCACAGGCTCATCTGCTGAGGCCAGGTTTGCACACACTCCCTGTCTTGGTTTGAAAGACAGGTGTCTGCTAAGGAAGGCAGGAGCCTCCCTTGGAATGGCAGATGCAACCCCCCCTTCCCTCCGAGTTCTTATAATTTTGAAATCAAGGGGCTTTTAGGCAAAGATGTGGGAAAATAGGAAGAACAGTTCTTTACTATGATAGATCTCTATGTGTATAACCAGTCAAGCAAACAGCAACAATTCTGGCAGTAGCAGCAAACAATCCCAAGCCCAGTGCCAGCCCTCTGGGCTGTCGGGCCCTTTCCCCTGGGGTGCAGTTCCGCTCGCAGCCGGCAGGGGCGCTGGCGGCTCCCGGTGAGCAGGGCAGGTGCGATGGTTCCCCCGCGGCTGCAGGGGGCGCTCCGGAGCGAGCTCGGGGAGCACGCGGCCCTGGTGGCCTGGGATGCCGGGAAGGGATGGGACAAAGGCTTCGCAAAGCCCTGGGCAGCCGATCCCGGTGTCCGGCCGGACCCTGGGCAACAGCAGGCTGGAGCGGCAGGCTGGAGCGGCAGGGACGAGCACAAATCCTGGGTGGCAGGCGAGATGTATCCAAAGCGCGGAGCTGCGGTGGGAGCCCCCCGGAGGTCTGGGCAGGCAGGATGAGCAGGGCTACAAGGTAGCGAAGGCTCAAAGCAATGGTGGGGGCAGGGAAGGCGGGCTTTGGATCCCGGGGTTTCTCTGGCAGAAGGAAAAGCAGCCAAAGAAAGCAGCCTCCCTCTCTGTCCAAACGCCGGGCACCGACTGTCCACACACCCAGGCAAAACAAAAGAGTAGCCAGATGCACCCCACCCCCATCGCCAGCTCTTTTGTTTGATGAAATATGCAGCCATTTGTCCCCCCAGCAACACATATGGGGAAAATTCCTGGAACAGAAAAAAAACCAGCAGAGCTCCTAAAACCCCAACAGTCCCCCACAACCAAGAAGGGAGGAGGAGGGTTTTGGGGCTGTGGCGTGACCTCTGGTCAGAGGCACTGAACACCCATCCTCCCTCACACAAACTGGCTCAGCTGTAAAACCCCCCACCCTGGGAAGGCCACATCCATGAGAAATTCACATGACGGGCAGCTGAGCAGGTGTCATAATCCATCAAAGACCCCCAAAGCGCTCCCCAGACTCATTGCTGAGGCCTTGCAGCAGAGCATCACACGCCATGCAAAGGGATACAACAGATCCAGAGTCTGTTGCAAGAGACTGTGTCAAACTTGCCCCCCACCAGGGCAGGTACCTGGGCGTTCCCACCTGGCCCAAACGTACGTCAATCCCCCAAACTCCATGTTTCCAGGGAACCCTTACCGCCAAGAAGCCCTGATGGAGAGCATCAGCAGAATGCCATTGGCATCCTCAGAGTGGTGATGTTTTTAAATCTGTCTCTGTCACTCTCTTTGTCTGCCCCCACCTCTTTTCTATTTCTTTCTCTTTCTCTCTCTTTCTCTCTCTCTCTCTCTCTCTCACTTACTGTTCAATAAAACCCATACTACTGACTTTGGCATATGGCCTCATTTGCACCTTAATTCAGGCCAAAGCATTTCTGACAAGTTTAATGACGGGATCATAACAAGGGTCTAGAAGCCCGCAAGCCTGGGGGCTGCTCCATGCCACTTCCAGTGGCTTCAGCTGTCAAAGGGGTGCCAGGTGTGGCCCTTTGTGACACAGGCGCCTTGTGTCAGGGCCCTGGATGATGTGGGACATTGTGGTGCCCAGAGGCCCTTGTGACACGGTAGAGCCCCGCCCTGCCCTGCCAGGGGGTATCCAAGGGGCGCAGAGCCCTGGGGAGCCCAGTCCCGCCAGAGCCGCTCTCGCAGGAGGAAGCAGCTCCCGGGATTCCTGTGCGTCAGACAGCGTCAGACGTGAAGGAGGACCACGTGAACCCCAACTCACAGCCCCCCAGCCCCTTGCCCGGCTGGCTGCCAGACCAGGCCCTCAGTGGGCAGTGGCTGGGGGCAGGCAGCAGCTCAGGCCTGCCCCTGTCGGACACTGAGGAGGAGGGGGCCTTTGTCAACATGGACGAAGAGTGGGAATACGACTCGGATCAAGAGCTTTCCCAGTGGGGAGGCCTTAGTGGCCAAGAACTTTGCCTCTGGGAAGAAGTGACAATCCAAGAGTTTTACCAAGGGCAAGAAGTGACGATCCAGGAAGTTTCCCCATGGGGAGTTGTGACACACCAAGAGTTGCATCAGAGGGAGGTAGGTATGAAAGTCCAGTGGGGGGATGGCACACAGCAAGAGCTGTACTACTGGGAGGAAAGTGTGACCGTCCAGGAGCTGTACCCATGGGAGGAAGAGGATGAGATATGCCAAGAATGGTCCCAGTGGGAAGAAGACCTGACATGCCAAGAGCTGTCCCAGTGGGAAGGGGAGGGAGACCAGGAACTGTCTCCTTTGGAAGAAGATGTGCAAGGCCACCTGCACATGTACCAATGGGAAGGAGACAAGAGACAGCCAGAGTTGCCCCAAGTGGGAGACAACAGGGACAAGGAGCTATCACAAGGAAAAGACTACAATGTCCAGGAGCTAGCCCGGTGGGAAAAAGACAGGAGTGACCAAAAGCTGCCCCAATGGGAAGGAAGTGTCAGTGACAAGATCTGGGACAAACCCTTGTACCCAGAGAAGGATGAGGATGCCCAGGAGGGGCCCGCCTCTCCCAGCAGCATGGGCACCCAGGTGGCAGGAGAGGCAGCCCATGAGCTGCCCAGCGCCTCTCCTGCCCCAGGGAGTCCCACAGAGGACGAGCTGGCAGCCGCTGCTGCTCCAGCTGGAGCTGCTGAGGAGGAGGAGGAGCCTCCCGAGCCTCTGCCTGCCGAGGTGGAAAAGGCACCAGCTTCTCCTGGCCTCACGGAGGAGGTGCCATCGGCAGCGCCAGAGAGCCCAGTCCCTGCTCCACGCAGCCCCCCAGGCTACAGCCAGGCTCTGCTGGACTTGGCGTGGCACATCAGCCATGAGGTGGTGCGAGAGGCTGTGCTTGAGGCCCAGGCATCTGGCCAGCAGCCAGAGGAACAGAGGGACCTGGAGCAAAGCACAGCTGCAGAACTAGAAGCAGCAGCTCCAGAAGAAAAGCAAGAGAGCCCCATCTCTGGCCTGCACAGCCCCTGCTGCACCCCCAGCGCCTCGCCCAGCCCACTGGGAGCCCAAGCCCTCAGTGAGCAGCAGGAGGAGGCAGACAGGGGCTCAGTCCTGGCAGAGAAAGAGACTGAGGAGAGGGACTCGGCTGGGGAGCTCGAGCTTTCTCAGTGCAAAGATGAGGAAAACACAGAGCTGTCCCAAGGAGAAACCAACAGACACCAGGAAGGGTCCCAAGGAAAAGCCTGCATTGAGCAGGAGCTGTCCCTGGAAGAAGCCAGGGACGACCAGGAAGGGTCCCAAGGGGAAGCCTGCATTGAGCAGGAGCTGTCCCTAGAAAAAGACAGGAATGACCAGGACGTATTGCAAGGGGAAGCCTGCATTGAGCAGGAGATATCCGTAGAAGAGAGCAATGACCAGGATGTGTTCCAAGGGGAAGCCTGCACTGAGCAGGAGCTATCCCTCGAAAAAGACAGCAATAACCAGGATGTATTGCAAGGGGAAGCCTGCATTGGGCAGGAGCTGTCCCTAGAAAAAGACAGCAATTACCAGGATGTGTTCCAAGGGGAAGCCTGCATTGGGCAGGAGCTGCCCCTGGAAGAAGGTAGGAACGACCAGGATATGTTCCATGGGGAAGCCTGCATTGAGCAGGAGCTATCCCTAGAAGAAGCCAGGATTGACCAAGAAGGGTCCCAAGGGGAAGCCTGCATTGGGCAGGAGCTGTCCCTAGAAGAAGGTACGAACGACCAGGATGTGTTCCAAGGGGAAGCCTGCATTGAGCAGGAGCTGCCCCTGGAAGAAGCCAGTGATGAGCAGGAAGGGTTCCAAGAGGAAGCCAGCACTGAGCAGGAGCCGTCTGTAGATGGAGCCAGTAGGTTTCAGGATGTGTCCCAAGAGGAAGCCTGCATTGAGCAGGAGCTCTCCCCAGAAGAAGCCGGTAGCTACCACGAGCTCTCCGATTGGGATGAATCCATTGCGGAAGAGCTCTCCCTAGGAGAAGCCAGCAGCTACCTAGAAGTTTCTGACTGGGAAGAAGGCACGGAGAAAGGCCTTTCTCAAGGACAAGTCGGTAGCTCCCAAAATCTCTCTGACTGGGAGGAAGACAGCGAGCATGAGCTGTCCCATGGAGATGTCAGTAGCTACCAAGAAGTGTCTGACTGGGAAGAGTCCATTGGCCAGGAGGTTTCTGAAGAGGAAGACTCCGTTGGTCAGGAGGTTTCCAAAGGGAATGGCAAGAGGCCTTCAGCTCAGTCCAGCTGGGAAAATGACAGTGACCGAGACCCGATGCAGGACAGCTGGGAACAGAACATTGGGGACAAGCCCTTGCTGCAGGAGGAGGACGAGTGGGATGGAGTGAGCCTCCTCGAGCTCCGTGAAGAACACAGAGAGCTGGGAGGTTTGGCAGGAGGCAGGCTCCCAGTGCCTGCCCCTCGCGAGGCCTGGGTTGAGCATGGGCCATCTGAGCCGTGCCCCCAAGCGCCGCTCTGTGCCTCGCCTCCCCAGCTGGGAGCCCAGGCCCTCAGGCAGCAGCTGAGTCCCCGCAAGAAACGTCCCTCCCGCCTCGGGCGGGCGCTGCGGATGCTGCGCGGCCTATTCCGCTGCTCCTGCCTGGCGCCACGGCCCGAGGATTAGGGCTGCGGCCGGCGCCAGCCCGGGCCCCCTGGACGGCAGCTGGCTGGCAGCCTGCCCCACATCCTGGGGGAGCCACACGGGCTGCCTTTGCCTGGACATGTCCCTGCAGCCTCAGCAATCCCTGGCTGCTTTGGAGCATCCCAAGCCACTCTCCCCAAGAGCAAATATTACCCATGTGGCCAGCCTCAGACCAGTATCCACACGGGACACTTGGTGCCAGGTGGCTCAGCGGTGAAGGCCAGACACTCATCAGGGTGGGAAGAGACCTTGAAAGTCATCCAGTCCCACCGTCACCCTGGCATCACCATCATCACCCTGAAACCATGTCCCCAAGTGCCACATCCAGACAAGACTTGAACACTTCCAGAGACAGTGACTCTACCACCTCCCTGAGCAACTTCTTGCAATCGATTCCTGACCACTCTGTCAGGGAAAAGTTGTTTGGAATATTTAATCTGTACCTCCCCTGGTGGAATCCAAGGCCATTTCCTCTCATCCTGAAAGGACTACGTGCTGATCCTTTGGGATTTTATCCATGAGGAATGGGCGCAGACAGGAGGTATTGCTCCCAGGACTCCACTGCATGGCTTCACCAAACAATTCTTCCAAAACAGAGGGAAGTTGGCTTTAAGAAATAGTGGCAGTAGTGAAAAGCAAAACAAAACAAAACCAAACAAACAAACAAAAAAAACAAAACAAACAAAACCCCCTAAAAACAACACAAAACACAAAAAAATCCACAAAAAGAAAAATAATAGGAATAGGACTAATAATAATACAAAGAAGATGAAGAAAATGAAGAAATAGTGGTAGTAAATAAGAAAAAGAAGTAAACTTAAGAATAAGAGCAAGAAAAAAAAGAATAATAATAAGAATGAGAATAAGAGTGAGAATAAGAGCAAGAATAAGAATAGGATTAAGAATAAGAATAAGAATAGGAAAAAGGAAAAGAAAAAATAAGAAGAAAAAGAATAGGAAAAAGCATAAGAATAAGAATAAAAATAAGAATTAAAAAAATAAGAATGAGAATGAGAATGAGAATAAGAAGAAGAAGAAAAAGAATAAGAATAAGAATAAGAATAAGAATAAGAATAAGAATAAGAATAAGAATAAGAATAGAAACAAGACAAAGTAAAAAGAATAAATCTAAGACTAAGTTGATGTAGAAGAAGAGAGAGGAGTAAAAGTAAATACTAAGAAGAAGGAGAAGAAGCATAGGGATCAGAAGAAGAAGAAGAAGAGGCTAAAGAAGAAGATTAAATAGTAGGAGTAACAAATTATTATTATTATTAGAACAATAATATCAAGTTAAAATACACATCCACACATCCTCTAGCATCACAGAAAGGTTTAATTTGGGAAGGACCTCAAACCTTTCTATCTCTCTCCTTCACAATTCTTGTTAAATAAAATCCACGTTCAATAAAATCTGTATGTTGTCATCATATGGTCTCATTTGAACCTTAATTTGGGCAGAGGCATCTCTCCCTAATCCAATCCTAACAGTTATTAAATGAGTATCACTCGGCTTCATCTCATTGTTTCACTTCAGGCAAACCTGACAAATGTATCTCTTCCAGGGAGGGGGCATCCACAAAGCCTCTGGGAAACCTATGCCAATGCCTCACCAGCCTCACAGAAGAGAATGTCTTCCTGCTATTTAATCCATATCTGTTTCAGTTAAAGGCCACTGCCCTTTCTTCTATCATCACTACATATGCCTGTGAAAAGTCTCTCTCCATCATTCTTGTAGGGGGCCCTCTTAGGTACTGGCAAGGGTTCTAAGGTTTCCCTGGGGTCTTCTCTTCCCTAGGCTGAACAACGCTAACACTCCCAACCTGTCTTCAAAGCAGAGGTTCTCCAACGCTCTTAGGAACCCTCAGTCGCTCTCCTCTGAACTCATTCTAACAGGCCCGCATCCCTTATCCTGGGGCCCCCAGACACAGAGGTAGTGGTGCGGGTGAGATTTCAAACAATGGACTAGAGGGCCACAATTACCTCCCTTGACCTGCAGCTCTTTGCTCCTTTCCATGCAGCTCAGCCCACGGGTGGCTTTTTGGGCTGGCAGCACAGATTGTTGGCTCACGCTGAGCTTCTCCTCCATCAGCACCCCCAAGTCCTTCTCCTCAGCCCCTGCCCCACTCAGCTTCCTGTCCCCTGCAAACCCTGTGCTGAGAGGGAGCTCCATGCACTCTCTGTGTCACTGGCGAAGCCATTCAAGAGCCCCAGGGCCAAGGCCAGAGCCCTGATGGACGCTCCTCGTCCCCAGCCTCCACCTGGGCATGGAGCCACTGACCACAGCTCCCCAGCTGCCTCCATCTGGCCAATTCTTCATGCCCTGCATAGCCCACCCTCCAAAGGCAGGGCTGTGCAGTGTGGGGCTTGAGGTGTCGTGTGGCACTGTGTCCAAAGCCTCACAGGGGCTCTGGGCACATCAGGATTGTCAGAGACTGAAATGTTATGGGTAAGGACTTAAACATTGTTACAAAGGAGTTTTGCCCATTATGGCAAAACTGTATAAAGAGGCTGAGACTCCCCAAGCCCACCTCTCCTTCACCTGACTGCAGCTTTGGGCTGGGACTTAAGCTGCCTAACAGAACTTGAGATAGCATGACGGCGACATTAGTGCTCAGTTACCTCTGGTCTAGGAACAAGGAAACAAGACTAAGGGAGGAGAAGGTACCCCACAAGAAAGCCAAACGCAGAAGCTGTCCTGAAAATCAGCTTGGGCTGGATTCAGCCTGGGGAGGCCATAGCCCACAGGCTCATCTGCTGAGGCCAGGTTTGCACACACTCCCTGTCTTGGTTTGAAAGACAGGTGTCTGCTAAGGAAGGCAGGAGCCTCCCTTGGAATGGCAGATGCAACCCCCCCTTCCCTCCGAGTTATTATAATTTTGAAATCAAGGGGCTTTTAGGCAAAGATGTGGGAAAATAGGAAGAACAGTTCTTTACTATGATAGATCTCTATGTGTATAACCAGTCAAGCAAACAGCAACAATTCTGGCAGTAGCAGCAAACAATCCCAAGCCCAGTGCCAGCCCTCTGGGCTGTCGGGCCCTTTCCCCTGGGGTGCAGTTCCGCTCGCAGCCGGCAGGGGCGCTGGCGGCTCCCGGTGAGCAGGGCAGGTGCGATGGTTCCCCCGCGGCTGCAGGGGGCGCTCCGGAGCGAGCTCGGGGAGCACGCGGCCCTGGTGGCCTGGGATGCCGGGAAGGGATGGGACAAAGGCTTCGCAAAGCCCTGGGCAGCCGATCCCGGTGTCCGGCCGGACCCTGGGCAACAGCAGGCTGGAGCGGCAGGCTGGAGCGGCAGGGACGAGCACAAATCCTGGGTGGCAGGCGAGATGTATCCAAAGCGCGGAGCTGCGGTGGGAGCCCCCCGGAGGTCTGGGCAGGCAGGATGAGCAGGGCTACAAGGTAGCGAAGGCTCAAAGCAATGGTGGGGGCAGGGAAGGCGGGCTTTGGATCCCGGGGTTTCTCTGGCAGAAGGAAAAGCAGCCAAAGAAAGCAGCCTCCCTCTCTGTCCAAACGCCGGGCACCGACTGTCCACACACCCAGGCAAAACAAAAGAGTAGCCAGATGCACCCCACCCCCATCGCCAGCTCTTTTGTTTGATGAAATATGCAGCCATTTGTCCCCCCAGCAACACATATGGGGAAAATTCCTGTAACAGAAAAAAAACCAGCAGAGCTCCTAAAACCCCAACAGTCCCCCACAACCAAGAAGGGAGGAGGAGGGTTTTGGGGCTGTGGCGTGACCTCTGGTCAGAGGCACTGAACACCCATCCTCCCTCACACAAACTGGCTCAGCTGTAAAACCCCCCACCCTGGGAAGGCCACATCCATGAGAAATTCACATGACGGGCAGCTGAGCAGGTGTCATAATCCATCAAAGACCCCCAAAGCGCTCCCCAGACTCACTGCTGAGGCCTTGCAGCAGAGCATCACACGCCATGCAAAGGGATACAACAGATCCAGAGTCTGTTGCAAGAGACTGTGTCAAACTTGCCCCCCACCAGGGCAGGTACCTGGGCGTTCCCACCTGGCCCAAACGTACGTCAATCCCCCAAACTCCATGTTTCCAGGGAACCCTTACCGCCAAGAAGCCCTGATGGAGAGCATCAGCAGAATGCCATTGGCATCCTCAGAGTGGTGATGTTTTTAAATCTGTCTCTGTCACTCTCTTTGTCTGCCCCCACCTCTTTTCTATTTCTTTCTCTTTCTCTCTCTTTCTCTCTCTCTCTCTCTCTCTCACTTACTGTTCAATAAAACCCATACTACTGACTTTGGCATATGGCCTCATTTGCACCTTAATTCAGGCCAAAGCATTTCTGACAAGTTTAATGACGGGATCATAACAAGGGTCTAGAAGCCCGCAAGCCTGGGGGCTGCTCCATGCCACTTCCAGTGGCTTCAGCTGTCAAAGGGGTGCCAGGTGTGGCCCTTTGTGACACAGGCGCCTTGTGTCAGGGCCCTGGATGATGTGGGACATTGTGGTGCCCAGAGGCCCTTGTGACACGGTAGAGCCCCGCCCTGCCCTGCCAGGGGGTATCCAAGGGGCGCAGAGCCCTGGGGAGCCCAGTCCCGCCAGAGCCGCTCTCGCAGGAGGAAGCAGCTCCCGGGATTCCTGTGCGTCAGACAGCGTCAGACGTGAAGGAGGACCACGTGAACCCCAACTCACAGCCCCCCAGCCCCTTGCCCGGCTGGCTGCCAGACCAGGCCCTCAGTGGGCAGTGGCTGGGGGCAGGCAGCAGCTCAGGCCTGCCCCTGTCGGACACTGAGGAGGAGGGGGCCTTTGTCAACATGGACGAAGAGTGGGAATACGACTCGGATCAAGAGCTTTCCCAGTGGGGAGGCCTTAGTGGCCAAGAACTTTGCCTCTGGGAAGAAGTGACAATCCAAGAGTTTTACCAAGGGCAAGAAGTGACGATCCAGGAAGTTTCCCCATGGGGAGTTGTGACACACCAAGAGTTGCATCAGAGGGAGGTAGGTATGAAAGTCCAGTGGGGGGATGGCACACAGCAAGAGCTGTACTACTGGGAGGAAAGTGTGACCGTCCAGGAGCTGTACCCATGGGAGGAAGAGGATGAGATATGCCAAGAATGGTCCCAGTGGGAAGAAGACCTGACATGCCAAGAGCTGTCCCAGTGGGAAGGGGAGGGAGACCAGGAACTGTCTCCTTTGGAAGAAGATGTGCAAGGCCACCTGCACATGTACCAATGGGAAGGAGACAAGAGACAGCCAGAGTTGCCCCAAGTGGGAGACAACAGGGACAAGGAGCTATCACAAGGAAAAGACTACAATGTCCAGGAGCTAGCCCGGTGGGAAAAAGACAGGAGTGACCAAAAGCTGCCCCAATGGGAAGGAAGTGTCAGTGACAAGATCTGGGACAAACCCTTGTACCCAGAGAAGGATGAGGATGCCCAGGAGGGGCCCGCCTCTCCCAGCAGCGTGGGCACCCAGGTGGCAGGAGAGGCAGCCCATGAGCTGCCCAGCGCCTCTCCTGCCCCAGGGAGTCCCACAGAGGACGAGCTGGCAGCCGCTGCTGCTCCAGCTGGAGCTGCTGAGGAGGAGGAGGAGCCTCCCGAGCCTCTGCCTGCCGAGGTGGAAAAGGCACCAGCTTCTCCTGGCCTCACGGAGGAGGTGCCATCGGCAGCGCCAGAGAGCCCAGTCCCTGCTCCACGCAGCCCCCCAGGCTACAGCCAGGCTCTGCTGGACTTGGCGTGGCACATCAGCCATGAGGTGGTGCGAGAGGCTGTGCTTGAGGCCCAGGCATCTGGCCAGCAGCCAGAGGAACAGAGGGACCTGGAGCAAAGCACAGCTGCAGAACTAGAAGCAGCAGCTCCAGAAGAAAAGCAAGAGAGCCCCATCTCTGGCCTGCACAGCCCCTGCTGCACCCCCAGCGCCTCGCCCAGCCCACTGGGAGCCCAAGCCCTCAGTGAGCAGCAGGAGGAGGCAGACAGGGGCTCAGTCCTGGCAGAGAAAGAGACTGAGGAGAGGGACTCAGCTGGGGAGCTCGAGCTTTCTCAGTGCAAAGATGAGGAAAACACAGAGCTGTCCCAAGGAGAAACCAACAGACACCAGGAAGGGTCCCAAGGAAAAGCCTGCATTGAGCAGGAGCTGTCCCTGGAAGAAGCCAGGGACAACCAGGAAGGGTCCCAAGGGGAAGCCTGCATTGAGCAGGAGCTGTCCCTAGAAAAAGACAGGAATGACCAGGACGTATTGCAAGGGGAAGCCTGCATTGAGCAGGAGATATCCGTAGAAGAGAGCAATGACCAGGATGTGTTCCAAGGGGAAGCCTGCACTGAGCAGGAGCTATCCCTCGAAAAAGACAGCAATAACCAGGATGTATTGCAAGGGGAAGCCTGCATTGGGCAGGAGCTGTCCCTAGAAAAAGACAGCAATTACCAGGATGTGTTCCAAGGGGAAGCCTGCATTGGGCAGGAGCTGCCCCTGGAAGAAGGTAGGAACGACCAGGATATGTTCCATGGGGAAGCCTGCATTGAGCAGGAGCTATCCCTAGAAGAAGCCAGGATTGACCAAGAAGGGTCCCAAGGGGAAGCCTGCATTGGGCAGGAGCTGTCCCTAGAAGAAGGTACAAACGACCAGGATGTGTTCCAAGGGGAAGCCTGCATTGAGCAGGAGCTGCCCCTGGAAGAAGCCAGTGATGAGCAGGAAGGGTTCCAAGAGGAAGCCAGCACTGAGCAGGACCCGTCTGTAGATGGAGCCAGTAGGTTTCAGGATGTGTCCCAAGAGGAAGCCTGCATTGAGCAGGAGCTCTCCCCAGAAGAAGCCGGTAGCTACCACGAGCTCTCCGATTGGGATGAATCCATTGCGGAAGAGCTCTCCCTAGGAGAAGCCAGCAGCTACCTAGAAGTTTCTGACTGGGAAGAAGGCACGGAGAAAGGCCTTTCTCAAGGACAAGTCGGTAGCTCCCAAAATCTCTCTGACTGGGAGGAAGACAGCGAGCATGAGCTGTCCCATGGAGATGTCAGTAGCTACCAAGAAGTGTCTGACTGGGAAGAGTCCATTGGCCAGGAGGTTTCTGAAGAGGAAGACTCCGTTGGTCAGGAGGTTTCCAAAGGGAATGGCAAGAGGCCTTCAGCTCAGTCCAGCTGGGAAAATGACAGTGACCGAGACCCGATGCAGGACAGCTGGGAACAGAACATTGGGGACAAGCCCTTGCTGCAGGAGGAGGACGAGTGGGATGGAGTGAGCCTCCTCGAGCTCCGTGAAGAACACAGAGAGCTGGGAGGTTTGGCAGGAGGCAGGCTCCCAGTGCCTGCCCCTCGCGAGGCCTGGGTTGAGCATGGGCCATCTGAGCCGTGCCCCCAAGCGCCGCTCTGTGCCTCGCCTCCCCAGCTGGGAGCCCAGGCCCTCAGGCAGCAGCTGAGTCCCCGCAAGAAACGTCCCTCCCGCCTCGGGCGGGCGCTGCGGATGCTGCGCGGCCTATTCCGCTGCTCCTGCCTGGCGCCACGGCCCGAGGATTAGGGCTGCGGCCGGCGCCAGCCCGGGCCCCCTGGACGGCAGCTGGCTGGCAGCCTGCCCCACATCCTGGGGGAGCCACACGGGCTGCCTTTGCCTGGACATGTCCCTGCAGCCTCAGCAATCCCTGGCTGCTTTGGAGCATCCCAAGCCACTCTCCCCAAGAGCAAATATTACCCATGTGGCCAGCCTCAGACCAGTATCCACACGGGACACTTGGTGCCAGGTGGCTCAGCGGTGAAGGCCAGACACTCATCAGGGTGGGAAGAGACCTTGAAAGTCATCCAGTCCCACCGTCACCCTGGCATCACCATCATCACCCTGAAACCATGTCCCCAAGTGCCACATCCAGACAAGACTTGAACACTTCCAGAGACAGTGACTCTACCACCTCCCTGAGCAACTTCTTGCAATCGATTCCTGACCACTCTGTCAGGGAAAAGTTGTTTGGAATATTTAATCTGTACCTCCCCTGGTGGAATCCAAGGCCATTTCCTCTCATCCTGAAAGGACTACGTGCTGATCCTTTGGGATTTTATCCATGAGGAATGGGCGCAGACAGGAGGTATTGCTCCCAGGACTCCACTGCATGGCTTCACCAAACAATTCTTCCAAAACAGAGGGAAGTTGGCTTTAAGAAATAGTGGCAGTAGTGAAAAGCAAAACAAAACAAAACCAAACAAACAAACAAAAAAAACAAAACAAACAAAACCCCCTAAAAACAACACAAAACACAAAAAAATCCACAAAAAGAAAAATAATAGGAATAGGACTAATAATAATACAAAGAAGATGAAGAAAATGAAGAAATAGTGGTAGTAAATAAGAAAAAGAAGTAAACTTAAGAATAAGAGCAAGAAAAAAAAGAATAATAATAAGAATGAGAATAAGAGTGAGAATAAGAGCAAGAATAAGAATAGGATTAAGAATAAGAATAAGAATAGGAAAAAGGAAAAGAAAAAATAATAAGAAAAAGAATAGGAAAAAGCATAAGAATAAGAATAAAAATAAGAATTAAAAAAATAAGAATGAGAATGAGAATGAGAATAAGAAGAAGAAGAAAAAGAATAAGAATAAGAATAAGAATAAGAATAAGAATAAGAATAAGAATAAGAATAAGAATAAGAATAGAAACAAGACAAAGTAAAAAGAATAAATCTAAGACTAAGTTGATGTAGAAGAAGAGAGAGGAGTAAAAGTAAATACTAAGAAGAAGGAGAAGAAGCATGGGGATCAGAAGAAGAAGAAGAAGAGGCTAAAGAAGAAGATTAAATAGTAGGAGTAACAAATTATTATTATTATTAGAACAATAATATCAAGTTAAAATACACATCCACACATCCTCTAGCATCACAGAAAGGTTTAATTTGGGAAGGACCTCAAACCTTTCTATCTCTCTCCTTCACAATTCTTGTTAAATAAAATCCACGTTCAATAAAATCTGTATGTTGTCATCATATGGTCTCATTTGAACCTTAATTTGGGCAGAGGCATCTCTCCCTAATCCAATCCTAACAGTTATTAAATGAGTATCACTCGGCTTCATCTCATTGTTTCACTTCAGGCAAACCTGACAAATGTATCTCTTCCAGGGAGGGGGCATCCACAAAGCCTCTGGGAAACCTATGCCAATGCCTCACCAGCCTCACAGAAGAGAATGTCTTCCTGCTATTTAATCCATATCTGTTTCAGTTAAAGGCCACTGCCCTTTCTTCTATCATCACTACATATGCCTGTGAAAAGTCTCTCTCCATCATTCTTGTAGGGGGCCCTCTTAGGTACTGGCAAGGGTTCTAAGGTTTCCCTGGGGTCTTCTCTTCCCTAGGCTGAACAACGCTAACACTCCCAACCTGTCTTCAAAGCAGAGGTTCTCCAACGCTCTTAGGAACCCTCAGTGGCTCTCCTCTGAACTCATTCTAACAGGCCCGCATCCCTTATCCTGGGGCCCCCAGACACAGAGGTAGTGGTGCGGGTGAGATTTCAAACAATGGACTAGAGGGCCACAATTACCTCCCTTGACCTGCAGCTCTTTGCTCCTTTCCATGCAGCTCAGCCCACGGGTGGCTTTTTGGGCTGGCAGCACAGATTGTTGGCTCACGCTGAGCTTCTCCTCCATCAGCACCCCCAAGTCCTTCTCCTCAGCCCCTGCCCCACTCAGCTTCCTGTCCCCTGCAAACCCTGTGCTGAGAGGGAGCTCCATGCACTCTCTGTGTCACTGGCGAAGCCATTCAAGAGCCCCAGGGCCAAGGCCAGAGCCCTGATGGACGCTCCTCGTCCCCAGCCTCCACCTGGGCATGGAGCCACTGACCACAGCTCCCCAGCTGCCTCCATCTGGCCAATTCTTCATGCCCTGCATAGCCCACCCTCCAAAGGCAGGGCTGTGCAGTGTGGGGCTTGAGGTGTCGTGTGGCACTGTGTCCAAAGCCTCACAGGGGCTCTGGGCACATCAGGATTGTCAGAGACTGAAATGTTATGGGTAAGGACTTAAACATTGTTACAAAGGAGTTTTGCCCATTATGGCAAAACTGTATAAAGAGGCTGAGACTCCCCAAGCCCACCTCTCCTTCACCTGACTGCAGCTTTGGGCTGGGACTTAAGCTGCCTAACAGAACTTGAGATAGCATGACGGCGACATTAGTGCTCAGTTACCTCTGGTCTAGGAACAAGGAAACAAGACTAAGGGAGGAGAAGGTACCCCACAAGAAAGCCAAACGCAGAAGCTGTCCTGAAAATCAGCTTGGGCTGGATTCAGCCTGGGGAGGCCATAGCCCACAGGCTCATCTGCTGAGGCCAGGTTTGCACACACTCCCTGTCTTGGTTTGAAAGACAGGTGTCTGCTAAGGAAGGCAGGAGCCTCCCTTGGAATGGCAGATGCAACCCCCCCTTCCCTCCGAGTTATTATAATTTTGAAATCAAGGGGCTTTTAGGCAAAGATGTGGGAAAATAGGAAGAACAGTTCTTTACTATGATAGATCTCTATGTGTATAACCAGTCAAGCAAACAGCAACAATTCTGGCAGTAGCAGCAAACAATCCCAAGCCCAGTGCCAGCCCTCTGGGCTGTCGGGCCCTTTCCCCTGGGGTGCAGTTCCGCTCGCAGCCGGCAGGGGCGCTGGCGGCTCCCGGTGAGCAGGGCAGGTGCGATGGTTCCCCCGCGGCTGCAGGGGGCGCTCCGGAGCGAGCTCGGGGAGCACGCGGCCCTGGTGGCCTGGGATGCCGGGAAGGGATGGGACAAAGGCTTCGCAAAGCCCTGGGCAGCCGATCCCGGTGTCCGGCCGGACCCTGGGCAACAGCAGGCTGGAGCGGCAGGCTGGAGCGGCAGGGACGAGCACAAATCCTGGGTGGCAGGCGAGATGTATCCAAAGCGCGGAGCTGCGGTGGGAGCCCCCCGGAGGTCTGGGCAGGCAGGATGAGCAGGGCTACAAGGTAGCGAAGGCTCAAAGCAATGGTGGGGGCAGGGAAGGCGGGCTTTGGATCCCGGGGTTTCTCTGGCAGAAGGAAAAGCAGCCAAAGAAAGCAGCCTCCCTCTCTGTCCAAACGCCGGGCACCGACTGTCCACACACCCAGGCAAAACAAAAGAGTAGCCAGATGCACCCCACCCCCATCGCCAGCTCTTTTGTTTGATGAAATATGCAGCCATTTGTCCCCCCAGCAACACATATGGGGAAAATTCCTGTAACAGAAAAAAAACCAGCAGAGCTCCTAAAACCCCAACAGTCCCCCACAACCAAGAAGGGAGGAGGAGGGTTTTGGGGCTGTGGCGTGACCTCTGGTCAGAGGCACTGAACACCCATCCTCCCTCACACAAACTGGCTCAGCTGTAAAACCCCCCACCCTGGGAAGGCCACATCCATGAGAAATTCACATGACGGGCAGCTGAGCAGGTGTCATAATCCATCAAAGACCCCCAAAGCGCTCCCCAGACTCACTGCTGAGGCCTTGCAGCAGAGCATCACACGCCATGCAAAGGGATACAACAGATCCAGAGTCTGTTGCAAGAGACTGTGTCAAACTTGCCCCCCACCAGGGCAGGTACCTGGGCGTTCCCACCTGGCCCAAACGTACGTCAATCCCCCAAACTCCATGTTTCCAGGGAACCCTTACCGCCAAGAAGCCCTGATGGAGAGCATCAGCAGAATGCCATTGGCATCCTCAGAGTGGTGATGTTTTTAAATCTGTCTCTGTCACTCTCTTTGTCTGCCCCCACCTCTTTTCTATTTCTTTCTCTTTCTCTCTCTTTCTCTCTCTCTCTCTCTCTCTCACTTACTGTTCAATAAAACCCATACTACTGACTTTGGCATATGGCCTCATTTGCACCTTAATTCAGGCCAAAGCATTTCTGACAAGTTTAATGACGGGATCATAACAAGGGTCTAGAAGCCCGCAAGCCTGGGGGCTGCTCCATGCCACTTCCAGTGGCTTCAGCTGTCAAAGGGGTGCCAGGTGTGGCCCTTTGTGACACAGGCGCCTTGTGTCAGGGCCCTGGATGATGTGGGACATTGTGGTGCCCAGAGGCCCTTGTGACACGGTAGAGCCCCGCCCTGCCCTGCCAGGGGGTATCCAAGGGGCGCAGAGCCCTGGGGAGCCCAGTCCCGCCAGAGCCGCTCTCGCAGGAGGAAGCAGCTCCCGGGATTCCTGTGCGTCAGACAGCGTCAGACGTGAAGGAGGACCACGTGAACCCCAACTCACAGCCCCCCAGCCCCTTGCCCGGCTGGCTGCCAGACCAGGCCCTCAGTGGGCAGTGGCTGGGGGCAGGCAGCAGCTCAGGCCTGCCCCTGTCGGACACTGAGGAGGAGGGGGCCTTTGTCAACATGGACGAAGAGTGGGAATACGACTCGGATCAAGAGCTTTCCCAGTGGGGAGGCCTTAGTGGCCAAGAACTTTGCCTCTGGGAAGAAGTGACAATCCAAGAGTTTTACCAAGGGCAAGAAGTGACGATCCAGGAAGTTTCCCCATGGGGAGTTGTGACACACCAAGAGTTGCATCAGAGGGAGGTAGGTATGAAAGTCCAGTGGGGGGATGGCACACAGCAAGAGCTGTACTACTGGGAGGAAAGTGTGACCGTCCAGGAGCTGTACCCATGGGAGGAAGAGGATGAGATATGCCAAGAATGGTCCCAGTGGGAAGAAGACCTGACATGCCAAGAGCTGTCCCAGTGGGAAGGGGAGGGAGACCAGGAACTGTCTCCTTTGGAAGAAGATGTGCAAGGCCACCTGCACATGTACCAATGGGAAGGAGACAAGAGACAGCCAGAGTTGCCCCAAGTGGGAGACAACAGGGACAAGGAGCTATCACAAGGAAAAGACTACAATGTCCAGGAGCTAGCCCGGTGGGAAAAAGACAGGAGTGACCAAAAGCTGCCCCAATGGGAAGGAAGTGTCAGTGACAAGATCTGGGACAAACCCTTGTACCCAGAGAAGGATGAGGATGCCCAGGAGGGGCCCGCCTCTCCCAGCAGCGTGGGCACCCAGGTGGCAGGAGAGGCAGCCCATGAGCTGCCCAGCGCCTCTCCTGCCCCAGGGAGTCCCACAGAGGACGAGCTGGCAGCCGCTGCTGCTCCAGCTGGAGCTGCTGAGGAGGAGGAGGAGCCTCCCGAGCCTCTGCCTGCCGAGGTGGAAAAGGCACCAGCTTCTCCTGGCCTCACGGAGGAGGTGCCATCGGCAGCGCCAGAGAGCCCAGTCCCTGCTCCACGCAGCCCCCCAGGCTACAGCCAGGCTCTGCTGGACTTGGCGTGGCACATCAGCCATGAGGTGGTGCGAGAGGCTGTGCTTGAGGCCCAGGCATCTGGCCAGCAGCCAGAGGAACAGAGGGACCTGGAGCAAAGCACAGCTGCAGAACTAGAAGCAGCAGCTCCAGAAGAAAAGCAAGAGAGCCCCATCTCTGGCCTGCACAGCCCCTGCTGCACCCCCAGCGCCTCGCCCAGCCCACTGGGAGCCCAAGCCCTCAGTGAGCAGCAGGAGGAGGCAGACAGGGGCTCAGTCCTGGCAGAGAAAGAGACTGAGGAGAGGGACTCGGCTGGGGAGCTCGAGCTTTCTCAGTGCAAAGATGAGGAAAACACAGAGCTGTCCCAAGGAGAAACCAACAGACACCAGGAAGGGTCCCAAGGAAAAGCCTGCATTGAGCAGGAGCTGTCCCTGGAAGAAGCCAGGGACAACCAGGAAGGGTCCCAAGGGGAAGCCTGCATTGAGCAGGAGCTGTCCCTAGAAAAAGACAGGAATGACCAGGACGTATTGCAAGGGGAAGCCTGCATTGAGCAGGAGATATCCGTAGAAGAGAGCAATGACCAGGATGTGTTCCAAGGGGAAGCCTGCACTGAGCAGGAGCTATCCCTCGAAAAAGACAGCAATAACCAGGATGTATTGCAAGGGGAAGCCTGCATTGGGCAGGAGCTGTCCCTAGAAAAAGACAGCAATTACCAGGATGTGTTCCAAGGGGAAGCCTGCATTGGGCAGGAGCTGCCCCTGGAAGAAGGTAGGAACGACCAGGATATGTTCCATGGGGAAGCCTGCATTGAGCAGGAGCTATCCCTAGAAGAAGCCAGGATTGACCAAGAAGGGTCCCAAGGGGAAGCCTGCATTGGGCAGGAACTGTCCCTAGAAGAAGGTACAAACGACCAGGATGTGTTCCAAGGGGAAGCCTGCATTGAGCAGGAGCTGCCCCTGGAAGAAGCCAGTGATGAGCAGGAAGGGTTCCAAGAGGAAGCCAGCACTGAGCAGGACCCGTCTGTAGATGGAGCCAGTAGGTTTCAGGATGTGTCCCAAGAGGAAGCCTGCATTGAGCAGGAGCTCTCCCCAGAAGAAGCCGGTAGCTACCACGAGCTCTCCGATTGGGATGAATCCATTGCGGAAGAGCTCTCCCTAGGAGAAGCCAGCAGCTACCTAGAAGTTTCTGACTGGGAAGAAGGCACGGAGAAAGGCCTTTCTCAAGGACAAGTCGGTAGCTCCCAAAATCTCTCTGACTGGGAGGAAGACAGCGAGCATGAGCTGTCCCATGGAGATGTCAGTAGCTACCAAGAAGTGTCTGACTGGGAAGAGTCCATTGGCCAGGAGGTTTCTGAAGAGGAAGACTCCATTGGTCAGGAGGTTTCCAAAGGGAATGGCAAGAGGCCTTCAGCTCAGTCCAGCTGGGAAAATGACAGTGACCGAGACCCGATGCAGGACAGCTGGGAACAGAACATTGGGGACAAGCCCTTGCTGCAGGAGGAGGACGAGTGGGATGGAGTGAGCCTCCTCGAGCTCCGTGAAGAAGACAGAGAGCTGGGAGGTTTGGCAGGAGGCAGGCTCCCAGTGCCTGCCCCTCGCGAGGCCTGGGTTGAGCATGGGCCATCTGAGCCGTGCCCCCAAGCGCCGCTCTGTGCCTCGCCTCCCCAGCTGGGAGCCCAGGCCCTCAGGCAGCAGCTGAGTCCCCGCAAGAAACGTCCCTCCCGCCTCGGGCGGGCGCTGCGGATGCTGCGCGGCCTATTCCGCTGCTCCTGCCTGGCGCCACGGCCCGAGGATTAGGGCTGCGGCCGGCGCCAGCCCGGGCCCCCTGGACGGCAGCTGGCTGGCAGCCTGCCCCACATCCTGGGGGAGCCACACGGGCTGCCTTTGCCTGGACATGTCCCTGCAGCCTCAGCAATCCCTGGCTGCTTTGGAGCATCCCAAGCCACTCTCCCCAAGAGCAAATATTACCCATGTGGCCAGCCTCAGACCAGTATCCACACGGGACACTTGGTGCCAGGTGGCTCAGCGGTGAAGGCCAGACACTCATCAGGGTGGGAAGAGACCTTGAAAGTCATCCAGTCCCACCGTCACCCTGGCATCACCATCATCACCCTGAAACCATGTCCCCAAGTGCCACATCCAGACAAGACTTGAACACTTCCAGAGACAGTGACTCTACCACCTCCCTGAGCAACTTCTTGCAATCGATTCCTGACCACTCTGTCAGGGAAAAGTTGTTTGGAATATTTAATCTGTACCTCCCCTGGTGGAATCCAAGGCCATTTCCTCTCATCCTGAAAGGACTACGTGCTGATCCTTTGGGATTTTATCCATGAGGAATGGGCGCAGACAGGAGGTATTGCTCCCAGGACTCCACTGCATGGCTTCACCAAACAATTCTTCCAAAACAGAGGGAAGTTGGCTTTAAGAAATAGTGGCAGTAGTGAAAAGCAAAACAAAACAAAACCAAACAAACAAACAAAAAAAACAAAACAAACAAAACCCCCTAAAAACAACACAAAACACAAAAAAATCCACAAAAAGAAAAATAATAGGAATAGGACTAATAATAATACAAAGAAGATGAAGAAAATGAAGAAATAGTGGTAGTAAATAAGAAAAAGAAGTAAACTTAAGAATAAGAGCAAGAAAAAAAAGAATAATAATAAGAATGAGAATAAGAGTGAGAATAAGAGCAAGAATAAGAATAGGATTAAGAATAAGAATAAGAATAGGAAAAAGGAAAAGAAAAAATAAGAAGAAAAAGAATAGGAAAAAGCATAAGAATAAGAATAAAAATAAGAATTAAAAAAATAAGAATGAGAATGAGAATGAGAATAAGAAGAAGAAGAAAAAGAATAAGAATAAGAATAAGAATAAGAATAAGAATAAGAATAAGAATAAGAATAAGAATAAGAATAGAAACAAGACAAAGTAAAAAGAATAAATCTAAGACTAAGTTGATGTAGAAGAAGAGAGAGGAGTAAAAGTAAATACTAAGAAGAAGGAGAAGAAGCATAGGGATCAGAAGAAGAAGAAGAAGAGGCTAAAGAAGAAGATTAAATAGTAGGAGTAACAAATTATTATTATTATTAGAACAATAATATCAAGTTAAAATACACATCCACACATCCTCTAGCATCACAGAAAGGTTTAATTTGGGAAGGACCTCAAACCTTTCTATCTCTCTCCTTCACAATTCTTGTTAAATAAAATCCACGTTCAATAAAATCTGTATGTTGTCATCATATGGTCTCATTTGAACCTTAATTTGGGCAGAGGCATCTCTCCCTAATCCAATCCTAACAGTTATTAAATGAGTATCACTCGGCTTCATCTCATTGTTTCACTTCAGGCAAACCTGACAAATGTATCTCTTCCAGGGAGGGGGCATCCACAAAGCCTCTGGGAAACCTATGCCAATGCCTCACCAGCCTCACAGAAGAGAATGTCTTCCTGCTATTTAATCCATATCTGTTTCAGTTAAAGGCCACTGCCCTTTCTTCTATCATCACTACATATGCCTGTGAAAAGTCTCTCTCCATCATTCTTGTAGGGGGCCCTCTTAGGTACTGGCAAGGGTTCTAAGGTTTCCCTGGGGTCTTCTCTTCCCTAGGCTGAACAACGCTAACACTCCCAACCTGTCTTCAAAGCAGAGGTTCTCCAACGCTCTTAGGAACCCTCAGTCGCTCTCCTCTGAACTCATTCTAACAGGCCCGCATCCCTTATCCTGGGGCCCCCAGACACAGAGGTAGTGGTGCGGGTGAGATTTCAAACAATGGACTAGAGGGCCACAATTACCTCCCTTGACCTGCAGCTCTTTGCTCCTTTCCATGCAGCTCAGCCCACGGGTGGCTTTTTGGGCTGGCAGCACAGATTGTTGGCTCACGCTGAGCTTCTCCTCCATCAGCACCCCCAAGTCCTTCTCCTCAGCCCCTGCCCCACTCAGCTTCCTGTCCCCTGCAAACCCTGTGCTGAGAGGGAGCTCCATGCACTCTCTGTGTCACTGGCGAAGCCATTCAAGAGCCCCAGGGCCAAGGCCAGAGCCCTGATGGACGCTCCTCGTCCCCAGCCTCCACCTGGGCATGGAGCCACTGACCACAGCTCCCCAGCTGCCTCCATCTGGCCAATTCTTCATGCCCTGCATAGCCCACCCTCCAAAGGCAGGGCTGTGCAGTGTGGGGCTTGAGGTGTCGTGTGGCACTGTGTCCAAAGCCTCACAGGGGCTCTGGGCACATCAGGATTGTCAGAGACTGAAATGTTATGGGTAAGGACTTAAACATTGTTACAAAGGAGTTTTGCCCATTATGGCAAAACTGTATAAAGAGGCTGAGACTCCCCAAGCCCACCTCTCCTTCACCTGACTGCAGCTTTGGGCTGGGACTTAAGCTGCCTAACAGAACTTGAGATAGCATGACGGCGACATTAGTGCTCAGTTACCTCTGGTCTAGGAACAAGGAAACAAGACTAAGGGAGGAGAAGGTACCCCACAAGAAAGCCAAACGCAGAAGCTGTCCTGAAAATCAGCTTGGGCTGGATTCAGCCTGGGGAGGCCATAGCCCACAGGCTCATCTGCTGAGGCCAGGTTTGCACACACTCCCTGTCTTGGTTTGAAAGACAGGTGTCTGCTAAGGAAGGCAGGAGCCTCCCTTGGAATGGCAGATGCAACCCCCCCTTCCCTCCGAGTTATTATAATTTTGAAATCAAGGGGCTTTTAGGCAAAGATGTGGGAAAATAGGAAGAACAGTTCTTTACTATGATAGATCTCTATGTGTATAACCAGTCAAGCAAACAGCAACAATTCTGGCAGTAGCAGCAAACAATCCCAAGCCCAGTGCCAGCCCTCTGGGCTGTCGGGCCCTTTCCCCTGGGGTGCAGTTCCGCTCGCAGCCGGCAGGGGCGCTGGCGGCTCCCGGTGAGCAGGGCAGGTGCGATGGTTCCCCCGCGGCTGCAGGGGGCGCTCCGGAGCGAGCTCGGGGAGCACGCGGCCCTGGTGGCCTGGGATGCCGGGAAGGGATGGGACAAAGGCTTCGCAAAGCCCTGGGCAGCCGATCCCGGTGTCCGGCCGGACCCTGGGCAACAGCAGGCTGGAGCGGCAGGCTGGAGCGGCAGGGACGAGCACAAATCCTGGGTGGCAGGCGAGATGTATCCAAAGCGCGGAGCTGCGGTGGGAGCCCCCCGGAGGTCTGGGCAGGCAGGATGAGCAGGGCTACAAGGTAGCGAAGGCTCAAAGCAATGGTGGGGGCAGGGAAGGCGGGCTTTGGATCCCGGGGTTTCTCTGGCAGAAGGAAAAGCAGCCAAAGAAAGCAGCCTCCCTCTCTGTCCAAACGCCGGGCACCGACTGTCCACACACCCAGGCAAAACAAAAGAGTAGCCAGATGCACCCCACCCCCATCGCCAGCTCTTTTGTTTGATGAAATATGCAGCCATTTGTCCCCCCAGCAACACATATGGGGAAAATTCCTGGAACAGAAAAAAAACCAGCAGAGCTCCTAAAACCCCAACAGTCCCCCACAACCAAGAAGGGAGGAGGAGGGTTTTGGGGCTGTGGCGTGACCTCTGGTCAGAGGCACTGAACACCCATCCTCCCTCACACAAACTGGCTCAGCTGTAAAACCCCCCACCCTGGGAAGGCCACATCCATGAGAAATTCACATGACGGGCAGCTGAGCAGGTGTCATAATCCATCAAAGACCCCCAAAGCGCTCCCCAGACTCACTGCTGAGGCCTTGCAGCAGAGCATCACACGCCATGCAAAGGGATACAACAGATCCAGAGTCTGTTGCAAGAGACTGTGTCAAACTTGCCCCCCACCAGGGCAGGTACCTGGGCGTTCCCACCTGGCCCAAACGTACGTCAATCCCCCAAACTCCATGTTTCCAGGGAACCCTTACCGCCAAGAAGCCCTGATGGAGAGCATCAGCAGAATGCCATTGGCATCCTCAGAGTGGTGATGTTTTTAAATCTGTCTCTGTCACTCTCTTTGTCTGCCCCCACCTCTTTTCTATTTCTTTCTCTTTCTCTCTCTTTCTCTCTCTCTCTCTCTCACTTACTGTTCAATAAAACCCATACTACTGACTTTGGCATATGGCCTCATTTGCACCTTAATTCAGGCCAAAGCATTTCTGACAAGTTTAATGACGGGATCATAACAAGGGTCTAGAAGCCCGCAAGCCTGGGGGCTGCTCCATGCCACTTCCAGTGGCTTCAGCTGTCAAAGGGGTGCCAGGTGTGGCCCTTTGTGACACAGGCGCCTTGTGTCAGGGCCCTGGATGATGTGGGACATTGTGGTGCCCAGAGGCCCTTGTGACACGGTAGAGCCCCGCCCTGCCCTGCCAGGGGGTATCCAAGGGGCGCAGAGCCCTGGGGAGCCCAGTCCCGCCAGAGCCGCTCTCGCAGGAGGAAGCAGCTCCCGGGATTCCTGTGCGTCAGACAGCGTCAGACGTGAAGGAGGACCACGTGAACCCCAACTCACAGCCCCCCAGCCCCTTGCCCGGCTGGCTGCCAGACCAGGCCCTCAGTGGGCAGTGGCTGGGGGCAGGCAGCAGCTCAGGCCTGCCCCTGTCGGACACTGAGGAGGAGGGGGCCTTTGTCAACATGGACGAAGAGTGGGAATACGACTCGGATCAAGAGCTTTCCCAGTGGGGAGGCCTTAGTGGCCAAGAACTTTGCCTCTGGGAAGAAGTGACAATCCAAGAGTTTTACCAAGGGCAAGAAGTGACGATCCAGGAAGTTTCCCCATGGGGAGTTGTGACACACCAAGAGTTGCATCAGAGGGAGGTAGGTATGAAAGTCCAGTGGGGGGATGGCACACAGCAAGAGCTGTACTACTGGGAGGAAAGTGTGACCGTCCAGGAGCTGTACCCATGGGAGGAAGAGGATGAGATATGCCAAGAATGGTCCCAGTGGGAAGAAGACCTGACATGCCAAGAGCTGTCCCAGTGGGAAGGGGAGGGAGACCAGGAACTGTCTCCTTTGGAAGAAGATGTGCAAGGCCACCTGCACATGTACCAATGGGAAGGAGACAAGAGACAGCCAGAGTTGCCCCAAGTGGGAGACAACAGGGACAAGGAGCTATCACAAGGAAAAGACTACAATGTCCAGGAGCTAGCCCGGTGGGAAAAAGACAGGAGTGACCAAAAGCTGCCCCAATGGGAAGGAAGTGTCAGTGACAAGATCTGGGACAAACCCTTGTACCCAGAGAAGGATGAGGATGCCCAGGAGGGGCCCGCCTCTCCCAGCAGCGTGGGCACCCAGGTGGCAGGAGAGGCAGCCCATGAGCTGCCCAGCGCCTCTCCTGCCCCAGGGAGTCCCACAGAGGACGAGCTGGCAGCCGCTGCTGCTCCAGCTGGAGCTGCTGAGGAGGAGGAGGAGCCTCCCGAGCCTCTGCCTGCCGAGGTGGAAAAGGCACCAGCTTCTCCTGGCCTCACGGAGGAGGTGCCATCGGCAGCGCCAGAGAGCCCAGTCCCTGCTCCACGCAGCCCCCCAGGCTACAGCCAGGCTCTGCTGGACTTGGCGTGGCACATCAGCCATGAGGTGGTGCGAGAGGCTGTGCTTGAGGCCCAGGCATCTGGCCAGCAGCCAGAGGAACAGAGGGACCTGGAGCAAAGCACAGCTGCAGAACTAGAAGCAGCAGCTCCAGAAGAAAAGCAAGAGAGCCCCATCTCTGGCCTGCACAGCCCCTGCTGCACCCCCAGCGCCTCGCCCAGCCCACTGGGAGCCCAAGCCCTCAGTGAGCAGCAGGAGGAGGCAGACAGGGGCTCAGTCCTGGCAGAGAAAGAGACTGAGGAGAGGGACTCGGCTGGGGAGCTCGAGCTTTCTCAGTGCAAAGATGAGGAAAACACAGAGCTGTCCCAAGGAGAAACCAACAGACACCAGGAAGGGTCCCAAGGAAAAGCCTGCATTGAGCAGGAGCTGTCCCTGGAAGAAGCCAGGGACAACCAGGAAGGGTCCCAAGGGGAAGCCTGCATTGAGCAGGAGCTGTCCCTAGAAAAAGACAGGAATGACCAGGACGTATTGCAAGGGGAAGCCTGCATTGAGCAGGAGATATCCGTAGAAGAGAGCAATGACCAGGATGTGTTCCAAGGGGAAGCCTGCACTGAGCAGGAGCTATCCCTCGAAAAAGACAGCAATAACCAGGATGTATTGCAAGGGGAAGCCTGCATTGGGCAGGAGCTGTCCCTAGAAAAAGACAGCAATTACCAGGATGTGTTCCAAGGGGAAGCCTGCATT
The DNA here is from genome assembly GCF_965178545.1 of Coloeus monedula. Taxonomy (NCBI): domain Eukaryota; kingdom Metazoa; phylum Chordata; class Aves; order Passeriformes; family Corvidae; genus Coloeus; species Coloeus monedula. Next base: position 14,536,093 of record NC_138822.1, on the reverse strand, counting down.
GGGCAGGAGCTGCCCCTGGAAGAAGGTAGGAACGACCAGGATATGTTCCATGGGGAAGCCTGCATTGAGCAGGAGCTATCCCTAGAAGAAGCCAGGATTGACCAAGAAGGGTCCCAAGGGGAAGCCTGCATTGGGCAGGAGCTGTCCCTAGAAGAAGGTACAAACGACCAGGATGTGTTCCAAGGGGAAGCCTGCATTGAGCAGGAGCTGCCCCTGGAAGAAGCCAGTGATGAGCAGGAAGGGTTCCAAGAGGAAGCCAGCACTGAGCAGGACCCGTCTGTAGATGGAGCCAGTAGGTTTCAGGATGTGTCCCAAGAGGAAGCCTGCATTGAGCAGGAGCTCTCCCCAGAAGAAGCCGGTAGCTACCACGAGCTCTCCGATTGGGATGAATCCATTGCGGAAGAGCTCTCCCTAGGAGAAGCCAGCAGCTACCTAGAAGTTTCTGACTGGGAAGAAGGCACGGAGAAAGGCCTTTCTCAAGGACAAGTCGGTAGCTCCCAAAATCTCTCTGACTGGGAGGAAGACAGCGAGCATGAGCTGTCCCATGGAGATGTCAGTAGCTACCAAGAAGTGTCTGACTGGGAAGAGTCCATTGGCCAGGAGGTTTCTGAAGAGGAAGACTCCGTTGGTCAGGAGGTTTCCAAAGGGAATGGCAAGAGGCCTTCAGCTCAGTCCAGCTGGGAAAATGACAGTGACCGAGACCCGATGCAGGACAGCTGGGAACAGAACATTGGGGACAAGCCCTTGCTGCAGGAGGAGGACGAGTGGGATGGAGTGAGCCTCCTCGAGCTCCGTGAAGAACACAGAGAGCTGGGAGGTTTGGCAGGAGGCAGGCTCCCAGTGCCTGCCCCTCGCGAGGCCTGGGTTGAGCATGGGCCATCTGAGCCGTGCCCCCAAGCGCCGCTCTGTGCCTCGCCTCCCCAGCTGGGAGCCCAGGCCCTCAGGCAGCAGCTGAGTCCCCGCAAGAAACGTCCCTCCCGCCTCGGGCGGGCGCTGCGGATGCTGCGCGGCCTATTCCGCTGCTCCTGCCTGGCGCCACGGCCCGAGGATTAGGGCTGCGGCCGGCGCCAGCCCGGGCCCCCTGGACGGCAGCTGGCTGGCAGCCTGCCCCACATCCTGGGGGAGCCACACGGGCTGCCTTTGCCTGGACATGTCCCTGCAGCCTCAGCAATCCCTGGCTGCTTTGGAGCATCCCAAGCCACTCTCCCCAAGAGCAAATATTACCCATGTGGCCAGCCTCAGACCAGTATCCACACGGGACACTTGGTGCCAGGTGGCTCAGCGGTGAAGGCCAGACACTCATCAGGGTGGGAAGAGACCTTGAAAGTCATCCAGTCCCACCGTCACCCTGGCATCACCATCATCACCCTGAAACCATGTCCCCAAGTGCCACATCCAGACAAGACTTGAACACTTCCAGAGACAGTGACTCTACCACCTCCCTGAGCAACTTCTTGCAATCGATTCCTGACCACTCTGTCAGGGAAAAGTTGTTTGGAATATTTAATCTGTACCTCCCCTGGTGGAATCCAAGGCCATTTCCTCTCATCCTGAAAGGACTACGTGCTGATCCTTTGGGATTTTATCCATGAGGAATGGGCGCAGACAGGAGGTATTGCTCCCAGGACTCCACTGCATGGCTTCACCAAACAATTCTTCCAAAACAGAGGGAAGTTGGCTTTAAGAAATAGTGGCAGTAGTGAAAAGCAAAACAAAACAAAACCAAACAAACAAACAAAAAAAACAAAACAAACAAAACCCCCTAAAAACAACACAAAACACAAAAAAATCCACAAAAAGAAAAATAATAGGAATAGGACTAATAATAATACAAAGAAGATGAAGAAAATGAAGAAATAGTGGTAGTAAATAAGAAAAAGAAGTAAACTTAAGAATAAGAGCAAGAAAAAAAAGAATAATAATAAGAATGAGAATAAGAGTGAGAATAAGAGCAAGAATAAGAATAGGATTAAGAATAAGAATAAGAATAGGAAAAAGGAAAAGAAAAAATAATAAGAAAAAGAATAGGAAAAAGCATAAGAATAAGAATAAAAATAAGAATTAAAAAAATAAGAATGAGAATGAGAATGAGAATAAGAAGAAGAAGAAAAAGAATAAGAATAAGAATAAGAATAAGAATAAGAATAAGAATAAGAATAAGAATAAGAATAGAAACAAGACAAAGTAAAAAGAATAAATCTAAGACTAAGTTGATGTAGAAGAAGAGAGAGGAGTAAAAGTAAATACTAAGAAGAAGGAGAAGAAGCATGGGGATCAGAAGAAGAAGAAGAAGAGGCTAAAGAAGAAGATTAAATAGTAGGAGTAACAAATTATTATTATTATTAGAACAATAATATCAAGTTAAAATACACATCCACACATCCTCTAGCATCACAGAAAGGTTTAATTTGGGAAGGACCTCAAACCTTTCTATCTCTCTCCTTCACAATTCTTGTTAAATAAAATCCACATTCAATAAAATCTGTATGTTGTCATCATATGGTCTCATTTGAACCTTAATTTGGGCAGAGGCATCTCTCCCTAATCCAATCCTAACAGTTATTAAATGAGTATCACTCGGCTTCATCTCATTGTTTCACTTCAGGCAAACCTGACAAATGTATCTCTTCCAGGGAGGGGGCATCCACAAAGCCTCTGGGAAACCTATGCCAATGCCTCACCAGCCTCACAGAAGAGAATGTCTTCCTGCTATTTAATCCATATCTGTTTCAGTTAAAGGCCACTGCCCTTTCTTCTATCATCACTACATATGCCTGTGAAAAGTCTCTCTCCATCATTCTTGTAGGGGGCCCTCTTAGGTACTGGCAAGGGTTCTAAGGTTTCCCTGGGGTCTTCTCTTCCCTAGGCTGAACAACGCTAACACTCCCAACCTGTCTTCAAAGCAGAGGTTCTCCAACGCTCTTAGGAACCCTCAGTGGCTCTCCTCTGAACTCATTCTAACAGGCCCGCATCCCTTATCCTGGGGCCCCCAGACACAGAGGTAGTGGTGCGGGTGAGATTTCAAACAATGGACTAGAGGGCCACAATTACCTCCCTTGACCTGCAGCTCTTTGCTCCTTTCCATGCAGCTCAGCCCACGGGTGGCTTTTTGGGCTGGCAGCACAGATTGTTGGCTCACGCTGAGCTTCTCCTCCATCAGCACCCCCAAGTCCTTCTCCTCAGCCCCTGCCCCACTCAGCTTCCTGTGCCCTGCAAACCCTGTGCTGAGAGGGAGCTCCATGCACTCTCTGTGTCACTGGCGAAGCCATTCAAGAGCCCCAGGGCCAAGGCCAGAGCCCTGATGGACGCTCCTCGTCCCCAGCCTCCACCTGGGCATGGAGCCACTGACCACAGCTCCCCAGCTGCCTCCATCTGGCCAATTCTTCATGCCCTGCATAGCCCACCCTCCAAAGGCAGGGCTGTGCAGTGTGGGGCTTGAGGTGTCGTGTGGCACTGTGTCCAAAGCCTCACAGGGGCTCTGGGCACATCAGGATTGTCAGAGACTGAAATGTTATGGGTAAGGACTTAAACATTGTTACAAAGGAGTTTTGCCCATTATGGCAAAACTGTATAAAGAGGCTGAGACTCCCCAAGCCCACCTCTCCTTCACCTGACTGCAGCTTTGGGCTGGGACTTAAGCTGCCTAACAGAACTTGAGATAGCATGACGGCGACATTAGTGCTCAGTTACCTCTGGTCTAGGAACAAGGAAACAAGACTAAGGGAGGAGAAGGTACCCCACAAGAAAGCCAAACGCAGAAGCTGTCCTGAAAATCAGCTTGGGCTGGATTCAGCCTGGGGAGGCCATAGCCCACAGGCTCATCTGCTGAGGCCAGGTTTGCACACACTCCCTGTCTTGGTTTGAAAGACAGGTGTCTGCTAAGGAAGGCAGGAGCCTCCCTTGGAATGGCAGATGCAACCCCCCCTTCCCTCCGAGTTCTTATAATTTTGAAATCAAGGGGCTTTTAGGCAAAGATGTGGGAAAATAGGAAGAACAGTTCTTTACTATGATAGATCTCTATGTGTATAACCAGTCAAGCAAACAGCAACAATTCTGGCAGTAGCAGCAAACAATCCCAAGCCCAGTGCCAGCCCTCTGGGCTGTCGGGCCCTTTCCCCTGGGGTGCAGTTCCGCTCGCAGCCGGCAGGGGCGCTGGCGGCTCCCGGTGAGCAGGGCAGGTGCGATGGTTCCCCCGCGGCTGCAGGGGGCGCTCCGGAGCGAGCTCGGGGAGCACGCGGCCCTGGTGGCCTGGGATGCCGGGAAGGGATGGGACAAAGGCTTCGCAAAGCCCTGGGCAGCCAATCCCGGTGTCCGGCCGGACCCTGGGCAACAGCAGGCTGGAGCGGCAGGCTGGAGCAGCAGGGACGAGCACAAATCCTGGGTGGCAGGCGAGATGTATCCAAAGCGCGGAGCTGCGGTGGGAGCCCCCCGGAGGTCTGGGCAGGCAGGATGAGCAGGGCTACAAGGTAGCGAAGGCTCAAAGCAATGGTGGGGGCAGGGAAGGCGGGCTTTGGATCCCGGGGTTTCTCTGGCAGAAGGAAAAGCAGCCAAAGAAAGCAGCCTCCCTCTCTGTCCAAACGCCGGGCACCGACTGTCCACACACCCAGGCAAAACAAAAGAGTAGCCAGATGCACCCCACCCCCATCGCCAGCTCTTTTGTTTGATGAAATATGCAGCCATTTGTCCCCCCAGCAACACATATGGGGAAAATTCCTGGAACAGAAAAAAAACCAGCAGAGCTCCTAAAACCCCAACAGTCCCCCACAACCAAGAAGGGAGGAGGAGGGTTTTGGGGCTGTGGCGTGACCTCTGGTCAGAGGCACTGAACACCCATCCTCCCTCACACAAACTGGCTCAGCTGTAAAACCCCCCACCCTGGGAAGGCCACATCCATGAGAAATTCACATGACGGGCAGCTGAGCAGGTGTCATAATCCATCAAAGACCCCCAAAGCGCTCCCCAGACTCACTGCTGAGGCCTTGCAGCAGAGCATCACACGCCATGCAAAGGGATACAACAGATCCAGAGTCTGTTGCAAGAGACTGTGTCAAACTTGCCCCCCACCAGGGCAGGTACCTGGGCGTTCCCACCTGGCCCAAACGTACGTCAATCCCCCAAACTCCATGTTTCCAGGGAACCCTTACCGCCAAGAAGCCCTGATGGAGAGCATCAGCAGAATGCCATTGGCATCCTCAGAGTGGTGATGTTTTTAAATCTGTCTCTGTCACTCTCTTTGTCTGCCCCCACCTCTTTTCTATTTCTTTCTCTTTCTCTCTCTTTCTCTCTCTCTCTCTCTCACTTACTGTTCAATAAAACCCATACTACTGACTTTGGCATATGGCCTCATTTGCACCTTAATTCAGGCCAAAGCATTTCTGACAAGTTTAATGACGGGATCATAACAAGGGTCTAGAAGCCCGCAAGCCTGGGGGCTGCTCCATGCCACTTCCAGTGGCTTCAGCTGTCAAAGGGGTGCCAGGTGTGGCCCTTTGTGACACAGGCGCCTTGTGTCAGGGCCCTGGATGATGTGGGACATTGTGGTGCCCAGAGGCCCTTGTGACACGGTAGAGCCCCGCCCTGCCCTGCCAGGGGGTATCCAAGGGGCGCAGAGCCCTGGGGAGCCCAGTCCCGCCAGAGCCGCTCTCGCAGGAGGAAGCAGCTCCCGGGATTCCTGTGCGTCAGACAGCGTCAGACGTGAAGGAGGACCACGTGAACCCCAACTCACAGCCCCCCAGCCCCTTGCCCGGCTGGCTGCCAGACCAGGCCCTCAGTGGGCAGTGGCTGGGGGCAGGCAGCAGCTCAGGCCTGCCCCTGTCGGACACTGAGGAGGAGGGGGCCTTTGTCAACATGGACGAAGAGTGGGAATACGACTCGGATCAAGAGCTTTCCCAGTGGGGAGGCCTTAGTGGCCAAGAACTTTGCCTCTGGGAAGAAGTGACAATCCAAGAGTTTTACCAAGGGCAAGAAGTGACGATCCAGGAAGTTTCCCCATGGGGAGTTGTGACACACCAAGAGTTGCATCAGAGGGAGGTAGGTATGAAAGTCCAGTGGGGGGATGGCACACAGCAAGAGCTGTACTACTGGGAGGAAAGTGTGACCGTCCAGGAGCTGTACCCATGGGAGGAAGAGGATGAGATATGCCAAGAATGGTCCCAGTGGGAAGAAGACCTGACATGCCAAGAGCTGTCCCAGTGGGAAGGGGAGGGAGACCAGGAACTGTCTCCTTTGGAAGAAGATGTGCAAGGCCACCTGCACATGTACCAATGGGAAGGAGACAAGAGACAGCCAGAGTTGCCCCAAGTGGGAGACAACAGGGACAAGGAGCTATCACAAGGAAAAGACTACAATGTCCAGGAGCTAGCCCGGTGGGAAAAAGACAGGAGTGACCAAAAGCTGCCCCAATGGGAAGGAAGTGTCAGTGACAAGATCTGGGACAAACCCTTGTACCCAGAGAAGGATGAGGATGCCCAGGAGGGGCCCGCCTCTCCCAGCAGCGTGGGCACCCAGGTGGCAGGAGAGGCAGCCCATGAGCTGCCCAGCGCCTCTCCTGCCCCAGGGAGTCCCACAGAGGACGAGCTGGCAGCCGCTGCTGCTCCAGCTGGAGCTGCTGAGGAGGAGGAGGAGCCTCCCGAGCCTCTGCCTGCCGAGGTGGAAAAGGCACCAGCTTCTCCTGGCCTCACGGAGGAGGTGCCATCGGCAGCGCCAGAGAGCCCAGTCCCTGCTCCACGCAGCCCCCCAGGCTACAGCCAGGCTCTGCTGGACTTGGCGTGGCACATCAGCCATGAGGTGGTGCGAGAGGCTGTGCTTGAGGCCCAGGCATCTGGCCAGCAGCCAGAGGAACAGAGGGACCTGGAGCAAAGCACAGCTGCAGAACTAGAAGCAGCAGCTCCAGAAGAAAAGCAAGAGAGCCCCATCTCTGGCCTGCACAGCCCCTGCTGCACCCCCAGCGCCTCGCCCAGCCCACTGGGAGCCCAAGCCCTCAGTGAGCAGCAGGAGGAGGCAGACAGGGGCTCAGTCCTGGCAGAGAAAGAGACTGAGGAGAGGGACTCGGCTGGGGAGCTCGAGCTTTCTCAGTGCAAAGATGAGGAAAACACAGAGCTGTCCCAAGGAGAAACCAACAGACACCAGGAAGGGTCCCAAGGAAAAGCCTGCATTGAGCAGGAGCTGTCCCTGGAAGAAGCCAGGGACAACCAGGAAGGGTCCCAAGGGGAAGCCTGCATTGAGCAGGAGCTGTCCCTAGAAAAAGACAGGAATGACCAGGACGTATTGCAAGGGGAAGCCTGCATTGAGCAGGAGATATCCGTAGAAGAGAGCAATGACCAGGATGTGTTCCAAGGGGAAGCCTGCACTGAGCAGGAGCTATCCCTCGAAAAAGACAGCAATAACCAGGATGTATTGCAAGGGGAAGCCTGCATTGGGCAGGAGCTGTCCCTAGAAAAAGACAGCAATTACCAGGATGTGTTCCAAGGGGAAGCCTGCATTGGGCAGGAGCTGCCCCTGGAAGAAGGTAGGAACGACCAGGATATGTTCCATGGGGAAGCCTGCATTGAGCAGGAGCTATCCCTAGAAGAAGCCAGGATTGACCAAGAAGGGTCCCAAGGGGAAGCCTGCATTGGGCAGGAGCTGTCCCTAGAAGAAGGTACAAACGACCAGGATGTGTTCCAAGGGGAAGCCTGCATTGAGCAGGAGCTGCCCCTGGAAGAAGCCAGTGATGAGCAGGAAGGGTTCCAAGAGGAAGCCAGCACTGAGCAGGACCCGTCTGTAGATGGAGCCAGTAGGTTTCAGGATGTGTCCCAAGAGGAAGCCTGCATTGAGCAGGAGCTCTCCCCAGAAGAAGCCGGTAGCTACCACGAGCTCTCCGATTGGGATGAATCCATTGCGGAAGAGCTCTCCCTAGGAGAAGCCAGCAGCTACCTAGAAGTTTCTGACTGCGAAGAAGGCACGGAGAAAGGCCTTTCTCAAGGACAAGTCGGTAGCTCCCAAAATCTCTCTGACTGGGAGGAAGACAGCGAGCATGAGCTGTCCCATGGAGATGTCAGTAGCTACCAAGAAGTGTCTGACTGGGAAGAGTCCATTGGCCAGGAGGTTTCTGAAGAGGAAGACTCCGTTGGTCAGGAGGTTTCCAAAGGGAATGGCAAGAGGCCTTCAGCTCAGTCCAGCTGGGAAAATGACAGTGACCGAGACCCGATGCAGGACAGCTGGGAACAGAACATTGGGGACAAGCCCTTGCTGCAGGAGGAGGACGAGTGGGATGGAGTGAGCCTCCTCGAGCTCCGTGAAGAACACAGAGAGCTGGGAGGTTTGGCAGGAGGCAGGCTCCCAGTGCCTGCCCCTCGCGAGGCCTGGGTTGAGCATGGGCCATCTGAGCCGTGCCCCCAAGCGCCGCTCTGTGCCTCGCCTCCCCAGCTGGGAGCCCAGGCCCTCAGGCAGCAGCTGAGTCCCCGCAAGAAACGTCCCTCCCGCCTCGGGCGGGCGCTGCGGATGCTGCGCGGCCTATTCCGCTGCTCCTGCCTGGCGCCACGGCCCGAGGATTAGGGCTGCGGCCGGCGCCAGCCCGGGCCCCCTGGACGGCAGCTGGCTGGCAGCCTGCCCCACATCCTGGGGGAGCCACACGGGCTGCCTTTGCCTGGACATGTCCCTGCAGCCTCAGCAATCCCTGGCTGCTTTGGAGCATCCCAAGCCACTCTCCCCAAGAGCAAATATTACCCATGTGGCCAGCCTCAGACCAGTATCCACACGGGACACTTGGTGCCAGGTGGCTCAGCGGTGAAGGCCAGACACTCATCAGGGTGGGAAGAGACCTTGAAAGTCATCCAGTCCCACCGTCACCCTGGCATCACCATCATCACCCTGAAACCATGTCCCCAAGTGCCACATCCAGACAAGACTTGAACACTTCCAGAGACAGTGACTCTACCACCTCCCTGAGCAACTTCTTGCAATCGATTCCTGACCACTCTGTCAGGGAAAAGTTGTTTGGAATATTTAATCTGTACCTCCCCTGGTGGAATCCAAGGCCATTTCCTCTCATCCTGAAAGGACTACGTGCTGATCCTTTGGGATTTTATCCATGAGGAATGGGCGCAGACAGGAGGTATTGCTCCCAGGACTCCACTGCATGGCTTCACCAAACAATTCTTCCAAAACAGAGGGAAGTTGGCTTTAAGAAATAGTGGCAGTAGTGAAAAGCAAAACAAAACAAAACCAAACAAACAAACAAAAAAAACAAAACAAACAAAACCCCCTAAAAACAACACAAAACACAAAAAAATCCACAAAAAGAAAAATAATAGGAATAGGACTAATAATAATACAAAGAAGATGAAGAAAATGAAGAAATAGTGGTAGTAAATAAGAAAAAGAAGTAAACTTAAGAATAAGAGCAAGAAAAAAAAGAATAATAATAAGAATGAGAATAAGAGTGAGAATAAGAGCAAGAATAAGAATAGGATTAAGAATAAGAATAAGAATAGGAAAAAGGAAAAGAAAAAATAATAAGAAAAAGAATAGGAAAAAGCATAAGAATAAGAATAAAAATAAGAATTAAAAAAATAAGAATGAGAATGAGAATGAGAATAAGAAGAAGAAGAAAAAGAATAAGAATAAGAATAAGAATAAGAATAAGAATAAGAATAGAAACAAGACAAAGTAAAAAGAATAAATCTAAGACTAAGTTGATGTAGAAGAAGAAAGAGGAGTAAAAGTAAATACTAAGAAGAAGGAGAAGAAGCATGGGGATCAGAAGAAGAAGAAGAAGAGGCTAAAGAAGAAGATTAAATAGTAGGAGTAACAAATTATTATTATTATTAGAACAATAATATCAAGTTAAAATACACATCCACACATCCTCTAGCATCACAGAAAGGTTTAATTTGGGAAGGACCTCAAACCTTTCTATCTCTCTCCTTCACAATTCTTGTTAAATAAAATCCACGTTCAATAAAATCTGTATGTTGTCATCATATGGTCTCATTTGAACCTTAATTTGGGCAGAGGCATCTCTCCCTAATCCAATCCTAACAGTTATTAAATGAGTATCACTCGGCTTCATCTCATTGTTTCACTTCAGGCAAACCTGACAAATGTATCTCTTCCAGGGAGGGGGCATCCACAAAGCCTCTGGGAAACCTATGCCAATGCCTCACCAGCCTCACAGAAGAGAATGTCTTCCTGCTATTTAATCCATATCTGTTTCAGTTAAAGGCCACTGCCCTTTCTTCTATCATCACTACATATGCCTGTGAAAAGTCTCTCTCCATCATTCTTGTAGGGGGCCCTCTTAGGTACTGGCAAGGGTTCTAAGGTTTCCCTGGGGTCTTCTCTTCCCTAGGCTGAACAACGCTAACACTCCCAACCTGTCTTCAAAGCAGAGGTTCTCCAACGCTCTTAGGAACCCTCAGTCGCTCTCCTCTGAACTCATTCTAACAGGCCCGCATCCCTTATCCTGGGGCCCCCAGACACAGAGGTAGTGGTGCGGGTGAGATTTCAAACAATGGACTAGAGGGCCACAATTACCTCCCTTGACCTGCAGCTCTTTGCTCCTTTCCATGCAGCTCAGCCCACGGGTGGCTTTTTGGGCTGGCAGCACAGATTGTTGGCTCACGCTGAGCTTCTCCTCCATCAGCACCCCCAAGTCCTTCTCCTCAGCCCCTGCCCCACTCAGCTTCCTGTCCCCTGCAAACCCTGTGCTGAGAGGGAGCTCCATGCACTCTCTGTGTCACTGGCGAAGCCATTCAAGAGCCCCAGGGCCAAGGCCAGAGCCCTGATGGACGCTCCTCGTCCCCAGCCTCCACCTGGGCATGGAGCCACTGACCACAGCTCCCCAGCTGCCTCCATCTGGCCAATTCTTCATGCCCTGCATAGCCCACCCTCCAAAGGCAGGGCTGTGCAGTGTGGGGCTTGAGGTGTCGTGTGGCACTGTGTCCAAAGCCTCACAGGGGCTCTGGGCACATCAGGATTGTCAGAGACTGAAATGTTATGGGTAAGGACTTAAACATTGTTACAAAGGAGTTTTGCCCATTATGGCAAAACTGTATAAAGAGGCTGAGACTCCCCAAGCCCACCTCTCCTTCACCTGACTGCAGCTTTGGGCTGGGACTTAAGCTGCCTAACAGAACTTGAGATAGCATGACGGCGACATTAGTGCTCAGTTACCTCTGGTCTAGGAACAAGGAAACAAGACTAAGGGAGGAGAAGGTACCCCACAAGAAAGCCAAACGCAGAAGCTGTCCTGAAAATCAGCTTGGGCTGGATTCAGCCTGGGGAGGCCATAGCCCACAGGCTCATCTGCTGAGGCCAGGTTTGCACACACTCCCTGTCTTGGTTTGAAAGACAGGTGTCTGCTAAGGAAGGCAGGAGCCTCCCTTGGAATGGCAGATGCAACCCCCCCTTCCCTCCGAGTTCTTATAATTTTGAAATCAAGGGGCTTTTAGGCAAAGATGTGGGAAAATAGGAAGAACAGTTCTTTACTATGATAGATCTCTATGTGTATAACCAGTCAAGCAAACAGCAACAATTCTGGCAGTAGCAGCAAACAATCCCAAGCCCAGTGCCAGCCCTCTGGGCTCTCGGGCCCTTTCCCCTGGGGTGCAGTTCCGCTCGCAGCCGGCAGGGGCGCTGGCGGCTCCCGGTGAGCAGGGCAGGTGCGATGGTTCCCCCGCGGCTGCAGGGGGCGCTCCGGAGCGAGCTCGGGGAGCACGCGGCCCTGGTGGCCTGGGATGCCGGGAAGGGATGGGACAAAGGCTTCGCAAAGCCCTGGGCAGCCGATCCCGGTGTCCGGCCGGACCCTGGGCAACAGCAGGCTGGAGCGGCAGGCTGGAGCGGCAGGGACGAGCACAAATCCTGGGTGGCAGGCGAGATGTATCCAAAGCGCGGAGCTGCGGTGGGAGCCCCCCGGAGGTCTGGGCAGGCAGGATGAGCAGGGCTACAAGGTAGCGAAGGCTCAAAGCAATGGTGGGGGCAGGGAAGGCGGGCTTTGGATCCCGGGGTTTCTCTGGCAGAAGGAAAAGCAGCCAAAGAAAGCAGCCTCCCTCTCTGTCCAAACGCCGGGCACCGACTGTCCACACACCCAGGCAAAACAAAAGAGTAGCCAGATGCACCCCACCCCCATCGCCAGCTCTTTTGTTTGATGAAATATGCAGCCATTTGTCCCCCCAGCAACACATATGGGGAAAATTCCTGGAACAGAAAAAAAACCAGCAGAGCTCCTAAAACCCCAACAGTCCCCCACAACCAAGAAGGGAGGAGGAGGGTTTTGGGGCTGTGGCGTGACCTCTGGTCAGAGGCACTGAACACCCATCCTCCCTCACACAAACTGGCTCAGCTGTAAAACCCCCCACCCTGGGAAGGCCACATCCATGAGAAATTCACATGACGGGCAGCTGAGCAGGTGTCATAATCCATCAAAGACCCCCAAAGCGCTCCCCAGACTCACTGCTGAGGCCTTGCAGCAGAGCATCACACGCCATGCAAAGGGATACAACAGATCCAGAGTCTGTTGCAAGAGACTGTGTCAAACTTGCCCCCCACCAGGGCAGGTACCTGGGCGTTCCCACCTGGCCCAAACGTACGTCAATCCCCCAAACTCCATGTTTCCAGGGAACCCTTACCGCCAAGAAGCCCTGATGGAGAGCATCAGCAGAATGCCATTGGCATCCTCAGAGTGGTGATGTTTTTAAATCTGTCTCTGTCACTCTCTTTGTCTGCCCCCACCTCTTTTCTATTTCTTTCTCTTTCTCTCTCTTTCTCTCTCTCTCTCTCTCACTTACTGTTCAATAAAACCCATACTACTGACTTTGGCATATGGCCTCATTTGCACCTTAATTCAGGCCAAAGCATTTCTGACAAGTTTAATGACGGGATCATAACAAGGGTCTAGAAGCCCGCAAGCCTGGGGGCTGCTCCATGCCACTTCCAGTGGCTTCAGCTGTCAAAGGGGTGCCAGGTGTGGCCCTTTGTGACACAGGCGCCTTGTGTCAGGGCCCTGGATGATGTGGGACATTGTGGTGCCCAGAGGCCCTTGTGACACGGTAGAGCCCCGCCCTGCCCTGCCAGGGGGTATCCAAGGGGCGCAGAGCCCTGGGGAGCCCAGTCCCGCCAGAGCCGCTCTCGCAGGAGGAAGCAGCTCCCGGGATTCCTGTGCGTCAGACAGCGTCAGACGTGAAGGAGGACCACGTGAACCCCAACTCACAGCCCCCCAGCCCCTTGCCCGGCTGGCTGCCAGACCAGGCCCTCAGTGGGCAGTGGCTGGGGGCAGGCAGCAGCTCAGGCCTGCCCCTGTCGGACACTGAGGAGGAGGGGGCCTTTGTCAACATGGACGAAGAGTGGGAATACGACTCGGATCAAGAGCTTTCCCAGTGGGGAGGCCTTAGTGGCCAAGAACTTTGCCTCTGGGAAGAAGTGACAATCCAAGAGTTTTACCAAGGGCAAGAAGTGACGATCCAGGAAGTTTCCCCATGGGGAGTTGTGACACACCAAGAGTTGCATCAGAGGGAGGTAGGTATGAAAGTCCAGTGGGGGGATGGCACACAGCAAGAGCTGTACTACTGGGAGGAAAGTGTGACCGTCCAGGAGCTGTACCCATGGGAGGAAGAGGATGAGATATGCCAAGAATGGTCCCAGTGGGAAGAAGACCTGACATGCCAAGAGCTGTCCCAGTGGGAAGGGGAGGGAGACCAGGAACTGTCTCCTTTGGAAGAAGATGTGCAAGGCCACCTGCACATGTACCAATGGGAAGGAGACAAGAGACAGCCAGAGTTGCCCCAAGTGGGAGACAACAGGGACAAGGAGCTATCACAAGGAAAAGACTACAATGTCCAGGAGCTAGCCCGGTGGGAAAAAGACAGGAGTGACCAAAAGCTGCCCCAATGGGAAGGAAGTGTCAGTGACAAGATCTGGGACAAACCCTTGTACCCAGAGAAGGATGAGGATGCCCAGGAGGGGCCCGCCTCTCCCAGCAGCGTGGGCACCCAGGTGGCAGGAGAGGCAGCCCATGAGCTGCCCAGCGCCTCTCCTGCCCCAGGGAGTCCCACAGAGGACGAGCTGGCAGCCGCTGCTGCTCCAGCTGGAGCTGCTGAGGAGGAGGAGGAGCCTCCCGAGCCTCTGCCTGCCGAGGTGGAAAAGGCACCAGCTTCTCCTGGCCTCACGGAGGAGGTGCCATCGGCAGCGCCAGAGAGCCCAGTCCCTGCTCCACGCAGCCCCCCAGGCTACAGCCAGGCTCTGCTGGACTTGGCGTGGCACATCAGCCATGAGGTGGTGCGAGAGGCTGTGCTTGAGGCCCAGGCATCTGGCCAGCAGCCAGAGGAACAGAGGGACCTGGAGCAAAGCACAGCTGCAGAACTAGAAGCAGCAGCTCCAGAAGAAAAGCAAGAGAGCCCCATCTCTGGCCTGCACAGCCCCTGCTGCACCCCCAGCGCCTCGCCCAGCCCACTGGGAGCCCAAGCCCTCAGTGAGCAGCAGGAGGAGGCAGACAGGGGCTCAGTCCTGGCAGAGAAAGAGACTGAGGAGAGGGACTCGGCTGGGGAGCTCGAGCTTTCTCAGTGCAAAGATGAGGAAAACACAGAGCTGTCCCAAGGAGAAACCAACAGACACCAGGAAGGGTCCCAAGGAAAAGCCTGCATTGAGCAGGAGCTGTCCCTGGAAGAAGCCAGGGACAACCAGGAAGGGTCCCAAGGGGAAGCCTGCATTGAGCAGGAGCTGTCCCTAGAAAAAGACAGGAATGACCAGGACGTATTGCAAGGGGAAGCCTGCATTGAGCAGGAGATATCCGTAGAAGAGAGCAATGACCAGGATGTGTTCCAAGGGGAAGCCTGCACTGAGCAGGAGCTATCCCTCGAAAAAGACAGCAATAACCAGGATGTATTGCAAGGGGAAGCCTGCATTGGGCAGGAGCTGTCCCTAGAAAAAGACAGCAATTACCAGGATGTGTTCCAAGGGGAAGCCTGCATTGGGCAGGAGCTGCCCCTGGAAGAAGGTAGGAACGACCAGGATATGTTCCATGGGGAAGCCTGCATTGAGCAGGAGCTATCCCTAGAAGAAGCCAGGATTGACCAAGAAGGGTCCCAAGGGGAAGCCTGCATTGGGCAGGAGCTGTCCCTAGAAGAAGGTACAAACGACCAGGATGTGTTCCAAGGGGAAGCCTGCATTGAGCAGGAGCTGCCCCTGGAAGAAGCCAGTGATGAGCAGGAAGGGTTCCAAGAGGAAGCCAGCACTGAGCAGGACCCGTCTGTAGATGGAGCCAGTAGGTTTCAGGATGTGTCCCAAGAGGAAGCCTGCATTGAGCAGGAGCTCTCCCCAGAAGAAGCCGGTAGCTACCACGAGCTCTCCGATTGGGATGAATCCATTGCGGAAGAGCTCTCCCTAGGAGAAGCCAGCAGCTACCTAGAAGTTTCTGACTGGGAAGAAGGCACGGAGAAAGGCCTTTCTCAAGGACAAGTCGGTAGCTCCCAAAATCTCTCTGACTGGGAGGAAGACAGCGAGCATGAGCTGTCCCATGGAGATGTCAGTAGCTACCAAGAAGTGTCTGACTGGGAAGAGTCCATTGGCCAGGAGGTTTCTGAAGAGGAAGACTCCATTGGTCAGGAGGTTTCCAAAGGGAATGGCAAGAGACCTTCAGTTCAGTCCAGCTGGGAAAATGACAGTGACCAAGACCCGATGCAGGACAGCTGGGAACAGAACACTGGGGACAAGCCCTTGCTGCAGGAGGAGGACGAGTGGGATGGAGTGAGCCTCCTCGAGCTCCGTGAAGAAGACAGAGAGCTGGGAGGTTTGGCAGGAGGCAGGCTCCCAGTGCCTGCCCCTCGCGAGGCCTGGGTTGAGCATGGGCCATCTGAGCCGTGCCCCCAAGCGCCGCTCTGTGCCTCGCCTCCCCAGCTGGGAGCCCAGGCCCTCAGGCAGCAGCTGAGTCCCCGCAAGAAATGTCCCTCCCGCCTCGGGCGGGCGCTGCGGATGCTGCGCGGCCTATTCCGCTGCTCCTGCCTGGCGCCACGGCCCGAGGATTAGGGCTGCGGCCGGCGCCAGCCCGGGCCCCCTGGACGGCAGCTGGCTGGCAGCCTGCCCCACATCCTGGGGGAGCCACACGGGCTGCCTTTGCCTGGACATGTCCCTGCAGCCTCAGCAATCCCTGGCTGCTTTGGAGCATCCCAAGCCACTCTCCCCAAGAGCAAATATTACCCATGTGGCCAGCCTCAGACCAGTATCCACACGGGACACTTGGTGCCAGGTGGCTCAGCGGTGAAGGCCAGAGACTCATCAGGGTGGGAAGAGACCTTGAAAGTCATCCAGTCCCACCGTCACCCTGGCATCACCATCATCACCCTGAAACCATGTCCCCAAGTGCCACATCCAGACAAGACTTGAACACTTCCAGAGACAGTGACTCTACCACCTCCCTGAGCAACTTCTTGCAATCGATTCCTGACCACTCTGTCAGGGAAAAGTTGTTTGGAATATTTAATCTGTACCTCCCCTGGTGGAATCCAAGGCCATTTCCTCTCATCCTGAAAGGACTACGTGCTGATCCTTTGGGATTTTATCCATGAGGAATGGGCGCAGACAGGAGGTATTGCTCCCAGGACTCCACTGCATGGCTTCACCAAACAATTCTTCCAAAACAGAGGGAAGTTGGCTTTAAGAAATAGTGGCAGTAGTGAAAAGCAAAACAAAACAAAACCAAACAAACAAACAAAAAAAACAAAACAAACAAAACCCCCTAAAAACAACACAAAACACAAAAAAATCCACAAAAAGAAAAATAATAGGAATAGGACTAATAATAATACAAAGAAGATGAAGAAAATGAAGAAATAGTGGTAGTAAATAAGAAAAAGAAGTAAACTTAAGAATAAGAGCAAGAAAAAAAAGAATAATAATAAGAATGAGAATAAGAGTGAGAATAAGAGCAAGAATAAGAATAGGATTAAGAATAAGAATAAGAATAGGAAAAAGGAAAAGAAAAAATAATAAGAAAAAGAATAGGAAAAAGCATAAGAATAAGAATAAAAATAAGAATTAAAAAAATAAGAATGAGAATGAGAATGAGAATAAGAAGAAGAAGAAAAAGAATAAGAATAAGAATAAGAATAAGAATAAGAATAAGAATAAGAATAAGAATAAGAATAGAAACAAGACAAAGTAAAAAGAATAAATCTAAGACTAAGTTGATGTAGAAGAAGAGAGAGGAGTAAAAGTAAATACTAAGAAGAAGGAGAAGAAGCATAGGGATCAGAAGAAGAAGAAGAAGAGGCTAAAGAAGAAGATTAAATAGTAGGAGTAACAAATTATTATTATTATTAGAACAATAATATCAAGTTAAAATACACATCCACACATCCTCTAGCATCACAGAAAGGTTTAATTTGGGAAGGACCTCAAACCTTTCTATCTCTCTCCTTCACAATTCTTGTTAAATAAAATCCACGTTCAATAAAATCTGTATGTTGTCATCATATGGTCTCATTTGAACCTTAATTTGGGCAGAGGCATCTCTCCCTAATCCAATCCTAACAGTTATTAAATGAGTATCACTCGGCTTCATCTCATTGTTTCACTTCAGGCAAACCTGACAAATGTATCTCTTCCAGGGAGGGGGCATCCACAAAGCCTCTGGGAAACCTATGCCAATGCCTCACCAGCCTCACAGAAGAGAATGTCTTCCTGCTATTTAATCCATATCTGTTTCAGTTAAAGGCCACTGCCCTTTCTTCTATCATCACTACATATGCCTGTGAAAAGTCTCTCTCCATCATTCTTGTAGGGGGCCCTCTTAGGTACTGGCAAGGGTTCTAAGGTTTCCCTGGGGTCTTCTCTTCCCTAGGCTGAACAACGCTAACACTCCCAACCTGTCTTCAAAGCAGAGGTTCTCCAACGCTCTTAGGAACCCTCAGTCGCTCTCCTCTGAACTCATTCTAACAGGCCCGCATCCCTTATCCTGGGGCCCCCAGACACAGAGGTAGTGGTGCGGGTGAGATTTCAAACAATGGACTAGAGGGCCACAATTACCTCCCTTGACCTGCAGCTCTTTGCTCCTTTCCATGCAGCTCAGCCCACGGGTGGCTTTTTGGGCTGGCAGCACAGATTGTTGGCTCACGCTGAGCTTCTCCTCCATCAGCACCCCCAAGTCCTTCTCCTCAGCCCCTGCCCCACTCAGCTTCCTGTCCCCTGCAAACCCTGTGCTGAGAGGGAGCTCCATGCACTCTCTGTGTCACTGGCGAAGCCATTCAAGAGCCCCAGGGCCAAGGCCAGAGCCCTGATGGACGCTCCTCGTCCCCAGCCTCCACCTGGGCATGGAGCCACTGACCACAGCTCCCCAGCTGCCTCCATCTGGCCAATTCTTCATGCCCTGCATAGCCCACCCTCCAAAGGCAGGGCTGTGCAGTGTGGGGCTTGAGGTGTCGTGTGGCACTGTGTCCAAAGCCTCACAGGGGCTCTGGGCACATCAGGATTGTCAGAGACTGAAATGTTATGGGTAAGGACTTAAACATTGTTACAAAGGAGTTTTGCCCATTATGGCAAAACTGTATAAAGAGGCTGAGACTCCCCAAGCCCACCTCTCCTTCACCTGACTGCAGCTTTGGGCTGGGACTTAAGCTGCCTAACAGAACTTGAGATAGCATGACGGCGACATTAGTGCTCAGTTACCTCTGGTCTAGGAACAAGGAAACAAGACTAAGGGAGGAGAAGGTACCCCACAAGAAAGCCAAACGCAGAAGCTGTCCTGAAAATCAGCTTGGGCTGGATTCAGCCTGGGGAGGCCATAGCCCACAGGCTCATCTGCTGAGGCCAGGTTTGCACACACTCCCTGTCTTGGTTTGAAAGACAGGTGTCTGCTAAGGAAGGCAGGAGCCTCCCTTGGAATGGCAGATGCAACCCCCCCTTCCCTCCGAGTTATTATAATTTTGAAATCAAGGGGCTTTTAGGCAAAGATGTGGGAAAATAGGAAGAACAGTTCTTTACTATGATAGATCTCTATGTGTATAACCAGTCAAGCAAACAGCAACAATTCTGGCAGTAGCAGCAAACAATCCCAAGCCCAGTGCCAGCCCTCTGGGCTCTCGGGCCCTTTCCCCTGGGGTGCAGTTCCGCTCGCAGCCGGCAGGGGCGCTGGCGGCTCCCGGTGAGCAGGGCAGGTGCGATGGTTCCCCCGCGGCTGCAGGGGGCGCTCCGGAGCGAGCTCGGGGAGCACGCGGCCCTGGTGGCCTGGGATGCCGGGAAGGGATGGGACAAAGGCTTCGCAAAGCCCTGGGCAGCCGATCCCGGTGTCCGGCCGGACCCTGGGCAACAGCAGGCTGGAGCGGCAGGCTGGAGCGGCAGGGACGAGCACAAATCCTGGGTGGCAGGCGAGATGTATCCAAAGCGCGGAGCTGCGGTGGGAGCCCCCCGGAGGTCTGGGCAGGCAGGATGAGCAGGGCTACAAGGTAGCGAAGGCTCAAAGCAATGGTGGGGGCAGGGAAGGCGGGCTTTGGATCCCGGGGTTTCTCTGGCAGAAGGAAAAGCAGCCAAAGAAAGCAGCCTCCCTCTCTGTCCAAACGCCGGGCACCGACTGTCCACACACCCAGGCAAAACAAAAGAGTAGCCAGATGCACCCCACCCCCATCGCCAGCTCTTTTGTTTGATGAAATATGCAGCCATTTGTCCCCCCAGCAACACATATGGGGAAAATTCCTGGAACAGAAAAAAAACCAGCAGAGCTCCTAAAACCCCAACAGTCCCCCACAACCAAGAAGGGAGGAGGAGGGTTTTGGGGCTGTGGCGTGACCTCTGGTCAGAGGCACTGAACACCCATCCTCCCTCCCACAAACTGGCTCAGCTGTAAAACCCCCCACCCTGGGAAGGCCACATCCATGAGAAATTCACATGACGGGCAGCTGAGCAGGTGTCATAATCCATCAAAGACCCCCAAAGCGCTCCCCAGACTCACTGCTGAGGCCTTGCAGCAGAGCATCACACGCCATGCAAAGGGATACAACAGATCCAGAGTCTGTTGCAAGAGACTGTGTCAAACTTGCCCCCCACCAGGGCAGGTACCTGGGCGTTCCCACCTGGCCCAAACGTACGTCAATCCCCCAAACTCCATGTTTCCAGGGAACCCTTACCGCCAAGAAGCCCTGATGGAGAGCATCAGCAGAATGCCATTGGCATCCTCAGAGTGGTGATGTTTTTAAATCTGTCTCTGTCACTCTCTTTGTCTGCCCCCACCTCTTTTCTATTTCTTTCTCTTTCTCTCTCTTTCTCTCTCTCTCTCTCTCACTTACTGTTCAATAAAACCCATACTACTGACTTTGGCATATGGCCTCATTTGCACCTTAATTCAGGCCAAAGCATTTCTGACAAGTTTAATGACGGGATCATAACAAGGGTCTAGAAGCCCGCAAGCCTGGGGGCTGCTCCATGCCACTTCCAGTGGCTTCAGCTGTCAAAGGGGTGCCAGGTGTGGCCCTTTGTGACACAGGCGCCTTGTGTCAGGGCCCTGGATGATGTGGGACATTGTGGTGCCCAGAGGCCCTTGTGACACGGTAGAGCCCCGCCCTGCCCTGCCAGGGGGTATCCAAGGGGCGCAGAGCCCTGGGGAGCCCAGTCCCGCCAGAGCCGCTCTCGCAGGAGGAAGCAGCTCCCGGGATTCCTGTGCGTCAGACAGCGTCAGACGTGAAGGAGGACCACGTGAACCCCAACTCACAGCCCCCCAGCCCCTTGCCCGGCTGGCTGCCAGACCAGGCCCTCAGTGGGCAGTGGCTGGGGGCAGGCAGCAGCTCAGGCCTGCCCCTGTCGGACACTGAGGAGGAGGGGGCCTTTGTCAACATGGACGAAGAGTGGGAATACGACTCGGATCAAGAGCTTTCCCAGTGGGGAGGCCTTAGTGGCCAAGAACTTTGCCTCTGGGAAGAAGTGACAATCCAAGAGTTTTACCAAGGGCAAGAAGTGACGATCCAGGAAGTTTCCCCATGGGGAGTTGTGACACACCAAGAGTTGCATCAGAGGGAGGTAGGTATGAAAGTCCAGTGGGGGGATGGCACACAGCAAGAGCTGTACTACTGGGAGGAAAGTGTGACCGTCCAGGAGCTGTACCCATGGGAGGAAGAGGATGAGATATGCCAAGAATGGTCCCAGTGGGAAGAAGACCTGACATGCCAAGAGCTGTCCCAGTGGGAAGGGGAGGGAGACCAGGAACTGTCTCCTTTGGAAGAAGATGTGCAAGGCCACCTGCACATGTACCAATGGGAAGGAGACAAGAGACAGCCAGAGTTGCCCCAAGTGGGAGACAACAGGGACAAGGAGCTATCACAAGGAAAAGACTACAATGTCCAGGAGCTAGCCCGGTGGGAAAAAGACAGGAGTGACCAAAAGCTGCCCCAATGGGAAGGAAGTGTCAGTGACAAGATCTGGGACAAACCCTTGTACCCAGAGAAGGATGAGGATGCCCAGGAGGGGCCCGCCTCTCCCAGCAGCGTGGGCACCCAGGTGGCAGGAGAGGCAGCCCATGAGCTGCCCAGCGCCTCTCCTGCCCCAGGGAGTCCCACAGAGGACGAGCTGGCAGCCGCTGCTGCTCCAGCTGGAGCTGCTGAGGAGGAGGAGGAGCCTCCCGAGCCTCTGCCTGCCGAGGTGGAAAAGGCACCAGCTTCTCCTGGCCTCACGGAGGAGGTGCCATCGGCAGCGCCAGAGAGCCCAGTCCCTGCTCCACGCAGCCCCCCAGGCTACAGCCAGGCTCTGCTGGACTTGGCGTGGCACATCAGCCATGAGGTGGTGCGAGAGGCTGTGCTTGAGGCCCAGGCATCTGGCCAGCAGCCAGAGGAACAGAGGGACCTGGAGCAAAGCACAGCTGCAGAACTAGAAGCAGCAGCTCCAGAAGAAAAGCAAGAGAGCCCCATCTCTGGCCTGCACAGCCCCTGCTGCACCCCCAGCGCCTCGCCCAGCCCACTGGGAGCCCAAGCCCTCAGTGAGCAGCAGGAGGAGGCAGACAGGGGCTCAGTCCTGGCAGAGAAAGAGACTGAGGAGAGGGACTCGGCTGGGGAGCTCGAGCTTTCTCAGTGCAAAGATGAGGAAAACACAGAGCTGTCCCAAGGAGAAACCAACAGACACCAGGAAGGGTCCCAAGGAAAAGCCTGCATTGAGCAGGAGCTGTCCCTGGAAGAAGCCAGGGACGACCAGGAAGGGTCCCAAGGGGAAGCCTGCATTGAGCAGGAGCTGTCCCTAGAAAAAGACAGGAATGACCAGGACGTATTGCAAGGGGAAGCCTGCATTGAGCAGGAGATATCCGTAGAAGAGAGCAATGACCAGGATGTGTTCCAAGGGGAAGCCTGCACTGAGCAGGAGCTATCCCTCGAAAAAGACAGCAATAACCAGGATGTATTGCAAGGGGAAGCCTGCATTGGGCAGGAGCTGTCCCTAGAAAAAGACAGCAATTACCAGGATGTGTTCCAAGGGGAAGCCTGCATTGGGCAGGAGCTGCCCCTGGAAGAAGGTAGGAACGACCAGGATATGTTCCATGGGGAAGCCTGCATTGAGCAGGAGCTATCCCTAGAAGAAGCCAGGATTGACCAAGAAGGGTCCCAAGGGGAAGCCTGCATTGGGCAGGAGCTGTCCCTAGAAGAAGGTACAAACGACCAGGATGTGTTCCAAGGGGAAGCCTGCATTGAGCAGGAGCTGCCCCTGGAAGAAGCCAGTGATGAGCAGGAAGGGTTCCAAGAGGAAGCCAGCACTGAGCAGGACCCGTCTGTAGATGGAGCCAGTAGGTTTCAGGATGTGTCCCAAGAGGAAGCCTGCATTGAGCAGGAGCTCTCCCCAGAAGAAGCCGGTAGCTACCACGAGCTCTCCGATTGGGATGAATCCATTGCGGAAGAGCTCTCCCTAGGAGAAGCCAGCAGCTACCTAGAAGTTTCTGACTGGGAAGAAGGCACGGAGAAAGGCCTTTCTCAAGGACAAGTCGGTAGCTCCCAAAATCTCTCTGACTGGGAGGAAGACAGCGAGCATGAGCTGTCCCATGGAGATGTCAGTAGCTACCAAGAAGTGTCTGACTGGGAAGAGTCCATTGGCCAGGAGGTTTCTGAAGAGGAAGACTCCGTTGGTCAGGAGGTTTCCAAAGGGAATGGCAAGAGGCCTTCAGCTCAGTCCAGCTGGGAAAATGACAGTGACCGAGACCCGATGCAGGACAGCTGGGAACAGAACATTGGGGACAAGCCCTTGCTGCAGGAGGAGGACGAGTGGGATGGAGTGAGCCTCCTCGAGCTCCGTGAAGAACACAGAGAGCTGGGAGGTTTGGCAGGAGGCAGGCTCCCAGTGCCTGCCCCTCGCGAGGCCTGGGTTGAGCATGGGCCATCTGAGCCGTGCCCCCAAGCGCCGCTCTGTGCCTCGCCTCCCCAGCTGGGAGCCCAGGCCCTCAGGCAGCAGCTGAGTCCCCGCAAGAAACGTCCCTCCCGCCTCGGGCGGGCGCTGCGGATGCTGCGCGGCCTATTCCGCTGCTCCTGCCTGGCGCCACGGCCCGAGGATTAGGGCTGCGGCCGGCGCCAGCCCGGGCCCCCTGGACGGCAGCTGGCTGGCAGCCTGCCCCACATCCTGGGGGAGCCACACGGGCTGCCTTTGCCTGGACATGTCCCTGCAGCCTCAGCAATCCCTGGCTGCTTTGGAGCATCCCAAGCCACTCTCCCCAAGAGCAAATATTACCCATGTGGCCAGCCTCAGACCAGTATCCACACGGGACACTTGGTGCCAGGTGGCTCAGCGGTGAAGGCCAGACACTCATCAGGGTGGGAAGAGACCTTGAAAGTCATCCAGTCCCACCGTCACCCTGGCATCACCATCATCACCCTGAAACCATGTCCCCAAGTGCCACATCCAGACAAGACTTGAACACTTCCAGAGACAGTGACTCTACCACCTCCCTGAGCAACTTCTTGCAATCGATTCCTGACCACTCTGTCAGGGAAAAGTTGTTTGGAATATTTAATCTGTACCTCCCCTGGTGGAATCCAAGGCCATTTCCTCTCATCCTGAAAGGACTACGTGCTGATCCTTTGGGATTTTATCCATGAGGAATGGGCGCAGACAGGAGGTATTGCTCCCAGGACTCCACTGCATGGCTTCACCAAACAATTCTTCCAAAACAGAGGGAAGTTGGCTTTAAGAAATAGTGGCAGTAGTGAAAAGCAAAACAAAACAAAACCAAACAAACAAACAAAAAAAACAAAACAAACAAAACCCCCTAAAAACAACACAAAACACAAAAAAATCCACAAAAAGAAAAATAATAGGAATAGGACTAATAATAATACAAAGAAGATGAAGAAAATGAAGAAATAGTGGTAGTAAATAAGAAAAAGAAGTAAACTTAAGAATAAGAGCAAGAAAAAAAAGAATAATAATAAGAATGAGAATAAGAGTGAGAATAAGAGCAAGAATAAGAATAGGATTAAGAATAAGAATAAGAATAGGAAAAAGGAAAAGAAAAAATAATAAGAAAAAGAATAGGAAAAAGCATAAGAATAAGAATAAAAATAAGAATTAAAAAAATAAGAATGAGAATGAGAATGAGAATAAGAAGAAGAAGAGAATAAGAATAAGAATAAGAATAAGAATAAGAATAAGAATAAGAATAAGAATAAGAATAAGAATAGAAACAAGACAAAGTAAAAAGAATAAATCTAAGACTAAGTTGATGTAGAAGAAGAGAGAGGAGTAAAAGTAAATACTAAGAAGAAGGAGAAGAAGCATGGGGATCAGAAGAAGAAGAAGAAGAGGCTAAAGAAGAAGATTAAATAGTAGGAGTAACAAATTATTATTATTATTAGAACAATAATATCAAGTTAAAATACACATCCACACATCCTCTAGCATCACAGAAAGGTTTAATTTGGGAAGGACCTCAAACCTTTCTATCTCTCTCCTTCACAATTCTTGTTAAATAAAATCCACATTCAATAAAATCTGTATGTTGTCATCATATGGTCTCATTTGAACCTTAATTTGGGCAGAGGCATCTCTCCCTAATCCAATCCTAACAGTTATTAAATGAGTATCACTCGGCTTCATCTCATTGTTTCACTTCAGGCAAACCTGACAAATGTATCTCTTCCAGGGAGGGGGCATCCACAAAGCCTCTGGGAAACCTATGCCAATGCCTCACCAGCCTCACAGAAGAGAATGTCTTCCTGCTATTTAATCCATATCTGTTTCAGTTAAAGGCCACTGCCCTTTCTTCTATCATCACTACATATGCCTGTGAAAAGTCTCTCTCCATCATTCTTGTAGGGGGCCCTCTTAGGTACTGGCAAGGGTTCTAAGGTTTCCCTGGGGTCTTCTCTTCCCTAGGCTGAACAACGCTAACACTCCCAACCTGTCTTCAAAGCAGAGGTTCTCCAACGCTCTTAGGAACCCTCAGTGGCTCTCCTCTGAACTCATTCTAACAGGCCCGCATCCCTTATCCTGGGGCCCCCAGACACAGAGGTAGTGGTGCGGGTGAGATTTCAAACAATGGACTAGAGGGCCACAATTACCTCCCTTGACCTGCAGCTCTTTGCTCCTTTCCATGCAGCTCAGCCCACGGGTGGCTTTTTGGGCTGGCAGCACAGATTGTTGGCTCACGCTGAGCTTCTCCTCCATCAGCACCCCCAAGTCCTTCTCCTCAGCCCCTGCCCCACTCAGCTTCCTGTGCCCTGCAAACCCTGTGCTGAGAGGGAGCTCCATGCACTCTCTGTGTCACTGGCGAAGCCATTCAAGAGCCCCAGGGCCAAGGCCAGAGCCCTGATGGACGCTCCTCGTCCCCAGCCTCCACCTGGGCATGGAGCCACTGACCACAGCTCCCCAGCTGCCTCCATCTGGCCAATTCTTCATGCCCTGCATAGCCCACCCTCCAAAGGCAGGGCTGTGCAGTGTGGGGCTTGAGGTGTCGTGTGGCACTGTGTCCAAAGCCTCACAGGGGCTCTGGGCACATCAGGATTGTCAGAGACTGAAATGTTATGGGTAAGGACTTAAACATTGTTACAAAGGAGTTTTGCCCATTATGGCAAAACTGTATAAAGAGGCTGAGACTCCCCAAGCCCACCTCTCCTTCACCTGACTGCAGCTTTGGGCTGGGACTTAAGCTGCCTAACAGAACTTGAGATAGCATGACGGCGACATTAGTGCTCAGTTACCTCTGGTCTAGGAACAAGGAAACAAGACTAAGGGAGGAGAAGGTACCCCACAAGAAAGCCAAACGCAGAAGCTGTCCTGAAAATCAGCTTGGGCTGGATTCAGCCTGGGGAGGCCATAGCCCACAGGCTCATCTGCTGAGGCCAGGTTTGCACACACTCCCTGTCTTGGTTTGAAAGACAGGTGTCTGCTAAGGAAGGCAGGAGCCTCCCTTGGAATGGCAGATGCAACCCCCCCTTCCCTCCGAGTTCTTATAATTTTGAAATCAAGGGGCTTTTAGGCAAAGATGTGGGAAAATAGGAAGAACAGTTCTTTACTATGATAGATCTCTATGTGTATAACCAGTCAAGCAAACAGCAACAATTCTGGCAGTAGCAGCAAACAATCCCAAGCCCAGTGCCAGCCCTCTGGGCTGTCGGGCCCTTTCCCCTGGGGTGCAGTTCCGCTCGCAGCCGGCAGGGGCGCTGGCGGCTCCCGGTGAGCAGGGCAGGTGCGATGGTTCCCCCGCGGCTGCAGGGGGCGCTCCGGAGCGAGCTCGGGGAGCACGCGGCCCTGGTGGCCTGGGATGCCGGGAAGGGATGGGACAAAGGCTTCGCAAAGCCCTGGGCAGCCAATCCCGGTGTCCGGCCGGACCCTGGGCAACAGCAGGCTGGAGCGGCAGGCTGGAGCAGCAGGGACGAGCACAAATCCTGGGTGGCAGGCGAGATGTATCCAAAGCGCGGAGCTGCGGTGGGAGCCCCCCGGAGGTCTGGGCAGGCAGGATGAGCAGGGCTACAAGGTAGCGAAGGCTCAAAGCAATGGTGGGGGCAGGGAAGGCGGGCTTTGGATCCCGGGGTTTCTCTGGCAGAAGGAAAAGCAGCCAAAGAAAGCAGCCTCCCTCTCTGTCCAAACGCCGGGCACCGACTGTCCACACACCCAGGCAAAACAAAAGAGTAGCCAGATGCACCCCACCCCCATCGCCAGCTCTTTTGTTTGATGAAATATGCAGCCATTTGTCCCCCCAGCAACACATATGGGGAAAATTCCTGGAACAGAAAAAAAACCAGCAGAGCTCCTAAAACCCCAACAGTCCCCCACAACCAAGAAGGGAGGAGGAGGGTTTTGGGGCTGTGGCGTGACCTCTGGTCAGAGGCACTGAACACCCATCCTCCCTCACACAAACTGGCTCAGCTGTAAAACCCCCCACCCTGGGAAGGCCACATCCATGAGAAATTCACATGACGGGCAGCTGAGCAGGTGTCATAATCCATCAAAGACCCCCAAAGCGCTCCCCAGACTCACTGCTGAGGCCTTGCAGCAGAGCATCACACGCCATGCAAAGGGATACAACAGATCCAGAGTCTGTTGCAAGAGACTGTGTCAAACTTGCCCCCCACCAGGGCAGGTACCTGGGCGTTCCCACCTGGCCCAAACGTACGTCAATCCCCCAAACTCCATGTTTCCAGGGAACCCTTACCGCCAAGAAGCCCTGATGGAGAGCATCAGCAGAATGCCATTGGCATCCTCAGAGTGGTGATGTTTTTAAATCTGTCTCTGTCACTCTCTTTGTCTGCCCCCACCTCTTTTCTATTTCTTTCTCTTTCTCTCTCTTTCTCTCTCTCTCTCTCTCACTTACTGTTCAATAAAACCCATACTACTGACTTTGGCATATGGCCTCATTTGCACCTTAATTCAGGCCAAAGCATTTCTGACAAGTTTAATGACGGGATCATAACAAGGGTCTAGAAGCCCGCAAGCCTGGGGGCTGCTCCATGCCACTTCCAGTGGCTTCAGCTGTCAAAGGGGTGCCAGGTGTGGCCCTTTGTGACACAGGCGCCTTGTGTCAGGGCCCTGGATGATGTGGGACATTGTGGTGCCCAGAGGCCCTTGTGACACGGTAGAGCCCCGCCCTGCCCTGCCAGGGGGTATCCAAGGGGCGCAGAGCCCTGGGGAGCCCAGTCCCGCCAGAGCCGCTCTCGCAGGAGGAAGCAGCTCCCGGGATTCCTGTGCGTCAGACAGCGTCAGACGTGAAGGAGGACCACGTGAACCCCAACTCACAGCCCCCCAGCCCCTTGCCCGGCTGGCTGCCAGACCAGGCCCTCAGTGGGCAGTGGCTGGGGGCAGGCAGCAGCTCAGGCCTGCCCCTGTCGGACACTGAGGAGGAGGGGGCCTTTGTCAACATGGACGAAGAGTGGGAATACGACTCGGATCAAGAGCTTTCCCAGTGGGGAGGCCTTAGTGGCCAAGAACTTTGCCTCTGGGAAGAAGTGACAATCCAAGAGTTTTACCAAGGGCAAGAAGTGACGATCCAGGAAGTTTCCCCATGGGGAGTTGTGACACACCAAGAGTTGCATCAGAGGGAGGTAGGTATGAAAGTCCAGTGGGGGGATGGCACACAGCAAGAGCTGTACTACTGGGAGGAAAGTGTGACCGTCCAGGAGCTGTACCCATGGGAGGAAGAGGATGAGATATGCCAAGAATGGTCCCAGTGGGAAGAAGACCTGACATGCCAAGAGCTGTCCCAGTGGGAAGGGGAGGGAGACCAGGAACTGTCTCCTTTGGAAGAAGATGTGCAAGGCCACCTGCACATGTACCAATGGGAAGGAGACAAGAGACAGCCAGAGTTGCCCCAAGTGGGAGACAACAGGGACAAGGAGCTATCACAAGGAAAAGACTACAATGTCCAGGAGCTAGCCCGGTGGGAAAAAGACAGGAGTGACCAAAAGCTGCCCCAATGGGAAGGAAGTGTCAGTGACAAGATCTGGGACAAACCCTTGTACCCAGAGAAGGATGAGGATGCCCAGGAGGGGCCCGCCTCTCCCAGCAGCGTGGGCACCCAGGTGGCAGGAGAGGCAGCCCATGAGCTGCCCAGCGCCTCTCCTGCCCCAGGGAGTCCCACAGAGGACGAGCTGGCAGCCGCTGCTGCTCCAGCTGGAGCTGCTGAGGAGGAGGAGGAGCCTCCCGAGCCTCTGCCTGCCGAGGTGGAAAAGGCACCAGCTTCTCCTGGCCTCACGGAGGAGGTGCCATCGGCAGCGCCAGAGAGCCCAGTCCCTGCTCCACGCAGCCCCCCAGGCTACAGCCAGGCTCTGCTGGACTTGGCGTGGCACATCAGCCATGAGGTGGTGCGAGAGGCTGTGCTTGAGGCCCAGGCATCTGGCCAGCAGCCAGAGGAACAGAGGGACCTGGAGCAAAGCACAGCTGCAGAACTAGAAGCAGCAGCTCCAGAAGAAAAGCAAGAGAGCCCCATCTCTGGCCTGCACAGCCCCTGCTGCACCCCCAGCGCCTCGCCCAGCCCACTGGGAGCCCAAGCCCTCAGTGAGCAGCAGGAGGAGGCAGACAGGGGCTCAGTCCTGGCAGAGAAAGAGACTGAGGAGAGGGACTCGGCTGGGGAGCTCGAGCTTTCTCAGTGCAAAGATGAGGAAAACACAGAGCTGTCCCAAGGAGAAACCAACAGACACCAGGAAGGGTCCCAAGGAAAAGCCTGCATTGAGCAGGAGCTGTCCCTGGAAGAAGCCAGGGACAACCAGGAAGGGTCCCAAGGGGAAGCCTGCATTGAGCAGGAGCTGTCCCTAGAAAAAGACAGGAATGACCAGGACGTATTGCAAGGGGAAGCCTGCATTGAGCAGGAGATATCCGTAGAAGAGAGCAATGACCAGGATGTGTTCCAAGGGGAAGCCTGCACTGAGCAGGAGCTATCCCTCGAAAAAGACAGCAATAACCAGGATGTATTGCAAGGGGAAGCCTGCATTGGGCAGGAGCTGTCCCTAGAAAAAGACAGCAATTACCAGGATGTGTTCCAAGGGGAAGCCTGCATTGGGCAGGAGCTGCCCCTGGAAGAAGGTAGGAACGACCAGGATATGTTCCATGGGGAAGCCTGCATTGAGCAGGAGCTATCCCTAGAAGAAGCCAGGATTGACCAAGAAGGGTCCCAAGGGGAAGCCTGCATTGGGCAGGAGCTGTCCCTAGAAGAAGGTACAAACGACCAGGATGTGTTCCAAGGGGAAGCCTGCATTGAGCAGGAGCTGCCCCTGGAAGAAGCCAGTGATGAGCAGGAAGGGTTCCAAGAGGAAGCCAGCACTGAGCAGGACCCGTCTGTAGATGGAGCCAGTAGGTTTCAGGATGTGTCCCAAGAGGAAGCCTGCATTGAGCAGGAGCTCTCCCCAGAAGAAGCCGGTAGCTACCACGAGCTCTCCGATTGGGATGAATCCATTGCGGAAGAGCTCTCCCTAGGAGAAGCCAGCAGCTACCTAGAAGTTTCTGACTGCGAAGAAGGCACGGAGAAAGGCCTTTCTCAAGGACAAGTCGGTAGCTCCCAAAATCTCTCTGACTGGGAGGAAGACAGCGAGCATGAGCTGTCCCATGGAGATGTCAGTAGCTACCAAGAAGTGTCTGACTGGGAAGAGTCCATTGGCCAGGAGGTTTCTGAAGAGGAAGACTCCGTTGGTCAGGAGGTTTCCAAAGGGAATGGCAAGAGGCCTTCAGCTCAGTCCAGCTGGGAAAATGACAGTGACCGAGACCCGATGCAGGACAGCTGGGAACAGAACATTGGGGACAAGCCCTTGCTGCAGGAGGAGGACGAGTGGGATGGAGTGAGCCTCCTCGAGCTCCGTGAAGAACACAGAGAGCTGGGAGGTTTGGCAGGAGGCAGGCTCCCAGTGCCTGCCCCTCGCGAGGCCTGGGTTGAGCATGGGCCATCTGAGCCGTGCCCCCAAGCGCCGCTCTGTGCCTCGCCTCCCCAGCTGGGAGCCCAGGCCCTCAGGCAGCAGCTGAGTCCCCGCAAGAAACGTCCCTCCCGCCTCGGGCGGGCGCTGCGGATGCTGCGCGGCCTATTCCGCTGCTCCTGCCTGGCGCCACGGCCCGAGGATTAGGGCTGCGGCCGGCGCCAGCCCGGGCCCCCTGGACGGCAGCTGGCTGGCAGCCTGCCCCACATCCTGGGGGAGCCACACGGGCTGCCTTTGCCTGGACATGTCCCTGCAGCCTCAGCAATCCCTGGCTGCTTTGGAGCATCCCAAGCCACTCTCCCCAAGAGCAAATATTACCCATGTGGCCAGCCTCAGACCAGTATCCACACGGGACACTTGGTGCCAGGTGGCTCAGCGGTGAAGGCCAGACACTCATCAGGGTGGGAAGAGACCTTGAAAGTCATCCAGTCCCACCGTCACCCTGGCATCACCATCATCACCCTGAAACCATGTCCCCAAGTGCCACATCCAGACAAGACTTGAACACTTCCAGAGACAGTGACTCTACCACCTCCCTGAGCAACTTCTTGCAATCGATTCCTGACCACTCTGTCAGGGAAAAGTTGTTTGGAATATTTAATCTGTACCTCCCCTGGTGGAATCCAAGGCCATTTCCTCTCATCCTGAAAGGACTACGTGCTGATCCTTTGGGATTTTATCCATGAGGAATGGGCGCAGACAGGAGGTATTGCTCCCAGGACTCCACTGCATGGCTTCACCAAACAATTCTTCCAAAACAGAGGGAAGTTGGCTTTAAGAAATAGTGGCAGTAGTGAAAAGCAAAACAAAACAAAACCAAACAAACAAACAAAAAAAACAAAACAAACAAAACCCCCTAAAAACAACACAAAACACAAAAAAATCCACAAAAAGAAAAATAATAGGAATAGGACTAATAATAATACAAAGAAGATGAAGAAAATGAAGAAATAGTGGTAGTAAATAAGAAAAAGAAGTAAACTTAAGAATAAGAGCAAGAAAAAAAAGAATAATAATAAGAATGAGAATAAGAGTGAGAATAAGAGCAAGAATAAGAATAGGATTAAGAATAAGAATAAGAATAGGAAAAAGGAAAAGAAAAAATAATAAGAAAAAGAATAGGAAAAAGCATAAGAATAAGAATAAAAATAAGAATTAAAAAAATAAGAATGAGAATGAGAATGAGAATAAGAAGAAGAAGAAAAAGAATAAGAATAAGAATAAGAATAAGAATAAGAATAAGAATAGAAACAAGACAAAGTAAAAAGAATAAATCTAAGACTAAGTTGATGTAGAAGAAGAAAGAGGAGTAAAAGTAAATACTAAGAAGAAGGAGAAGAAGCATGGGGATCAGAAGAAGAAGAAGAAGAGGCTAAAGAAGAAGATTAAATAGTAGGAGTAACAAATTATTATTATTATTAGAACAATAATATCAAGTTAAAATACACATCCACACATCCTCTAGCATCACAGAAAGGTTTAATTTGGGAAGGACCTCAAACCTTTCTATCTCTCTCCTTCACAATTCTTGTTAAATAAAATCCACGTTCAATAAAATCTGTATGTTGTCATCATATGGTCTCATTTGAACCTTAATTTGGGCAGAGGCATCTCTCCCTAATCCAATCCTAACAGTTATTAAATGAGTATCACTCGGCTTCATCTCATTGTTTCACTTCAGGCAAACCTGACAAATGTATCTCTTCCAGGGAGGGGGCATCCACAAAGCCTCTGGGAAACCTATGCCAATGCCTCACCAGCCTCACAGAAGAGAATGTCTTCCTGCTATTTAATCCATATCTGTTTCAGTTAAAGGCCACTGCCCTTTCTTCTATCATCACTACATATGCCTGTGAAAAGTCTCTCTCCATCATTCTTGTAGGGGGCCCTCTTAGGTACTGGCAAGGGTTCTAAGGTTTCCCTGGGGTCTTCTCTTCCCTAGGCTGAACAACGCTAACACTCCCAACCTGTCTTCAAAGCAGAGGTTCTCCAACGCTCTTAGGAACCCTCAGTCGCTCTCCTCTGAACTCATTCTAACAGGCCCGCATCCCTTATCCTGGGGCCCCCAGACACAGAGGTAGTGGTGCGGGTGAGATTTCAAACAATGGACTAGAGGGCCACAATTACCTCCCTTGACCTGCAGCTCTTTGCTCCTTTCCATGCAGCTCAGCCCACGGGTGGCTTTTTGGGCTGGCAGCACAGATTGTTGGCTCACGCTGAGCTTCTCCTCCATCAGCACCCCCAAGTCCTTCTCCTCAGCCCCTGCCCCACTCAGCTTCCTGTCCCCTGCAAACCCTGTGCTGAGAGGGAGCTCCATGCACTCTCTGTGTCACTGGCGAAGCCATTCAAGAGCCCCAGGGCCAAGGCCAGAGCCCTGATGGACGCTCCTCGTCCCCAGCCTCCACCTGGGCATGGAGCCACTGACCACAGCTCCCCAGCTGCCTCCATCTGGCCAATTCTTCATGCCCTGCATAGCCCACCCTCCAAAGGCAGGGCTGTGCAGTGTGGGGCTTGAGGTGTCGTGTGGCACTGTGTCCAAAGCCTCACAGGGGCTCTGGGCACATCAGGATTGTCAGAGACTGAAATGTTATGGGTAAGGACTTAAACATTGTTACAAAGGAGTTTTGCCCATTATGGCAAAACTGTATAAAGAGGCTGAGACTCCCCAAGCCCACCTCTCCTTCACCTGACTGCAGCTTTGGGCTGGGACTTAAGCTGCCTAACAGAACTTGAGATAGCATGACGGCGACATTAGTGCTCAGTTACCTCTGGTCTAGGAACAAGGAAACAAGACTAAGGGAGGAGAAGGTACCCCACAAGAAAGCCAAACGCAGAAGCTGTCCTGAAAATCAGCTTGGGCTGGATTCAGCCTGGGGAGGCCATAGCCCACAGGCTCATCTGCTGAGGCCAGGTTTGCACACACTCCCTGTCTTGGTTTGAAAGACAGGTGTCTGCTAAGGAAGGCAGGAGCCTCCCTTGGAATGGCAGATGCAACCCCCCCTTCCCTCCGAGTTCTTATAATTTTGAAATCAAGGGGCTTTTAGGCAAAGATGTGGGAAAATAGGAAGAACAGTTCTTTACTATGATAGATCTCTATGTGTATAACCAGTCAAGCAAACAGCAACAATTCTGGCAGTAGCAGCAAACAATCCCAAGCCCAGTGCCAGCCCTCTGGGCTCTCGGGCCCTTTCCCCTGGGGTGCAGTTCCGCTCGCAGCCGGCAGGGGCGCTGGCGGCTCCCGGTGAGCAGGGCAGGTGCGATGGTTCCCCCGCGGCTGCAGGGGGCGCTCCGGAGCGAGCTCGGGGAGCACGCGGCCCTGGTGGCCTGGGATGCCGGGAAGGGATGGGACAAAGGCTTCGCAAAGCCCTGGGCAGCCGATCCCGGTGTCCGGCCGGACCCTGGGCAACAGCAGGCTGGAGCGGCAGGCTGGAGCGGCAGGGACGAGCACAAATCCTGGGTGGCAGGCGAGATGTATCCAAAGCGCGGAGCTGCGGTGGGAGCCCCCCGGAGGTCTGGGCAGGCAGGATGAGCAGGGCTACAAGGTAGCGAAGGCTCAAAGCAATGGTGGGGGCAGGGAAGGCGGGCTTTGGATCCCGGGGTTTCTCTGGCAGAAGGAAAAGCAGCCAAAGAAAGCAGCCTCCCTCTCTGTCCAAACGCCGGGCACCGACTGTCCACACACCCAGGCAAAACAAAAGAGTAGCCAGATGCACCCCACCCCCATCGCCAGCTCTTTTGTTTGATGAAATATGCAGCCATTTGTCCCCCCAGCAACACATATGGGGAAAATTCCTGGAACAGAAAAAAAACCAGCAGAGCTCCTAAAACCCCAACAGTCCCCCACAACCAAGAAGGGAGGAGGAGGGTTTTGGGGCTGTGGCGTGACCTCTGGTCAGAGGCACTGAACACCCATCCTCCCTCACACAAACTGGCTCAGCTGTAAAACCCCCCACCCTGGGAAGGCCACATCCATGAGAAATTCACATGACGGGCAGCTGAGCAGGTGTCATAATCCATCAAAGACCCCCAAAGCGCTCCCCAGACTCACTGCTGAGGCCTTGCAGCAGAGCATCACACGCCATGCAAAGGGATACAACAGATCCAGAGTCTGTTGCAAGAGACTGTGTCAAACTTGCCCCCCACCAGGGCAGGTACCTGGGCGTTCCCACCTGGCCCAAACGTACGTCAATCCCCCAAACTCCATGTTTCCAGGGAACCCTTACCGCCAAGAAGCCCTGATGGAGAGCATCAGCAGAATGCCATTGGCATCCTCAGAGTGGTGATGTTTTTAAATCTGTCTCTGTCACTCTCTTTGTCTGCCCCCACCTCTTTTCTATTTCTTTCTCTTTCTCTCTCTTTCTCTCTCTCTCTCTCTCACTTACTGTTCAATAAAACCCATACTACTGACTTTGGCATATGGCCTCATTTGCACCTTAATTCAGGCCAAAGCATTTCTGACAAGTTTAATGACGGGATCATAACAAGGGTCTAGAAGCCCGCAAGCCTGGGGGCTGCTCCATGCCACTTCCAGTGGCTTCAGCTGTCAAAGGGGTGCCAGGTGTGGCCCTTTGTGACACAGGCGCCTTGTGTCAGGGCCCTGGATGATGTGGGACATTGTGGTGCCCAGAGGCCCTTGTGACACGGTAGAGCCCCGCCCTGCCCTGCCAGGGGGTATCCAAGGGGCGCAGAGCCCTGGGGAGCCCAGTCCCGCCAGAGCCGCTCTCGCAGGAGGAAGCAGCTCCCGGGATTCCTGTGCGTCAGACAGCGTCAGACGTGAAGGAGGACCACGTGAACCCCAACTCACAGCCCCCCAGCCCCTTGCCCGGCTGGCTGCCAGACCAGGCCCTCAGTGGGCAGTGGCTGGGGGCAGGCAGCAGCTCAGGCCTGCCCCTGTCGGACACTGAGGAGGAGGGGGCCTTTGTCAACATGGACGAAGAGTGGGAATACGACTCGGATCAAGAGCTTTCCCAGTGGGGAGGCCTTAGTGGCCAAGAACTTTGCCTCTGGGAAGAAGTGACAATCCAAGAGTTTTACCAAGGGCAAGAAGTGACGATCCAGGAAGTTTCCCCATGGGGAGTTGTGACACACCAAGAGTTGCATCAGAGGGAGGTAGGTATGAAAGTCCAGTGGGGGGATGGCACACAGCAAGAGCTGTACTACTGGGAGGAAAGTGTGACCGTCCAGGAGCTGTACCCATGGGAGGAAGAGGATGAGATATGCCAAGAATGGTCCCAGTGGGAAGAAGACCTGACATGCCAAGAGCTGTCCCAGTGGGAAGGGGAGGGAGACCAGGAACTGTCTCCTTTGGAAGAAGATGTGCAAGGCCACCTGCACATGTACCAATGGGAAGGAGACAAGAGACAGCCAGAGTTGCCCCAAGTGGGAGACAACAGGGACAAGGAGCTATCACAAGGAAAAGACTACAATGTCCAGGAGCTAGCCCGGTGGGAAAAAGACAGGAGTGACCAAAAGCTGCCCCAATGGGAAGGAAGTGTCAGTGACAAGATCTGGGACAAACCCTTGTACCCAGAGAAGGATGAGGATGCCCAGGAGGGGCCCGCCTCTCCCAGCAGCGTGGGCACCCAGGTGGCAGGAGAGGCAGCCCATGAGCTGCCCAGCGCCTCTCCTGCCCCAGGGAGTCCCACAGAGGACGAGCTGGCAGCCGCTGCTGCTCCAGCTGGAGCTGCTGAGGAGGAGGAGGAGCCTCCCGAGCCTCTGCCTGCCGAGGTGGAAAAGGCACCAGCTTCTCCTGGCCTCACGGAGGAGGTGCCATCGGCAGCGCCAGAGAGCCCAGTCCCTGCTCCACGCAGCCCCCCAGGCTACAGCCAGGCTCTGCTGGACTTGGCGTGGCACATCAGCCATGAGGTGGTGCGAGAGGCTGTGCTTGAGGCCCAGGCATCTGGCCAGCAGCCAGAGGAACAGAGGGACCTGGAGCAAAGCACAGCTGCAGAACTAGAAGCAGCAGCTCCAGAAGAAAAGCAAGAGAGCCCCATCTCTGGCCTGCACAGCCCCTGCTGCACCCCCAGCGCCTCGCCCAGCCCACTGGGAGCCCAAGCCCTCAGTGAGCAGCAGGAGGAGGCAGACAGGGGCTCAGTCCTGGCAGAGAAAGAGACTGAGGAGAGGGACTCGGCTGGGGAGCTCGAGCTTTCTCAGTGCAAAGATGAGGAAAACACAGAGCTGTCCCAAGGAGAAACCAACAGACACCAGGAAGGGTCCCAAGGAAAAGCCTGCATTGAGCAGGAGCTGTCCCTGGAAGAAGCCAGGGACAACCAGGAAGGGTCCCAAGGGGAAGCCTGCATTGAGCAGGAGCTGTCCCTAGAAAAAGACAGGAATGACCAGGACGTATTGCAAGGGGAAGCCTGCATTGAGCAGGAGATATCCGTAGAAGAGAGCAATGACCAGGATGTGTTCCAAGGGGAAGCCTGCACTGAGCAGGAGCTATCCCTCGAAAAAGACAGCAATAACCAGGATGTATTGCAAGGGGAAGCCTGCATTGGGCAGGAGCTGTCCCTAGAAAAAGACAGCAATTACCAGGATGTGTTCCAAGGGGAAGCCTGCATTGGGCAGGAGCTGCCCCTGGAAGAAGGTAGGAACGACCAGGATATGTTCCATGGGGAAGCCTGCATTGAGCAGGAGCTATCCCTAGAAGAAGCCAGGATTGACCAAGAAGGGTCCCAAGGGGAAGCCTGCATTGGGCAGGAGCTGTCCCTAGAAGAAGGTACAAACGACCAGGATGTGTTCCAAGGGGAAGCCTGCATTGAGCAGGAGCTGCCCCTGGAAGAAGCCAGTGATGAGCAGGAAGGGTTCCAAGAGGAAGCCAGCACTGAGCAGGACCCGTCTGTAGATGGAGCCAGTAGGTTTCAGGATGTGTCCCAAGAGGAAGCCTGCATTGAGCAGGAGCTCTCCCCAGAAGAAGCCGGTAGCTACCACGAGCTCTCCGATTGGGATGAATCCATTGCGGAAGAGCTCTCCCTAGGAGAAGCCAGCAGCTACCTAGAAGTTTCTGACTGGGAAGAAGGCACGGAGAAAGGCCTTTCTCAAGGACAAGTCGGTAGCTCCCAAAATCTCTCTGACTGGGAGGAAGACAGCGAGCATGAGCTGTCCCATGGAGATGTCAGTAGCTACCAAGAAGTGTCTGACTGGGAAGAGTCCATTGGCCAGGAGGTTTCTGAAGAGGAAGACTCCATTGGTCAGGAGGTTTCCAAAGGGAATGGCAAGAGACCTTCAGTTCAGTCCAGCTGGGAAAATGACAGTGACCAAGACCCGATGCAGGACAGCTGGGAACAGAACACTGGGGACAAGCCCTTGCTGCAGGAGGAGGACGAGTGGGATGGAGTGAGCCTCCTCGAGCTCCGTGAAGAAGACAGAGAGCTGGGAGGTTTGGCAGGAGGCAGGCTCCCAGTGCCTGCCCCTCGCGAGGCCTGGGTTGAGCATGGGCCATCTGAGCCGTGCCCCCAAGCGCCGCTCTGTGCCTCGCCTCCCCAGCTGGGAGCCCAGGCCCTCAGGCAGCAGCTGAGTCCCCGCAAGAAATGTCCCTCCCGCCTCGGGCGGGCGCTGCGGATGCTGCGCGGCCTATTCCGCTGCTCCTGCCTGGCGCCACGGCCCGAGGATTAGGGCTGCGGCCGGCGCCAGCCCGGGCCCCCTGGACGGCAGCTGGCTGGCAGCCTGCCCCACATCCTGGGGGAGCCACACGGGCTGCCTTTGCCTGGACATGTCCCTGCAGCCTCAGCAATCCCTGGCTGCTTTGGAGCATCCCAAGCCACTCTCCCCAAGAGCAAATATTACCCATGTGGCCAGCCTCAGACCAGTATCCACACGGGACACTTGGTGCCAGGTGGCTCAGCGGTGAAGGCCAGAGACTCATCAGGGTGGGAAGAGACCTTGAAAGTCATCCAGTCCCACCGTCACCCTGGCATCACCATCATCACCCTGAAACCATGTCCCCAAGTGCCACATCCAGACAAGACTTGAACACTTCCAGAGACAGTGACTCTACCACCTCCCTGAGCAACTTCTTGCAATCGATTCCTGACCACTCTGTCAGGGAAAAGTTGTTTGGAATATTTAATCTGTACCTCCCCTGGTGGAATCCAAGGCCATTTCCTCTCATCCTGAAAGGACTACGTGCTGATCCTTTGGGATTTTATCCATGAGGAATGGGCGCAGACAGGAGGTATTGCTCCCAGGACTCCACTGCATGGCTTCACCAAACAATTCTTCCAAAACAGAGGGAAGTTGGCTTTAAGAAATAGTGGCAGTAGTGAAAAGCAAAACAAAACAAAACCAAACAAACAAACAAAAAAAACAAAACAAACAAAACCCCCTAAAAACAACACAAAACACAAAAAAATCCACAAAAAGAAAAATAATAGGAATAGGACTAATAATAATACAAAGAAGATGAAGAAAATGAAGAAATAGTGGTAGTAAATAAGAAAAAGAAGTAAACTTAAGAATAAGAGCAAGAAAAAAAAGAATAATAATAAGAATGAGAATAAGAGTGAGAATAAGAGCAAGAATAAGAATAGGATTAAGAATAAGAATAAGAATAGGAAAAAGGAAAAGAAAAAATAATAAGAAAAAGAATAGGAAAAAGCATAAGAATAAGAATAAAAATAAGAATTAAAAAAATAAGAATGAGAATGAGAATGAGAATAAGAAGAAGAAGAAAAAGAATAAGAATAAGAATAAGAATAAGAATAAGAATAAGAATAAGAATAAGAATAAGAATAGAAACAAGACAAAGTAAAAAGAATAAATCTAAGACTAAGTTGATGTAGAAGAAGAGAGAGGAGTAAAAGTAAATACTAAGAAGAAGGAGAAGAAGCATAGGGATCAGAAGAAGAAGAAGAAGAGGCTAAAGAAGAAGATTAAATAGTAGGAGTAACAAATTATTATTATTATTAGAACAATAATATCAAGTTAAAATACACATCCACACATCCTCTAGCATCACAGAAAGGTTTAATTTGGGAAGGACCTCAAACCTTTCTATCTCTCTCCTTCACAATTCTTGTTAAATAAAATCCACGTTCAATAAAATCTGTATGTTGTCATCATATGGTCTCATTTGAACCTTAATTTGGGCAGAGGCATCTCTCCCTAATCCAATCCTAACAGTTATTAAATGAGTATCACTCGGCTTCATCTCATTGTTTCACTTCAGGCAAACCTGACAAATGTATCTCTTCCAGGGAGGGGGCATCCACAAAGCCTCTGGGAAACCTATGCCAATGCCTCACCAGCCTCACAGAAGAGAATGTCTTCCTGCTATTTAATCCATATCTGTTTCAGTTAAAGGCCACTGCCCTTTCTTCTATCATCACTACATATGCCTGTGAAAAGTCTCTCTCCATCATTCTTGTAGGGGGCCCTCTTAGGTACTGGCAAGGGTTCTAAGGTTTCCCTGGGGTCTTCTCTTCCCTAGGCTGAACAACGCTAACACTCCCAACCTGTCTTCAAAGCAGAGGTTCTCCAACGCTCTTAGGAACCCTCAGTCGCTCTCCTCTGAACTCATTCTAACAGGCCCGCATCCCTTATCCTGGGGCCCCCAGACACAGAGGTAGTGGTGCGGGTGAGATTTCAAACAATGGACTAGAGGGCCACAATTACCTCCCTTGACCTGCAGCTCTTTGCTCCTTTCCATGCAGCTCAGCCCACGGGTGGCTTTTTGGGCTGGCAGCACAGATTGTTGGCTCACGCTGAGCTTCTCCTCCATCAGCACCCCCAAGTCCTTCTCCTCAGCCCCTGCCCCACTCAGCTTCCTGTCCCCTGCAAACCCTGTGCTGAGAGGGAGCTCCATGCACTCTCTGTGTCACTGGCGAAGCCATTCAAGAGCCCCAGGGCCAAGGCCAGAGCCCTGATGGACGCTCCTCGTCCCCAGCCTCCACCTGGGCATGGAGCCACTGACCACAGCTCCCCAGCTGCCTCCATCTGGCCAATTCTTCATGCCCTGCATAGCCCACCCTCCAAAGGCAGGGCTGTGCAGTGTGGGGCTTGAGGTGTCGTGTGGCACTGTGTCCAAAGCCTCACAGGGGCTCTGGGCACATCAGGATTGTCAGAGACTGAAATGTTATGGGTAAGGACTTAAACATTGTTACAAAGGAGTTTTGCCCATTATGGCAAAACTGTATAAAGAGGCTGAGACTCCCCAAGCCCACCTCTCCTTCACCTGACTGCAGCTTTGGGCTGGGACTTAAGCTGCCTAACAGAACTTGAGATAGCATGACGGCGACATTAGTGCTCAGTTACCTCTGGTCTAGGAACAAGGAAACAAGACTAAGGGAGGAGAAGGTACCCCACAAGAAAGCCAAACGCAGAAGCTGTCCTGAAAATCAGCTTGGGCTGGATTCAGCCTGGGGAGGCCATAGCCCACAGGCTCATCTGCTGAGGCCAGGTTTGCACACACTCCCTGTCTTGGTTTGAAAGACAGGTGTCTGCTAAGGAAGGCAGGAGCCTCCCTTGGAATGGCAGATGCAACCCCCCCTTCCCTCCGAGTTATTATAATTTTGAAATCAAGGGGCTTTTAGGCAAAGATGTGGGAAAATAGGAAGAACAGTTCTTTACTATGATAGATCTCTATGTGTATAACCAGTCAAGCAAACAGCAACAATTCTGGCAGTAGCAGCAAACAATCCCAAGCCCAGTGCCAGCCCTCTGGGCTCTCGGGCCCTTTCCCCTGGGGTGCAGTTCCGCTCGCAGCCGGCAGGGGCGCTGGCGGCTCCCGGTGAGCAGGGCAGGTGCGATGGTTCCCCCGCGGCTGCAGGGGGCGCTCCGGAGCGAGCTCGGGGAGCACGCGGCCCTGGTGGCCTGGGATGCCGGGAAGGGATGGGACAAAGGCTTCGCAAAGCCCTGGGCAGCCGATCCCGGTGTCCGGCCGGACCCTGGGCAACAGCAGGCTGGAGCGGCAGGCTGGAGCGGCAGGGACGAGCACAAATCCTGGGTGGCAGGCGAGATGTATCCAAAGCGCGGAGCTGCGGTGGGAGCCCCCCGGAGGTCTGGGCAGGCAGGATGAGCAGGGCTACAAGGTAGCGAAGGCTCAAAGCAATGGTGGGGGCAGGGAAGGCGGGCTTTGGATCCCGGGGTTTCTCTGGCAGAAGGAAAAGCAGCCAAAGAAAGCAGCCTCCCTCTCTGTCCAAACGCCGGGCACCGACTGTCCACACACCCAGGCAAAACAAAAGAGTAGCCAGATGCACCCCACCCCCATCGCCAGCTCTTTTGTTTGATGAAATATGCAGCCATTTGTCCCCCCAGCAACACATATGGGGAAAATTCCTGGAACAGAAAAAAAACCAGCAGAGCTCCTAAAACCCCAACAGTCCCCCACAACCAAGAAGGGAGGAGGAGGGTTTTGGGGCTGTGGCGTGACCTCTGGTCAGAGGCACTGAACACCCATCCTCCCTCACACAAACTGGCTCAGCTGTAAAACCCCCCACCCTGGGAAGGCCACATCCATGAGAAATTCACATGACGGGCAGCTGAGCAGGTGTCATAATCCATCAAAGACCCCCAAAGCGCTCCCCAGACTCACTGCTGAGGCCTTGCAGCAGAGCATCACACGCCATGCAAAGGGATACAACAGATCCAGAGTCTGTTGCAAGAGACTGTGTCAAACTTGCCCCCCACCAGGGCAGGTACCTGGGCGTTCCCACCTGGCCCAAACGTACGTCAATCCCCCAAACTCCATGTTTCCAGGGAACCCTTACCGCCAAGAAGCCCTGATGGAGAGCATCAGCAGAATGCCATTGGCATCCTCAGAGTGGTGATGTTTTTAAATCTGTCTCTGTCACTCTCTTTGTCTGCCCCCACCTCTTTTCTATTTCTTTCTCTTTCTCTCTCTTTCTCTCTCTCTCTCTCTCACTTACTGTTCAATAAAACCCATACTACTGACTTTGGCATATGGCCTCATTTGCACCTTAATTCAGGCCAAAGCATTTCTGACAAGTTTAATGACGGGATCATAACAAGGGTCTAGAAGCCCGCAAGCCTGGGGGCTGCTCCATGCCACTTCCAGTGGCTTCAGCTGTCAAAGGGGTGCCAGGTGTGGCCCTTTGTGACACAGGCGCCTTGTGTCAGGGCCCTGGATGATGTGGGACATTGTGGTGCCCAGAGGCCCTTGTGACACGGTAGAGCCCCGCCCTGCCCTGCCAGGGGGTATCCAAGGGGCGCAGAGCCCTGGGGAGCCCAGTCCCGCCAGAGCCGCTCTCGCAGGAGGAAGCAGCTCCCGGGATTCCTGTGCGTCAGACAGCGTCAGACGTGAAGGAGGACCACGTGAACCCCAACTCACAGCCCCCCAGCCCCTTGCCCGGCTGGCTGCCAGACCAGGCCCTCAGTGGGCAGTGGCTGGGGGCAGGCAGCAGCTCAGGCCTGCCCCTGTCGGACACTGAGGAGGAGGGGGCCTTTGTCAACATGGACGAAGAGTGGGAATACGACTCGGATCAAGAGCTTTCCCAGTGGGGAGGCCTTAGTGGCCAAGAACTTTGCCTCTGGGAAGAAGTGACAATCCAAGAGTTTTACCAAGGGCAAGAAGTGACGATCCAGGAAGTTTCCCCATGGGGAGTTGTGACACACCAAGAGTTGCATCAGAGGGAGGTAGGTATGAAAGTCCAGTGGGGGGATGGCACACAGCAAGAGCTGTACTACTGGGAGGAAAGTGTGACCGTCCAGGAGCTGTACCCATGGGAGGAAGAGGATGAGATATGCCAAGAATGGTCCCAGTGGGAAGAAGACCTGACATGCCAAGAGCTGTCCCAGTGGGAAGGGGAGGGAGACCAGGAACTGTCTCCTTTGGAAGAAGATGTGCAAGGCCACCTGCACATGTACCAATGGGAAGGAGACAAGAGACAGCCAGAGTTGCCCCAAGTGGGAGACAACAGGGACAAGGAGCTATCACAAGGAAAAGACTACAATGTCCAGGAGCTAGCCCGGTGGGAAAAAGACAGGAGTGACCAAAAGCTGCCCCAATGGGAAGGAAGTGTCAGTGACAAGATCTGGGACAAACCCTTGTACCCAGAGAAGGATGAGGATGCCCAGGAGGGGCCCGCCTCTCCCAGCAGCGTGGGCACCCAGGTGGCAGGAGAGGCAGCCCATGAGCTGCCCAGCGCCTCTCCTGCCCCAGGGAGTCCCACAGAGGACGAGCTGGCAGCCGCTGCTGCTCCAGCTGGAGCTGCTGAGGAGGAGGAGGAGCCTCCCGAGCCTCTGCCTGCCGAGGTGGAAAAGGCACCAGCTTCTCCTGGCCTCACGGAGGAGGTGCCATCGGCAGCGCCAGAGAGCCCAGTCCCTGCTCCACGCAGCCCCCCAGGCTACAGCCAGGCTCTGCTGGACTTGGCGTGGCACATCAGCCATGAGGTGGTGCGAGA
Organism: Coloeus monedula; assembly: GCF_965178545.1. Taxonomy (NCBI): domain Eukaryota; kingdom Metazoa; phylum Chordata; class Aves; order Passeriformes; family Corvidae; genus Coloeus; species Coloeus monedula. The sequence continues at coordinate 14,491,920 of NC_138822.1, read as the reverse complement.
GGCTGTGCTTGAGGCCCAGGCATCTGGCCAGCAGCCAGAGGAACAGAGGGACCTGGAGCAAAGCACAGCTGCAGAACTAGAAGCAGCAGCTCCAGAAGAAAAGCAAGAGAGCCCCATCTCTGGCCTGCACAGCCCCTGCTGCACCCCCAGCGCCTCGCCCAGCCCACTGGGAGCCCAAGCCCTCAGTGAGCAGCAGGAGGAGGCAGACAGGGGCTCAGTCCTGGCAGAGAAAGAGACTGAGGAGAGGGACTCGGCTGGGGAGCTCGAGCTTTCTCAGTGCAAAGATGAGGAAAACACAGAGCTGTCCCAAGGAGAAACCAACAGACACCAGGAAGGGTCCCAAGGAAAAGCCTGCATTGAGCAGGAGCTGTCCCTGGAAGAAGCCAGGGACGACCAGGAAGGGTCCCAAGGGGAAGCCTGCATTGAGCAGGAGCTGTCCCTAGAAAAAGACAGGAATGACCAGGACGTATTGCAAGGGGAAGCCTGCATTGAGCAGGAGATATCCGTAGAAGAGAGCAATGACCAGGATGTGTTCCAAGGGGAAGCCTGCACTGAGCAGGAGCTATCCCTCGAAAAAGACAGCAATAACCAGGATGTATTGCAAGGGGAAGCCTGCATTGGGCAGGAGCTGTCCCTAGAAAAAGACAGCAATTACCAGGATGTGTTCCAAGGGGAAGCCTGCATTGGGCAGGAGCTGCCCCTGGAAGAAGGTAGGAACGACCAGGATATGTTCCATGGGGAAGCCTGCATTGAGCAGGAGCTATCCCTAGAAGAAGCCAGGATTGACCAAGAAGGGTCCCAAGGGGAAGCCTGCATTGGGCAGGAGCTGTCCCTAGAAGAAGGTACAAACGACCAGGATGTGTTCCAAGGGGAAGCCTGCATTGAGCAGGAGCTGCCCCTGGAAGAAGCCAGTGATGAGCAGGAAGGGTTCCAAGAGGAAGCCAGCACTGAGCAGGACCCGTCTGTAGATGGAGCCAGTAGGTTTCAGGATGTGTCCCAAGAGGAAGCCTGCATTGAGCAGGAGCTCTCCCCAGAAGAAGCCGGTAGCTACCACGAGCTCTCCGATTGGGATGAATCCATTGCGGAAGAGCTCTCCCTAGGAGAAGCCAGCAGCTACCTAGAAGTTTCTGACTGGGAAGAAGGCACGGAGAAAGGCCTTTCTCAAGGACAAGTCGGTAGCTCCCAAAATCTCTCTGACTGGGAGGAAGACAGCGAGCATGAGCTGTCCCATGGAGATGTCAGTAGCTACCAAGAAGTGTCTGACTGGGAAGAGTCCATTGGCCAGGAGGTTTCTGAAGAGGAAGACTCCGTTGGTCAGGAGGTTTCCAAAGGGAATGGCAAGAGGCCTTCAGCTCAGTCCAGCTGGGAAAATGACAGTGACCGAGACCCGATGCAGGACAGCTGGGAACAGAACATTGGGGACAAGCCCTTGCTGCAGGAGGAGGACGAGTGGGATGGAGTGAGCCTCCTCGAGCTCCGTGAAGAACACAGAGAGCTGGGAGGTTTGGCAGGAGGCAGGCTCCCAGTGCCTGCCCCTCGCGAGGCCTGGGTTGAGCATGGGCCATCTGAGCCGTGCCCCCAAGCGCCGCTCTGTGCCTCGCCTCCCCAGCTGGGAGCCCAGGCCCTCAGGCAGCAGCTGAGTCCCCGCAAGAAACGTCCCTCCCGCCTCGGGCGGGCGCTGCGGATGCTGCGCGGCCTATTCCGCTGCTCCTGCCTGGCGCCACGGCCCGAGGATTAGGGCTGCGGCCGGCGCCAGCCCGGGCCCCCTGGACGGCAGCTGGCTGGCAGCCTGCCCCACATCCTGGGGGAGCCACACGGGCTGCCTTTGCCTGGACATGTCCCTGCAGCCTCAGCAATCCCTGGCTGCTTTGGAGCATCCCAAGCCACTCTCCCCAAGAGCAAATATTACCCATGTGGCCAGCCTCAGACCAGTATCCACACGGGACACTTGGTGCCAGGTGGCTCAGCGGTGAAGGCCAGACACTCATCAGGGTGGGAAGAGACCTTGAAAGTCATCCAGTCCCACCGTCACCCTGGCATCACCATCATCACCCTGAAACCATGTCCCCAAGTGCCACATCCAGACAAGACTTGAACACTTCCAGAGACAGTGACTCTACCACCTCCCTGAGCAACTTCTTGCAATCGATTCCTGACCACTCTGTCAGGGAAAAGTTGTTTGGAATATTTAATCTGTACCTCCCCTGGTGGAATCCAAGGCCATTTCCTCTCATCCTGAAAGGACTACGTGCTGATCCTTTGGGATTTTATCCATGAGGAATGGGCGCAGACAGGAGGTATTGCTCCCAGGACTCCACTGCATGGCTTCACCAAACAATTCTTCCAAAACAGAGGGAAGTTGGCTTTAAGAAATAGTGGCAGTAGTGAAAAGCAAAACCAAACCAAACCAAACCAAACCAAACCAAACCAAAAAACCCTAAAACCAACACAAAACACAAAAAAAATCCACAAAAAGAAAAATAATAGGAATAGGACTAATAATAATACAAAGAAGATGAAGAAAATGAAGAAATAGTGGTAGTAAATAAGAAAAAGAAGTAAACTTAAGAATAAGAGCAAGAAAAAAAAGAATAATAATAAGAATGAGAATAAGAGTGAGAATAAGAGCAAGAATAAGAATAGGATTAAGAATAAGAATAAGAATAGGAAAAAGGAAAAGAAAAAATAATAAGAAAAAGAATAGGAAAAAGCATAAGAATAAGAATAAAAATAAGAATTAAAAAAATAAGAATGAGAATGAGAATGAGAATAAGAAGAAGAAGAAAAAGAATAAGAATAAGAATAAGAATAAGAATAAGAATAAGAATAAGAATAAGAATAAGAATAAGAATAGAAACAAGACAAAGTAAAAAGAATAAATCTAAGACTAAGTTGATGTAGAAGAAGAGAGAGGAGTAAAAGTAAATACTAAGAAGAAGGAGAAGAAGCATAGGGATCAGAAGAAGAAGAAGAAGAGGCTAAAGAAGAAGATTAAATAGTAGGAGTAACAAATTATTATTATTATTAGAACAATAATATCAAGTTAAAATACACATCCACACATCCTCTAGCATCACAGAAAGGTTTAATTTGGGAAGGACCTCAAACCTTTCTATCTCTCTCCTTCACAATTCTTGTTAAATAAAATCCACGTTCAATAAAATCTGTATGTTGTCATCATATGGTCTCATTTGAACCTTAATTTGGGCAGAGGCATCTCTCCCTAATCCAATCCTAACAGTTATTAAATGAGTATCACTCGGCTTCATCTCATTGTTTCACTTCAGGCAAACCTGACAAATGTATCTCTTCCAGGGAGGGGGCATCCACAAAGCCTCTGGGAAACCTATGCCAATGCCTCACCAGCCTCACAGAAGAGAATGTCTTCCTGCTATTTAATCCATATCTGTTTCAGTTAAAGGCCACTGCCCTTTCTTCTATCATCACTACATATGCCTGTGAAAAGTCTCTCTCCATCATTCTTGTAGGGGGCCCTCTTAGGTACTGGCAAGGGTTCTAAGGTTTCCCTGGGGTCTTCTCTTCCCTAGGCTGAACAACGCTAACACTCCCAACCTGTCTTCAAAGCAGAGGTTCTCCAACGCTCTTAGGAACCCTCAGTCGCTCTCCTCTGAACTCATTCTAACAGGCCCGCATCCCTTATCCTGGGGCCCCCAGACACAGAGGTAGTGGTGCGGGTGAGATTTCAAACAATGGACTAGAGGGCCACAATTACCTCCCTTGACCTGCAGCTCTTTGCTCCTTTCCATGCAGCTCAGCCCACGGGTGGCTTTTTGGGCTGGCAGCACAGATTGTTGGCTCACGCTGAGCTTCTCCTCCATCAGCACCCCCAAGTCCTTCTCCTCAGCCCCTGCCCCACTCAGCTTCCTGTCCCCTGCAAACCCTGTGCTGAGAGGGAGCTCCATGCACTCTCTGTGTCACTGGCGAAGCCATTCAAGAGCCCCAGGGCCAAGGCCAGAGCCCTGATGGACGCTCCTCGTCCCCAGCCTCCACCTGGGCATGGAGCCACTGACCACAGCTCCCCAGCTGCCTCCATCTGGCCAATTCTTCATGCCCTGCATAGCCCACCCTCCAAAGGCAGGGCTGTGCAGTGTGGGGCTTGAGGTGTCGTGTGGCACTGTGTCCAAAGCCTCACAGGGGCTCTGGGCACATCAGGATTGTCAGAGACTGAAATGTTATGGGTAAGGACTTAAACATTGTTACAAAGGAGTTTTGCCCATTATGGCAAAACTGTATAAAGAGGCTGAGACTCCCCAAGCCCACCTCTCCTTCACCTGACTGCAGCTTTGGGCTGGGACTTAAGCTGCCTAACAGAACTTGAGATAGCATGACGGCGACATTAGTGCTCAGTTACCTCTGGTCTAGGAACAAGGAAACAAGACTAAGGGAGGAGAAGGTACCCCACAAGAAAGCCAAACGCAGAAGCTGTCCTGAAAATCAGCTTGGGCTGGATTCAGCCTGGGGAGGCCATAGCCCACAGGCTCATCTGCTGAGGCCAGGTTTGCACACACTCCCTGTCTTGGTTTGAAAGACAGGTGTCTGCTAAGGAAGGCAGGAGCCTCCCTTGGAATGGCAGATGCAACCCCCCCTTCCCTCCGAGTTATTATAATTTTGAAATCAAGGGGCTTTTAGGCAAAGATGTGGGAAAATAGGAAGAACAGTTCTTTACTATGATAGATCTCTATGTGTATAACCAGTCAAGCAAACAGCAACAATTCTGGCAGTAGCAGCAAACAATCCCAAGCCCAGTGCCAGCCCTCTGGGCTCTCGGGCCCTTTCCCCTGGGGTGCAGTTCCGCTCGCAGCCGGCAGGGGCGCTGGCGGCTCCCGGTGAGCAGGGCAGGTGCGATGGTTCCCCCGCGGCTGCAGGGGGCGCTCCGGAGCGAGCTCGGGGAGCACGCGGCCCTGGTGGCCTGGGATGCCGGGAAGGGATGGGACAAAGGCTTCGCAAAGCCCTGGGCAGCCGATCCCGGTGTCCGGCCGGACCCTGGGCAACAGCAGGCTGGAGCGGCAGGCTGGAGCGGCAGGGACGAGCACAAATCCTGGGTGGCAGGCGAGATGTATCCAAAGCGCGGAGCTGCGGTGGGAGCCCCCCGGAGGTCTGGGCAGGCAGGATGAGCAGGGCTACAAGGTAGCGAAGGCTCAAAGCAATGGTGGGGGCAGGGAAGGCGGGCTTTGGATCCCGGGGTTTCTCTGGCAGAAGGAAAAGCAGCCAAAGAAAGCAGCCTCCCTCTCTGTCCAAACGCCGGGCACCGACTGTCCACACACCCAGGCAAAACAAAAGAGTAGCCAGATGCACCCCACCCCCATCGCCAGCTCTTTTGTTTGATGAAATATGCAGCCATTTGTCCCCCCAGCAACACATATGGGGAAAATTCCTGGAACAGAAAAAAAACCAGCAGAGCTCCTAAAACCCCAACAGTCCCCCACAACCAAGAAGGGAGGAGGAGGGTTTTGGGGCTGTGGCGTGACCTCTGGTCAGAGGCACTGAACACCCATCCTCCCTCACACAAACTGGCTCAGCTGTAAAACCCCCCACCCTGGGAAGGCCACATCCATGAGAAATTCACATGACGGGCAGCTGAGCAGGTGTCATAATCCATCAAAGACCCCCAAAGCGCTCCCCAGACTCACTGCTGAGGCCTTGCAGCAGAGCATCACACGCCATGCAAAGGGATACAACAGATCCAGAGTCTGTTGCAAGAGACTGTGTCAAACTTGCCCCCCACCAGGGCAGGTACCTGGGCGTTCCCACCTGGCCCAAACGTACGTCAATCCCCCAAACTCCATGTTTCCAGGGAACCCTTACCGCCAAGAAGCCCTGATGGAGAGCATCAGCAGAATGCCATTGGCATCCTCAGAGTGGTGATGTTTTTAAATCTGTCTCTGTCACTCTCTTTGTCTGCCCCCACCTCTTTTCTATTTCTTTCTCTTTCTCTCTCTTTCTCTCTCTCTCTCTCTCACTTACTGTTCAATAAAACCCATACTACTGACTTTGGCATATGGCCTCATTTGCACCTTAATTCAGGCCAAAGCATTTCTGACAAGTTTAATGACGGGATCATAACAAGGGTCTAGAAGCCCGCAAGCCTGGGGGCTGCTCCATGCCACTTCCAGTGGCTTCAGCTGTCAAAGGGGTGCCAGGTGTGGCCCTTTGTGACACAGGCGCCTTGTGTCAGGGCCCTGGATGATGTGGGACATTGTGGTGCCCAGAGGCCCTTGTGACACGGTAGAGCCCCGCCCTGCCCTGCCAGGGGGTATCCAAGGGGCGCAGAGCCCTGGGGAGCCCAGTCCCGCCAGAGCCGCTCTCGCAGGAGGAAGCAGCTCCCGGGATTCCTGTGCGTCAGACAGCGTCAGACGTGAAGGAGGACCACGTGAACCCCAACTCACAGCCCCCCAGCCCCTTGCCCGGCTGGCTGCCAGACCAGGCCCTCAGTGGGCAGTGGCTGGGGGCAGGCAGCAGCTCAGGCCTGCCCCTGTCGGACACTGAGGAGGAGGGGGCCTTTGTCAACATGGACGAAGAGTGGGAATACGACTCGGATCAAGAGCTTTCCCAGTGGGGAGGCCTTAGTGGCCAAGAACTTTGCCTCTGGGAAGAAGTGACAATCCAAGAGTTTTACCAAGGGCAAGAAGTGACGATCCAGGAAGTTTCCCCATGGGGAGTTGTGACACACCAAGAGTTGCATCAGAGGGAGGTAGGTATGAAAGTCCAGTGGGGGGATGGCACACAGCAAGAGCTGTACTACTGGGAGGAAAGTGTGACCGTCCAGGAGCTGTACCCATGGGAGGAAGAGGATGAGATATGCCAAGAATGGTCCCAGTGGGAAGAAGACCTGACATGCCAAGAGCTGTCCCAGTGGGAAGGGGAGGGAGACCAGGAACTGTCTCCTTTGGAAGAAGATGTGCAAGGCCACCTGCACATGTACCAATGGGAAGGAGACAAGAGACAGCCAGAGTTGCCCCAAGTGGGAGACAACAGGGACAAGGAGCTATCACAAGGAAAAGACTACAATGTCCAGGAGCTAGGCCGGTGGGAAAAAGACAGGAGTGACCAAAAGCTGCCCCAATGGGAAGGAAGTGTCAGTGACAAGATCTGGGACAAACCCTTGTACCCAGAGAAGGATGAGGATGCCCAGGAGGGGCCCGCCTCTCCCAGCAGCGTGGGCACCCAGGTGGCAGGAGAGGCAGCCCATGAGCTGCCCAGCGCCTCTCCTGCCCCAGGGAGTCCCACAGAGGACGAGCTGGCAGCCGCTGCTGCTCCAGCTGGAGCTGCTGAGGAGGAGGAGGAGCCTCCCGAGCCTCTGCCTGCCGAGGTGGAAAAGGCACCAGCTTCTCCTGGCCTCACGGAGGAGGTGCCATCGGCAGCGCCAGAGAGCCCAGTCCCTGCTCCACGCAGCCCCCCAGGCTACAGCCAGGCTCTGCTGGACTTGGCGTGGCACATCAGCCATGAGGTGGTGCGAGAGGCTGTGCTTGAGGCCCAGGCATCTGGCCAGCAGCCAGAGGAACAGAGGGACCTGGAGCAAAGCACAGCTGCAGAACTAGAAGCAGCAGCTCCAGAAGAAAAGCAAGAGAGCCCCATCTCTGGCCTGCACAGCCCCTGCTGCACCCCCAGCGCCTCGCCCAGCCCACTGGGAGCCCAAGCCCTCAGTGAGCAGCAGGAGGAGGCAGACAGGGGCTCAGTCCTGGCAGAGAAAGAGACTGAGGAGAGGGACTCGGCTGGGGAGCTCGAGCTTTCTCAGTGCAAAGATGAGGAAAACACAGAGCTGTCCCAAGGAGAAACCAACAGACACCAGGAAGGGTCCCAAGGAAAAGCCTGCATTGAGCAGGAGCTGTCCCTGGAAGAAGCCAGGGACGACCAGGAAGGGTCCCAAGGGGAAGCCTGCATTGAGCAGGAGCTGTCCCTAGAAAAAGACAGGAATGACCAGGACGTATTGCAAGGGGAAGCCTGCATTGAGCAGGAGATATCCGTAGAAGAGAGCAATGACCAGGATGTGTTCCAAGGGGAAGCCTGCACTGAGCAGGAGCTATCCCTCGAAAAAGACAGCAATAACCAGGATGTATTGCAAGGGGAAGCCTGCATTGGGCAGGAGCTGTCCCTAGAAAAAGACAGCAATTACCAGGATGTGTTCCAAGGGGAAGCCTGCATTGGGCAGGAGCTGCCCCTGGAAGAAGGTAGGAACGACCAGGATATGTTCCATGGGGAAGCCTGCATTGAGCAGGAGCTATCCCTAGAAGAAGCCAGGATTGACCAAGAAGGGTCCCAAGGGGAAGCCTGCATTGGGCAGGAGCTGTCCCTAGAAGAAGGTACAAACGACCAGGATGTGTTCCAAGGGGAAGCCTGCATTGAGCAGGAGCTGCCCCTGGAAGAAGCCAGTGATGAGCAGGAAGGGTTCCAAGAGGAAGCCAGCACTGAGCAGGACCCGTCTGTAGATGGAGCCAGTAGGTTTCAGGATGTGTCCCAAGAGGAAGCCTGCATTGAGCAGGAGCTCTCCCCAGAAGAAGCCGGTAGCTACCACGAGCTCTCCGATTGGGATGAATCCATTGCGGAAGAGCTCTCCCTAGGAGAAGCCAGCAGCTACCTAGAAGTTTCTGACTGGGAAGAAGGCACGGAGAAAAGCCTTTCTCAAGGACAAGTCGGTAGCTCCCAAAATCTCTCTGACTGGGAGGAAGACAGCGAGCATGAGCTGTCCCATGGAGATGTCAGTAGCTACCAAGAAGTGTCTGACTGGGAAGAGTCCATTGGCCAGGAGGTTTCTGAAGAGGAAGACTCCGTTGGTCAGGAGGTTTCCAAAGGGAATGGCAAGAGGCCTTCAGCTCAGTCCAGCTGGGAAAATGACAGTGACCGAGACCCGATGCAGGACAGCTGGGAACAGAACATTGGGGACAAGCCCTTGCTGCAGGAGGAGGACGAGTGGGATGGAGTGAGCCTCCTCGAGCTCCGTGAAGAACACAGAGAGCTGGGAGGTTTGGCAGGAGGCAGGCTCCCAGTGCCTGCCCCTCGCGAGGCCTGGGTTGAGCATGGGCCATCTGAGCCGTGCCCCCAAGCGCCGCTCTGTGCCTCGCCTCCCCAGCTGGGAGCCCAGGCCCTCAGGCAGCAGCTGAGTCCCCGCAAGAAACGTCCCTCCCGCCTCGGGCGGGCGCTGCGGATGCTGCGCGGCCTATTCCGCTGCTCCTGCCTGGCGCCACGGCCCGAGGATTAGGGCTGCGGCCGGCGCCAGCCCGGGCCCCCTGGACGGCAGCTGGCTGGCAGCCTGCCCCACATCCTGGGGGAGCCACACGGGCTGCCTTTGCCTGGACATGTCCCTGCAGCCTCAGCAATCCCTGGCTGCTTTGGAGCATCCCAAGCCACTCTCCCCAAGAGCAAATATTACCCATGTGGCCAGCCTCAGACCAGTATCCACACGGGACACTTGGTGCCAGGTGGCTCAGCGGTGAAGGCCAGACACTCATCAGGGTGGGAAGAGACCTTGAAAGTCATCCAGTCCCACCGTCACCCTGGCATCACCATCATCACCCTGAAACCATGTCCCCAAGTGCCACATCCAGACAAGACTTGAACACTTCCAGAGACAGTGACTCTACCACCTCCCTGAGCAACTTCTTGCAATCGATTCCTGACCACTCTGTCAGGGAAAAGTTGTTTGGAATATTTAATCTGTACCTCCCCTGGTGGAATCCAAGGCCATTTCCTCTCATCCTGAAAGGACTACGTGCTGATCCTTTGGGATTTTATCCATGAGGAATGGGCGCAGACAGGAGGTATTGCTCCCAGGACTCCACTGCATGGCTTCACCAAACAATTCTTCCAAAACAGAGGGAAGTTGGCTTTAAGAAATAGTGGCAGTAGTGAAAAGCAAAACAAAACAAAACCAAACAAACAAACAAAAAAAACAAAACAAACAAAACCCCCTAAAAACAACACAAAACACAAAAAAATCCACAAAAAGAAAAATAATAGGAATAGGACTAATAATAATACAAAGAAGATGAAGAAAATGAAGAAATAGTGGTAGTAAATAAGAAAAAGAAGTAAACTTAAGAATAAGAGCAAGAAAAAAAAGAATAATAATAAGAATGAGAATAAGAGTGAGAATAAGAGCAAGAATAAGAATAGGATTAAGAATAAGAATAAGAATAGGAAAAAGGAAAAGAAAAAATAATAAGAAAAAGAATAGGAAAAAGCATAAGAATAAGAATAAAAATAAGAATTAAAAAAATAAGAATGAGAATGAGAATGAGAATAAGAAGAAGAAGAAAAAGAATAAGAATAAGAATAAGAATAAGAATAAGAATAAGAATAAGAATAAGAATAAGAATAGAAACAAGACAAAGTAAAAAGAATAAATCTAAGACTAAGTTGATGTAGAAGAAGAGAGAGGAGTAAAAGTAAATACTAAGAAGAAGGAGAAGAAGCATAGGGATCAGAAGAAGAAGAAGAAGAGGCTAAAGAAGAAGATTAAATAGTAGGAGTAACAAATTATTATTATTATTAGAACAATAATATCAAGTTAAAATACACATCCACACATCCTCTAGCATCACAGAAAGGTTTAATTTGGGAAGGACCTCAAACCTTTCTATCTCTCTCCTTCACAATTCTTGTTAAATAAAATCCACGTTCAATAAAATCTGTATGTTGTCATCATATGGTCTCATTTGAACCTTAATTTGGGCAGAGGCATCTCTCCCTAATCCAATCCTAACAGTTATTAAATGAGTATCACTCGGCTTCATCTCATTGTTTCACTTCAGGCAAACCTGACAAATGTATCTCTTCCAGGGAGGGGGCATCCACAAAGCCTCTGGGAAACCTATGCCAATGCCTCACCAGCCTCACAGAAGAGAATGTCTTCCTGCTATTTAATCCATATCTGTTTCAGTTAAAGGCCACTGCCCTTTCTTCTATCATCACTACATATGCCTGTGAAAAGTCTCTCTCCATCATTCTTGTAGGGGGCCCTCTTAGGTACTGGCAAGGGTTCTAAGGTTTCCCTGGGGTCTTCTCTTCCCTAGGCTGAACAACGCTAACACTCCCAACCTGTCTTCAAAGCAGAGGTTCTCCAACGCTCTTAGGAACCCTCAGTCGCTCTCCTCTGAACTCATTCTAACAGGCCCGCATCCCTTATCCTGGGGCCCCCAGACACAGAGGTAGTGGTGCGGGTGAGATTTCAAACAATGGACTAGAGGGCCACAATTACCTCCCTTGACCTGCAGCTCTTTGCTCCTTTCCATGCAGCTCAGCCCACGGGTGGCTTTTTGGGCTGGCAGCACAGATTGTTGGCTCACGCTGAGCTTCTCCTCCATCAGCACCCCCAAGTCCTTCTCCTCAGCCCCTGCCCCACTCAGCTTCCTGTCCCCTGCAAACCCTGTGCTGAGAGGGAGCTCCATGCACTCTCTGTGTCACTGGCGAAGCCATTCAAGAGCCCCAGGGCCAAGGCCAGAGCCCTGATGGACGCTCCTCGTCCCCAGCCTCCACCTGGGCATGGAGCCACTGACCACAGCTCCCCAGCTGCCTCCATCTGGCCAATTCTTCATGCCCTGCATAGCCCACCCTCCAAAGGCAGGGCTGTGCAGTGTGGGGCTTGAGGTGTCGTGTGGCACTGTGTCCAAAGCCTCACAGGGGCTCTGGGCACATCAGGATTGTCAGAGACTGAAATGTTATGGGTAAGGACTTAAACATTGTTACAAAGGAGTTTTGCCCATTATGGCAAAACTGTATAAAGAGGCTGAGACTCCCCAAGCCCACCTCTCCTTCACCTGACTGCAGCTTTGGGCTGGGACTTAAGCTGCCTAACAGAACTTGAGATAGCATGACGGCGACATTAGTGCTCAGTTACCTCTGGTCTAGGAACAAGGAAACAAGACTAAGGGAGGAGAAGGTACCCCACAAGAAAGCCAAACGCAGAAGCTGTCCTGAAAATCAGCTTGGGCTGGATTCAGCCTGGGGAGGCCATAGCCCACAGGCTCATCTGCTGAGGCCAGGTTTGCACACACTCCCTGTCTTGGTTTGAAAGACAGGTGTCTGCTAAGGAAGGCAGGAGCCTCCCTTGGAATGGCAGATGCAACCCCCCCTTCCCTCCGAGTTATTATAATTTTGAAATCAAGGGGCTTTTAGGCAAAGATGTGGGAAAATAGGAAGAACAGTTCTTTACTATGATAGATCTCTATGTGTATAACCAGTCAAGCAAACAGCAACAATTCTGGCAGTAGCAGCAAACAATCCCAAGCCCAGTGCCAGCCCTCTGGGCTGTCGGGCCCTTTCCCCTGGGGTGCAGTTCCGCTCGCAGCCGGCAGGGGCGCTGGCGGCTCCCGGTGAGCAGGGCAGGTGCGATGGTTCCCCCGCGGCTGCAGGGGGCGCTCCGGAGCGAGCTCGGGGAGCACGCGGCCCTGGTGGCCTGGGATGCCGGGAAGGGATGGGACAAAGGCTTCGCAAAGCCCTGGGCAGCCGATCCCGGTGTCCGGCCGGACCCTGGGCAACAGCAGGCTGGAGCGGCAGGCTGGAGCGGCAGGGACGAGCACAAATCCTGGGTGGCAGGCGAGATGTATCCAAAGCGCGGAGCTGCGGTGGGAGCCCCCCGGAGGTCTGGGCAGGCAGGATGAGCAGGGCTACAAGGTAGCGAAGGCTCAAAGCAATGGTGGGGGCAGGGAAGGCGGGCTTTGGATCCCGGGGTTTCTCTGGCAGAAGGAAAAGCAGCCAAAGAAAGCAGCCTCCCTCTCTGTCCAAACGCCGGGCACCGACTGTCCACACACCCAGGCAAAACAAAAGAGTAGCCAGATGCACCCCACCCCCATCGCCAGCTCTTTTGTTTGATGAAATATGCAGCCATTTGTCCCCCCAGCAACACATATGGGGAAAATTCCTGGAACAGAAAAAAAACCAGCAGAGCTCCTAAAACCCCAACAGTCCCCCACAACCAAGAAGGGAGGAGGAGGGTTTTGGGGCTGTGGCGTGACCTCTGGTCAGAGGCACTGAACACCCATCCTCCCTCACACAAACTGGCTCAGCTGTAAAACCCCCCACCCTGGGAAGGCCACATCCATGAGAAATTCACATGACGGGCAGCTGAGCAGGTGTCATAATCCATCAAAGACCCCCAAAGCGCTCCCCAGACTCACTGCTGAGGCCTTGCAGCAGAGCATCACACGCCATGCAAAGGGATACAACAGATCCAGAGTCTGTTGCAAGAGACTGTGTCAAACTTGCCCCCCACCAGGGCAGGTACCTGGGCGTTCCCACCTGGCCCAAACGTACGTCAATCCCCCAAACTCCATGTTTCCAGGGAACCCTTACCGCCAAGAAGCCCTGATGGAGAGCATCAGCAGAATGCCATTGGCATCCTCAGAGTGGTGATGTTTTTAAATCTGTCTCTGTCACTCTCTTTGTCTGCCCCCACCTCTTTTCTATTTCTTTCTCTTTCTCTCTCTTTCTCTCTCTCTCTCTCTCACTTACTGTTCAATAAAACCCATACTACTGACTTTGGCATATGGCCTCATTTGCACCTTAATTCAGGCCAAAGCATTTCTGACAAGTTTAATGACGGGATCATAACAAGGGTCTAGAAGCCCGCAAGCCTGGGGGCTGCTCCATGCCACTTCCAGTGGCTTCAGCTGTCAAAGGGGTGCCAGGTGTGGCCCTTTGTGACACAGGCGCCTTGTGTCAGGGCCCTGGATGATGTGGGACATTGTGGTGCCCAGAGGCCCTTGTGACACGGTAGAGCCCCGCCCTGCCCTGCCAGGGGGTATCCAAGGGGCGCAGAGCCCTGGGGAGCCCAGTCCCGCCAGAGCCGCTCTCGCAGGAGGAAGCAGCTCCCGGGATTCCTGTGCGTCAGACAGCGTCAGACGTGAAGGAGGACCACGTGAACCCCAACTCACAGCCCCCCAGCCCCTTGCCCGGCTGGCTGCCAGACCAGGCCCTCAGTGGGCAGTGGCTGGGGGCAGGCAGCAGCTCAGGCCTGCCCCTGTCGGACACTGAGGAGGAGGGGGCCTTTGTCAACATGGACGAAGAGTGGGAATACGACTCGGATCAAGAGCTTTCCCAGTGGGGAGGCCTTAGTGGCCAAGAACTTTGCCTCTGGGAAGAAGTGACAATCCAAGAGTTTTACCAAGGGCAAGAAGTGACGATCCAGGAAGTTTCCCCATGGGGAGTTGTGACACACCAAGAGTTGCATCAGAGGGAGGTAGGTATGAAAGTCCAGTGGGGGGATGGCACACAGCAAGAGCTGTACTACTGGGAGGAAAGTGTGACCGTCCAGGAGCTGTACCCATGGGAGGAAGAGGATGAGATATGCCAAGAATGGTCCCAGTGGGAAGAAGACCTGACATGCCAAGAGCTGTCCCAGTGGGAAGGGGAGGGAGACCAGGAACTGTCTCCTTTGGAAGAAGATGTGCAAGGCCACCTGCACATGTACCAATGGGAAGGAGACAAGAGACAGCCAGAGTTGCCCCAAGTGGGAGACAACAGGGACAAGGAGCTATCACAAGGAAAAGACTACAATGTCCAGGAGCTAGCCCGGTGGGAAAAAGACAGGAGTGACCAAAAGCTGCCCCAATGGGAAGGAAGTGTCAGTGACAAGATCTGGGACAAACCCTTGTACCCAGAGAAGGATGAGGATGCCCAGGAGGGGCCCGCCTCTCCCAGCAGCGTGGGCACCCAGGTGGCAGGAGAGGCAGCCCATGAGCTGCCCAGCGCCTCTCCTGCCCCAGGGAGTCCCACAGAGGACGAGCTGGCAGCCGCTGCTGCTCCAGCTGGAGCTGCTGAGGAGGAGGAGGAGCCTCCCGAGCCTCTGCCTGCCGAGGTGGAAAAGGCACCAGCTTCTCCTGGCCTCACGGAGGAGGTGCCATCGGCAGCGCCAGAGAGCCCAGTCCCTGCTCCACGCAGCCCCCCAGGCTACAGCCAGGCTCTGCTGGACTTGGCGTGGCACATCAGCCATGAGGTGGTGCGAGAGGCTGTGCTTGAGGCCCAGGCATCTGGCCAGCAGCCAGAGGAACAGAGGGACCTGGAGCAAAGCACAGCTGCAGAACTAGAAGCAGCAGCTCCAGAAGAAAAGCAAGAGAGCCCCATCTCTGGCCTGCACAGCCCCTGCTGCACCCCCAGCGCCTCGCCCAGCCCACTGGGAGCCCAAGCCCTCAGTGAGCAGCAG
This sequence comes from Coloeus monedula, assembly GCF_965178545.1. Classification (NCBI taxonomy): domain Eukaryota; kingdom Metazoa; phylum Chordata; class Aves; order Passeriformes; family Corvidae; genus Coloeus; species Coloeus monedula. Next base: position 14,476,763 of record NC_138822.1, on the reverse strand, counting down.
GAGGAGGCAGACAGGGGCTCAGTCCTGGCAGAGAAAGAGACTGAGGAGAGGGACTCGGCTGGGGAGCTCGAGCTTTCTCAGTGCAAAGATGAGGAAAACACAGAGCTGTCCCAAGGAGAAACCAACAGACACCAGGAAGGGTCCCAAGGAAAAGCCTGCATTGAGCAGGAGCTGTCCCTGGAAGAAGCCAGGGACAACCAGGAAGGGTCCCAAGGGGAAGCCTGCATTGAGCAGGAGCTGTCCCTAGAAAAAGACAGGAATGACCAGGACGTATTGCAAGGGGAAGCCTGCATTGAGCAGGAGATATCCGTAGAAGAGAGCAATGACCAGGATGTGTTCCAAGGGGAAGCCTGCACTGAGCAGGAGCTATCCCTCGAAAAAGACAGCAATAACCAGGATGTATTGCAAGGGGAAGCCTGCATTGGGCAGGAGCTGTCCCTAGAAAAAGACAGCAATTACCAGGATGTGTTCCAAGGGGAAGCCTGCATTGGGCAGGAGCTGCCCCTGGAAGAAGGTAGGAACGACCAGGATATGTTCCATGGGGAAGCCTGCATTGAGCAGGAGCTATCCCTAGAAGAAGCCAGGATTGACCAAGAAGGGTCCCAAGGGGAAGCCTGCATTGGGCAGGAACTGTCCCTAGAAGAAGGTACAAACGACCAGGATGTGTTCCAAGGGGAAGCCTGCATTGAGCAGGAGCTGCCCCTGGAAGAAGCCAGTGATGAGCAGGAAGGGTTCCAAGAGGAAGCCAGCACTGAGCAGGACCCGTCTGTAGATGGAGCCGGTAGGTTTCAGGATGTGTCCCAAGAGGAAGCCTGCATTGAGCAGGAGCTCTCCCCAGAAGAAGCCGGTAGCTACCACGAGCTCTCCGATTGGGATGAATCCATTGCGGAAGAGCTCTCCCTAGGAGAAGCCAGCAGCTACCTAGAAGTTTCTGACTGGGAAGAAGGCACGGAGAAAGGCCTTTCTCAAGGACAAGTCGGTAGCTCCCAAAATCTCTCTGACTGGGAGGAAGACAGCGAGCATGAGCTGTCCCATGGAGATGTCAGTAGCTACCAAGAAGTGTCTGACTGGGAAGAGTCCATTGGCCAGGAGGTTTCTGAAGAGGAAGACTCCATTGGTCAGGAGGTTTCCAAAGGGAATGGCAAGAGGCCTTCAGCTCAGTCCAGCTGGGAAAATGACAGTGACCGAGACCCGATGCAGGACAGCTGGGAACAGAACATTGGGGACAAGCCCTTGCTGCAGGAGGAGGACGAGTGGGATGGAGTGAGCCTCCTCGAGCTCCGTGAAGAACACAGAGAGCTGGGAGGTTTGGCAGGAGGCAGGCTCCCAGTGCCTGCCCCTCGCGAGGCCTGGGTTGAGCATGGGCCATCTGAGCCGTGCCCCCAAGCGCCGCTCTGTGCCTCGCCTCCCCAGCTGGGAGCCCAGGCCCTCAGGCAGCAGCTGAGTCCCCGCAAGAAACGTCCCTCCCGCCTCGGGCGGGCGCTGCGGATGCTGCGCGGCCTATTCCGCTGCTCCTGCCTGGCGCCACGGCCCGAGGATTAGGGCTGCGGCCGGCGCCAGCCCGGGCCCCCTGGACGGCAGCTGGCTGGCAGCCTGCCCCACATCCTGGGGGAGCCACACGGGCTGCCTTTGCCTGGACATGTCCCTGCAGCCTCAGCAATCCCTGGCTGCTTTGGAGCATCCCAAGCCACTCTCCCCAAGAGCAAATATTACCCATGTGGCCAGCCTCAGACCAGTATCCACACGGGACACTTGGTGCCAGGTGGCTCAGCGGTGAAGGCCAGACACTCATCAGGGTGGGAAGAGACCTTGAAAGTCATCCAGTCCCACCGTCACCCTGGCATCACCATCATCACCCTGAAACCATGTCCCCAAGTGCCACATCCAGACAAGACTTGAACACTTCCAGAGACAGTGACTCTACCACCTCCCTGAGCAACTTCTTGCAATCGATTCCTGACCACTCTGTCAGGGAAAAGTTGTTTGGAATATTTAATCTGTACCTCCCCTGGTGGAATCCAAGGCCATTTCCTCTCATCCTGAAAGGACTACGTGCTGATCCTTTGGGATTTTATCCATGAGGAATGGGCGCAGACAGGAGGTATTGCTCCCAGGACTCCACTGCATGGCTTCACCAAACAATTCTTCCAAAACAGAGGGAAGTTGGCTTTAAGAAATAGTGGCAGTAGTGAAAAGCAAAACAAAACAAAACCAAACAAACAAACAAAAAAAACAAAACAAACAAAACCCCCTAAAAACAACACAAAACACAAAAAAATCCACAAAAAGAAAAATAATAGGAATAGGACTAATAATAATACAAAGAAGATGAAGAAAATGAAGAAATAGTGGTAGTAAATAAGAAAAAGAAGTAAACTTAAGAATAAGAGCAAGAAAAAAAAGAATAATAATAAGAATGAGAATAAGAGTGAGAATAAGAGCAAGAATAAGAATAGGATTAAGAATAAGAATAAGAATAGGAAAAAGGAAAAGAAAAAATAAGAAGAAAAAGAATAGGAAAAAGCATAAGAATAAGAATAAAAATAAGAATTAAAAAAATAAGAATGAGAATGAGAATGAGAATAAGAAGAAGAAGAAAAAGAATAAGAATAAGAATAAGAATAAGAATAAGAATAAGAATAAGAATAAGAATAAGAATAGAAACAAGACAAAGTAAAAAGAATAAATCTAAGACTAAGTTGATGTAGAAGAAGAGAGAGGAGTAAAAGTAAATACTAAGAAGAAGGAGAAGAAGCATAGGGATCAGAAGAAGAAGAAGAAGAGGCTAAAGAAGAAGATTAAATAGTAGGAGTAACAAATTATTATTATTATTAGAACAATAATATCAAGTTAAAATACACATCCACACATCCTCTAGCATCACAGAAAGGTTTAATTTGGGAAGGACCTCAAACCTTTCTATCTCTCTCCTTCACAATTCTTGTTAAATAAAATCCACGTTCAATAAAATCTGTATGTTGTCATCATATGGTCTCATTTGAACCTTAATTTGGGCAGAGGCATCTCTCCCTAATCCAATCCTAACAGTTATTAAATGAGTATCACTCGGCTTCATCTCATTGTTTCACTTCAGGCAAACCTGACAAATGTATCTCTTCCAGGGAGGGGGCATCCACAAAGCCTCTGGGAAACCTATGCCAATGCCTCACCAGCCTCACAGAAGAGAATGTCTTCCTGCTATTTAATCCATATCTGTTTCAGTTAAAGGCCACTGCCCTTTCTTCTATCATCACTACATATGCCTGTGAAAAGTCTCTCTCCATCATTCTTGTAGGGGGCCCTCTTAGGTACTGGCAAGGGTTCTAAGGTTTCCCTGGGGTCTTCTCTTCCCTAGGCTGAACAACGCTAACACTCCCAACCTGTCTTCAAAGCAGAGGTTCTCCAACGCTCTTAGGAACCCTCAGTCGCTCTCCTCTGAACTCATTCTAACAGGCCCGCATCCCTTATCCTGGGGCCCCCAGACACAGAGGTAGTGGTGCGGGTGAGATTTCAAACAATGGACTAGAGGGCCACAATTACCTCCCTTGACCTGCAGCTCTTTGCTCCTTTCCATGCAGCTCAGCCCACGGGTGGCTTTTTGGGCTGGCAGCACAGATTGTTGGCTCACGCTGAGCTTCTCCTCCATCAGCACCCCCAAGTCCTTCTCCTCAGCCCCTGCCCCACTCAGCTTCCTGTCCCCTGCAAACCCTGTGCTGAGAGGGAGCTCCATGCACTCTCTGTGTCACTGGCGAAGCCATTCAAGAGCCCCAGGGCCAAGGCCAGAGCCCTGATGGACGCTCCTCGTCCCCAGCCTCCACCTGGGCATGGAGCCACTGACCACAGCTCCCCAGCTGCCTCCATCTGGCCAATTCTTCATGCCCTGCATAGCCCACCCTCCAAAGGCAGGGCTGTGCAGTGTGGGGCTTGAGGTGTCGTGTGGCACTGTGTCCAAAGCCTCACAGGGGCTCTGGGCACATCAGGATTGTCAGAGACTGAAATGTTATGGGTAAGGACTTAAACATTGTTACAAAGGAGTTTTGCCCATTATGGCAAAACTGTATAAAGAGGCTGAGACTCCCCAAGCCCACCTCTCCTTCACCTGACTGCAGCTTTGGGCTGGGACTTAAGCTGCCTAACAGAACTTGAGATAGCATGACGGCGACATTAGTGCTCAGTTACCTCTGGTCTAGGAACAAGGAAACAAGACTAAGGGAGGAGAAGGTACCCCACAAGAAAGCCAAACGCAGAAGCTGTCCTGAAAATCAGCTTGGGCTGGATTCAGCCTGGGGAGGCCATAGCCCACAGGCTCATCTGCTGAGGCCAGGTTTGCACACACTCCCTGTCTTGGTTTGAAAGACAGGTGTCTGCTAAGGAAGGCAGGAGCCTCCCTTGGAATGGCAGATGCAACCCCCCCTTCCCTCCGAGTTATTATAATTTTGAAATCAAGGGGCTTTTAGGCAAAGATGTGGGAAAATAGGAAGAACAGTTCTTTACTATGATAGATCTCTATGTGTATAACCAGTCAAGCAAACAGCAACAATTCTGGCAGTAGCAGCAAACAATCCCAAGCCCAGTGCCAGCCCTCTGGGCTGTCGGGCCCTTTCCCCTGGGGTGCAGTTCCGCTCGCAGCCGGCAGGGGCGCTGGCGGCTCCCGGTGAGCAGGGCAGGTGCGATGGTTCCCCCGCGGCTGCAGGGGGCGCTCCGGAGCGAGCTCGGGGAGCACGCGGCCCTGGTGGCCTGGGATGCCGGGAAGGGATGGGACAAAGGCTTCGCAAAGCCCTGGGCAGCCGATCCCGGTGTCCGGCCGGACCCTGGGCAACAGCAGGCTGGAGCGGCAGGCTGGAGCGGCAGGGACGAGCACAAATCCTGGGTGGCAGGCGAGATGTATCCAAAGCGCGGAGCTGCGGTGGGAGCCCCCCGGAGGTCTGGGCAGGCAGGATGAGCAGGGCTACAAGGTAGCGAAGGCTCAAAGCAATGGTGGGGGCAGGGAAGGCGGGCTTTGGATCCCGGGGTTTCTCTGGCAGAAGGAAAAGCAGCCAAAGAAAGCAGCCTCCCTCTCTGTCCAAACGCCGGGCACCGACTGTCCACACACCCAGGCAAAACAAAAGAGTAGCCAGATGCACCCCACCCCCATCGCCAGCTCTTTTGTTTGATGAAATATGCAGCCATTTGTCCCCCCAGCAACACATATGGGGAAAATTCCTGGAACAGAAAAAAAACCAGCAGAGCTCCTAAAACCCCAACAGTCCCCCACAACCAAGAAGGGAGGAGGAGGGTTTTGGGGCTGTGGCGTGACCTCTGGTCAGAGGCACTGAACACCCATCCTCCCTCCCACAAACTGGCTCAGCTGTAAAACCCCCCACCCTGGGAAGGCCACATCCATGAGAAATTCACATGACGGGCAGCTGAGCAGGTGTCATAATCCATCAAAGACCCCCAAAGCGCTCCCCAGACTCACTGCTGAGGCCTTGCAGCAGAGCATCACACGCCATGCAAAGGGATACAACAGATCCAGAGTCTGTTGCAAGAGACTGTGTCAAACTTGCCCCCCACCAGGGCAGGTACCTGGGCGTTCCCACCTGGCCCAAACGTACGTCAATCCCCCAAACTCCATGTTTCCAGGGAACCCTTACCGCCAAGAAGCCCTGATGGAGAGCATCAGCAGAATGCCATTGGCATCCTCAGAGTGGTGATGTTTTTAAATCTGTCTCTGTCACTCTCTTTGTCTGCCCCCACCTCTTTTCTATTTCTTTCTCTTTCTCTCTCTTTCTCTCTCTCTCTCTCTCACTTACTGTTCAATAAAACCCATACTACTGACTTTGGCATATGGCCTCATTTGCACCTTAATTCAGGCCAAAGCATTTCTGACAAGTTTAATGACGGGATCATAACAAGGGTCTAGAAGCCCGCAAGCCTGGGGGCTGCTCCATGCCACTTCCAGTGGCTTCAGCTGTCAAAGGGGTGCCAGGTGTGGCCCTTTGTGACACAGGCGCCTTGTGTCAGGGCCCTGGATGATGTGGGACATTGTGGTGCCCAGAGGCCCTTGTGACACGGTAGAGCCCCGCCCTGCCCTGCCAGGGGGTATCCAAGGGGCGCAGAGCCCTGGGGAGCCCAGTCCCGCCAGAGCCGCTCTCGCAGGAGGAAGCAGCTCCCGGGATTCCTGTGCGTCAGACAGCGTCAGACGTGAAGGAGGACCACGTGAACCCCAACTCACAGCCCCCCAGCCCCTTGCCCGGCTGGCTGCCAGACCAGGCCCTCAGTGGGCAGTGGCTGGGGGCAGGCAGCAGCTCAGGCCTGCCCCTGTCGGACACTGAGGAGGAGGGGGCCTTTGTCAACATGGACGAAGAGTGGGAATACGACTCGGATCAAGAGCTTTCCCAGTGGGGAGGCCTTAGTGGCCAAGAACTTTGCCTCTGGGAAGAAGTGACAATCCAAGAGTTTTACCAAGGGCAAGAAGTGACGATCCAGGAAGTTTCCCCATGGGGAGTTGTGACACACCAAGAGTTGCATCAGAGGGAGGTAGGTATGAAAGTCCAGTGGGGGGATGGCACACAGCAAGAGCTGTACTACTGGGAGGAAAGTGTGACCGTCCAGGAGCTGTACCCATGGGAGGAAGAGGATGAGATATGCCAAGAATGGTCCCAGTGGGAAGAAGACCTGACATGCCAAGAGCTGTCCCAGTGGGAAGGGGAGGGAGACCAGGAACTGTCTCCTTTGGAAGAAGATGTGCAAGGCCACCTGCACATGTACCAATGGGAAGGAGACAAGAGACAGCCAGAGTTGCCCCAAGTGGGAGACAACAGGGACAAGGAGCTATCACAAGGAAAAGACTACAATGTCCAGGAGCTAGCCCGGTGGGAAAAAGACAGGAGTGACCAAAAGCTGCCCCAATGGGAAGGAAGTGTCAGTGACAAGATCTGGGACAAACCCTTGTACCCAGAGAAGGATGAGGATGCCCAGGAGGGGCCCGCCTCTCCCAGCAGCGTGGGCACCCAGGTGGCAGGAGAGGCAGCCCATGAGCTGCCCAGCGCCTCTCCTGCCCCAGGGAGTCCCACAGAGGACGAGCTGGCAGCCGCTGCTGCTCCAGCTGGAGCTGCTGAGGAGGAGGAGGAGCCTCCCGAGCCTCTGCCTGCCGAGGTGGAAAAGGCACCAGCTTCTCCTGGCCTCACGGAGGAGGTGCCATCGGCAGCGCCAGAGAGCCCAGTCCCTGCTCCACGCAGCCCCCCAGGCTACAGCCAGGCTCTGCTGGACTTGGCGTGGCACATCAGCCATGAGGTGGTGCGAGAGGCTGTGCTTGAGGCCCAGGCATCTGGCCAGCAGCCAGAGGAACAGAGGGACCTGGAGCAAAGCACAGCTGCAGAACTAGAAGCAGCAGCTCCAGAAGAAAAGCAAGAGAGCCCCATCTCTGGCCTGCACAGCCCCTGCTGCACCCCCAGCGCCTCGCCCAGCCCACTGGGAGCCCAAGCCCTCAGTGAGCAGCAGGAGGAGGCAGACAGGGGCTCAGTCCTGGCAGAGAAAGAGACTGAGGAGAGGGACTCGGCTGGGGAGCTCGAGCTTTCTCAGTGCAAAGATGAGGAAAACACAGAGCTGTCCCAAGGAGAAACCAACAGACACCAGGAAGGGTCCCAAGGAAAAGCCTGCATTGAGCAGGAGCTGTCCCTGGAAGAAGCCAGGGACAACCAGGAAGGGTCCCAAGGGGAAGCCTGCATTGAGCAGGAGCTGTCCCTAGAAAAAGACAGGAATGACCAGGACGTATTGCAAGGGGAAGCCTGCATTGAGCAGGAGATATCCGTAGAAGAGAGCAATGACCAGGATGTGTTCCAAGGGGAAGCCTGCACTGAGCAGGAGCTATCCCTCGAAAAAGACAGCAATAACCAGGATGTATTGCAAGGGGAAGCCTGCATTGGGCAGGAGCTGTCCCTAGAAAAAGACAGCAATTACCAGGATGTGTTCCAAGGGGAAGCCTGCATTGGGCAGGAGCTGCCCCTGGAAGAAGGTAGGAACGACCAGGATATGTTCCATGGGGAAGCCTGCATTGAGCAGGAGCTATCCCTAGAAGAAGCCAGGATTGACCAAGAAGGGTCCCAAGGGGAAGCCTGCATTGGGCAGGAGCTGTCCCTAGAAGAAGGTACAAACGACCAGGATGTGTTCCAAGGGGAAGCCTGCATTGAGCAGGAGCTGCCCCTGGAAGAAGCCAGTGATGAGCAGGAAGGGTTCCAAGAGGAAGCCAGCACTGAGCAGGACCCGTCTGTAGATGGAGCCAGTAGGTTTCAGGATGTGTCCCAAGAGGAAGCCTGCATTGAGCAGGAGCTCTCCCCAGAAGAAGCCGGTAGCTACCACGAGCTCTCCGATTGGGATGAATCCATTGCGGAAGAGCTCTCCCTAGGAGAAGCCAGCAGCTACCTAGAAGTTTCTGACTGCGAAGAAGGCACGGAGAAAGGCCTTTCTCAAGGACAAGTCGGTAGCTCCCAAAATCTCTCTGACTGGGAGGAAGACAGCGAGCATGAGCTGTCCCATGGAGATGTCAGTAGCTACCAAGAAGTGTCTGACTGGGAAGAGTCCATTGGCCAGGAGGTTTCTGAAGAGGAAGACTCCGTTGGTCAGGAGGTTTCCAAAGGGAATGGCAAGAGGCCTTCAGCTCAGTCCAGCTGGGAAAATGACAGTGACCGAGACCCGATGCAGGACAGCTGGGAACAGAACATTGGGGACAAGCCCTTGCTGCAGGAGGAGGACGAGTGGGATGGAGTGAGCCTCCTCGAGCTCCGTGAAGAACACAGAGAGCTGGGAGGTTTGGCAGGAGGCAGGCTCCCAGTGCCTGCCCCTCGCGAGGCCTGGGTTGAGCATGGGCCATCTGAGCCGTGCCCCCAAGCGCCGCTCTGTGCCTCGCCTCCCCAGCTGGGAGCCCAGGCCCTCAGGCAGCAGCTGAGTCCCCGCAAGAAACGTCCCTCCCGCCTCGGGCGGGCGCTGCGGATGCTGCGCGGCCTATTCCGCTGCTCCTGCCTGGCGCCACGGCCCGAGGATTAGGGCTGCGGCCGGCGCCAGCCCGGGCCCCCTGGACGGCAGCTGGCTGGCAGCCTGCCCCACATCCTGGGGGAGCCACACGGGCTGCCTTTGCCTGGACATGTCCCTGCAGCCTCAGCAATCCCTGGCTGCTTTGGAGCATCCCAAGCCACTCTCCCCAAGAGCAAATATTACCCATGTGGCCAGCCTCAGACCAGTATCCACACGGGACACTTGGTGCCAGGTGGCTCAGCGGTGAAGGCCAGACACTCATCAGGGTGGGAAGAGACCTTGAAAGTCATCCAGTCCCACCGTCACCCTGGCATCACCATCATCACCCTGAAACCATGTCCCCAAGTGCCACATCCAGACAAGACTTGAACACTTCCAGAGACAGTGACTCTACCACCTCCCTGAGCAACTTCTTGCAATCGATTCCTGACCACTCTGTCAGGGAAAAGTTGTTTGGAATATTTAATCTGTACCTCCCCTGGTGGAATCCAAGGCCATTTCCTCTCATCCTGAAAGGACTACGTGCTGATCCTTTGGGATTTTATCCATGAGGAATGGGCGCAGACAGGAGGTATTGCTCCCAGGACTCCACTGCATGGCTTCACCAAACAATTCTTCCAAAACAGAGGGAAGTTGGCTTTAAGAAATAGTGGCAGTAGTGAAAAGCAAAACAAAACAAAACCAAACAAACAAACAAAAAAAACAAAACAAACAAAACCCCCTAAAAACAACACAAAACACAAAAAAATCCACAAAAAGAAAAATAATAGGAATAGGACTAATAATAATACAAAGAAGATGAAGAAAATGAAGAAATAGTGGTAGTAAATAAGAAAAAGAAGTAAACTTAAGAATAAGAGCAAGAAAAAAAAGAATAATAATAAGAATGAGAATAAGAGTGAGAATAAGAGCAAGAATAAGAATAGGATTAAGAATAAGAATAAGAATAGGAAAAAGGAAAAGAAAAAATAATAAGAAAAAGAATAGGAAAAAGCATAAGAATAAGAATAAAAATAAGAATTAAAAAAATAAGAATGAGAATGAGAATGAGAATAAGAAGAAGAAGAAAAAGAATAAGAATAAGAATAAGAATAAGAATAAGAATAAGAATAAGAATAAGAATAGAAACAAGACAAAGTAAAAAGAATAAATCTAAGACTAAGTTGATGTAGAAGAAGAAAGAGGAGTAAAAGTAAATACTAAGAAGAAGGAGAAGAAGCATGGGGATCAGAAGAAGAAGAAGAAGAGGCTAAAGAAGAAGATTAAATAGTAGGAGTAACAAATTATTATTATTATTAGAACAATAATATCAAGTTAAAATACACATCCACACATCCTCTAGCATCACAGAAAGGTTTAATTTGGGAAGGACCTCAAACCTTTCTATCTCTCTCCTTCACAATTCTTGTTAAATAAAATCCACGTTCAATAAAATCTGTATGTTGTCATCATATGGTCTCATTTGAACCTTAATTTGGGCAGAGGCATCTCTCCCTAATCCAATCCTAACAGTTATTAAATGAGTATCACTCGGCTTCATCTCATTGTTTCACTTCAGGCAAACCTGACAAATGTATCTCTTCCAGGGAGGGGGCATCCACAAAGCCTCTGGGAAACCTATGCCAATGCCTCACCAGCCTCACAGAAGAGAATGTCTTCCTGCTATTTAATCCATATCTGTTTCAGTTAAAGGCCACTGCCCTTTCTTCTATCATCACTACATATGCCTGTGAAAAGTCTCTCTCCATCATTCTTGTAGGGGGCCCTCTTAGGTACTGGCAAGGGTTCTAAGGTTTCCCTGGGGTCTTCTCTTCCCTAGGCTGAACAACGCTAACACTCCCAACCTGTCTTCAAAGCAGAGGTTCTCCAACGCTCTTAGGAACCCTCAGTCGCTCTCCTCTGAACTCATTCTAACAGGCCCGCATCCCTTATCCTGGGGCCCCCAGACACAGAGGTAGTGGTGCGGGTGAGATTTCAAACAATGGACTAGAGGGCCACAATTACCTCCCTTGACCTGCAGCTCTTTGCTCCTTTCCATGCAGCTCAGCCCACGGGTGGCTTTTTGGGCTGGCAGCACAGATTGTTGGCTCACGCTGAGCTTCTCCTCCATCAGCACCCCCAAGTCCTTCTCCTCAGCCCCTGCCCCACTCAGCTTCCTGTCCCCTGCAAACCCTGTGCTGAGAGGGAGCTCCATGCACTCTCTGTGTCACTGGCGAAGCCATTCAAGAGCCCCAGGGCCAAGGCCAGAGCCCTGATGGACGCTCCTCGTCCCCAGCCTCCACCTGGGCATGGAGCCACTGACCACAGCTCCCCAGCTGCCTCCATCTGGCCAATTCTTCATGCCCTGCATAGCCCACCCTCCAAAGGCAGGGCTGTGCAGTGTGGGGCTTGAGGTGTCGTGTGGCACTGTGTCCAAAGCCTCACAGGGGCTCTGGGCACATCAGGATTGTCAGAGACTGAAATGTTATGGGTAAGGACTTAAACATTGTTACAAAGGAGTTTTGCCCATTATGGCAAAACTGTATAAAGAGGCTGAGACTCCCCAAGCCCACCTCTCCTTCACCTGACTGCAGCTTTGGGCTGGGACTTAAGCTGCCTAACAGAACTTGAGATAGCATGACGGCGACATTAGTGCTCAGTTACCTCTGGTCTAGGAACAAGGAAACAAGACTAAGGGAGGAGAAGGTACCCCACAAGAAAGCCAAACGCAGAAGCTGTCCTGAAAATCAGCTTGGGCTGGATTCAGCCTGGGGAGGCCATAGCCCACAGGCTCATCTGCTGAGGCCAGGTTTGCACACACTCCCTGTCTTGGTTTGAAAGACAGGTGTCTGCTAAGGAAGGCAGGAGCCTCCCTTGGAATGGCAGATGCAACCCCCCCTTCCCTCCGAGTTCTTATAATTTTGAAATCAAGGGGCTTTTAGGCAAAGATGTGGGAAAATAGGAAGAACAGTTCTTTACTATGATAGATCTCTATGTGTATAACCAGTCAAGCAAACAGCAACAATTCTGGCAGTAGCAGCAAACAATCCCAAGCCCAGTGCCAGCCCTCTGGGCTCTCGGGCCCTTTCCCCTGGGGTGCAGTTCCGCTCGCAGCCGGCAGGGGCGCTGGCGGCTCCCGGTGAGCAGGGCAGGTGCGATGGTTCCCCCGCGGCTGCAGGGGGCGCTCCGGAGCGAGCTCGGGGAGCACGCGGCCCTGGTGGCCTGGGATGCCGGGAAGGGATGGGACAAAGGCTTCGCAAAGCCCTGGGCAGCCGATCCCGGTGTCCGGCCGGACCCTGGGCAACAGCAGGCTGGAGCGGCAGGCTGGAGCGGCAGGGACGAGCACAAATCCTGGGTGGCAGGCGAGATGTATCCAAAGCGCGGAGCTGCGGTGGGAGCCCCCCGGAGGTCTGGGCAGGCAGGATGAGCAGGGCTACAAGGTAGCGAAGGCTCAAAGCAATGGTGGGGGCAGGGAAGGCGGGCTTTGGATCCCGGGGTTTCTCTGGCAGAAGGAAAAGCAGCCAAAGAAAGCAGCCTCCCTCTCTGTCCAAACGCCGGGCACCGACTGTCCACACACCCAGGCAAAACAAAAGAGTAGCCAGATGCACCCCACCCCCATCGCCAGCTCTTTTGTTTGATGAAATATGCAGCCATTTGTCCCCCCAGCAACACATATGGGGAAAATTCCTGGAACAGAAAAAAAACCAGCAGAGCTCCTAAAACCCCAACAGTCCCCCACAACCAAGAAGGGAGGAGGAGGGTTTTGGGGCTGTGGCGTGACCTCTGGTCAGAGGCACTGAACACCCATCCTCCCTCACACAAACTGGCTCAGCTGTAAAACCCCCCACCCTGGGAAGGCCACATCCATGAGAAATTCACATGACGGGCAGCTGAGCAGGTGTCATAATCCATCAAAGACCCCCAAAGCGCTCCCCAGACTCACTGCTGAGGCCTTGCAGCAGAGCATCACACGCCATGCAAAGGGATACAACAGATCCAGAGTCTGTTGCAAGAGACTGTGTCAAACTTGCCCCCCACCAGGGCAGGTACCTGGGCGTTCCCACCTGGCCCAAACGTACGTCAATCCCCCAAACTCCATGTTTCCAGGGAACCCTTACCGCCAAGAAGCCCTGATGGAGAGCATCAGCAGAATGCCATTGGCATCCTCAGAGTGGTGATGTTTTTAAATCTGTCTCTGTCACTCTCTTTGTCTGCCCCCACCTCTTTTCTATTTCTTTCTCTTTCTCTCTCTTTCTCTCTCTCTCTCTCTCACTTACTGTTCAATAAAACCCATACTACTGACTTTGGCATATGGCCTCATTTGCACCTTAATTCAGGCCAAAGCATTTCTGACAAGTTTAATGACGGGATCATAACAAGGGTCTAGAAGCCCGCAAGCCTGGGGGCTGCTCCATGCCACTTCCAGTGGCTTCAGCTGTCAAAGGGGTGCCAGGTGTGGCCCTTTGTGACACAGGCGCCTTGTGTCAGGGCCCTGGATGATGTGGGACATTGTGGTGCCCAGAGGCCCTTGTGACACGGTAGAGCCCCGCCCTGCCCTGCCAGGGGGTATCCAAGGGGCGCAGAGCCCTGGGGAGCCCAGTCCCGCCAGAGCCGCTCTCGCAGGAGGAAGCAGCTCCCGGGATTCCTGTGCGTCAGACAGCGTCAGACGTGAAGGAGGACCACGTGAACCCCAACTCACAGCCCCCCAGCCCCTTGCCCGGCTGGCTGCCAGACCAGGCCCTCAGTGGGCAGTGGCTGGGGGCAGGCAGCAGCTCAGGCCTGCCCCTGTCGGACACTGAGGAGGAGGGGGCCTTTGTCAACATGGACGAAGAGTGGGAATACGACTCGGATCAAGAGCTTTCCCAGTGGGGAGGCCTTAGTGGCCAAGAACTTTGCCTCTGGGAAGAAGTGACAATCCAAGAGTTTTACCAAGGGCAAGAAGTGACGATCCAGGAAGTTTCCCCATGGGGAGTTGTGACACACCAAGAGTTGCATCAGAGGGAGGTAGGTATGAAAGTCCAGTGGGGGGATGGCACACAGCAAGAGCTGTACTACTGGGAGGAAAGTGTGACCGTCCAGGAGCTGTACCCATGGGAGGAAGAGGATGAGATATGCCAAGAATGGTCCCAGTGGGAAGAAGACCTGACATGCCAAGAGCTGTCCCAGTGGGAAGGGGAGGGAGACCAGGAACTGTCTCCTTTGGAAGAAGATGTGCAAGGCCACCTGCACATGTACCAATGGGAAGGAGACAAGAGACAGCCAGAGTTGCCCCAAGTGGGAGACAACAGGGACAAGGAGCTATCACAAGGAAAAGACTACAATGTCCAGGAGCTAGCCCGGTGGGAAAAAGACAGGAGTGACCAAAAGCTGCCCCAATGGGAAGGAAGTGTCAGTGACAAGATCTGGGACAAACCCTTGTACCCAGAGAAGGATGAGGATGCCCAGGAGGGGCCCGCCTCTCCCAGCAGCGTGGGCACCCAGGTGGCAGGAGAGGCAGCCCATGAGCTGCCCAGCGCCTCTCCTGCCCCAGGGAGTCCCACAGAGGACGAGCTGGCAGCCGCTGCTGCTCCAGCTGGAGCTGCTGAGGAGGAGGAGGAGCCTCCCGAGCCTCTGCCTGCCGAGGTGGAAAAGGCACCAGCTTCTCCTGGCCTCACGGAGGAGGTGCCATCGGCAGCGCCAGAGAGCCCAGTCCCTGCTCCACGCAGCCCCCCAGGCTACAGCCAGGCTCTGCTGGACTTGGCGTGGCACATCAGCCATGAGGTGGTGCGAGAGGCTGTGCTTGAGGCCCAGGCATCTGGCCAGCAGCCAGAGGAACAGAGGGACCTGGAGCAAAGCACAGCTGCAGAACTAGAAGCAGCAGCTCCAGAAGAAAAGCAAGAGAGCCCCATCTCTGGCCTGCACAGCCCCTGCTGCACCCCCAGCGCCTCGCCCAGCCCACTGGGAGCCCAAGCCCTCAGTGAGCAGCAGGAGGAGGCAGACAGGGGCTCAGTCCTGGCAGAGAAAGAGACTGAGGAGAGGGACTCGGCTGGGGAGCTCGAGCTTTCTCAGTGCAAAGATGAGGAAAACACAGAGCTGTCCCAAGGAGAAACCAACAGACACCAGGAAGGGTCCCAAGGAAAAGCCTGCATTGAGCAGGAGCTGTCCCTGGAAGAAGCCAGGGACAACCAGGAAGGGTCCCAAGGGGAAGCCTGCATTGAGCAGGAGCTGTCCCTAGAAAAAGACAGGAATGACCAGGACGTATTGCAAGGGGAAGCCTGCATTGAGCAGGAGATATCCGTAGAAGAGAGCAATGACCAGGATGTGTTCCAAGGGGAAGCCTGCACTGAGCAGGAGCTATCCCTCGAAAAAGACAGCAATAACCAGGATGTATTGCAAGGGGAAGCCTGCATTGGGCAGGAGCTGTCCCTAGAAAAAGACAGCAATTACCAGGATGTGTTCCAAGGGGAAGCCTGCATTGGGCAGGAGCTGCCCCTGGAAGAAGGTAGGAACGACCAGGATATGTTCCATGGGGAAGCCTGCATTGAGCAGGAGCTATCCCTAGAAGAAGCCAGGATTGACCAAGAAGGGTCCCAAGGGGAAGCCTGCATTGGGCAGGAGCTGTCCCTAGAAGAAGGTACAAACGACCAGGATGTGTTCCAAGGGGAAGCCTGCATTGAGCAGGAGCTGCCCCTGGAAGAAGCCAGTGATGAGCAGGAAGGGTTCCAAGAGGAAGCCAGCACTGAGCAGGACCCGTCTGTAGATGGAGCCAGTAGGTTTCAGGATGTGTCCCAAGAGGAAGCCTGCATTGAGCAGGAGCTCTCCCCAGAAGAAGCCGGTAGCTACCACGAGCTCTCCGATTGGGATGAATCCATTGCGGAAGAGCTCTCCCTAGGAGAAGCCAGCAGCTACCTAGAAGTTTCTGACTGGGAAGAAGGCACGGAGAAAGGCCTTTCTCAAGGACAAGTCGGTAGCTCCCAAAATCTCTCTGACTGGGAGGAAGACAGCGAGCATGAGCTGTCCCATGGAGATGTCAGTAGCTACCAAGAAGTGTCTGACTGGGAAGAGTCCATTGGCCAGGAGGTTTCTGAAGAGGAAGACTCCATTGGTCAGGAGGTTTCCAAAGGGAATGGCAAGAGACCTTCAGTTCAGTCCAGCTGGGAAAATGACAGTGACCAAGACCCGATGCAGGACAGCTGGGAACAGAACACTGGGGACAAGCCCTTGCTGCAGGAGGAGGACGAGTGGGATGGAGTGAGCCTCCTCGAGCTCCGTGAAGAAGACAGAGAGCTGGGAGGTTTGGCAGGAGGCAGGCTCCCAGTGCCTGCCCCTCGCGAGGCCTGGGTTGAGCATGGGCCATCTGAGCCATGCCCCCAAGCGCCGCTCTGTGCCTCGCCTCCCCAGCTGGGAGCCCAGGCCCTCAGGCAGCAGCTGAGTCCCCGCAAGAAACGTCCCTCCCGCCTCGGGCGGGCGCTGCGGATGCTGCGCAGCCTATTCCGCTGCTCCTGCCTGGCGCCACGGCCCGAGGATTAGGGCTGCGGCCGGCGCCAGCCCGGGCCCCCTGGACGGCAGCTGGCTGGCAGCCTGCCCCACATCCTGGGGGAGCCACACGGGCTGCCTTTGCCTGGACATGTCCCTGCAGCCTCAGCAATCCCTGGCTGCTTTGGAGCATCCCAAGCCACTCTCCCCAAGAGCAAATATTACCCATGTGGCCAGCCTCAGACCAGTATCCACACGGGACACTTGGTGCCAGGTGGCTCAGCGGTGAAGGCCAGAGACTCATCAGGGTGGGAAGAGACCTTGAAAGTCATCCAGTCCCACCGTCACCCTGGCATCACCATCATCACCCTGAAACCATGTCCCCAAGTGCCACATCCAGACAAGACTTGAACACTTCCAGAGACAGTGACTCTACCACCTCCCTGAGCAACTTCTTGCAATCGATTCCTGACCACTCTGTCAGGGAAAAGTTGTTTGGAATATTTAATCTGTACCTCCCCTGGTGGAATCCAAGGCCATTTCCTCTCATCCTGAAAGGACTACGTGCTGATCCTTTGGGATTTTATCCATGAGGAATGGGCGCAGACAGGAGGTATTGCTCCCAGGACTCCACTGCATGGCTTCACCAAACAATTCTTCCAAAACAGAGGGAAGTTGGCTTTAAGAAATAGTGGCAGTAGTGAAAAGCAAAACAAAACAAAACCAAACAAACAAACAAAAAAAACAAAACAAACAAAACCCCCTAAAAACAACACAAAACACAAAAAAATCCACAAAAAGAAAAATAATAGGAATAGGACTAATAATAATACAAAGAAGATGAAGAAAATGAAGAAATAGTGGTAGTAAATAAGAAAAAGAAGTAAACTTAAGAATAAGAGCAAGAAAAAAAAGAATAATAATAAGAATGAGAATAAGAGTGAGAATAAGAGCAAGAATAAGAATAGGATTAAGAATAAGAATAAGAATAGGAAAAAGGAAAAGAAAAAATAATAAGAAAAAGAATAGGAAAAAGCATAAGAATAAGAATAAAAATAAGAATTAAAAAAATAAGAATGAGAATGAGAATGAGAATAAGAAGAAGAAGAAAAAGAATAAGAATAAGAATAAGAATAAGAATAAGAATAAGAATAAGAATAAGAATAAGAATAAGAATAAGAATAGAAACAAGACAAAGTAAAAAGAATAAATCTAAGACTAAGTTGATGTAGAAGAAGAGAGAGGAGTAAAAGTAAATACTAAGAAGAAGGAGAAGAAGCATAGGGATCAGAAGAAGAAGAAGAAGAGGCTAAAGAAGAAGATTAAATAGTAGGAGTAACAAATTATTATTATTATTAGAACAATAATATCAAGTTAAAATACACATCCACACATCCTCTAGCATCACAGAAAGGTTTAATTTGGGAAGGACCTCAAACCTTTCTATCTCTCTCCTTCACAATTCTTGTTAAATAAAATCCACGTTCAATAAAATCTGTATGTTGTCATCATATGGTCTCATTTGAACCTTAATTTGGGCAGAGGCATCTCTCCCTAATCCAATCCTAACAGTTATTAAATGAGTATCACTCGGCTTCATCTCATTGTTTCACTTCAGGCAAACCTGACAAATGTATCTCTTCCAGGGAGGGGGCATCCACAAAGCCTCTGGGAAACCTATGCCAATGCCTCACCAGCCTCACAGAAGAGAATGTCTTCCTGCTATTTAATCCATATCTGTTTCAGTTAAAGGCCACTGCCCTTTCTTCTATCATCACTACATATGCCTGTGAAAAGTCTCTCTCCATCATTCTTGTAGGGGGCCCTCTTAGGTACTGGCAAGGGTTCTAAGGTTTCCCTGGGGTCTTCTCTTCCCTAGGCTGAACAACGCTAACACTCCCAACCTGTCTTCAAAGCAGAGGTTCTCCAACGCTCTTAGGAACCCTCAGTCGCTCTCCTCTGAACTCATTCTAACAGGCCCGCATCCCTTATCCTGGGGCCCCCAGACACAGAGGTAGTGGTGCGGGTGAGATTTCAAACAATGGACTAGAGGGCCACAATTACCTCCCTTGACCTGCAGCTCTTTGCTCCTTTCCATGCAGCTCAGCCCACGGGTGGCTTTTTGGGCTGGCAGCACAGATTGTTGGCTCACGCTGAGCTTCTCCTCCATCAGCACCCCCAAGTCCTTCTCCTCAGCCCCTGCCCCACTCAGCTTCCTGTCCCCTGCAAACCCTGTGCTGAGAGGGAGCTCCATGCACTCTCTGTGTCACTGGCGAAGCCATTCAAGAGCCCCAGGGCCAAGGCCAGAGCCCTGATGGACGCTCCTCGTCCCCAGCCTCCACCTGGGCATGGAGCCACTGACCACAGCTCCCCAGCTGCCTCCATCTGGCCAATTCTTCATGCCCTGCATAGCCCACCCTCCAAAGGCAGGGCTGTGCAGTGTGGGGCTTGAGGTGTCGTGTGGCACTGTGTCCAAAGCCTCACAGGGGCTCTGGGCACATCAGGATTGTCAGAGACTGAAATGTTATGGGTAAGGACTTAAACATTGTTACAAAGGAGTTTTGCCCATTATGGCAAAACTGTATAAAGAGGCTGAGACTCCCCAAGCCCACCTCTCCTTCACCTGACTGCAGCTTTGGGCTGGGACTTAAGCTGCCTAACAGAACTTGAGATAGCATGACGGCGACATTAGTGCTCAGTTACCTCTGGTCTAGGAACAAGGAAACAAGACTAAGGGAGGAGAAGGTACCCCACAAGAAAGCCAAACGCAGAAGCTGTCCTGAAAATCAGCTTGGGCTGGATTCAGCCTGGGGAGGCCATAGCCCACAGGCTCATCTGCTGAGGCCAGGTTTGCACACACTCCCTGTCTTGGTTTGAAAGACAGGTGTCTGCTAAGGAAGGCAGGAGCCTCCCTTGGAATGGCAGATGCAACCCCCCCTTCCCTCCGAGTTATTATAATTTTGAAATCAAGGGGCTTTTAGGCAAAGATGTGGGAAAATAGGAAGAACAGTTCTTTACTATGATAGATCTCTATGTGTATAACCAGTCAAGCAAACAGCAACAATTCTGGCAGTAGCAGCAAACAATCCCAAGCCCAGTGCCAGCCCTCTGGGCTCTCGGGCCCTTTCCCCTGGGGTGCAGTTCCGCTCGCAGCCGGCAGGGGCGCTGGCGGCTCCCGGTGAGCAGGGCAGGTGCGATGGTTCCCCCGCGGCTGCAGGGGGCGCTCCGGAGCGAGCTCGGGGAGCACGCGGCCCTGGTGGCCTGGGATGCCGGGAAGGGATGGGACAAAGGCTTCGCAAAGCCCTGGGCAGCCGATCCCGGTGTCCGGCCGGACCCTGGGCAACAGCAGGCTGGAGCGGCAGGCTGGAGCGGCAGGGACGAGCACAAATCCTGGGTGGCAGGCGAGATGTATCCAAAGCGCGGAGCTGCGGTGGGAGCCCCCCGGAGGTCTGGGCAGGCAGGATGAGCAGGGCTACAAGGTAGCGAAGGCTCAAAGCAATGGTGGGGGCAGGGAAGGCGGGCTTTGGATCCCGGGGTTTCTCTGGCAGAAGGAAAAGCAGCCAAAGAAAGCAGCCTCCCTCTCTGTCCAAACGCCGGGCACCGACTGTCCACACACCCAGGCAAAACAAAAGAGTAGCCAGATGCACCCCACCCCCATCGCCAGCTCTTTTGTTTGATGAAATATGCAGCCATTTGTCCCCCCAGCAACACATATGGGGAAAATTCCTGGAACAGAAAAAAAACCAGCAGAGCTCCTAAAACCCCAACAGTCCCCCACAACCAAGAAGGGAGGAGGAGGGTTTTGGGGCTGTGGCGTGACCTCTGGTCAGAGGCACTGAACACCCATCCTCCCTCACACAAACTGGCTCAGCTGTAAAACCCCCCACCCTGGGAAGGCCACATCCATGAGAAATTCACATGACGGGCAGCTGAGCAGGTGTCATAATCCATCAAAGACCCCCAAAGCGCTCCCCAGACTCACTGCTGAGGCCTTGCAGCAGAGCATCACACGCCATGCAAAGGGATACAACAGATCCAGAGTCTGTTGCAAGAGACTGTGTCAAACTTGCCCCCCACCAGGGCAGGTACCTGGGCGTTCCCACCTGGCCCAAACGTACGTCAATCCCCCAAACTCCATGTTTCCAGGGAACCCTTACCGCCAAGAAGCCCTGATGGAGAGCATCAGCAGAATGCCATTGGCATCCTCAGAGTGGTGATGTTTTTAAATCTGTCTCTGTCACTCTCTTTGTCTGCCCCCACCTCTTTTCTATTTCTTTCTCTTTCTCTCTCTTTCTCTCTCTCTCTCTCTCACTTACTGTTCAATAAAACCCATACTACTGACTTTGGCATATGGCCTCATTTGCACCTTAATTCAGGCCAAAGCATTTCTGACAAGTTTAATGACGGGATCATAACAAGGGTCTAGAAGCCCGCAAGCCTGGGGGCTGCTCCATGCCACTTCCAGTGGCTTCAGCTGTCAAAGGGGTGCCAGGTGTGGCCCTTTGTGACACAGGCGCCTTGTGTCAGGGCCCTGGATGATGTGGGACATTGTGGTGCCCAGAGGCCCTTGTGACACGGTAGAGCCCCGCCCTGCCCTGCCAGGGGGTATCCAAGGGGCGCAGAGCCCTGGGGAGCCCAGTCCCGCCAGAGCCGCTCTCGCAGGAGGAAGCAGCTCCCGGGATTCCTGTGCGTCAGACAGCGTCAGACGTGAAGGAGGACCACGTGAACCCCAACTCACAGCCCCCCAGCCCCTTGCCCGGCTGGCTGCCAGACCAGGCCCTCAGTGGGCAGTGGCTGGGGGCAGGCAGCAGCTCAGGCCTGCCCCTGTCGGACACTGAGGAGGAGGGGGCCTTTGTCAACATGGACGAAGAGTGGGAATACGACTCGGATCAAGAGCTTTCCCAGTGGGGAGGCCTTAGTGGCCAAGAACTTTGCCTCTGGGAAGAAGTGACAATCCAAGAGTTTTACCAAGGGCAAGAAGTGACGATCCAGGAAGTTTCCCCATGGGGAGTTGTGACACACCAAGAGTTGCATCAGAGGGAGGTAGGTATGAAAGTCCAGTGGGGGGATGGCACACAGCAAGAGCTGTACTACTGGGAGGAAAGTGTGACCGTCCAGGAGCTGTACCCATGGGAGGAAGAGGATGAGATATGCCAAGAATGGTCCCAGTGGGAAGAAGACCTGACATGCCAAGAGCTGTCCCAGTGGGAAGGGGAGGGAGACCAGGAACTGTCTCCTTTGGAAGAAGATGTGCAAGGCCACCTGCACATGTACCAATGGGAAGGAGACAAGAGACAGCCAGAGTTGCCCCAAGTGGGAGACAACAGGGACAAGGAGCTATCACAAGGAAAAGACTACAATGTCCAGGAGCTAGCCCGGTGGGAAAAAGACAGGAGTGACCAAAAGCTGCCCCAATGGGAAGGAAGTGTCAGTGACAAGATCTGGGACAAACCCTTGTACCCAGAGAAGGATGAGGATGCCCAGGAGGGGCCCGCCTCTCCCAGCAGCGTGGGCACCCAGGTGGCAGGAGAGGCAGCCCATGAGCTGCCCAGCGCCTCTCCTGCCCCAGGGAGTCCCACAGAGGACGAGCTGGCAGCCGCTGCTGCTCCAGCTGGAGCTGCTGAGGAGGAGGAGGAGCCTCCCGAGCCTCTGCCTGCCGAGGTGGAAAAGGCACCAGCTTCTCCTGGCCTCACGGAGGAGGTGCCATCGGCAGCGCCAGAGAGCCCAGTCCCTGCTCCACGCAGCCCCCCAGGCTACAGCCAGGCTCTGCTGGACTTGGCGTGGCACATCAGCCATGAGGTGGTGCGAGAGGCTGTGCTTGAGGCCCAGGCATCTGGCCAGCAGCCAGAGGAACAGAGGGACCTGGAGCAAAGCACAGCTGCAGAACTAGAAGCAGCAGCTCCAGAAGAAAAGCAAGAGAGCCCCATCTCTGGCCTGCACAGCCCCTGCTGCACCCCCAGCGCCTCGCCCAGCCCACTGGGAGCCCAAGCCCTCAGTGAGCAGCAGGAGGAGGCAGACAGGGGCTCAGTCCTGGCAGAGAAAGAGACTGAGGAGAGGGACTCGGCTGGGGAGCTCGAGCTTTCTCAGTGCAAAGATGAGGAAAACACAGAGCTGTCCCAAGGAGAAACCAACAGACACCAGGAAGGGTCCCAAGGAAAAGCCTGCATTGAGCAGGAGCTGTCCCTGGAAGAAGCCAGGGACGACCAGGAAGGGTCCCAAGGGGAAGCCTGCATTGAGCAGGAGCTGTCCCTAGAAAAAGACAGGAATGACCAGGACGTATTGCAAGGGGAAGCCTGCATTGAGCAGGAGATATCCGTAGAAGAGAGCAATGACCAGGATGTGTTCCAAGGGGAAGCCTGCACTGAGCAGGAGCTATCCCTCGAAAAAGACAGCAATAACCAGGATGTATTGCAAGGGGAAGCCTGCATTGGGCAGGAGCTGTCCCTAGAAAAAGACAGCAATTACCAGGATGTGTTCCAAGGGGAAGCCTGCATTGGGCAGGAGCTGCCCCTGGAAGAAGGTAGGAACGACCAGGATATGTTCCATGGGGAAGCCTGCATTGAGCAGGAGCTATCCCTAGAAGAAGCCAGGATTGACCAAGAAGGGTCCCAAGGGGAAGCCTGCATTGGGCAGGAGCTGTCCCTAGAAGAAGGTACAAACGACCAGGATGTGTTCCAAGGGGAAGCCTGCATTGAGCAGGAGCTGCCCCTGGAAGAAGCCAGTGATGAGCAGGAAGGGTTCCAAGAGGAAGCCAGCACTGAGCAGGACCCGTCTGTAGATGGAGCCAGTAGGTTTCAGGATGTGTCCCAAGAGGAAGCCTGCATTGAGCAGGAGCTCTCCCCAGAAGAAGCCGGTAGCTACCACGAGCTCTCCGATTGGGATGAATCCATTGCGGAAGAGCTCTCCCTAGGAGAAGCCAGCAGCTACCTAGAAGTTTCTGACTGGGAAGAAGGCACGGAGAAAGGCCTTTCTCAAGGACAAGTCGGTAGCTCCCAAAATCTCTCTGACTGGGAGGAAGACAGCGAGCATGAGCTGTCCCATGGAGATGTCAGTAGCTACCAAGAAGTGTCTGACTGGGAAGAGTCCATTGGCCAGGAGGTTTCTGAAGAGGAAGACTCCGTTGGTCAGGAGGTTTCCAAAGGGAATGGCAAGAGGCCTTCAGCTCAGTCCAGCTGGGAAAATGACAGTGACCGAGACCCGATGCAGGACAGCTGGGAACAGAACATTGGGGACAAGCCCTTGCTGCAGGAGGAGGACGAGTGGGATGGAGTGAGCCTCCTCGAGCTCCGTGAAGAACACAGAGAGCTGGGAGGTTTGGCAGGAGGCAGGCTCCCAGTGCCTGCCCCTCGCGAGGCCTGGGTTGAGCATGGGCCATCTGAGCCGTGCCCCCAAGCGCCGCTCTGTGCCTCGCCTCCCCAGCTGGGAGCCCAGGCCCTCAGGCAGCAGCTGAGTCCCCGCAAGAAACGTCCCTCCCGCCTCGGGCGGGCGCTGCGGATGCTGCGCGGCCTATTCCGCTGCTCCTGCCTGGCGCCACGGCCCGAGGATTAGGGCTGCGGCCGGCGCCAGCCCGGGCCCCCTGGACGGCAGCTGGCTGGCAGCCTGCCCCACATCCTGGGGGAGCCACACGGGCTGCCTTTGCCTGGACATGTCCCTGCAGCCTCAGCAATCCCTGGCTGCTTTGGAGCATCCCAAGCCACTCTCCCCAAGAGCAAATATTACCCATGTGGCCAGCCTCAGACCAGTATCCACACGGGACACTTGGTGCCAGGTGGCTCAGCGGTGAAGGCCAGACACTCATCAGGGTGGGAAGAGACCTTGAAAGTCATCCAGTCCCACCGTCACCCTGGCATCACCATCATCACCCTGAAACCATGTCCCCAAGTGCCACATCCAGACAAGACTTGAACACTTCCAGAGACAGTGACTCTACCACCTCCCTGAGCAACTTCTTGCAATCGATTCCTGACCACTCTGTCAGGGAAAAGTTGTTTGGAATATTTAATCTGTACCTCCCCTGGTGGAATCCAAGGCCATTTCCTCTCATCCTGAAAGGACTACGTGCTGATCCTTTGGGATTTTATCCATGAGGAATGGGCGCAGACAGGAGGTATTGCTCCCAGGACTCCACTGCATGGCTTCACCAAACAATTCTTCCAAAACAGAGGGAAGTTGGCTTTAAGAAATAGTGGCAGTAGTGAAAAGCAAAACCAAACCAAACCAAACCAAACCAAACCAAACCAAAAAACCCTAAAACCAACACAAAACACAAAAAAAATCCACAAAAAGAAAAATAATAGGAATAGGACTAATAATAATACAAAGAAGATGAAGAAAATGAAGAAATAGTGGTAGTAAATAAGAAAAAGAAGTAAACTTAAGAATAAGAGCAAGAAAAAAAAGAATAATAATAAGAATGAGAATAAGAGTGAGAATAAGAGCAAGAATAAGAATAGGATTAAGAATAAGAATAAGAATAGGAAAAAGGAAAAGAAAAAATAATAAGAAAAAGAATAGGAAAAAGCATAAGAATAAGAATAAAAATAAGAATTAAAAAAATAAGAATGAGAATGAGAATGAGAATAAGAAGAAGAAGAAAAAGAATAAGAATAAGAATAAGAATAAGAATAAGAATAAGAATAAGAATAAGAATAAGAATAAGAATAAGAATAGAAACAAGACAAAGTAAAAAGAATAAATCTAAGACTAAGTTGATGTAGAAGAAGAGAGAGGAGTAAAAGTAAATACTAAGAAGAAGGAGAAGAAGCATAGGGATCAGAAGAAGAAGAAGAAGAGGCTAAAGAAGAAGATTAAATAGTAGGAGTAACAAATTATTATTATTATTAGAACAATAATATCAAGTTAAAATACACATCCACACATCCTCTAGCATCACAGAAAGGTTTAATTTGGGAAGGACCTCAAACCTTTCTATCTCTCTCCTTCACAATTCTTGTTAAATAAAATCCACGTTCAATAAAATCTGTATGTTGTCATCATATGGTCTCATTTGAACCTTAATTTGGGCAGAGGCATCTCTCCCTAATCCAATCCTAACAGTTATTAAATGAGTATCACTCGGCTTCATCTCATTGTTTCACTTCAGGCAAACCTGACAAATGTATCTCTTCCAGGGAGGGGGCATCCACAAAGCCTCTGGGAAACCTATGCCAATGCCTCACCAGCCTCACAGAAGAGAATGTCTTCCTGCTATTTAATCCATATCTGTTTCAGTTAAAGGCCACTGCCCTTTCTTCTATCATCACTACATATGCCTGTGAAAAGTCTCTCTCCATCATTCTTGTAGGGGGCCCTCTTAGGTACTGGCAAGGGTTCTAAGGTTTCCCTGGGGTCTTCTCTTCCCTAGGCTGAACAACGCTAACACTCCCAACCTGTCTTCAAAGCAGAGGTTCTCCAACGCTCTTAGGAACCCTCAGTCGCTCTCCTCTGAACTCATTCTAACAGGCCCGCATCCCTTATCCTGGGGCCCCCAGACACAGAGGTAGTGGTGCGGGTGAGATTTCAAACAATGGACTAGAGGGCCACAATTACCTCCCTTGACCTGCAGCTCTTTGCTCCTTTCCATGCAGCTCAGCCCACGGGTGGCTTTTTGGGCTGGCAGCACAGATTGTTGGCTCACGCTGAGCTTCTCCTCCATCAGCACCCCCAAGTCCTTCTCCTCAGCCCCTGCCCCACTCAGCTTCCTGTCCCCTGCAAACCCTGTGCTGAGAGGGAGCTCCATGCACTCTCTGTGTCACTGGCGAAGCCATTCAAGAGCCCCAGGGCCAAGGCCAGAGCCCTGATGGACGCTCCTCGTCCCCAGCCTCCACCTGGGCATGGAGCCACTGACCACAGCTCCCCAGCTGCCTCCATCTGGCCAATTCTTCATGCCCTGCATAGCCCACCCTCCAAAGGCAGGGCTGTGCAGTGTGGGGCTTGAGGTGTCGTGTGGCACTGTGTCCAAAGCCTCACAGGGGCTCTGGGCACATCAGGATTGTCAGAGACTGAAATGTTATGGGTAAGGACTTAAACATTGTTACAAAGGAGTTTTGCCCATTATGGCAAAACTGTATAAAGAGGCTGAGACTCCCCAAGCCCACCTCTCCTTCACCTGACTGCAGCTTTGGGCTGGGACTTAAGCTGCCTAACAGAACTTGAGATAGCATGACGGCGACATTAGTGCTCAGTTACCTCTGGTCTAGGAACAAGGAAACAAGACTAAGGGAGGAGAAGGTACCCCACAAGAAAGCCAAACGCAGAAGCTGTCCTGAAAATCAGCTTGGGCTGGATTCAGCCTGGGGAGGCCATAGCCCACAGGCTCATCTGCTGAGGCCAGGTTTGCACACACTCCCTGTCTTGGTTTGAAAGACAGGTGTCTGCTAAGGAAGGCAGGAGCCTCCCTTGGAATGGCAGATGCAACCCCCCCTTCCCTCCGAGTTATTATAATTTTGAAATCAAGGGGCTTTTAGGCAAAGATGTGGGAAAATAGGAAGAACAGTTCTTTACTATGATAGATCTCTATGTGTATAACCAGTCAAGCAAACAGCAACAATTCTGGCAGTAGCAGCAAACAATCCCAAGCCCAGTGCCAGCCCTCTGGGCTCTCGGGCCCTTTCCCCTGGGGTGCAGTTCCGCTCGCAGCCGGCAGGGGCGCTGGCGGCTCCCGGTGAGCAGGGCAGGTGCGATGGTTCCCCCGCGGCTGTAGGGGGCGCTCCGGAGCGAGCTCGGGGAGCACGCGGCCCTGGTGGCCTGGGATGCCGGGAAGGGATGGGACAAAGGCTTCGCAAAGCCCTGGGCAGCCGATCCCGGTGTCCGGCCGGACCCTGGGCAACAGCAGGCTGGAGCGGCAGGCTGGAGCGGCAGGGACGAGCACAAATCCTGGGTGGCAGGCGAGATGTATCCAAAGCGCGGAGCTGCGGTGGGAGCCCCCCGGAGGTCTGGGCAGGCAGGATGAGCAGGGCTACAAGGTAGCGAAGGCTCAAAGCAATGGTGGGGGCAGGGAAGGCGGGCTTTGGATCCCGGGGTTTCTCTGGCAGAAGGAAAAGCAGCCAAAGAAAGCAGCCTCCCTCTCTGTCCAAACGCCGGGCACCGACTGTCCACACACCCAGGCAAAACAAAAGAGTAGCCAGATGCACCCCACCCCCATCGCCAGCTCTTTTGTTTGATGAAATATGCAGCCATTTGTCCCCCCAGCAACACATATGGGGAAAATTCCTGGAACAGAAAAAAAACCAGCAGAGCTCCTAAAACCCCAACAGTCCCCCACAACCAAGAAGGGAGGAGGAGGGTTTTGGGGCTGTGGCGTGACCTCTGGTCAGAGGCACTGAACACCCATCCTCCCTCACACAAACTGGCTCAGCTGTAAAACCCCCCACCCTGGGAAGGCCACATCCATGAGAAATTCACATGACGGGCAGCTGAGCAGGTGTCATAATCCATCAAAGACCCCCAAAGCGCTCCCCAGACTCACTGCTGAGGCCTTGCAGCAGAGCATCACACGCCATGCAAAGGGATACAACAGATCCAGAGTCTGTTGCAAGAGACTGTGTCAAACTTGCCCCCCACCAGGGCAGGTACCTGGGCGTTCCCACCTGGCCCAAACGTACGTCAATCCCCCAAACTCCATGTTTCCAGGGAACCCTTACCGCCAAGAAGCCCTGATGGAGAGCATCAGCAGAATGCCATTGGCATCCTCAGAGTGGTGATGTTTTTAAATCTGTCTCTGTCACTCTCTTTGTCTGCCCCCACCTCTTTTCTATTTCTTTCTCTTTCTCTCTCTTTCTCTCTCTCTCTCTCTCACTTACTGTTCAATAAAACCCATACTACTGACTTTGGCATATGGCCTCATTTGCACCTTAATTCAGGCCAAAGCATTTCTGACAAGTTTAATGACGGGATCATAACAAGGGTCTAGAAGCCCGCAAGCCTGGGGGCTGCTCCATGCCACTTCCAGTGGCTTCAGCTGTCAAAGGGGTGCCAGGTGTGGCCCTTTGTGACACAGGCGCCTTGTGTCAGGGCCCTGGATGATGTGGGACATTGTGGTGCCCAGAGGCCCTTGTGACACGGTAGAGCCCCGCCCTGCCCTGCCAGGGGGTATCCAAGGGGCGCAGAGCCCTGGGGAGCCCAGTCCCGCCAGAGCCGCTCTCGCAGGAGGAAGCAGCTCCCGGGATTCCTGTGCGTCAGACAGCGTCAGACGTGAAGGAGGACCACGTGAACCCCAACTCACAGCCCCCCAGCCCCTTGCCCGGCTGGCTGCCAGACCAGGCCCTCAGTGGGCAGTGGCTGGGGGCAGGCAGCAGCTCAGGCCTGCCCCTGTCGGACACTGAGGAGGAGGGGGCCTTTGTCAACATGGACGAAGAGTGGGAATACGACTCGGATCAAGAGCTTTCCCAGTGGGGAGGCCTTAGTGGCCAAGAACTTTGCCTCTGGGAAGAAGTGACAATCCAAGAGTTTTACCAAGGGCAAGAAGTGACGATCCAGGAAGTTTCCCCATGGGGAGTTGTGACACACCAAGAGTTGCATCAGAGGGAGGTAGGTATGAAAGTCCAGTGGGGGGATGGCACACAGCAAGAGCTGTACTACTGGGAGGAAAGTGTGACCGTCCAGGAGCTGTACCCATGGGAGGAAGAGGATGAGATATGCCAAGAATGGTCCCAGTGGGAAGAAGACCTGACATGCCAAGAGCTGTCCCAGTGGGAAGGGGAGGGAGACCAGGAACTGTCTCCTTTGGAAGAAGATGTGCAAGGCCACCTGCACATGTACCAATGGGAAGGAGACAAGAGACAGCCAGAGTTGCCCCAAGTGGGAGACAACAGGGACAAGGAGCTATCACAAGGAAAAGACTACAATGTCCAGGAGCTAGGCCGGTGGGAAAAAGACAGGAGTGACCAAAAGCTGCCCCAATGGGAAGGAAGTGTCAGTGACAAGATCTGGGACAAACCCTTGTACCCAGAGAAGGATGAGGATGCCCAGGAGGGGCCCGCCTCTCCCAGCAGCGTGGGCACCCAGGTGGCAGGAGAGGCAGCCCATGAGCTGCCCAGCGCCTCTCCTGCCCCAGGGAGTCCCACAGAGGACGAGCTGGCAGCCGCTGCTGCTCCAGCTGGAGCTGCTGAGGAGGAGGAGGAGCCTCCCGAGCCTCTGCCTGCCGAGGTGGAAAAGGCACCAGCTTCTCCTGGCCTCACGGAGGAGGTGCCATCGGCAGCGCCAGAGAGCCCAGTCCCTGCTCCACGCAGCCCCCCAGGCTACAGCCAGGCTCTGCTGGACTTGGCGTGGCACATCAGCCATGAGGTGGTGCGAGAGGCTGTGCTTGAGGCCCAGGCATCTGGCCAGCAGCCAGAGGAACAGAGGGACCTGGAGCAAAGCACAGCTGCAGAACTAGAAGCAGCAGCTCCAGAAGAAAAGCAAGAGAGCCCCATCTCTGGCCTGCACAGCCCCTGCTGCACCCCCAGCGCCTCGCCCAGCCCACTGGGAGCCCAAGCCCTCAGTGAGCAGCAGGAGGAGGCAGACAGGGGCTCAGTCCTGGCAGAGAAAGAGACTGAGGAGAGGGACTCGGCTGGGGAGCTCGAGCTTTCTCAGTGCAAAGATGAGGAAAACACAGAGCTGTCCCAAGGAGAAACCAACAGACACCAGGAAGGGTCCCAAGGAAAAGCCTGCATTGAGCAGGAGCTGTCCCTGGAAGAAGCCAGGGACGACCAGGAAGGGTCCCAAGGGGAAGCCTGCATTGAGCAGGAGCTGTCCCTAGAAAAAGACAGGAATGACCAGGACGTATTGCAAGGGGAAGCCTGCATTGAGCAGGAGATATCCGTAGAAGAGAGCAATGACCAGGATGTGTTCCAAGGGGAAGCCTGCACTGAGCAGGAGCTATCCCTCGAAAAAGACAGCAATAACCAGGATGTATTGCAAGGGGAAGCCTGCATTGGGCAGGAGCTGTCCCTAGAAAAAGACAGCAATTACCAGGATGTGTTCCAAGGGGAAGCCTGCATTGGGCAGGAGCTGCCCCTGGAAGAAGGTAGGAACGACCAGGATATGTTCCATGGGGAAGCCTGCATTGAGCAGGAGCTATCCCTAGAAGAAGCCAGGATTGACCAAGAAGGGTCCCAAGGGGAAGCCTGCATTGGGCAGGAGCTGTCCCTAGAAGAAGGTACAAACGACCAGGATGTGTTCCAAGGGGAAGCCTGCATTGAGCAGGAGCTGCCCCTGGAAGAAGCCAGTGATGAGCAGGAAGGGTTCCAAGAGGAAGCCAGCACTGAGCAGGACCCGTCTGTAGATGGAGCCAGTAGGTTTCAGGATGTGTCCCAAGAGGAAGCCTGCATTGAGCAGGAGCTCTCCCCAGAAGAAGCCGGTAGCTACCACGAGCTCTCCGATTGGGATGAATCCATTGCGGAAGAGCTCTCCCTAGGAGAAGCCAGCAGCTACCTAGAAGTTTCTGACTGGGAAGAAGGCACGGAGAAAGGCCTTTCTCAAGGACAAGTCGGTAGCTCCCAAAATCTCTCTGACTGGGAGGAAGACAGCGAGCATGAGCTGTCCCATGGAGATGTCAGTAGCTACCAAGAAGTGTCTGACTGGGAAGAGTCCATTGGCCAGGAGGTTTCTGAAGAGGAAGACTCCGTTGGTCAGGAGGTTTCCAAAGGGAATGGCAAGAGGCCTTCAGCTCAGTCCAGCTGGGAAAATGACAGTGACCGAGACCCGATGCAGGACAGCTGGGAACAGAACATTGGGGACAAGCCCTTGCTGCAGGAGGAGGACGAGTGGGATGGAGTGAGCCTCCTCGAGCTCCGTGAAGAACACAGAGAGCTGGGAGGTTTGGCAGGAGGCAGGCTCCCAGTGCCTGCCCCTCGCGAGGCCTGGGTTGAGCATGGGCCATCTGAGCCGTGCCCCCAAGCGCCGCTCTGTGCCTCGCCTCCCCAGCTGGGAGCCCAGGCCCTCAGGCAGCAGCTGAGTCCCCGCAAGAAACGTCCCTCCCGCCTCGGGCGGGCGCTGCGGATGCTGCGCGGCCTATTCCGCTGCTCCTGCCTGGCGCCACGGCCCGAGGATTAGGGCTGCGGCCGGCGCCAGCCCGGGCCCCCTGGACGGCAGCTGGCTGGCAGCCTGCCCCACATCCTGGGGGAGCCACACGGGCTGCCTTTGCCTGGACATGTCCCTGCAGCCTCAGCAATCCCTGGCTGCTTTGGAGCATCCCAAGCCACTCTCCCCAAGAGCAAATATTACCCATGTGGCCAGCCTCAGACCAGTATCCACACGGGACACTTGGTGCCAGGTGGCTCAGCGGTGAAGGCCAGACACTCATCAGGGTGGGAAGAGACCTTGAAAGTCATCCAGTCCCACCGTCACCCTGGCATCACCATCATCACCCTGAAACCATGTCCCCAAGTGCCACATCCAGACAAGACTTGAACACTTCCAGAGACAGTGACTCTACCACCTCCCTGAGCAACTTCTTGCAATCGATTCCTGACCACTCTGTCAGGGAAAAGTTGTTTGGAATATTTAATCTGTACCTCCCCTGGTGGAATCCAAGGCCATTTCCTCTCATCCTGAAAGGACTACGTGCTGATCCTTTGGGATTTTATCCATGAGGAATGGGCGCAGACAGGAGGTATTGCTCCCAGGACTCCACTGCATGGCTTCACCAAACAATTCTTCCAAAACAGAGGGAAGTTGGCTTTAAGAAATAGTGGCAGTAGTGAAAAGCAAAACAAAACAAAACCAAACAAACAAACAAAAAAAACAAAACAAACAAAACCCCCTAAAAACAACACAAAACACAAAAAAATCCACAAAAAGAAAAATAATAGGAATAGGACTAATAATAATACAAAGAAGATGAAGAAAATGAAGAAATAGTGGTAGTAAATAAGAAAAAGAAGTAAACTTAAGAATAAGAGCAAGAAAAAAAAGAATAATAATAAGAATGAGAATAAGAGTGAGAATAAGAGCAAGAATAAGAATAGGATTAAGAATAAGAATAAGAATAGGAAAAAGGAAAAGAAAAAATAAGAAGAAAAAGAATAGGAAAAAGCATAAGAATAAGAATAAAAATAAGAATTAAAAAAATAAGAATGAGAATGAGAATGAGAATAAGAAGAAGAAGAAAAAGAATAAGAATAAGAATAAGAATAAGAATAAGAATAAGAATAAGAATAAGAATAAGAATAAGAATAAGAATAGAAACAAGACAAAGTAAAAAGAATAAATCTAAGACTAAGTTGATGTAGAAGAAGAGAGAGGAGTAAAAGTAAATACTAAGAAGAAGGAGAAGAAGCATAGGGATCAGAAGAAGAAGAAGAAGAGGCTAAAGAAGAAGATTAAATAGTAGGAGTAACAAATTATTATTATTATTAGAACAATAATATCAAGTTAAAATACACATCCACACATCCTCTAGCATCACAGAAAGGTTTAATTTGGGAAGGACCTCAAACCTTTCTATCTCTCTCCTTCACAATTCTTGTTAAATAAAATCCACGTTCAATAAAATCTGTATGTTGTCATCATATGGTCTCATTTGAACCTTAATTTGGGCAGAGGCATCTCTCCCTAATCCAATCCTAACAGTTATTAAATGAGTATCACTCGGCTTCATCTCATTGTTTCACTTCAGGCAAACCTGACAAATGTATCTCTTCCAGGGAGGGGGCATCCACAAAGCCTCTGGGAAACCTATGCCAATGCCTCACCAGCCTCACAGAAGAGAATGTCTTCCTGCTATTTAATCCATATCTGTTTCAGTTAAAGGCCACTGCCCTTTCTTCTATCATCACTACATATGCCTGTGAAAAGTCTCTCTCCATCATTCTTGTAGGGGGCCCTCTTAGGTACTGGCAAGGGTTCTAAGGTTTCCCTGGGGTCTTCTCTTCCCTAGGCTGAACAACGCTAACACTCCCAACCTGTCTTCAAAGCAGAGGTTCTCCAACGCTCTTAGGAACCCTCAGTCGCTCTCCTCTGAACTCATTCTAACAGGCCCGCATCCCTTATCCTGGGGCCCCCAGACACAGAGGTAGTGGTGCGGGTGAGATTTCAAACAATGGACTAGAGGGCCACAATTACCTCCCTTGACCTGCAGCTCTTTGCTCCTTTCCATGCAGCTCAGCCCACGGGTGGCTTTTTGGGCTGGCAGCACAGATTGTTGGCTCACGCTGAGCTTCTCCTCCATCAGCACCCCCAAGTCCTTCTCCTCAGCCCCTGCCCCACTCAGCTTCCTGTCCCCTGCAAACCCTGTGCTGAGAGGGAGCTCCATGCACTCTCTGTGTCACTGGCGAAGCCATTCAAGAGCCCCAGGGCCAAGGCCAGAGCCCTGATGGACGCTCCTCGTCCCCAGCCTCCACCTGGGCATGGAGCCACTGACCACAGCTCCCCAGCTGCCTCCATCTGGCCAATTCTTCATGCCCTGCATAGCCCACCCTCCAAAGGCAGGGCTGTGCAGTGTGGGGCTTGAGGTGTCGTGTGGCACTGTGTCCAAAGCCTCACAGGGGCTCTGGGCACATCAGGATTGTCAGAGACTGAAATGTTATGGGTAAGGACTTAAACATTGTTACAAAGGAGTTTTGCCCATTATGGCAAAACTGTATAAAGAGGCTGAGACTCCCCAAGCCCACCTCTCCTTCACCTGACTGCAGCTTTGGGCTGGGACTTAAGCTGCCTAACAGAACTTGAGATAGCATGACGGCGACATTAGTGCTCAGTTACCTCTGGTCTAGGAACAAGGAAACAAGACTAAGGGAGGAGAAGGTACCCCACAAGAAAGCCAAACGCAGAAGCTGTCCTGAAAATCAGCTTGGGCTGGATTCAGCCTGGGGAGGCCATAGCCCACAGGCTCATCTGCTGAGGCCAGGTTTGCACACACTCCCTGTCTTGGTTTGAAAGACAGGTGTCTGCTAAGGAAGGCAGGAGCCTCCCTTGGAATGGCAGATGCAACCCCCCCTTCCCTCCGAGTTATTATAATTTTGAAATCAAGGGGCTTTTAGGCAAAGATGTGGGAAAATAGGAAGAACAGTTCTTTACTATGATAGATCTCTATGTGTATAACCAGTCAAGCAAACAGCAACAATTCTGGCAGTAGCAGCAAACAATCCCAAGCCCAGTGCCAGCCCTCTGGGCTGTCGGGCCCTTTCCCCTGGGGTGCAGTTCCGCTCGCAGCCGGCAGGGGCGCTGGCGGCTCCCGGTGAGCAGGGCAGGTGCGATGGTTCCCCCGCGGCTGCAGGGGGCGCTCCGGAGCGAGCTCGGGGAGCACGCGGCCCTGGTGGCCTGGGATGCCGGGAAGGGATGGGACAAAGGCTTCGCAAAGCCCTGGGCAGCCGATCCCGGTGTCCGGCCGGACCCTGGGCAACAGCAGGCTGGAGCGGCAGGCTGGAGCGGCAGGGACGAGCACAAATCCTGGGTGGCAGGCGAGATGTATCCAAAGCGCGGAGCTGCGGTGGGAGCCCCCCGGAGGTCTGGGCAGGCAGGATGAGCAGGGCTACAAGGTAGCGAAGGCTCAAAGCAATGGTGGGGGCAGGGAAGGCGGGCTTTGGATCCCGGGGTTTCTCTGGCAGAAGGAAAAGCAGCCAAAGAAAGCAGCCTCCCTCTCTGTCCAAACGCCGGGCACCGACTGTCCACACACCCAGGCAAAACAAAAGAGTAGCCAGATGCACCCCACCCCCATCGCCAGCTCTTTTGTTTGATGAAATATGCAGCCATTTGTCCCCCCAGCAACACATATGGGGAAAATTCCTGGAACAGAAAAAAAACCAGCAGAGCTCCTAAAACCCCAACAGTCCCCCACAACCAAGAAGGGAGGAGGAGGGTTTTGGGGCTGTGGCGTGACCTCTGGTCAGAGGCACTGAACACCCATCCTCCCTCCCACAAACTGGCTCAGCTGTAAAACCCCCCACCCTGGGAAGGCCACATCCATGAGAAATTCACATGACGGGCAGCTGAGCAGGTGTCATAATCCATCAAAGACCCCCAAAGCGCTCCCCAGACTCACTGCTGAGGCCTTGCAGCAGAGCATCACACGCCATGCAAAGGGATACAACAGATCCAGAGTCTGTTGCAAGAGACTGTGTCAAACTTGCCCCCCACCAGGGCAGGTACCTGGGCGTTCCCACCTGGCCCAAACGTACGTCAATCCCCCAAACTCCATGTTTCCAGGGAACCCTTACCGCCAAGAAGCCCTGATGGAGAGCATCAGCAGAATGCCATTGGCATCCTCAGAGTGGTGATGTTTTTAAATCTGTCTCTGTCACTCTCTTTGTCTGCCCCCACCTCTTTTCTATTTCTTTCTCTTTCTCTCTCTTTCTCTCTCTCTCTCTCTCACTTACTGTTCAATAAAACCCATACTACTGACTTTGGCATATGGCCTCATTTGCACCTTAATTCAGGCCAAAGCATTTCTGACAAGTTTAATGACGGGATCATAACAAGGGTCTAGAAGCCCGCAAGCCTGGGGGCTGCTCCATGCCACTTCCAGTGGCTTCAGCTGTCAAAGGGGTGCCAGGTGTGGCCCTTTGTGACACAGGCGCCTTGTGTCAGGGCCCTGGATGATGTGGGACATTGTGGTGCCCAGAGGCCCTTGTGACACGGTAGAGCCCCGCCCTGCCCTGCCAGGGGGTATCCAAGGGGCGCAGAGCCCTGGGGAGCCCAGTCCCGCCAGAGCCGCTCTCGCAGGAGGAAGCAGCTCCCGGGATTCCTGTGCGTCAGACAGCGTCAGACGTGAAGGAGGACCACGTGAACCCCAACTCACAGCCCCCCAGCCCCTTGCCCGGCTGGCTGCCAGACCAGGCCCTCAGTGGGCAGTGGCTGGGGGCAGGCAGCAGCTCAGGCCTGCCCCTGTCGGACACTGAGGAGGAGGGGGCCTTTGTCAACATGGACGAAGAGTGGGAATACGACTCGGATCAAGAGCTTTCCCAGTGGGGAGGCCTTAGTGGCCAAGAACTTTGCCTCTGGGAAGAAGTGACAATCCAAGAGTTTTACCAAGGGCAAGAAGTGACGATCCAGGAAGTTTCCCCATGGGGAGTTGTGACACACCAAGAGTTGCATCAGAGGGAGGTAGGTATGAAAGTCCAGTGGGGGGATGGCACACAGCAAGAGCTGTACTACTGGGAGGAAAGTGTGACCGTCCAGGAGCTGTACCCATGGGAGGAAGAGGATGAGATATGCCAAGAATGGTCCCAGTGGGAAGAAGACCTGACATGCCAAGAGCTGTCCCAGTGGGAAGGGGAGGGAGACCAGGAACTGTCTCCTTTGGAAGAAGATGTGCAAGGCCACCTGCACATGTACCAATGGGAAGGAGACAAGAGACAGCCAGAGTTGCCCCAGGTGGGAGACAACAGGGACAAGGAGCTATCACAAGGAAAAGACTACAATGTCCAGGAGCTAGGCCGGTGGGAAAAAGACAGGAGTGACCAAAAGCTGCCCCAATGGGAAGGAAGTGTCAGTGACAAGATCTGGGACAAACCCTTGTACCCAGAGAAGGATGAGGATGCCCAGGAGGGGCCCGCCTCTCCCAGCAGCGTGGGCACCCAGGTGGCAGGAGAGGCAGCCCATGAGCTGCCCAGCGCCTCTCCTGCCCCAGGGAGTCCCACAGAGGACGAGCTGGCAGCCGCTGCTGCTCCAGCTGGAGCTGCTGAGGAGGAGGAGGAGCCTCCCGAGCCTCTGCCTGCCGAGGTGGAAAAGGCACCAGCTTCTCCTGGCCTCACGGAGGAGGTGCCATCGGCAGCGCCAGAGAGCCCAGTCCCTGCTCCACGCAGCCCCCCAGGCTACAGCCAGGCTCTGCTGGACTTGGCGTGGCACATCAGCCATGAGGTGGTGCGAGAGGCTGTGCTTGAGGCCCAGGCATCTGGCCAGCAGCCAGAGGAACAGAGGGACCTGGAGCAAAGCACAGCTGCAGAACTAGAAGCAGCAGCTCCAGAAGAAAAGCAAGAGAGCCCCATCTCTGGCCTGCACAGCCCCTGCTGCACCCCCAGCGCCTCGCCCAGCCCACTGGGAGCCCAAGCCCTCAGTGAGCAGCAGGAGGAGGCAGACAGGGGCTCAGTCCTGGCAGAGAAAGAGACTGAGGAGAGGGACTCGGCTGGGGAGCTCGAGCTTTCTCAGTGCAAAGATGAGGAAAACACAGAGCTGTCCCAAGGAGAAACCAACAGACACCAGGAAGGGTCCCAAGGAAAAGCCTGCATTGAGCAGGAGCTGTCCCTGGAAGAAGCCAGGGACAACCAGGAAGGGTCCCAAGGGGAAGCCTGCATTGAGCAGGAGCTGTCCCTAGAAAAAGACAGGAATGACCAGGACGTATTGCAAGGGGAAGCCTGCATTGAGCAGGAGATATCCGTAGAAGAGAGCAATGACCAGGATGTGTTCCAAGGGGAAGCCTGCACTGAGCAGGAGCTATCCCTCGAAAAAGACAGCAATAACCAGGATGTATTGCAAGGGGAAGCCTGCATTGGGCAGGAGCTGTCCCTAGAAAAAGACAGCAATTACCAGGATGTGTTCCAAGGGGAAGCCTGCATTGGGCAGGAGCTGCCCCTGGAAGAAGGTAGGAACGACCAGGATATGTTCCATGGGGAAGCCTGCATTGAGCAGGAGCTATCCCTAGAAGAAGCCAGGATTGACCAAGAAGGGTCCCAAGGGGAAGCCTGCATTGGGCAGGAGCTGTCCCTAGAAGAAGGTACAAACGACCAGGATGTGTTCCAAGGGGAAGCCTGCATTGAGCAGGAGCTGCCCCTGGAAGAAGCCAGTGATGAGCAGGAAGGGTTCCAAGAGGAAGCCAGCACTGAGCAGGACCCGTCTGTAGATGGAGCCAGTAGGTTTCAGGATGTGTCCCAAGAGGAAGCCTGCATTGAGCAGGAGCTCTCCCCAGAAGAAGCCGGTAGCTACCACGAGCTCTCCGATTGGGATGAATCCATTGCGGAAGAGCTCTCCCTAGGAGAAGCCAGCAGCTACCTAGAAGTTTCTGACTGGGAAGAAGGCACGGAGAAAGGCCTTTCTCAAGGACAAGTCGGTAGCTCCCAAAATCTCTCTGACTGGGAGGAAGACAGCGAGCATGAGCTGTCCCATGGAGATGTCAGTAGCTACCAAGAAGTGTCTGACTGGGAAGAGTCCATTGGCCAGGAGGTTTCTGAAGAGGAAGACTCCGTTGGTCAGGAGGTTTCCAAAGGGAATGGCAAGAGGCCTTCAGCTCAGTCCAGCTGGGAAAATGACAGTGACCGAGACCCGATGCAGGACAGCTGGGAACAGAACATTGGGGACAAGCCCTTGCTGCAGGAGGAGGACGAGTGGGATGGAGTGAGCCTCCTCGAGCTCCGTGAAGAAGACAGAGAGCTGGGAGGTTTGGCAGGAGGCAGGCTCCCAGTGCCTGCCCCTCGCGAGGCCTGGGTTGAGCATGGGCCATCTGAGCCGTGCCCCCAAGCGCCGCTCTGTGCCTCGCCTCCCCAGCTGGGAGCCCAGGCCCTCAGGCAGCAGCTGAGTCCCCGCAAGAAACGTCCCTCCCGCCTCGGGCGGGCGCTGCGGATGCTGCGCGGCCTATTCCGCTGCTCCTGCCTGGCGCCACGGCCCGAGGATTAGGGCTGCGGCCGGCGCCAGCCCGGGCCCCCTGGACGGCAGCTGGCTGGCAGCCTGCCCCACATCCTGGGGGAGCCACACGGGCTGCCTTTGCCTGGACATGTCCCTGCAGCCTCAGCAATCCCTGGCTGCTTTGGAGCATCCCAAGCCACTCTCCCCAAGAGCAAATATTACCCATGTGGCCAGCCTCAGACCAGTATCCACACGGGACACTTGGTGCCAGGTGGCTCAGCGGTGAAGGCCAGACACTCATCAGGGTGGGAAGAGACCTTGAAAGTCATCCAGTCCCACCGTCACCCTGGCATCACCATCATCACCCTGAAACCATGTCCCCAAGTGCCACATCCAGACAAGACTTGAACACTTCCAGAGACAGTGACTCTACCACCTCCCTGAGCAACTTCTTGCAATCGATTCCTGACCACTCTGTCAGGGAAAAGTTGTTTGGAATATTTAATCTGTACCTCCCCTGGTGGAATCCAAGGCCATTTCCTCTCATCCTGAAAGGACTACGTGCTGATCCTTTGGGATTTTATCCATGAGGAATGGGCGCAGACAGGAGGTATTGCTCCCAGGACTCCACTGCATGGCTTCACCAAACAATTCTTCCAAAACAGAGGGAAGTTGGCTTTAAGAAATAGTGGCAGTAGTGAAAAGCAAAACAAAACAAAACCAAACAAACAAACAAAAAAAACAAAACAAACAAAACCCCCTAAAAACAACACAAAACACAAAAAAATCCACAAAAAGAAAAATAATAGGAATAGGACTAATAATAATACAAAGAAGATGAAGAAAATGAAGAAATAGTGGTAGTAAATAAGAAAAAGAAGTAAACTTAAGAATAAGAGCAAGAAAAAAAAGAATAATAATAAGAATGAGAATAAGAGTGAGAATAAGAGCAAGAATAAGAATAGGATTAAGAATAAGAAT
This sequence comes from Coloeus monedula, assembly GCF_965178545.1. Taxonomy (NCBI): domain Eukaryota; kingdom Metazoa; phylum Chordata; class Aves; order Passeriformes; family Corvidae; genus Coloeus; species Coloeus monedula. Next base: position 14,436,860 of record NC_138822.1, on the reverse strand, counting down.
AAGAATAGGAAAAAGGAAAAGAAAAAATAATAAGAAAAAGAATAGGAAAAAGCATAAGAATAAGAATAAAAATAAGAATTAAAAAAATAAGAATGAGAATGAGAATGAGAATAAGAAGAAGAAGAAAAAGAATAAGAATAAGAATAAGAATAAGAATAAGAATAAGAATAAGAATAGAAACAAGACAAAGTAAAAAGAATAAATCTAAGACTAAGTTGATGTAGAAGAAGAAAGAGGAGTAAAAGTAAATACTAAGAAGAAGGAGAAGAAGCATGGGGATCAGAAGAAGAAGAAGAAGAGGCTAAAGAAGAAGATTAAATAGTAGGAGTAACAAATTATTATTATTATTAGAACAATAATATCAAGTTAAAATACACATCCACACATCCTCTAGCATCACAGAAAGGTTTAATTTGGGAAGGACCTCAAACCTTTCTATCTCTCTCCTTCACAATTCTTGTTAAATAAAATCCACGTTCAATAAAATCTGTATGTTGTCATCATATGGTCTCATTTGAACCTTAATTTGGGCAGAGGCATCTCTCCCTAATCCAATCCTAACAGTTATTAAATGAGTATCACTCGGCTTCATCTCATTGTTTCACTTCAGGCAAACCTGACAAATGTATCTCTTCCAGGGAGGGGGCATCCACAAAGCCTCTGGGAAACCTATGCCAATGCCTCACCAGCCTCACAGAAGAGAATGTCTTCCTGCTATTTAATCCATATCTGTTTCAGTTAAAGGCCACTGCCCTTTCTTCTATCATCACTACATATGCCTGTGAAAAGTCTCTCTCCATCATTCTTGTAGGGGGCCCTCTTAGGTACTGGCAAGGGTTCTAAGGTTTCCCTGGGGTCTTCTCTTCCCTAGGCTGAACAACGCTAACACTCCCAACCTGTCTTCAAAGCAGAGGTTCTCCAACGCTCTTAGGAACCCTCAGTCGCTCTCCTCTGAACTCATTCTAACAGGCCCGCATCCCTTATCCTGGGGCCCCCAGACACAGAGGTAGTGGTGCGGGTGAGATTTCAAACAATGGACTAGAGGGCCACAATTACCTCCCTTGACCTGCAGCTCTTTGCTCCTTTCCATGCAGCTCAGCCCACGGGTGGCTTTTTGGGCTGGCAGCACAGATTGTTGGCTCACGCTGAGCTTCTCCTCCATCAGCACCCCCAAGTCCTTCTCCTCAGCCCCTGCCCCACTCAGCTTCCTGTCCCCTGCAAACCCTGTGCTGAGAGGGAGCTCCATGCACTCTCTGTGTCACTGGCGAAGCCATTCAAGAGCCCCAGGGCCAAGGCCAGAGCCCTGATGGACGCTCCTCGTCCCCAGCCTCCACCTGGGCATGGAGCCACTGACCACAGCTCCCCAGCTGCCTCCATCTGGCCAATTCTTCATGCCCTGCATAGCCCACCCTCCAAAGGCAGGGCTGTGCAGTGTGGGGCTTGAGGTGTCGTGTGGCACTGTGTCCAAAGCCTCACAGGGGCTCTGGGCACATCAGGATTGTCAGAGACTGAAATGTTATGGGTAAGGACTTAAACATTGTTACAAAGGAGTTTTGCCCATTATGGCAAAACTGTATAAAGAGGCTGAGACTCCCCAAGCCCACCTCTCCTTCACCTGACTGCAGCTTTGGGCTGGGACTTAAGCTGCCTAACAGAACTTGAGATAGCATGACGGCGACATTAGTGCTCAGTTACCTCTGGTCTAGGAACAAGGAAACAAGACTAAGGGAGGAGAAGGTACCCCACAAGAAAGCCAAACGCAGAAGCTGTCCTGAAAATCAGCTTGGGCTGGATTCAGCCTGGGGAGGCCATAGCCCACAGGCTCATCTGCTGAGGCCAGGTTTGCACACACTCCCTGTCTTGGTTTGAAAGACAGGTGTCTGCTAAGGAAGGCAGGAGCCTCCCTTGGAATGGCAGATGCAACCCCCCCTTCCCTCCGAGTTCTTATAATTTTGAAATCAAGGGGCTTTTAGGCAAAGATGTGGGAAAATAGGAAGAACAGTTCTTTACTATGATAGATCTCTATGTGTATAACCAGTCAAGCAAACAGCAACAATTCTGGCAGTAGCAGCAAACAATCCCAAGCCCAGTGCCAGCCCTCTGGGCTGTCGGGCCCTTTCCCCTGGGGTGCAGTTCCGCTCGCAGCCGGCAGGGGCGCTGGCGGCTCCCGGTGAGCAGGGCAGGTGCGATGGTTCCCCCGCGGCTGCAGGGGGCGCTCCGGAGCGAGCTCGGGGAGCACGCGGCCCTGGTGGCCTGGGATGCCGGGAAGGGATGGGACAAAGGCTTCGCAAAGCCCTGGGCAGCCGATCCCGGTGTCCGGCCGGACCCTGGGCAACAGCAGGCTGGAGCGGCAGGCTGGAGCGGCAGGGACGAGCACAAATCCTGGGTGGCAGGCGAGATGTATCCAAAGCGCGGAGCTGCGGTGGGAGCCCCCCGGAGGTCTGGGCAGGCAGGATGAGCAGGGCTACAAGGTAGCGAAGGCTCAAAGCAATGGTGGGGGCAGGGAAGGCGGGCTTTGGATCCCGGGGTTTCTCTGGCAGAAGGAAAAGCAGCCAAAGAAAGCAGCCTCCCTCTCTGTCCAAACGCCGGGCACCGACTGTCCACACACCCAGGCAAAACAAAAGAGTAGCCAGATGCACCCCACCCCCATCGCCAGCTCTTTTGTTTGATGAAATATGCAGCCATTTGTCCCCCCAGCAACACATATGGGGAAAATTCCTGGAACAGAAAAAAAACCAGCAGAGCTCCTAAAACCCCAACAGTCCCCCACAACCAAGAAGGGAGGAGGAGGGTTTTGGGGCTGTGGCGTGACCTCTGGTCAGAGGCACTGAACACCCATCCTCCCTCCCACAAACTGGCTCAGCTGTAAAACCCCCCACCCTGGGAAGGCCACATCCATGAGAAATTCACATGACGGGCAGCTGAGCAGGTGTCATAATCCATCAAAGACCCCCAAAGCGCTCCCCAGACTCACTGCTGAGGCCTTGCAGCAGAGCATCACACGCCATGCAAAGGGATACAACAGATCCAGAGTCTGTTGCAAGAGACTGTGTCAAACTTGCCCCCCACCAGGGCAGGTACCTGGGCGTTCCCACCTGGCCCAAACGTACGTCAATCCCCCAAACTCCATGTTTCCAGGGAACCCTTACCGCCAAGAAGCCCTGATGGAGAGCATCAGCAGAATGCCATTGGCATCCTCAGAGTGGTGATGTTTTTAAATCTGTCTCTGTCACTCTCTTTGTCTGCCCCCACCTCTTTTCTATTTCTTTCTCTTTCTCTCTCTTTCTCTCTCTCTCTCTCTCACTTACTGTTCAATAAAACCCATACTACTGACTTTGGCATATGGCCTCATTTGCACCTTAATTCAGGCCAAAGCATTTCTGACAAGTTTAATGACGGGATCATAACAAGGGTCTAGAAGCCCGCAAGCCTGGGGGCTGCTCCATGCCACTTCCAGTGGCTTCAGCTGTCAAAGGGGTGCCAGGTGTGGCCCTTTGTGACACAGGCGCCTTGTGTCAGGGCCCTGGATGATGTGGGACATTGTGGTGCCCAGAGGCCCTTGTGACACGGTAGAGCCCCGCCCTGCCCTGCCAGGGGGTATCCAAGGGGCGCAGAGCCCTGGGGAGCCCAGTCCCGCCAGAGCCGCTCTCGCAGGAGGAAGCAGCTCCCGGGATTCCTGTGCGTCAGACAGCGTCAGACGTGAAGGAGGACCACGTGAACCCCAACTCACAGCCCCCCAGCCCCTTGCCCGGCTGGCTGCCAGACCAGGCCCTCAGTGGGCAGTGGCTGGGGGCAGGCAGCAGCTCAGGCCTGCCCCTGTCGGACACTGAGGAGGAGGGGGCCTTTGTCAACATGGACGAAGAGTGGGAATACAACTCGGATCAAGAGCTTTCCCAGTGGGGAGGCCTTAGTGGCCAAGAACTTTGCCTCTGGGAAGAAGTGACAATCCAAGAGTTTTACCAAGGGCAAGAAGTGACGATCCAGGAAGTTTCCCCATGGGGAGTTGTGACACACCAAGAGTTGCATCAGAGGGAGGTAGGTATGAAAGTCCAGTGGGGGGATGGCACACAGCAAGAGCTGTACTACTGGGAGGAAAGTGTGACCGTCCAGGAGCTGTACCCATGGGAGGAAGAGGATGAGATATGCCAAGAATGGTCCCAGTGGGAAGAAGACCTGACATGCCAAGAGCTGTCCCAGTGGGAAGGGGAGGGAGACCAGGAACTGTCTCCTTTGGAAGAAGATGTGCAAGGCCACCTGCACATGTACCAATGGGAAGGAGACAAGAGACAGCCAGAGTTGCCCCAAGTGGGAGACAACAGGGACAAGGAGCTATCACAAGGAAAAGACTACAATGTCCAGGAGCTAGCCCGGTGGGAAAAAGACAGGAGTGACCAAAAGCTGCCCCAATGGGAAGGAAGTGTCAGTGACAAGATCTGGGACAAACCCTTGTACCCAGAGAAGGATGAGGATGCCCAGGAGGGGCCCGCCTCTCCCAGCAGCGTGGGCACCCAGGTGGCAGGAGAGGCAGCCCATGAGCTGCCCAGCGCCTCTCCTGCCCCAGGGAGTCCCACAGAGGACGAGCTGGCAGCCGCTGCTGCTCCAGCTGGAGCTGCTGAGGAGGAGGAGGAGCCTCCCGAGCCTCTGCCTGCCGAGGTGGAAAAGGCACCAGCTTCTCCTGGCCTCACGGAGGAGGTGCCATCGGCAGCGCCAGAGAGCCCAGTCCCTGCTCCACGCAGCCCCCCAGGCTACAGCCAGGCTCTGCTGGACTTGGCGTGGCACATCAGCCATGAGGTGGTGCGAGAGGCTGTGCTTGAGGCCCAGGCATCTGGCCAGCAGCCAGAGGAACAGAGGGACCTGGAGCAAAGCACAGCTGCAGAACTAGAAGCAGCAGCTCCAGAAGAAAAGCAAGAGAGCCCCATCTCTGGCCTGCACAGCCCCTGCTGCACCCCCAGCGCCTCGCCCAGCCCACTGGGAGCCCAAGCCCTCAGTGAGCAGCAGGAGGAGGCAGACAGGGGCTCAGTCCTGGCAGAGAAAGAGACTGAGGAGAGGGACTCGGCTGGGGAGCTCGAGCTTTCTCAGTGCAAAGATGAGGAAAACACAGAGCTGTCCCAAGGAGAAACCAACAGACACCAGGAAGGGTCCCAAGGAAAAGCCTGCATTGAGCAGGAGCTGTCCCTGGAAGAAGCCAGGGACAACCAGGAAGGGTCCCAAGGGGAAGCCTGCATTGAGCAGGAGCTGTCCCTAGAAAAAGACAGGAATGACCAGGACGTATTGCAAGGGGAAGCCTGCATTGAGCAGGAGATATCCGTAGAAGAGAGCAATGACCAGGATGTGTTCCAAGGGGAAGCCTGCACTGAGCAGGAGCTATCCCTCGAAAAAGACAGCAATAACCAGGATGTATTGCAAGGGGAAGCCTGCATTGGGCAGGAGCTGTCCCTAGAAAAAGACAGCAATTACCAGGATGTGTTCCAAGGGGAAGCCTGCATTGGGCAGGAGCTGCCCCTGGAAGAAGGTAGGAACGACCAGGATATGTTCCATGGGGAAGCCTGCATTGAGCAGGAGCTATCCCTAGAAGAAGCCAGGATTGACCAAGAAGGGTCCCAAGGGGAAGCCTGCATTGGGCAGGAGCTGTCCCTAGAAGAAGGTACAAACGACCAGGATGTGTTCCAAGGGGAAGCCTGCATTGAGCAGGAGCTGCCCCTGGAAGAAGCCAGTGATGAGCAGGAAGGGTTCCAAGAGGAAGCCAGCACTGAGCAGGACCCGTCTGTAGATGGAGCCAGTAGGTTTCAGGATGTGTCCCAAGAGGAAGCCTGCATTGAGCAGGAGCTCTCCCCAGAAGAAGCCGGTAGCTACCACGAGCTCTCCGATTGGGATGAATCCATTGCGGAAGAGCTCTCCCTAGGAGAAGCCAGCAGCTACCTAGAAGTTTCTGACTGGGAAGAAGGCACGGAGAAAGGCCTTTCTCAAGGACAAGTCGGTAGCTCCCAAAATCTCTCTGACTGGGAGGAAGACAGCGAGCATGAGCTGTCCCATGGAGATGTCAGTAGCTACCAAGAAGTGTCTGACTGGGAAGAGTCCATTGGCCAGGAGGTTTCTGAAGAGGAAGACTCCGTTGGTCAGGAGGTTTCCAAAGGGAATGGCAAGAGGCCTTCAGCTCAGTCCAGCTGGGAAAATGACAGTGACCGAGACCCGATGCAGGACAGCTGGGAACAGAACATTGGGGACAAGCCCTTGCTGCAGGAGGAGGACGAGTGGGATGGAGTGAGCCTCCTCGAGCTCCGTGAAGAACACAGAGAGCTGGGAGGTTTGGCAGGAGGCAGGCTCCCAGTGCCTGCCCCTCGCGAGGCCTGGGTTGAGCATGGGCCATCTGAGCCGTGCCCCCAAGCGCCGCTCTGTGCCTCGCCTCCCCAGCTGGGAGCCCAGGCCCTCAGGCAGCAGCTGAGTCCCCGCAAGAAACGTCCCTCCCGCCTCGGGCGGGCGCTGCGGATGCTGCGCGGCCTATTCCGCTGCTCCTGCCTGGCGCCACGGCCCGAGGATTAGGGCTGCGGCCGGCGCCAGCCCGGGCCCCCTGGACGGCAGCTGGCTGGCAGCCTGCCCCACATCCTGGGGGAGCCACACGGGCTGCCTTTGCCTGGACATGTCCCTGCAGCCTCAGCAATCCCTGGCTGCTTTGGAGCATCCCAAGCCACTCTCCCCAAGAGCAAATATTACCCATGTGGCCAGCCTCAGACCAGTATCCACACGGGACACTTGGTGCCAGGTGGCTCAGCGGTGAAGGCCAGACACTCATCAGGGTGGGAAGAGACCTTGAAAGTCATCCAGTCCCACCGTCACCCTGGCATCACCATCATCACCCTGAAACCATGTCCCCAAGTGCCACATCCAGACAAGACTTGAACACTTCCAGAGACAGTGACTCTACCACCTCCCTGAGCAACTTCTTGCAATCGATTCCTGACCACTCTGTCAGGGAAAAGTTGTTTGGAATATTTAATCTGTACCTCCCCTGGTGGAATCCAAGGCCATTTCCTCTCATCCTGAAAGGACTACGTGCTGATCCTTTGGGATTTTATCCATGAGGAATGGGCGCAGACAGGAGGTATTGCTCCCAGGACTCCACTGCATGGCTTCACCAAACAATTCTTCCAAAACAGAGGGAAGTTGGCTTTAAGAAATAGTGGCAGTAGTGAAAAGCAAAACAAAACAAAACCAAACAAACAAACAAAAAAAACAAAACAAACAAAACCCCCTAAAAACAACACAAAACACAAAAAAATCCACAAAAAGAAAAATAATAGGAATAGGACTAATAATAATACAAAGAAGATGAAGAAAATGAAGAAATAGTGGTAGTAAATAAGAAAAAGAAGTAAACTTAAGAATAAGAGCAAGAAAAAAAAGAATAATAATAAGAATGAGAATAAGAGTGAGAATAAGAGCAAGAATAAGAATAGGATTAAGAATAAGAATAAGAATAGGAAAAAGGAAAAGAAAAAATAATAAGAAAAAGAATAGGAAAAAGCATAAGAATAAGAATAAAAATAAGAATTAAAAAAATAAGAATGAGAATGAGAATGAGAATAAGAAGAAGAAGAAAAAGAATAAGAATAAGAATAAGAATAAGAATAAGAATAAGAATAGAAACAAGACAAAGTAAAAAGAATAAATCTAAGACTAAGTTGATGTAGAAGAAGAAAGAGGAGTAAAAGTAAATACTAAGAAGAAGGAGAAGAAGCATGGGGATCAGAAGAAGAAGAAGAAGAGGCTAAAGAAGAAGATTAAATAGTAGGAGTAACAAATTATTATTATTATTAGAACAATAATATCAAGTTAAAATACACATCCACACATCCTCTAGCATCACAGAAAGGTTTAATTTGGGAAGGACCTCAAACCTTTCTATCTCTCTCCTTCACAATTCTTGTTAAATAAAATCCACGTTCAATAAAATCTGTATGTTGTCATCATATGGTCTCATTTGAACCTTAATTTGGGCAGAGGCATCTCTCCCTAATCCAATCCTAACAGTTATTAAATGAGTATCACTCGGCTTCATCTCATTGTTTCACTTCAGGCAAACCTGACAAATGTATCTCTTCCAGGGAGGGGGCATCCACAAAGCCTCTGGGAAACCTATGCCAATGCCTCACCAGCCTCACAGAAGAGAATGTCTTCCTGCTATTTAATCCATATCTGTTTCAGTTAAAGGCCACTGCCCTTTCTTCTATCATCACTACATATGCCTGTGAAAAGTCTCTCTCCATCATTCTTGTAGGGGGCCCTCTTAGGTACTGGCAAGGGTTCTAAGGTTTCCCTGGGGTCTTCTCTTCCCTAGGCTGAACAACGCTAACACTCCCAACCTGTCTTCAAAGCAGAGGTTCTCCAACGCTCTTAGGAACCCTCAGTCGCTCTCCTCTGAACTCATTCTAACAGGCCCGCATCCCTTATCCTGGGGCCCCCAGACACAGAGGTAGTGGTGCGGGTGAGATTTCAAACAATGGACTAGAGGGCCACAATTACCTCCCTTGACCTGCAGCTCTTTGCTCCTTTCCATGCAGCTCAGCCCACGGGTGGCTTTTTGGGCTGGCAGCACAGATTGTTGGCTCACGCTGAGCTTCTCCTCCATCAGCACCCCCAAGTCCTTCTCCTCAGCCCCTGCCCCACTCAGCTTCCTGTCCCCTGCAAACCCTGTGCTGAGAGGGAGCTCCATGCACTCTCTGTGTCACTGGCGAAGCCATTCAAGAGCCCCAGGGCCAAGGCCAGAGCCCTGATGGACGCTCCTCGTCCCCAGCCTCCACCTGGGCATGGAGCCACTGACCACAGCTCCCCAGCTGCCTCCATCTGGCCAATTCTTCATGCCCTGCATAGCCCACCCTCCAAAGGCAGGGCTGTGCAGTGTGGGGCTTGAGGTGTCGTGTGGCACTGTGTCCAAAGCCTCACAGGGGCTCTGGGCACATCAGGATTGTCAGAGACTGAAATGTTATGGGTAAGGACTTAAACATTGTTACAAAGGAGTTTTGCCCATTATGGCAAAACTGTATAAAGAGGCTGAGACTCCCCAAGCCCACCTCTCCTTCACCTGACTGCAGCTTTGGGCTGGGACTTAAGCTGCCTAACAGAACTTGAGATAGCATGACGGCGACATTAGTGCTCAGTTACCTCTGGTCTAGGAACAAGGAAACAAGACTAAGGGAGGAGAAGGTACCCCACAAGAAAGCCAAACGCAGAAGCTGTCCTGAAAATCAGCTTGGGCTGGATTCAGCCTGGGGAGGCCATAGCCCACAGGCTCATCTGCTGAGGCCAGGTTTGCACACACTCCCTGTCTTGGTTTGAAAGACAGGTGTCTGCTAAGGAAGGCAGGAGCCTCCCTTGGAATGGCAGATGCAACCCCCCCTTCCCTCCGAGTTATTATAATTTTGAAATCAAGGGGCTTTTAGGCAAAGATGTGGGAAAATAGGAAGAACAGTTCTTTACTATGATAGATCTCTATGTGTATAACCAGTCAAGCAAACAGCAACAATTCTGGCAGTAGCAGCAAACAATCCCAAGCCCAGTGCCAGCCCTCTGGGCTGTCGGGCCCTTTCCCCTGGGGTGCAGTTCCGCTCGCAGCCGGCAGGGGCGCTGGCGGCTCCCGGTGAGCAGGGCAGGTGCGATGGTTCCCCCGCGGCTGCAGGGGGCGCTCCGGAGCGAGCTCGGGGAGCACGCGGCCCTGGTGGCCTGGGATGCCGGGAAGGGATGGGACAAAGGCTTCGCAAAGCCCTGGGCAGCCGATCCCGGTGTCCGGCCGGACCCTGGGCAACAGCAGGCTGGAGCGGCAGGCTGGAGCGGCAGGGACGAGCACAAATCCTGGGTGGCAGGCGAGATGTATCCAAAGCGCGGAGCTGCGGTGGGAGCCCCCCGGAGGTCTGGGCAGGCAGGATGAGCAGGGCTACAAGGTAGCGAAGGCTCAAAGCAATGGTGGGGGCAGGGAAGGCGGGCTTTGGATCCCGGGGTTTCTCTGGCAGAAGGAAAAGCAGCCAAAGAAAGCAGCCTCCCTCTCTGTCCAAACGCCGGGCACCGACTGTCCACACACCCAGGCAAAACAAAAGAGTAGCCAGATGCACCCCACCCCCATCGCCAGCTCTTTTGTTTGATGAAATATGCAGCCATTTGTCCCCCCAGCAACACATATGGGGAAAATTCCTGGAACAGAAAAAAAACCAGCAGAGCTCCTAAAACCCCAACAGTCCCCCACAACCAAGAAGGGAGGAGGAGGGTTTTGGGGCTGTGGCGTGACCTCTGGTCAGAGGCACTGAACACCCATCCTCCCTCACACAAACTGGCTCAGCTGTAAAACCCCCCACCCTGGGAAGGCCACATCCATGAGAAATTCACATGACGGGCAGCTGAGCAGGTGTCATAATCCATCAAAGACCCCCAAAGCGCTCCCCAGACTCACTGCTGAGGCCTTGCAGCAGAGCATCACACGCCATGCAAAGGGATACAACAGATCCAGAGTCTGTTGCAAGAGACTGTGTCAAACTTGCCCCCCACCAGGGCAGGTACCTGGGCGTTCCCACCTGGCCCAAACGTACGTCAATCCCCCAAACTCCATGTTTCCAGGGAACCCTTACCGCCAAGAAGCCCTGATGGAGAGCATCAGCAGAATGCCATTGGCATCCTCAGAGTGGTGATGTTTTTAAATCTGTCTCTGTCACTCTCTTTGTCTGCCCCCACCTCTTTTCTATTTCTTTCTCTTTCTCTCTCTTTCTCTCTCTCTCTCTCTCACTTACTGTTCAATAAAACCCATACTACTGACTTTGGCATATGGCCTCATTTGCACCTTAATTCAGGCCAAAGCATTTCTGACAAGTTTAATGACGGGATCATAACAAGGGTCTAGAAGCCCGCAAGCCTGGGGGCTGCTCCATGCCACTTCCAGTGGCTTCAGCTGTCAAAGGGGTGCCAGGTGTGGCCCTTTGTGACACAGGCGCCTTGTGTCAGGGCCCTGGATGATGTGGGACATTGTGGTGCCCAGAGGCCCTTGTGACACGGTAGAGCCCCGCCCTGCCCTGCCAGGGGGTATCCAAGGGGCGCAGAGCCCTGGGGAGCCCAGTCCCGCCAGAGCCGCTCTCGCAGGAGGAAGCAGCTCCCGGGATTCCTGTGCGTCAGACAGCGTCAGACGTGAAGGAGGACCACGTGAACCCCAACTCACAGCCCCCCAGCCCCTTGCCCGGCTGGCTGCCAGACCAGGCCCTCAGTGGGCAGTGGCTGGGGGCAGGCAGCAGCTCAGGCCTGCCCCTGTCGGACACTGAGGAGGAGGGGGCCTTTGTCAACATGGACGAAGAGTGGGAATACGACTCGGATCAAGAGCTTTCCCAGTGGGGAGGCCTTAGTGGCCAAGAACTTTGCCTCTGGGAAGAAGTGACAATCCAAGAGTTTTACCAAGGGCAAGAAGTGATGATCCAGGAAGTTTCCCCATGGGGAGTTGTGACACACCAAGAGTTGCATCAGAGGGAGGTAGGTATGAAAGTCCAGTGGGGGGATGGCACACAGCAAGAGCTGTACTACTGGGAGGAAAGTGTGACCGTCCAGGAGCTGTACCCATGGGAGGAAGAGGATGAGATATGCCAAGAATGGTCCCAGTGGGAAGAAGACCTGACATGCCAAGAGCTGTCCCAGTGGGAAGGGGAGGGAGACCAGGAACTGTCTCCTTTGGAAGAAGATGTGCAAGGCCACCTGCACATGTACCAATGGGAAGGAGACAAGAGACAGCCAGAGTTGCCCCAAGTGGGAGACAACAGGGACAAGGAGCTATCACAAGGAAAAGACTACAATGTCCAGGAGCTAGCCCGGTGGGAAAAAGACAGGAGTGACCAAAAGCTGCCCCAATGGGAAGGAAGTGTCAGTGACAAGATCTGGGACAAACCCTTGTACCCAGAGAAGGATGAGGATGCCCAGGAGGGGCCCGCCTCTCCCAGCAGCGTGGGCACCCAGGTGGCAGGAGAGGCAGCCCATGAGCTGCCCAGCGCCTCTCCTGCCCCAGGGAGTCCCACAGAGGACGAGCTGGCAGCCGCTGCTGCTCCAGCTGGAGCTGCTGAGGAGGAGGAGGAGCCTCCCGAGCCTCTGCCTGCCGAGGTGGAAAAGGCACCAGCTTCTCCTGGCCTCACGGAGGAGGTGCCATCGGCAGCGCCAGAGAGCCCAGTCCCTGCTCCACGCAGCCCCCCAGGCTACAGCCAGGCTCTGCTGGACTTGGCGTGGCACATCAGCCATGAGGTGGTGCGAGAGGCTGTGCTTGAGGCCCAGGCATCTGGCCAGCAGCCAGAGGAACAGAGGGACCTGGAGCAAAGCACAGCTGCAGAACTAGAAGCAGCAGCTCCAGAAGAAAAGCAAGAGAGCCCCATCTCTGGCCTGCACAGCCCCTGCTGCACCCCCAGCGCCTCGCCCAGCCCACTGGGAGCCCAAGCCCTCAGTGAGCAGCAGGAGGAGGCAGACAGGGGCTCAGTCCTGGCAGAGAAAGAGACTGAGGAGAGGGACTCGGCTGGGGAGCTCGAGCTTTCTCAGTGCAAAGATGAGGAAAACACAGAGCTGTCCCAAGGAGAAACCAACAGACACCAGGAAGGGTCCCAAGGAAAAGCCTGCATTGAGCAGGAGCTGTCCCTGGAAGAAGCCAGGGACGACCAGGAAGGGTCCCAAGGGGAAGCCTGCATTGAGCAGGAGCTGTCCCTAGAAAAAGACAGGAATGACCAGGACGTATTGCAAGGGGAAGCCTGCATTGAGCAGGAGATATCCGTAGAAGAGAGCAATGACCAGGATGTGTTCCAAGGGGAAGCCTGCACTGAGCAGGAGCTATCCCTCGAAAAAGACAGCAATAACCAGGATGTATTGCAAGGGGAAGCCTGCATTGGGCAGGAGCTGTCCCTAGAAAAAGACAGCAATTACCAGGATGTGTTCCAAGGGGAAGCCTGCATTGGGCAGGAGCTGCCCCTGGAAGAAGGTAGGAACGACCAGGATATGTTCCATGGGGAAGCCTGCATTGAGCAGGAGCTATCCCTAGAAGAAGCCAGGATTGACCAAGAAGGGTCCCAAGGGGAAGCCTGCATTGGGCAGGAGCTGTCCCTAGAAGAAGGTACAAACGACCAGGATGTGTTCCAAGGGGAAGCCTGCATTGAGCAGGAGCTGCCCCTGGAAGAAGCCAGTGATGAGCAGGAAGGGTTCCAAGAGGAAGCCAGCACTGAGCAGGACCCGTCTGTAGATGGAGCCAGTAGGTTTCAGGATGTGTCCCAAGAGGAAGCCTGCATTGAGCAGGAGCTCTCCCCAGAAGAAGCCGGTAGCTACCACGAGCTCTCCGATTGGGATGAATCCATTGCGGAAGAGCTCTCCCTAGGAGAAGCCAGCAGCTACCTAGAAGTTTCTGACTGGGAAGAAGGCACGGAGAAAGGCCTTTCTCAAGGACAAGTCGGTAGCTCCCAAAATCTCTCTGACTGGGAGGAAGACAGCGAGCATGAGCTGTCCCATGGAGATGTCAGTAGCTACCAAGAAGTGTCTGACTGGGAAGAGTCCATTGGCCAGGAGGTTTCTGAAGAGGAAGACTCCGTTGGTCAGGAGGTTTCCAAAGGGAATGGCAAGAGGCCTTCAGCTCAGTCCAGCTGGGAAAATGACAGTGACCGAGACCCGATGCAGGACAGCTGGGAACAGAACATTGGGGACAAGCCCTTGCTGCAGGAGGAGGACGAGTGGGATGGAGTGAGCCTCCTCGAGCTCCGTGAAGAACACAGAGAGCTGGGAGGTTTGGCAGGAGGCAGGCTCCCAGTGCCTGCCCCTCGCGAGGCCTGGGTTGAGCATGGGCCATCTGAGCCGTGCCCCCAAGCGCCGCTCTGTGCCTCGCCTCCCCAGCTGGGAGCCCAGGCCCTCAGGCAGCAGCTGAGTCCCCGCAAGAAACGTCCCTCCCGCCTCGGGCGGGCGCTGCGGATGCTGCGCGGCCTATTCCGCTGCTCCTGCCTGGCGCCACGGCCCGAGGATTAGGGCTGCGGCCGGCGCCAGCCCGGGCCCCCTGGACGGCAGCTGGCTGGCAGCCTGCCCCACATCCTGGGGGAGCCACACGGGCTGCCTTTGCCTGGACATGTCCCTGCAGCCTCAGCAATCCCTGGCTGCTTTGGAGCATCCCAAGCCACTCTCCCCAAGAGCAAATATTACCCATGTGGCCAGCCTCAGACCAGTATCCACACGGGACACTTGGTGCCAGGTGGCTCAGCGGTGAAGGCCAGACACTCATCAGGGTGGGAAGAGACCTTGAAAGTCATCCAGTCCCACCGTCACCCTGGCATCACCATCATCACCCTGAAACCATGTCCCCAAGTGCCACATCCAGACAAGACTTGAACACTTCCAGAGACAGTGACTCTACCACCTCCCTGAGCAACTTCTTGCAATCGATTCCTGACCACTCTGTCAGGGAAAAGTTGTTTGGAATATTTAATCTGTACCTCCCCTGGTGGAATCCAAGGCCATTTCCTCTCATCCTGAAAGGACTACGTGCTGATCCTTTGGGATTTTATCCATGAGGAATGGGCGCAGACAGGAGGTATTGCTCCCAGGACTCCACTGCATGGCTTCACCAAACAATTCTTCCAAAACAGAGGGAAGTTGGCTTTAAGAAATAGTGGCAGTAGTGAAAAGCAAAACAAAACAAAACCAAACAAACAAACAAAAAAAACAAAACAAACAAAACCCCCTAAAAACAACACAAAACACAAAAAAATCCACAAAAAGAAAAATAATAGGAATAGGACTAATAATAATACAAAGAAGATGAAGAAAATGAAGAAATAGTGGTAGTAAATAAGAAAAAGAAGTAAACTTAAGAATAAGAGCAAGAAAAAAAAGAATAATAATAAGAATGAGAATAAGAGTGAGAATAAGAGCAAGAATAAGAATAGGATTAAGAATAAGAATAAGAATAGGAAAAAGGAAAAGAAAAAATAATAAGAAAAAGAATAGGAAAAAGCATAAGAATAAGAATAAAAATAAGAATTAAAAAAATAAGAATGAGAATGAGAATGAGAATAAGAAGAAGAAGAAAAAGAATAAGAATAAGAATAAGAATAAGAATAAGAATAAGAATAAGAATAAGAATAAGAATAAGAATAAGAATAAGAATAGAAACAAGACAAAGTAAAAAGAATAAATCTAAGACTAAGTTGATGTAGAAGAAGAGAGAGGAGTAAAAGTAAATACTAAGAAGAAGGAGAAGAAGCATAGGGATCAGAAGAAGAAGAAGAAGAGGCTAAAGAAGAAGATTAAATAGTAGGAGTAACAAATTATTATTATTATTAGAACAATAATATCAAGTTAAAATACACATCCACACATCCTCTAGCATCACAGAAAGGTTTAATTTGGGAAGGACCTCAAACCTTTCTATCTCTCTCCTTCACAATTCTTGTTAAATAAAATCCACGTTCAATAAAATCTGTATGTTGTCATCATATGGTCTCATTTGAACCTTAATTTGGGCAGAGGCATCTCTCCCTAATCCAATCCTAACAGTTATTAAATGAGTATCACTCGGCTTCATCTCATTGTTTCACTTCAGGCAAACCTGACAAATGTATCTCTTCCAGGGAGGGGGCATCCACAAAGCCTCTGGGAAACCTATGCCAATGCCTCACCAGCCTCACAGAAGAGAATGTCTTCCTGCTATTTAATCCATATCTGTTTCAGTTAAAGGCCACTGCCCTTTCTTCTATCATCACTACATATGCCTGTGAAAAGTCTCTCTCCATCATTCTTGTAGGGGGCCCTCTTAGGTACTGGCAAGGGTTCTAAGGTTTCCCTGGGGTCTTCTCTTCCCTAGGCTGAACAACGCTAACACTCCCAACCTGTCTTCAAAGCAGAGGTTCTCCAACGCTCTTAGGAACCCTCAGTCGCTCTCCTCTGAACTCATTCTAACAGGCCCGCATCCCTTATCCTGGGGCCCCCAGACACAGAGGTAGTGGTGCGGGTGAGATTTCAAACAATGGACTAGAGGGCCACAATTACCTCCCTTGACCTGCAGCTCTTTGCTCCTTTCCATGCAGCTCAGCCCACGGGTGGCTTTTTGGGCTGGCAGCACAGATTGTTGGCTCACGCTGAGCTTCTCCTCCATCAGCACCCCCAAGTCCTTCTCCTCAGCCCCTGCCCCACTCAGCTTCCTGTCCCCTGCAAACCCTGTGCTGAGAGGGAGCTCCATGCACTCTCTGTGTCACTGGCGAAGCCATTCAAGAGCCCCAGGGCCAAGGCCAGAGCCCTGATGGACGCTCCTCGTCCCCAGCCTCCACCTGGGCATGGAGCCACTGACCACAGCTCCCCAGCTGCCTCCATCTGGCCAATTCTTCATGCCCTGCATAGCCCACCCTCCAAAGGCAGGGCTGTGCAGTGTGGGGCTTGAGGTGTCGTGTGGCACTGTGTCCAAAGCCTCACAGGGGCTCTGGGCACATCAGGATTGTCAGAGACTGAAATGTTATGGGTAAGGACTTAAACATTGTTACAAAGGAGTTTTGCCCATTATGGCAAAACTGTATAAAGAGGCTGAGACTCCCCAAGCCCACCTCTCCTTCACCTGACTGCAGCTTTGGGCTGGGACTTAAGCTGCCTAACAGAACTTGAGATAGCATGACGGCGACATTAGTGCTCAGTTACCTCTGGTCTAGGAACAAGGAAACAAGACTAAGGGAGGAGAAGGTACCCCACAAGAAAGCCAAACGCAGAAGCTGTCCTGAAAATCAGCTTGGGCTGGATTCAGCCTGGGGAGGCCATAGCCCACAGGCTCATCTGCTGAGGCCAGGTTTGCACACACTCCCTGTCTTGGTTTGAAAGACAGGTGTCTGCTAAGGAAGGCAGGAGCCTCCCTTGGAATGGCAGATGCAACCCCCCCTTCCCTCCGAGTTATTATAATTTTGAAATCAAGGGGCTTTTAGGCAAAGATGTGGGAAAATAGGAAGAACAGTTCTTTACTATGATAGATCTCTATGTGTATAACCAGTCAAGCAAACAGCAACAATTCTGGCAGTAGCAGCAAACAATCCCAAGCCCAGTGCCAGCCCTCTGGGCTCTCGGGCCCTTTCCCCTGGGGTGCAGTTCCGCTCGCAGCCGGCAGGGGCGCTGGCGGCTCCCGGTGAGCAGGGCAGGTGCGATGGTTCCCCCGCGGCTGCAGGGGGCGCTCCGGAGCGAGCTCGGGGAGCACGCGGCCCTGGTGGCCTGGGATGCCGGGAAGGGATGGGACAAAGGCTTCGCAAAGCCCTGGGCAGCCGATCCCGGTGTCCGGCCGGACCCTGGGCAACAGCAGGCTGGAGCGGCAGGCTGGAGCGGCAGGGACGAGCACAAATCCTGGGTGGCAGGCGAGATGTATCCAAAGCGCGGAGCTGCGGTGGGAGCCCCCCGGAGGTCTGGGCAGGCAGGATGAGCAGGGCTACAAGGTAGCGAAGGCTCAAAGCAATGGTGGGGGCAGGGAAGGCGGGCTTTGGATCCCGGGGTTTCTCTGGCAGAAGGAAAAGCAGCCAAAGAAAGCAGCCTCCCTCTCTGTCCAAACGCCGGGCACCGACTGTCCACACACCCAGGCAAAACAAAAGAGTAGCCAGATGCACCCCACCCCCATCGCCAGCTCTTTTGTTTGATGAAATATGCAGCCATTTGTCCCCCCAGCAACACATATGGGGAAAATTCCTGGAACAGAAAAAAAACCAGCAGAGCTCCTAAAACCCCAACAGTCCCCCACAACCAAGAAGGGAGGAGGAGGGTTTTGGGGCTGTGGCGTGACCTCTGGTCAGAGGCACTGAACACCCATCCTCCCTCACACAAACTGGCTCAGCTGTAAAACCCCCCACCCTGGGAAGGCCACATCCATGAGAAATTCACATGACGGGCAGCTGAGCAGGTGTCATAATCCATCAAAGACCCCCAAAGCGCTCCCCAGACTCACTGCTGAGGCCTTGCAGCAGAGCATCACACGCCATGCAAAGGGATACAACAGATCCAGAGTCTGTTGCAAGAGACTGTGTCAAACTTGCCCCCCACCAGGGCAGGTACCTGGGCGTTCCCACCTGGCCCAAACGTACGTCAATCCCCCAAACTCCATGTTTCCAGGGAACCCTTACCGCCAAGAAGCCCTGATGGAGAGCATCAGCAGAATGCCATTGGCATCCTCAGAGTGGTGATGTTTTTAAATCTGTCTCTGTCACTCTCTTTGTCTGCCCCCACCTCTTTTCTATTTCTTTCTCTTTCTCTCTCTTTCTCTCTCTCTCTCTCTCTCTCACTTACTGTTCAATAAAACCCATACTACTGACTTTGGCATATGGCCTCATTTGCACCTTAATTCAGGCCAAAGCATTTCTGACAAGTTTAATGACGGGATCATAACAAGGGTCTAGAAGCCCGCAAGCCTGGGGGCTGCTCCATGCCACTTCCAGTGGCTTCAGCTGTCAAAGGGGTGCCAGGTGTGGCCCTTTGTGACACAGGCGCCTTGTGTCAGGGCCCTGGATGATGTGGGACATTGTGGTGCCCAGAGGCCCTTGTGACACGGTAGAGCCCCGCCCTGCCCTGCCAGGGGGTATCCAAGGGGCGCAGAGCCCTGGGGAGCCCAGTCCCGCCAGAGCCGCTCTCGCAGGAGGAAGCAGCTCCCGGGATTCCTGTGCGTCAGACAGCGTCAGACGTGAAGGAGGACCACGTGAACCCCAACTCACAGCCCCCCAGCCCCTTGCCCGGCTGGCTGCCAGACCAGGCCCTCAGTGGGCAGTGGCTGGGGGCAGGCAGCAGCTCAGGCCTGCCCCTGTCGGACACTGAGGAGGAGGGGGCCTTTGTCAACATGGACGAAGAGTGGGAATACGACTCGGATCAAGAGCTTTCCCAGTGGGGAGGCCTTAGTGGCCAAGAACTTTGCCTCTGGGAAGAAGTGACAATCCAAGAGTTTTACCAAGGGCAAGAAGTGACGATCCAGGAAGTTTCCCCATGGGGAGTTGTGACACACCAAGAGTTGCATCAGAGGGAGGTAGGTATGAAAGTCCAGTGGGGGGATGGCACACAGCAAGAGCTGTACTACTGGGAGGAAAGTGTGACCGTCCAGGAGCTGTACCCATGGGAGGAAGAGGATGAGATATGCCAAGAATGGTCCCAGTGGGAAGAAGACCTGACATGCCAAGAGCTGTCCCAGTGGGAAGGGGAGGGAGACCAGGAACTGTCTCCTTTGGAAGAAGATGTGCAAGGCCACCTGCACATGTACCAATGGGAAGGAGACAAGAGACAGCCAGAGTTGCCCCAAGTGGGAGACAACAGGGACAAGGAGCTATCACAAGGAAAAGACTACAATGTCCAGGAGCTAGCCCGGTGGGAAAAAGACAGGAGTGACCAAAAGCTGCCCCAATGGGAAGGAAGTGTCAGTGACAAGATCTGGGACAAACCCTTGTACCCAGAGAAGGATGAGGATGCCCAGGAGGGGCCCGCCTCTCCCAGCAGCGTGGGCACCCAGGTGGCAGGAGAGGCAGCCCATGAGCTGCCCAGCGCCTCTCCTGCCCCAGGGAGTCCCACAGAGGACGAGCTGGCAGCCGCTGCTGCTCCAGCTGGAGCTGCTGAGGAGGAGGAGGAGCCTCCCGAGCCTCTGCCTGCCGAGGTGGAAAAGGCACCAGCTTCTCCTGGCCTCACGGAGGAGGTGCCATCGGCAGCGCCAGAGAGCCCAGTCCCTGCTCCACGCAGCCCCCCAGGCTACAGCCAGGCTCTGCTGGACTTGGCGTGGCACATCAGCCATGAGGTGGTGCGAGAGGCTGTGCTTGAGGCCCAGGCATCTGGCCAGCAGCCAGAGGAACAGAGGGACCTGGAGCAAAGCACAGCTGCAGAACTAGAAGCAGCAGCTCCAGAAGAAAAGCAAGAGAGCCCCATCTCTGGCCTGCACAGCCCCTGCTGCACCCCCAGCGCCTCGCCCAGCCCACTGGGAGCCCAAGCCCTCAGTGAGCAGCAGGAGGAGGCAGACAGGGGCTCAGTCCTGGCAGAGAAAGAGACTGAGGAGAGGGACTCGGCTGGGGAGCTCGAGCTTTCTCAGTGCAAAGATGAGGAAAACACAGAGCTGTCCCAAGGAGAAACCAACAGACACCAGGAAGGGTCCCAAGGAAAAGCCTGCATTGAGCAGGAGCTGTCCCTGGAAGAAGCCAGGGACGACCAGGAAGGGTCCCAAGGGGAAGCCTGCATTGAGCAGGAGCTGTCCCTAGAAAAAGACAGGAATGACCAGGACGTATTGCAAGGGGAAGCCTGCATTGAGCAGGAGATATCCGTAGAAGAGAGCAATGACCAGGATGTGTTCCAAGGGGAAGCCTGCACTGAGCAGGAGCTATCCCTCGAAAAAGACAGCAATAACCAGGATGTATTGCAAGGGGAAGCCTGCATTGGGCAGGAGCTGTCCCTAGAAAAAGACAGCAATTACCAGGATGTGTTCCAAGGGGAAGCCTGCATTGGGCAGGAGCTGCCCCTGGAAGAAGGTAGGAACGACCAGGATATGTTCCATGGGGAAGCCTGCATTGAGCAGGAGCTATCCCTAGAAGAAGCCAGGATTGACCAAGAAGGGTCCCAAGGGGAAGCCTGCATTGGGCAGGAGCTGTCCCTAGAAGAAGGTACAAACGACCAGGATGTGTTCCAAGGGGAAGCCTGCATTGAGCAGGAGCTGCCCCTGGAAGAAGCCAGTGATGAGCAGGAAGGGTTCCAAGAGGAAGCCAGCACTGAGCAGGAGCCGTCTGTAGATGGAGCCAGTAGGTTTCAGGATGTGTCCCAAGAGGAAGCCTGCATTGAGCAGGAGCTCTCCCCAGAAGAAGCCGGTAGCTACCACGAGCTCTCCGATTGGGATGAATCCATTGCGGAAGAGCTCTCCCTAGGAGAAGCCAGCAGCTACCTAGAAGTTTCTGACTGGGAAGAAGGCACGGAGAAAGGCCTTTCTCAAGGACAAGTCGGTAGCTCCCAAAATCTCTCTGACTGGGAGGAAGACAGCGAGCATGAGCTGTCCCATGGAGATGTCAGTAGCTACCAAGAAGTGTCTGACTGGGAAGAGTCCATTGGCCAGGAGGTTTCTGAAGAGGAAGACTCCGTTGGTCAGGAGGTTTCCAAAGGGAATGGCAAGAGGCCTTCAGCTCAGTCCAGCTGGGAAAATGACAGTGACCGAGACCCGATGCAGGACAGCTGGGAACAGAACATTGGGGACAAGCCCTTGCTGCAGGAGGAGGACGAGTGGGATGGAGTGAGCCTCCTCGAGCTCCGTGAAGAACACAGAGAGCTGGGAGGTTTGGCAGGAGGCAGGCTCCCAGTGCCTGCCCCTCGCGAGGCCTGGGTTGAGCATGGGCCATCTGAGCCGTGCCCCCAAGCGCCGCTCTGTGCCTCGCCTCCCCAGCTGGGAGCCCAGGCCCTCAGGCAGCAGCTGAGTCCCCGCAAGAAACGTCCCTCCCGCCTCGGGCGGGCGCTGCGGATGCTGCGCGGCCTATTCCGCTGCTCCTGCCTGGCGCCACGGCCCGAGGATTAGGGCTGCGGCCGGCGCCAGCCCGGGCCCCCTGGACGGCAGCTGGCTGGCAGCCTGCCCCACATCCTGGGGGAGCCACACGGGCTGCCTTTGCCTGGACATGTCCCTGCAGCCTCAGCAATCCCTGGCTGCTTTGGAGCATCCCAAGCCACTCTCCCCAAGAGCAAATATTACCCATGTGGCCAGCCTCAGACCAGTATCCACACGGGACACTTGGTGCCAGGTGGCTCAGCGGTGAAGGCCAGACACTCATCAGGGTGGGAAGAGACCTTGAAAGTCATCCAGTCCCACCGTCACCCTGGCATCACCATCATCACCCTGAAACCATGTCCCCAAGTGCCACATCCAGACAAGACTTGAACACTTCCAGAGACAGTGACTCTACCACCTCCCTGAGCAACTTCTTGCAATCGATTCCTGACCACTCTGTCAGGGAAAAGTTGTTTGGAATATTTAATCTGTACCTCCCCTGGTGGAATCCAAGGCCATTTCCTCTCATCCTGAAAGGACTACGTGCTGATCCTTTGGGATTTTATCCATGAGGAATGGGCGCAGACAGGAGGTATTGCTCCCAGGACTCCACTGCATGGCTTCACCAAACAATTCTTCCAAAACAGAGGGAAGTTGGCTTTAAGAAATAGTGGCAGTAGTGAAAAGCAAAACAAAACAAAACCAAACAAACAAACAAAAAAAACAAAACAAACAAAACCCCCTAAAAACAACACAAAACACAAAAAAATCCACAAAAAGAAAAATAATAGGAATAGGACTAATAATAATACAAAGAAGATGAAGAAAATGAAGAAATAGTGGTAGTAAATAAGAAAAAGAAGTAAACTTAAGAATAAGAGCAAGAAAAAAAAGAATAATAATAAGAATGAGAATAAGAGTGAGAATAAGAGCAAGAATAAGAATAGGATTAAGAATAAGAATAAGAATAGGAAAAAGGAAAAGAAAAAATAATAAGAAAAAGAATAGGAAAAAGCATAAGAATAAGAATAAAAATAAGAATTAAAAAAATAAGAATGAGAATGAGAATGAGAATAAGAAGAAGAAGAAAAAGAATAAGAATAAGAATAAGAATAAGAATAAGAATAAGAATAAGAATAGAAACAAGACAAAGTAAAAAGAATAAATCTAAGACTAAGTTGATGTAGAAGAAGAAAGAGGAGTAAAAGTAAATACTAAGAAGAAGGAGAAGAAGCATGGGGATCAGAAGAAGAAGAAGAAGAGGCTAAAGAAGAAGATTAAATAGTAGGAGTAACAAATTATTATTATTATTAGAACAATAATATCAAGTTAAAATACACATCCACACATCCTCTAGCATCACAGAAAGGTTTAATTTGGGAAGGACCTCAAACCTTTCTATCTCTCTCCTTCACAATTCTTGTTAAATAAAATCCACGTTCAATAAAATCTGTATGTTGTCATCATATGGTCTCATTTGAACCTTAATTTGGGCAGAGGCATCTCTCCCTAATCCAATCCTAACAGTTATTAAATGAGTATCACTCGGCTTCATCTCATTGTTTCACTTCAGGCAAACCTGACAAATGTATCTCTTCCAGGGAGGGGGCATCCACAAAGCCTCTGGGAAACCTATGCCAATGCCTCACCAGCCTCACAGAAGAGAATGTCTTCCTGCTATTTAATCCATATCTGTTTCAGTTAAAGGCCACTGCCCTTTCTTCTATCATCACTACATATGCCTGTGAAAAGTCTCTCTCCATCATTCTTGTAGGGGGCCCTCTTAGGTACTGGCAAGGGTTCTAAGGTTTCCCTGGGGTCTTCTCTTCCCTAGGCTGAACAACGCTAACACTCCCAACCTGTCTTCAAAGCAGAGGTTCTCCAACGCTCTTAGGAACCCTCAGTCGCTCTCCTCTGAACTCATTCTAACAGGCCCGCATCCCTTATCCTGGGGCCCCCAGACACAGAGGTAGTGGTGCGGGTGAGATTTCAAACAATGGACTAGAGGGCCACAATTACCTCCCTTGACCTGCAGCTCTTTGCTCCTTTCCATGCAGCTCAGCCCACGGGTGGCTTTTTGGGCTGGCAGCACAGATTGTTGGCTCACGCTGAGCTTCTCCTCCATCAGCACCCCCAAGTCCTTCTCCTCAGCCCCTGCCCCACTCAGCTTCCTGTCCCCTGCAAACCCTGTGCTGAGAGGGAGCTCCATGCACTCTCTGTGTCACTGGCGAAGCCATTCAAGAGCCCCAGGGCCAAGGCCAGAGCCCTGATGGACGCTCCTCGTCCCCAGCCTCCACCTGGGCATGGAGCCACTGACCACAGCTCCCCAGCTGCCTCCATCTGGCCAATTCTTCATGCCCTGCATAGCCCACCCTCCAAAGGCAGGGCTGTGCAGTGTGGGGCTTGAGGTGTCGTGTGGCACTGTGTCCAAAGCCTCACAGGGGCTCTGGGCACATCAGGATTGTCAGAGACTGAAATGTTATGGGTAAGGACTTAAACATTGTTACAAAGGAGTTTTGCCCATTATGGCAAAACTGTATAAAGAGGCTGAGACTCCCCAAGCCCACCTCTCCTTCACCTGACTGCAGCTTTGGGCTGGGACTTAAGCTGCCTAACAGAACTTGAGATAGCATGACGGCGACATTAGTGCTCAGTTACCTCTGGTCTAGGAACAAGGAAACAAGACTAAGGGAGGAGAAGGTACCCCACAAGAAAGCCAAACGCAGAAGCTGTCCTGAAAATCAGCTTGGGCTGGATTCAGCCTGGGGAGGCCATAGCCCACAGGCTCATCTGCTGAGGCCAGGTTTGCACACACTCCCTGTCTTGGTTTGAAAGACAGGTGTCTGCTAAGGAAGGCAGGAGCCTCCCTTGGAATGGCAGATGCAACCCCCCCTTCCCTCCGAGTTATTATAATTTTGAAATCAAGGGGCTTTTAGGCAAAGATGTGGGAAAATAGGAAGAACAGTTCTTTACTATGATAGATCTCTATGTGTATAACCAGTCAAGCAAACAGCAACAATTCTGGCAGTAGCAGCAAACAATCCCAAGCCCAGTGCCAGCCCTCTGGGCTGTCGGGCCCTTTCCCCTGGGGTGCAGTTCCGCTCGCAGCCGGCAGGGGCGCTGGCGGCTCCCGGTGAGCAGGGCAGGTGCGATGGTTCCCCCGCGGCTGCAGGGGGCGCTCCGGAGCGAGCTCGGGGAGCACGCGGCCCTGGTGGCCTGGGATGCCGGGAAGGGATGGGACAAAGGCTTCGCAAAGCCCTGGGCAGCCGATCCCGGTGTCCGGCCGGACCCTGGGCAACAGCAGGCTGGAGCGGCAGGCTGGAGCGGCAGGGACGAGCACAAATCCTGGGTGGCAGGCGAGATGTATCCAAAGCGCGGAGCTGCGGTGGGAGCCCCCCGGAGGTCTGGGCAGGCAGGATGAGCAGGGCTACAAGGTAGCGAAGGCTCAAAGCAATGGTGGGGGCAGGGAAGGCGGGCTTTGGATCCCGGGGTTTCTCTGGCAGAAGGAAAAGCAGCCAAAGAAAGCAGCCTCCCTCTCTGTCCAAACGCCGGGCACCGACTGTCCACACACCCAGGCAAAACAAAAGAGTAGCCAGATGCACCCCACCCCCATCGCCAGCTCTTTTGTTTGATGAAATATGCAGCCATTTGTCCCCCCAGCAACACATATGGGGAAAATTCCTGGAACAGAAAAAAAACCAGCAGAGCTCCTAAAACCCCAACAGTCCCCCACAACCAAGAAGGGAGGAGGAGGGTTTTGGGGCTGTGGCGTGACCTCTGGTCAGAGGCACTGAACACCCATCCTCCCTCACACAAACTGGCTCAGCTGTAAAACCCCCCACCCTGGGAAGGCCACATCCATGAGAAATTCACATGACGGGCAGCTGAGCAGGTGTCATAATCCATCAAAGACCCCCAAAGCGCTCCCCAGACTCACTGCTGAGGCCTTGCAGCAGAGCATCACACGCCATGCAAAGGGATACAACAGATCCAGAGTCTGTTGCAAGAGACTGTGTCAAACTTGCCCCCCACCAGGGCAGGTACCTGGGCGTTCCCACCTGGCCCAAACGTACGTCAATCCCCCAAACTCCATGTTTCCAGGGAACCCTTACCGCCAAGAAGCCCTGATGGAGAGCATCAGCAGAATGCCATTGGCATCCTCAGAGTGGTGATGTTTTTAAATCTGTCTCTGTCACTCTCTTTGTCTGCCCCCACCTCTTTTCTATTTCTTTCTCTTTCTCTCTCTTTCTCTCTCTCTCTCTCTCTCTCACTTACTGTTCAATAAAACCCATACTACTGACTTTGGCATATGGCCTCATTTGCACCTTAATTCAGGCCAAAGCATTTCTGACAAGTTTAATGACGGGATCATAACAAGGGTCTAGAAGCCCGCAAGCCTGGGGGCTGCTCCATGCCACTTCCAGTGGCTTCAGCTGTCAAAGGGGTGCCAGGTGTGGCCCTTTGTGACACAGGCGCCTTGTGTCAGGGCCCTGGATGATGTGGGACATTGTGGTGCCCAGAGGCCCTTGTGACACGGTAGAGCCCCGCCCTGCCCTGCCAGGGGGTATCCAAGGGGCGCAGAGCCCTGGGGAGCCCAGTCCCGCCAGAGCCGCTCTCGCAGGAGGAAGCAGCTCCCGGGATTCCTGTGCGTCAGACAGCGTCAGACGTGAAGGAGGACCACGTGAACCCCAACTCACAGCCCCCCAGCCCCTTGCCCGGCTGGCTGCCAGACCAGGCCCTCAGTGGGCAGTGGCTGGGGGCAGGCAGCAGCTCAGGCCTGCCCCTGTCGGACACTGAGGAGGAGGGGGCCTTTGTCAACATGGACGAAGAGTGGGAATACGACTCGGATCAAGAGCTTTCCCAGTGGGGAGGCCTTAGTGGCCAAGAACTTTGCCTCTGGGAAGAAGTGACAATCCAAGAGTTTTACCAAGGGCAAGAAGTGACGATCCAGGAAGTTTCCCCATGGGGAGTTGTGACACACCAAGAGTTGCATCAGAGGGAGGTAGGTATGAAAGTCCAGTGGGGGGATGGCACACAGCAAGAGCTGTACTACTGGGAGGAAAGTGTGACCGTCCAGGAGCTGTACCCATGGGAGGAAGAGGATGAGATATGCCAAGAATGGTCCCAGTGGGAAGAAGACCTGACATGCCAAGAGCTGTCCCAGTGGGAAGGGGAGGGAGACCAGGAACTGTCTCCTTTGGAAGAAGATGTGCAAGGCCACCTGCACATGTACCAATGGGAAGGAGACAAGAGACAGCCAGAGTTGCCCCAAGTGGGAGACAACAGGGACAAGGAGCTATCACAAGGAAAAGACTACAATGTCCAGGAGCTAGCCCGGTGGGAAAAAGACAGGAGTGACCAAAAGCTGCCCCAATGGGAAGGAAGTGTCAGTGACAAGATCTGGGACAAACCCTTGTACCCAGAGAAGGATGAGGATGCCCAGGAGGGGCCCGCCTCTCCCAGCAGCGTGGGCACCCAGGTGGCAGGAGAGGCAGCCCATGAGCTGCCCAGCGCCTCTCCTGCCCCAGGGAGTCCCACAGAGGACGAGCTGGCAGCCGCTGCTGCTCCAGCTGGAGCTGCTGAGGAGGAGGAGGAGCCTCCCGAGCCTCTGCCTGCCGAGGTGGAAAAGGCACCAGCTTCTCCTGGCCTCACGGAGGAGGTGCCATCGGCAGCGCCAGAGAGCCCAGTCCCTGCTCCACGCAGCCCCCCAGGCTACAGCCAGGCTCTGCTGGACTTGGCGTGGCACATCAGCCATGAGGTGGTGCGAGAGGCTGTGCTTGAGGCCCAGGCATCTGGCCAGCAGCCAGAGGAACAGAGGGACCTGGAGCAAAGCACAGCTGCAGAACTAGAAGCAGCAGCTCCAGAAGAAAAGCAAGAGAGCCCCATCTCTGGCCTGCACAGCCCCTGCTGCACCCCCAGCGCCTCGCCCAGCCCACTGGGAGCCCAAGCCCTCAGTGAGCAGCAGGAGGAGGCAGACAGGGGCTCAGTCCTGGCAGAGAAAGAGACTGAGGAGAGGGACTCGGCTGGGGAGCTCGAGCTTTCTCAGTGCAAAGATGAGGAAAACACAGAGCTGTCCCAAGGAGAAACCAACAGACACCAGGAAGGGTCCCAAGGAAAAGCCTGCATTGAGCAGGAGCTGTCCCTGGAAGAAGCCAGGGACAACCAGGAAGGGTCCCAAGGGGAAGCCTGCATTGAGCAGGAGCTGTCCCTAGAAAAAGACAGGAATGACCAGGACGTATTGCAAGGGGAAGCCTGCATTGAGCAGGAGATATCCGTAGAAGAGAGCAATGACCAGGATGTGTTCCAAGGGGAAGCCTGCACTGAGCAGGAGCTATCCCTCGAAAAAGACAGCAATAACCAGGATGTATTGCAAGGGGAAGCCTGCATTGGGCAGGAGCTGTCCCTAGAAAAAGACAGCAATTACCAGGATGTGTTCCAAGGGGAAGCCTGCATTGGGCAGGAGCTGCCCCTGGAAGAAGGTAGGAACGACCAGGATATGTTCCATGGGGAAGCCTGCATTGAGCAGGAGCTATCCCTAGAAGAAGCCAGGATTGACCAAGAAGGGTCCCAAGGGGAAGCCTGCATTGGGCAGGAGCTGTCCCTAGAAGAAGGTACAAACGACCAGGATGTGTTCCAAGGGGAAGCCTGCATTGAGCAGGAGCTGCCCCTGGAAGAAGCCAGTGATGAGCAGGAAGGGTTCCAAGAGGAAGCCAGCACTGAGCAGGAGCCGTCTGTAGATGGAGCCAGTAGGTTTCAGGATGTGTCCCAAGAGGAAGCCTGCATTGAGCAGGAGCTCTCCCCAGAAGAAGCCGGTAGCTACCACGAGCTCTCCGATTGGGATGAATCCATTGCGGAAGAGCTCTCCCTAGGAGAAGCCAGCAGCTACCTAGAAGTTTCTGACTGGGAAGAAGGCACGGAGAAAGGCCTTTCTCAAGGACAAGTCGGTAGCTCCCAAAATCTCTCTGACTGGGAGGAAGACAGCGAGCATGAGCTGTCCCATGGAGATGTCAGTAGCTACCAAGAAGTGTCTGACTGGGAAGAGTCCATTGGCCAGGAGGTTTCTGAAGAGGAAGACTCCGTTGGTCAGGAGGTTTCCAAAGGGAATGGCAAGAGGCCTTCAGCTCAGTCCAGCTGGGAAAATGACAGTGACCGAGACCCGATGCAGGACAGCTGGGAACAGAACATTGGGGACAAGCCCTTGCTGCAGGAGGAGGACGAGTGGGATGGAGTGAGCCTCCTCGAGCTCCGTGAAGAACACAGAGAGCTGGGAGGTTTGGCAGGAGGCAGGCTCCCAGTGCCTGCCCCTCGCGAGGCCTGGGTTGAGCATGGGCCATCTGAGCCGTGCCCCCAAGCGCCGCTCTGTGCCTCGCCTCCCCAGCTGGGAGCCCAGGCCCTCAGGCAGCAGCTGAGTCCCCGCAAGAAACGTCCCTCCCGCCTCGGGCGGGCGCTGCGGATGCTGCGCGGCCTATTCCGCTGCTCCTGCCTGGCGCCACGGCCCGAGGATTAGGGCTGCGGCCGGCGCCAGCCCGGGCCCCCTGGACGGCAGCTGGCTGGCAGCCTGCCCCACATCCTGGGGGAGCCACACGGGCTGCCTTTGCCTGGACATGTCCCTGCAGCCTCAGCAATCCCTGGCTGCTTTGGAGCATCCCAAGCCACTCTCCCCAAGAGCAAATATTACCCATGTGGCCAGCCTCAGACCAGTATCCACACGGGACACTTGGTGCCAGGTGGCTCAGCGGTGAAGGCCAGACACTCATCAGGGTGGGAAGAGACCTTGAAAGTCATCCAGTCCCACCGTCACCCTGGCATCACCATCATCACCCTGAAACCATGTCCCCAAGTGCCACATCCAGACAAGACTTGAACACTTCCAGAGACAGTGACTCTACCACCTCCCTGAGCAACTTCTTGCAATCGATTCCTGACCACTCTGTCAGGGAAAAGTTGTTTGGAATATTTAATCTGTACCTCCCCTGGTGGAATCCAAGGCCATTTCCTCTCATCCTGAAAGGACTACGTGCTGATCCTTTGGGATTTTATCCATGAGGAATGGGCGCAGACAGGAGGTATTGCTCCCAGGACTCCACTGCATGGCTTCACCAAACAATTCTTCCAAAACAGAGGGAAGTTGGCTTTAAGAAATAGTGGCAGTAGTGAAAAGCAAAACAAAACAAAACCAAACAAACAAACAAAAAAAACAAAACAAACAAAACCCCCTAAAAACAACACAAAACACAAAAAAATCCACAAAAAGAAAAATAATAGGAATAGGACTAATAATAATACAAAGAAGATGAAGAAAATGAAGAAATAGTGGTAGTAAATAAGAAAAAGAAGTAAACTTAAGAATAAGAGCAAGAAAAAAAAGAATAATAATAAGAATGAGAATAAGAGTGAGAATAAGAGCAAGAATAAGAATAGGATTAAGAATAAGAATAAGAATAGGAAAAAGGAAAAGAAAAAATAATAAGAAAAAGAATAGGAAAAAGCATAAGAATAAGAATAAAAATAAGAATTAAAAAAATAAGAATGAGAATGAGAATGAGAATAAGAAGAAGAAGAAAAAGAATAAGAATAAGAATAAGAATAAGAATAAGAATAAGAATAAGAATAGAAACAAGACAAAGTAAAAAGAATAAATC
Organism: Coloeus monedula; assembly: GCF_965178545.1. NCBI lineage: Eukaryota > Metazoa > Chordata > Aves > Passeriformes > Corvidae > Coloeus > Coloeus monedula. The sequence goes on along the minus strand of NC_138822.1, from coordinate 14,406,743 downwards.
TAAGACTAAGTTGATGTAGAAGAAGAAAGAGGAGTAAAAGTAAATACTAAGAAGAAGGAGAAGAAGCATGGGGATCAGAAGAAGAAGAAGAAGAGGCTAAAGAAGAAGATTAAATAGTAGGAGTAACAAATTATTATTATTATTAGAACAATAATATCAAGTTAAAATACACATCCACACATCCTCTAGCATCACAGAAAGGTTTAATTTGGGAAGGACCTCAAACCTTTCTATCTCTCTCCTTCACAATTCTTGTTAAATAAAATCCACGTTCAATAAAATCTGTATGTTGTCATCATATGGTCTCATTTGAACCTTAATTTGGGCAGAGGCATCTCTCCCTAATCCAATCCTAACAGTTATTAAATGAGTATCACTCGGCTTCATCTCATTGTTTCACTTCAGGCAAACCTGACAAATGTATCTCTTCCAGGGAGGGGGCATCCACAAAGCCTCTGGGAAACCTATGCCAATGCCTCACCAGCCTCACAGAAGAGAATGTCTTCCTGCTATTTAATCCATATCTGTTTCAGTTAAAGGCCACTGCCCTTTCTTCTATCATCACTACATATGCCTGTGAAAAGTCTCTCTCCATCATTCTTGTAGGGGGCCCTCTTAGGTACTGGCAAGGGTTCTAAGGTTTCCCTGGGGTCTTCTCTTCCCTAGGCTGAACAACGCTAACACTCCCAACCTGTCTTCAAAGCAGAGGTTCTCCAACGCTCTTAGGAACCCTCAGTCGCTCTCCTCTGAACTCATTCTAACAGGCCCGCATCCCTTATCCTGGGGCCCCCAGACACAGAGGTAGTGGTGCGGGTGAGATTTCAAACAATGGACTAGAGGGCCACAATTACCTCCCTTGACCTGCAGCTCTTTGCTCCTTTCCATGCAGCTCAGCCCACGGGTGGCTTTTTGGGCTGGCAGCACAGATTGTTGGCTCACGCTGAGCTTCTCCTCCATCAGCACCCCCAAGTCCTTCTCCTCAGCCCCTGCCCCACTCAGCTTCCTGTCCCCTGCAAACCCTGTGCTGAGAGGGAGCTCCATGCACTCTCTGTGTCACTGGCGAAGCCATTCAAGAGCCCCAGGGCCAAGGCCAGAGCCCTGATGGACGCTCCTCGTCCCCAGCCTCCACCTGGGCATGGAGCCACTGACCACAGCTCCCCAGCTGCCTCCATCTGGCCAATTCTTCATGCCCTGCATAGCCCACCCTCCAAAGGCAGGGCTGTGCAGTGTGGGGCTTGAGGTGTCGTGTGGCACTGTGTCCAAAGCCTCACAGGGGCTCTGGGCACATCAGGATTGTCAGAGACTGAAATGTTATGGGTAAGGACTTAAACATTGTTACAAAGGAGTTTTGCCCATTATGGCAAAACTGTATAAAGAGGCTGAGACTCCCCAAGCCCACCTCTCCTTCACCTGACTGCAGCTTTGGGCTGGGACTTAAGCTGCCTAACAGAACTTGAGATAGCATGACGGCGACATTAGTGCTCAGTTACCTCTGGTCTAGGAACAAGGAAACAAGACTAAGGGAGGAGAAGGTACCCCACAAGAAAGCCAAACGCAGAAGCTGTCCTGAAAATCAGCTTGGGCTGGATTCAGCCTGGGGAGGCCATAGCCCACAGGCTCATCTGCTGAGGCCAGGTTTGCACACACTCCCTGTCTTGGTTTGAAAGACAGGTGTCTGCTAAGGAAGGCAGGAGCCTCCCTTGGAATGGCAGATGCAACCCCCCCTTCCCTCCGAGTTATTATAATTTTGAAATCAAGGGGCTTTTAGGCAAAGATGTGGGAAAATAGGAAGAACAGTTCTTTACTATGATAGATCTCTATGTGTATAACCAGTCAAGCAAACAGCAACAATTCTGGCAGTAGCAGCAAACAATCCCAAGCCCAGTGCCAGCCCTCTGGGCTCTCGGGCCCTTTCCCCTGGGGTGCAGTTCCGCTCGCAGCCGGCAGGGGCGCTGGCGGCTCCCGGTGAGCAGGGCAGGTGCGATGGTTCCCCCGCGGCTGCAGGGGGCGCTCCGGAGCGAGCTCGGGGAGCACGCGGCCCTGGTGGCCTGGGATGCCGGGAAGGGATGGGACAAAGGCTTCGCAAAGCCCTGGGCAGCCGATCCCGGTGTCCGGCCGGACCCTGGGCAACAGCAGGCTGGAGCGGCAGGCTGGAGCGGCAGGGACGAGCACAAATCCTGGGTGGCAGGCGAGATGTATCCAAAGCGCGGAGCTGCGGTGGGAGCCCCCCGGAGGTCTGGGCAGGCAGGATGAGCAGGGCTACAAGGTAGCGAAGGCTCAAAGCAATGGTGGGGGCAGGGAAGGCGGGCTTTGGATCCCGGGGTTTCTCTGGCAGAAGGAAAAGCAGCCAAAGAAAGCAGCCTCCCTCTCTGTCCAAACGCCGGGCACCGACTGTCCACACACCCAGGCAAAACAAAAGAGTAGCCAGATGCACCCCACCCCCATCGCCAGCTCTTTTGTTTGATGAAATATGCAGCCATTTGTCCCCCCAGCAACACATATGGGGAAAATTCCTGGAACAGAAAAAAAACCAGCAGAGCTCCTAAAACCCCAACAGTCCCCCACAACCAAGAAGGGAGGAGGAGGGTTTTGGGGCTGTGGCGTGACCTCTGGTCAGAGGCACTGAACACCCATCCTCCCTCACACAAACTGGCTCAGCTGTAAAACCCCCCACCCTGGGAAGGCCACATCCATGAGAAATTCACATGACGGGCAGCTGAGCAGGTGTCATAATCCATCAAAGACCCCCAAAGCGCTCCCCAGACTCACTGCTGAGGCCTTGCAGCAGAGCATCACACGCCATGCAAAGGGATACAACAGATCCAGAGTCTGTTGCAAGAGACTGTGTCAAACTTGCCCCCCACCAGGGCAGGTACCTGGGCGTTCCCACCTGGCCCAAACGTACGTCAATCCCCCAAACTCCATGTTTCCAGGGAACCCTTACCGCCAAGAAGCCCTGATGGAGAGCATCAGCAGAATGCCATTGGCATCCTCAGAGTGGTGATGTTTTTAAATCTGTCTCTGTCACTCTCTTTGTCTGCCCCCACCTCTTTTCTATTTCTTTCTCTTTCTCTCTCTTTCTCTCTCTCTCTCTCTCACTTACTGTTCAATAAAACCCATACTACTGACTTTGGCATATGGCCTCATTTGCACCTTAATTCAGGCCAAAGCATTTCTGACAAGTTTAATGACGGGATCATAACAAGGGTCTAGAAGCCCGCAAGCCTGGGGGCTGCTCCATGCCACTTCCAGTGGCTTCAGCTGTCAAAGGGGTGCCAGGTGTGGCCCTTTGTGACACAGGCGCCTTGTGTCAGGGCCCTGGATGATGTGGGACATTGTGGTGCCCAGAGGCCCTTGTGACACGGTAGAGCCCCGCCCTGCCCTGCCAGGGGGTATCCAAGGGGCGCAGAGCCCTGGGGAGCCCAGTCCCGCCAGAGCCGCTCTCGCAGGAGGAAGCAGCTCCCGGGATTCCTGTGCGTCAGACAGCGTCAGACGTGAAGGAGGACCACGTGAACCCCAACTCACAGCCCCCCAGCCCCTTGCCCGGCTGGCTGCCAGACCAGGCCCTCAGTGGGCAGTGGCTGGGGGCAGGCAGCAGCTCAGGCCTGCCCCTGTCGGACACTGAGGAGGAGGGGGCCTTTGTCAACATGGACGAAGAGTGGGAATACGACTCGGATCAAGAGCTTTCCCAGTGGGGAGGCCTTAGTGGCCAAGAACTTTGCCTCTGGGAAGAAGTGACAATCCAAGAGTTTTACCGAGGGCAAGAAGTGACGATCCAGGAAGTTTCCCCATGGGGAGTTGTGACACACCAAGAGTTGCATCAGAGGGAGGTAGGTATGAAAGTCCAGTGGGGGGATGGCACACAGCAAGAGCTGTACTACTGGGAGGAAAGTGTGACCGTCCAGGAGCTGTACCCATGGGAGGAAGAGGATGAGATATGCCAAGAATGGTCCCAGTGGGAAGAAGACCTGACATGCCAAGAGCTGTCCCAGTGGGAAGGGGAGGGAGACCAGGAACTGTCTCCTTTGGAAGAAGATGTGCAAGGCCACCTGCACATGTACCAATGGGAAGGAGACAAGAGACAGCCAGAGTTGCCCCAAGTGGGAGACAACAGGGACAAGGAGCTATCACAAGGAAAAGACTACAATGTCCAGGAGCTAGCCCGGTGGGAAAAAGACAGGAGTGACCAAAAGCTGCCCCAATGGGAAGGAAGTGTCAGTGACAAGATCTGGGACAAACCCTTGTACCCAGAGAAGGATGAGGATGCCCAGGAGGGGCCCGCCTCTCCCAGCAGCGTGGGCACCCAGGTGGCAGGAGAGGCAGCCCATGAGCTGCCCAGCGCCTCTCCTGCCCCAGGGAGTCCCACAGAGGACGAGCTGGCAGCCGCTGCTGCTCCAGCTGGAGCTGCTGAGGAGGAGGAGGAGCCTCCCGAGCCTCTGCCTGCCGAGGTGGAAAAGGCACCAGCTTCTCCTGGCCTCACGGAGGAGGTGCCATCGGCAGCGCCAGAGAGCCCAGTCCCTGCTCCACGCAGCCCCCCAGGCTACAGCCAGGCTCTGCTGGACTTGGCGTGGCACATCAGCCATGAGGTGGTGCGAGAGGCTGTGCTTGAGGCCCAGGCATCTGGCCAGCAGCCAGAGGAACAGAGGGACCTGGAGCAAAGCACAGCTGCAGAACTAGAAGCAGCAGCTCCAGAAGAAAAGCAAGAGAGCCCCATCTCTGGCCTGCACAGCCCCTGCTGCACCCCCAGCGCCTCGCCCAGCCCACTGGGAGCCCAAGCCCTCAGTGAGCAGCAGGAGGAGGCAGACAGGGGCTCAGTCCTGGCAGAGAAAGAGACTGAGGAGAGGGACTCGGCTGGGGAGCTCGAGCTTTCTCAGTGCAAAGATGAGGAAAACACAGAGCTGTCCCAAGGAGAAACCAACAGACACCAGGAAGGGTCCCAAGGAAAAGCCTGCATTGAGCAGGAGCTGTCCCTGGAAGAAGCCAGGGACGACCAGGAAGGGTCCCAAGGGGAAGCCTGCATTGAGCAGGAGCTGTCCCTAGAAAAAGACAGGAATGACCAGGACGTATTGCAAGGGGAAGCCTGCATTGAGCAGGAGATATCCGTAGAAGAGAGCAATGACCAGGATGTGTTCCAAGGGGAAGCCTGCACTGAGCAGGAGCTATCCCTCGAAAAAGACAGCAATAACCAGGATGTATTGCAAGGGGAAGCCTGCATTGGGCAGGAGCTGTCCCTAGAAAAAGACAGCAATTACCAGGATGTGTTCCAAGGGGAAGCCTGCATTGGGCAGGAGCTGCCCCTGGAAGAAGGTAGGAACGACCAGGATATGTTCCATGGGGAAGCCTGCATTGAGCAGGAGCTATCCCTAGAAGAAGCCAGGATTGACCAAGAAGGGTCCCAAGGGGAAGCCTGCATTGGGCAGGAGCTGTCCCTAGAAGAAGGTACAAACGACCAGGATGTGTTCCAAGGGGAAGCCTGCATTGAGCAGGAGCTGCCCCTGGAAGAAGCCAGTGATGAGCAGGAAGGGTTCCAAGAGGAAGCCAGCACTGAGCAGGACCCGTCTGTAGATGGAGCCAGTAGGTTTCAGGATGTGTCCCAAGAGGAAGCCTGCATTGAGCAGGAGCTCTCCCCAGAAGAAGCCGGTAGCTACCACGAGCTCTCCGATTGGGATGAATCCATTGCGGAAGAGCTCTCCCTAGGAGAAGCCAGCAGCTACCTAGAAGTTTCTGACTGGGAAGAAGGCACGGAGAAAGGCCTTTCTCAAGGACAAGTCGGTAGCTCCCAAAATCTCTCTGACTGGGAGGAAGACAGCGAGCATGAGCTGTCCCATGGAGATGTCAGTAGCTACCAAGAAGTGTCTGACTGGGAAGAGTCCATTGGCCAGGAGGTTTCTGAAGAGGAAGACTCCATTGGTCAGGAGGTTTCCAAAGGGAATGGCAAGAGACCTTCAGTTCAGTCCAGCTGGGAAAATGACAGTGACCAAGACCCGATGCAGGACAGCTGGGAACAGAACACTGGGGACAAGCCCTTGCTGCAGGAGGAGGACGAGTGGGATGGAGTGAGCCTCCTCGAGCTCCGTGAAGAAGACAGAGAGCTGGGAGGTTTGGCAGGAGGCAGGCTCCCAGTGCCTGCCCCTCGCGAGGCCTGGGTTGAGCATGGGCCATCTGAGCCGTGCCCCCAAGCGCCGCTCTGTGCCTCGCCTCCCCAGCTGGGAGCCCAGGCCCTCAGGCAGCAGCTGAGTCCCCGCAAGAAATGTCCCTCCCGCCTCGGGCGGGCGCTGCGGATGCTGCGCGGCCTATTCCGCTGCTCCTGCCTGGCGCCACGGCCCGAGGATTAGGGCTGCGGCCGGCGCCAGCCCGGGCCCCCTGGACGGCAGCTGGCTGGCAGCCTGCCCCACATCCTGGGGGAGCCACACGGGCTGCCTTTGCCTGGACATGTCCCTGCAGCCTCAGCAATCCCTGGCTGCTTTGGAGCATCCCAAGCCACTCTCCCCAAGAGCAAATATTACCCATGTGGCCAGCCTCAGACCAGTATCCACACGGGACACTTGGTGCCAGGTGGCTCAGCGGTGAAGGCCAGACACTCATCAGGGTGGGAAGAGACCTTGAAAGTCATCCAGTCCCACCGTCACCCTGGCATCACCATCATCACCCTGAAACCATGTCCCCAAGTGCCACATCCAGACAAGACTTGAACACTTCCAGAGACAGTGACTCTACCACCTCCCTGAGCAACTTCTTGCAATCGATTCCTGACCACTCTGTCAGGGAAAAGTTGTTTGGAATATTTAATCTGTACCTCCCCTGGTGGAATCCAAGGCCATTTCCTCTCATCCTGAAAGGACTACGTGCTGATCCTTTGGGATTTTATCCATGAGGAATGGGCGCAGACAGGAGGTATTGCTCCCAGGACTCCACTGCATGGCTTCACCAAACAATTCTTCCAAAACAGAGGGAAGTTGGCTTTAAGAAATAGTGGCAGTAGTGAAAAGCAAAACAAAACAAAACCAAACAAACAAACAAAAAAAACAAAACAAACAAAACCCCCTAAAAACAACACAAAACACAAAAAAATCCACAAAAAGAAAAATAATAGGAATAGGACTAATAATAATACAAAGAAGATGAAGAAAATGAAGAAATAGTGGTAGTAAATAAGAAAAAGAAGTAAACTTAAGAATAAGAGCAAGAAAAAAAAGAATAATAATAAGAATGAGAATAAGAGTGAGAATAAGAGCAAGAATAAGAATAGGATTAAGAATAAGAATAAGAATAGGAAAAAGGAAAAGAAAAAATAATAAGAAAAAGAATAGGAAAAAGCATAAGAATAAGAATAAAAATAAGAATTAAAAAAATAAGAATGAGAATGAGAATGAGAATAAGAAGAAGAAGAAAAAGAATAAGAATAAGAATAAGAATAAGAATAAGAATAAGAATAAGAATAAGAATAGAAACAAGACAAAGTAAAAAGAATAAATCTAAGACTAAGTTGATGTAGAAGAAGAAAGAGGAGTAAAAGTAAATACTAAGAAGAAGGAGAAGAAGCATGGGGATCAGAAGAAGAAGAAGAAGAGGCTAAAGAAGAAGATTAAATAGTAGGAGTAACAAATTATTATTATTATTAGAACAATAATATCAAGTTAAAATACACATCCACACATCCTCTAGCATCACAGAAAGGTTTAATTTGGGAAGGACCTCAAACCTTTCTATCTCTCTCCTTCACAATTCTTGTTAAATAAAATCCACGTTCAATAAAATCTGTATGTTGTCATCATATGGTCTCATTTGAACCTTAATTTGGGCAGAGGCATCTCTCCCTAATCCAATCCTAACAGTTATTAAATGAGTATCACTCGGCTTCATCTCATTGTTTCACTTCAGGCAAACCTGACAAATGTATCTCTTCCAGGGAGGGGGCATCCACAAAGCCTCTGGGAAACCTATGCCAATGCCTCACCAGCCTCACAGAAGAGAATGTCTTCCTGCTATTTAATCCATATCTGTTTCAGTTAAAGGCCACTGCCCTTTCTTCTATCATCACTACATATGCCTGTGAAAAGTCTCTCTCCATCATTCTTGTAGGGGGCCCTCTTAGGTACTGGCAAGGGTTCTAAGGTTTCCCTGGGGTCTTCTCTTCCCTAGGCTGAACAACGCTAACACTCCCAACCTGTCTTCAAAGCAGAGGTTCTCCAACGCTCTTAGGAACCCTCAGTCGCTCTCCTCTGAACTCATTCTAACAGGCCCGCATCCCTTATCCTGGGGCCCCCAGACACAGAGGTAGTGGTGCGGGTGAGATTTCAAACAATGGACTAGAGGGCCACAATTACCTCCCTTGACCTGCAGCTCTTTGCTCCTTTCCATGCAGCTCAGCCCACGGGTGGCTTTTTGGGCTGGCAGCACAGATTGTTGGCTCACGCTGAGCTTCTCCTCCATCAGCACCCCCAAGTCCTTCTCCTCAGCCCCTGCCCCACTCAGCTTCCTGTCCCCTGCAAACCCTGTGCTGAGAGGGAGCTCCATGCACTCTCTGTGTCACTGGCGAAGCCATTCAAGAGCCCCAGGGCCAAGGCCAGAGCCCTGATGGACGCTCCTCGTCCCCAGCCTCCACCTGGGCATGGAGCCACTGACCACAGCTCCCCAGCTGCCTCCATCTGGCCAATTCTTCATGCCCTGCATAGCCCACCCTCCAAAGGCAGGGCTGTGCAGTGTGGGGCTTGAGGTGTCGTGTGGCACTGTGTCCAAAGCCTCACAGGGGCTCTGGGCACATCAGGATTGTCAGAGACTGAAATGTTATGGGTAAGGACTTAAACATTGTTACAAAGGAGTTTTGCCCATTATGGCAAAACTGTATAAAGAGGCTGAGACTCCCCAAGCCCACCTCTCCTTCACCTGACTGCAGCTTTGGGCTGGGACTTAAGCTGCCTAACAGAACTTGAGATAGCATGACGGCGACATTAGTGCTCAGTTACCTCTGGTCTAGGAACAAGGAAACAAGACTAAGGGAGGAGAAGGTACCCCACAAGAAAGCCAAACGCAGAAGCTGTCCTGAAAATCAGCTTGGGCTGGATTCAGCCTGGGGAGGCCATAGCCCACAGGCTCATCTGCTGAGGCCAGGTTTGCACACACTCCCTGTCTTGGTTTGAAAGACAGGTGTCTGCTAAGGAAGGCAGGAGCCTCCCTTGGAATGGCAGATGCAACCCCCCCTTCCCTCCGAGTTATTATAATTTTGAAATCAAGGGGCTTTTAGGCAAAGATGTGGGAAAATAGGAAGAACAGTTCTTTACTATGATAGATCTCTATGTGTATAACCAGTCAAGCAAACAGCAACAATTCTGGCAGTAGCAGCAAACAATCCCAAGCCCAGTGCCAGCCCTCTGGGCTCTCGGGCCCTTTCCCCTGGGGTGCAGTTCCGCTCGCAGCCGGCAGGGGCGCTGGCGGCTCCCGGTGAGCAGGGCAGGTGCGATGGTTCCCCCGCGGCTGCAGGGGGCGCTCCGGAGCGAGCTCGGGGAGCACGCGGCCCTGGTGGCCTGGGATGCCGGGAAGGGATGGGACAAAGGCTTCGCAAAGCCCTGGGCAGCCGATCCCGGTGTCCGGCCGGACCCTGGGCAACAGCAGGCTGGAGCGGCAGGCTGGAGCGGCAGGGACGAGCACAAATCCTGGGTGGCAGGCGAGATGTATCCAAAGCGCGGAGCTGCGGTGGGAGCCCCCCGGAGGTCTGGGCAGGCAGGATGAGCAGGGCTACAAGGTAGCGAAGGCTCAAAGCAATGGTGGGGGCAGGGAAGGCGGGCTTTGGATCCCGGGGTTTCTCTGGCAGAAGGAAAAGCAGCCAAAGAAAGCAGCCTCCCTCTCTGTCCAAACGCCGGGCACCGACTGTCCACACACCCAGGCAAAACAAAAGAGTAGCCAGATGCACCCCACCCCCATCGCCAGCTCTTTTGTTTGATGAAATATGCAGCCATTTGTCCCCCCAGCAACACATATGGGGAAAATTCCTGGAACAGAAAAAAAACCAGCAGAGCTCCTAAAACCCCAACAGTCCCCCACAACCAAGAAGGGAGGAGGAGGGTTTTGGGGCTGTGGCGTGACCTCTGGTCAGAGGCACTGAACACCCATCCTCCCTCCCACAAACTGGCTCAGCTGTAAAACCCCCCACCCTGGGAAGGCCACATCCATGAGAAATTCACATGACGGGCAGCTGAGCAGGTGTCATAATCCATCAAAGACCCCCAAAGCGCTCCCCAGACTCACTGCTGAGGCCTTGCAGCAGAGCATCACACGCCATGCAAAGGGATACAACAGATCCAGAGTCTGTTGCAAGAGACTGTGTCAAACTTGCCCCCCACCAGGGCAGGTACCTGGGCGTTCCCACCTGGCCCAAACGTACGTCAATCCCCCAAACTCCATGTTTCCAGGGAACCCTTACCGCCAAGAAGCCCTGATGGAGAGCATCAGCAGAATGCCATTGGCATCCTCAGAGTGGTGATGTTTTTAAATCTGTCTCTGTCACTCTCTTTGTCTGCCCCCACCTCTTTTCTATTTCTTTCTCTTTCTCTCTCTTTCTCTCTCTCTCTCTCTCACTTACTGTTCAATAAAACCCATACTACTGACTTTGGCATATGGCCTCATTTGCACCTTAATTCAGGCCAAAGCATTTCTGACAAGTTTAATGACGGGATCATAACAAGGGTCTAGAAGCCCGCAAGCCTGGGGGCTGCTCCATGCCACTTCCAGTGGCTTCAGCTGTCAAAGGGGTGCCAGGTGTGGCCCTTTGTGACACAGGCGCCTTGTGTCAGGGCCCTGGATGATGTGGGACATTGTGGTGCCCAGAGGCCCTTGTGACACGGTAGAGCCCCGCCCTGCCCTGCCAGGGGGTATCCAAGGGGCGCAGAGCCCTGGGGAGCCCAGTCCCGCCAGAGCCGCTCTCGCAGGAGGAAGCAGCTCCCGGGATTCCTGTGCGTCAGACAGCGTCAGACGTGAAGGAGGACCACGTGAACCCCAACTCACAGCCCCCCAGCCCCTTGCCCGGCTGGCTGCCAGACCAGGCCCTCAGTGGGCAGTGGCTGGGGGCAGGCAGCAGCTCAGGCCTGCCCCTGTCGGACACTGAGGAGGAGGGGGCCTTTGTCAACATGGACGAAGAGTGGGAATACGACTCGGATCAAGAGCTTTCCCAGTGGGGAGGCCTTAGTGGCCAAGAACTTTGCCTCTGGGAAGAAGTGACAATCCAAGAGTTTTACCAAGGGCAAGAAGTGACGATCCAGGAAGTTTCCCCATGGGGAGTTGTGACACACCAAGAGTTGCATCAGAGGGAGGTAGGTATGAAAGTCCAGTGGGGGGATGGCACACAGCAAGAGCTGTACTACTGGGAGGAAAGTGTGACCGTCCAGGAGCTGTACCCATGGGAGGAAGAGGATGAGATATGCCAAGAATGGTCCCAGTGGGAAGAAGACCTGACATGCCAAGAGCTGTCCCAGTGGGAAGGGGAGGGAGACCAGGAACTGTCTCCTTTGGAAGAAGATGTGCAAGGCCACCTGCACATGTACCAATGGGAAGGAGACAAGAGACAGCCAGAGTTGCCCCAAGTGGGAGACAACAGGGACAAGGAGCTATCACAAGGAAAAGACTACAATGTCCAGGAGCTAGCCCGGTGGGAAAAAGACAGGAGTGACCAAAAGCTGCCCCAATGGGAAGGAAGTGTCAGTGACAAGATCTGGGACAAACCCTTGTACCCAGAGAAGGATGAGGATGCCCAGGAGGGGCCCGCCTCTCCCAGCAGCGTGGGCACCCAGGTGGCAGGAGAGGCAGCCCATGAGCTGCCCAGCGCCTCTCCTGCCCCAGGGAGTCCCACAGAGGACGAGCTGGCAGCCGCTGCTGCTCCAGCTGGAGCTGCTGAGGAGGAGGAGGAGCCTCCCGAGCCTCTGCCTGCCGAGGTGGAAAAGGCACCAGCTTCTCCTGGCCTCACGGAGGAGGTGCCATCGGCAGCGCCAGAGAGCCCAGTCCCTGCTCCACGCAGCCCCCCAGGCTACAGCCAGGCTCTGCTGGACTTGGCGTGGCACATCAGCCATGAGGTGGTGCGAGAGGCTGTGCTTGAGGCCCAGGCATCTGGCCAGCAGCCAGAGGAACAGAGGGACCTGGAGCAAAGCACAGCTGCAGAACTAGAAGCAGCAGCTCCAGAAGAAAAGCAAGAGAGCCCCATCTCTGGCCTGCACAGCCCCTGCTGCACCCCCAGCGCCTCGCCCAGCCCACTGGGAGCCCAAGCCCTCAGTGAGCAGCAGGAGGAGGCAGACAGGGGCTCAGTCCTGGCAGAGAAAGAGACTGAGGAGAGGGACTCGGCTGGGGAGCTCGAGCTTTCTCAGTGCAAAGATGAGGAAAACACAGAGCTGTCCCAAGGAGAAACCAACAGACACCAGGAAGGGTCCCAAGGAAAAGCCTGCATTGAGCAGGAGCTGTCCCTGGAAGAAGCCAGGGACGACCAGGAAGGGTCCCAAGGGGAAGCCTGCATTGAGCAGGAGCTGTCCCTAGAAAAAGACAGGAATGACCAGGACGTATTGCAAGGGGAAGCCTGCATTGAGCAGGAGATATCCGTAGAAGAGAGCAATGACCAGGATGTGTTCCAAGGGGAAGCCTGCACTGAGCAGGAGCTATCCCTCGAAAAAGACAGCAATAACCAGGATGTATTGCAAGGGGAAGCCTGCATTGGGCAGGAGCTGTCCCTAGAAAAAGACAGCAATTACCAGGATGTGTTCCAAGGGGAAGCCTGCATTGGGCAGGAGCTGCCCCTGGAAGAAGGTAGGAACGACCAGGATATGTTCCATGGGGAAGCCTGCATTGAGCAGGAGCTATCCCTAGAAGAAGCCAGGATTGACCAAGAAGGGTCCCAAGGGGAAGCCTGCATTGGGCAGGAGCTGTCCCTAGAAGAAGGTACAAACGACCAGGATGTGTTCCAAGGGGAAGCCTGCATTGAGCAGGAGCTGCCCCTGGAAGAAGCCAGTGATGAGCAGGAAGGGTTCCAAGAGGAAGCCAGCACTGAGCAGGACCCGTCTGTAGATGGAGCCAGTAGGTTTCAGGATGTGTCCCAAGAGGAAGCCTGCATTGAGCAGGAGCTCTCCCCAGAAGAAGCCGGTAGCTACCACGAGCTCTCCGATTGGGATGAATCCATTGCGGAAGAGCTCTCCCTAGGAGAAGCCAGCAGCTACCTAGAAGTTTCTGACTGGGAAGAAGGCACGGAGAAAGGCCTTTCTCAAGGACAAGTCGGTAGCTCCCAAAATCTCTCTGACTGGGAGGAAGACAGCGAGCATGAGCTGTCCCATGGAGATGTCAGTAGCTACCAAGAAGTGTCTGACTGGGAAGAGTCCATTGGCCAGGAGGTTTCTGAAGAGGAAGACTCCGTTGGTCAGGAGGTTTCCAAAGGGAATGGCAAGAGGCCTTCAGCTCAGTCCAGCTGGGAAAATGACAGTGACCGAGACCCGATGCAGGACAGCTGGGAACAGAACATTGGGGACAAGCCCTTGCTGCAGGAGGAGGACGAGTGGGATGGAGTGAGCCTCCTCGAGCTCCGTGAAGAAGACAGAGAGCTGGGAGGTTTGGCAGGAGGCAGGCTCCCAGTGCCTGCCCCTCGCGAGGCCTGGGTTGAGCATGGGCCATCTGAGCCGTGCCCCCAAGCGCCGCTCTGTGCCTCGCCTCCCCAGCTGGGAGCCCAGGCCCTCAGGCAGCAGCTGAGTCCCCGCAAGAAACGTCCCTCCCGCCTCGGGCGGGCGCTGCGGATGCTGCGCGGCCTATTCCGCTGCTCCTGCCTGGCGCCACGGCCCGAGGATTAGGGCTGCGGCCGGCGCCAGCCCGGGCCCCCTGGACGGCAGCTGGCTGGCAGCCTGCCCCACATCCTGGGGGAGCCACACGGGCTGCCTTTGCCTGGACATGTCCCTGCAGCCTCAGCAATCCCTGGCTGCTTTGGAGCATCCCAAGCCACTCTCCCCAAGAGCAAATATTACCCATGTGGCCAGCCTCAGACCAGTATCCACACGGGACACTTGGTGCCAGGTGGCTCAGCGGTGAAGGCCAGACACTCATCAGGGTGGGAAGAGACCTTGAAAGTCATCCAGTCCCACCGTCACCCTGGCATCACCATCATCACCCTGAAACCATGTCCCCAAGTGCCACATCCAGACAAGACTTGAACACTTCCAGAGACAGTGACTCTACCACCTCCCTGAGCAACTTCTTGCAATCGATTCCTGACCACTCTGTCAGGGAAAAGTTGTTTGGAATATTTAATCTGTACCTCCCCTGGTGGAATCCAAGGCCATTTCCTCTCATCCTGAAAGGACTACGTGCTGATCCTTTGGGATTTTATCCATGAGGAATGGGCGCAGACAGGAGGTATTGCTCCCAGGACTCCACTGCATGGCTTCACCAAACAATTCTTCCAAAACAGAGGGAAGTTGGCTTTAAGAAATAGTGGCAGTAGTGAAAAGCAAAACAAAACAAAACCAAACAAACAAACAAAAAAAACAAAACAAACAAAACCCCCTAAAAACAACACAAAACACAAAAAAATCCACAAAAAGAAAAATAATAGGAATAGGACTAATAATAATACAAAGAAGATGAAGAAAATGAAGAAATAGTGGTAGTAAATAAGAAAAAGAAGTAAACTTAAGAATAAGAGCAAGAAAAAAAAGAATAATAATAAGAATGAGAATAAGAGTGAGAATAAGAGCAAGAATAAGAATAGGATTAAGAATAAGAATAAGAATAGGAAAAAGGAAAAGAAAAAATAATAAGAAAAAGAATAGGAAAAAGCATAAGAATAAGAATAAAAATAAGAATTAAAAAAATAAGAATGAGAATGAGAATGAGAATAAGAAGAAGAAGAAAAAGAATAAGAATAAGAATAAGAATAAGAATAAGAATAAGAATAAGAATAAGAATAAGAATAAGAATAGAAACAAGACAAAGTAAAAAGAATAAATCTAAGACTAAGTTGATGTAGAAGAAGAGAGAGGAGTAAAAGTAAATACTAAGAAGAAGGAGAAGAAGCATAGGGATCAGAAGAAGAAGAAGAAGAGGCTAAAGAAGAAGATTAAATAGTAGGAGTAACAAATTATTATTATTATTAGAACAATAATATCAAGTTAAAATACACATCCACACATCCTCTAGCATCACAGAAAGGTTTAATTTGGGAAGGACCTCAAACCTTTCTATCTCTCTCCTTCACAATTCTTGTTAAATAAAATCCACGTTCAATAAAATCTGTATGTTGTCATCATATGGTCTCATTTGAACCTTAATTTGGGCAGAGGCATCTCTCCCTAATCCAATCCTAACAGTTATTAAATGAGTATCACTCGGCTTCATCTCATTGTTTCACTTCAGGCAAACCTGACAAATGTATCTCTTCCAGGGAGGGGGCATCCACAAAGCCTCTGGGAAACCTATGCCAATGCCTCACCAGCCTCACAGAAGAGAATGTCTTCCTGCTATTTAATCCATATCTGTTTCAGTTAAAGGCCACTGCCCTTTCTTCTATCATCACTACATATGCCTGTGAAAAGTCTCTCTCCATCATTCTTGTAGGGGGCCCTCTTAGGTACTGGCAAGGGTTCTAAGGTTTCCCTGGGGTCTTCTCTTCCCTAGGCTGAACAACGCTAACACTCCCAACCTGTCTTCAAAGCAGAGGTTCTCCAACGCTCTTAGGAACCCTCAGTCGCTCTCCTCTGAACTCATTCTAACAGGCCCGCATCCCTTATCCTGGGGCCCCCAGACACAGAGGTAGTGGTGCGGGTGAGATTTCAAACAATGGACTAGAGGGCCACAATTACCTCCCTTGACCTGCAGCTCTTTGCTCCTTTCCATGCAGCTCAGCCCACGGGTGGCTTTTTGGGCTGGCAGCACAGATTGTTGGCTCACGCTGAGCTTCTCCTCCATCAGCACCCCCAAGTCCTTCTCCTCAGCCCCTGCCCCACTCAGCTTCCTGTCCCCTGCAAACCCTGTGCTGAGAGGGAGCTCCATGCACTCTCTGTGTCACTGGCGAAGCCATTCAAGAGCCCCAGGGCCAAGGCCAGAGCCCTGATGGACGCTCCTCGTCCCCAGCCTCCACCTGGGCATGGAGCCACTGACCACAGCTCCCCAGCTGCCTCCATCTGGCCAATTCTTCATGCCCTGCATAGCCCACCCTCCAAAGGCAGGGCTGTGCAGTGTGGGGCTTGAGGTGTCGTGTGGCACTGTGTCCAAAGCCTCACAGGGGCTCTGGGCACATCAGGATTGTCAGAGACTGAAATGTTATGGGTAAGGACTTAAACATTGTTACAAAGGAGTTTTGCCCATTATGGCAAAACTGTATAAAGAGGCTGAGACTCCCCAAGCCCACCTCTCCTTCACCTGACTGCAGCTTTGGGCTGGGACTTAAGCTGCCTAACAGAACTTGAGATAGCATGACGGCGACATTAGTGCTCAGTTACCTCTGGTCTAGGAACAAGGAAACAAGACTAAGGGAGGAGAAGGTACCCCACAAGAAAGCCAAACGCAGAAGCTGTCCTGAAAATCAGCTTGGGCTGGATTCAGCCTGGGGAGGCCATAGCCCACAGGCTCATCTGCTGAGGCCAGGTTTGCACACACTCCCTGTCTTGGTTTGAAAGACAGGTGTCTGCTAAGGAAGGCAGGAGCCTCCCTTGGAATGGCAGATGCAACCCCCCCTTCCCTCCGAGTTATTATAATTTTGAAATCAAGGGGCTTTTAGGCAAAGATGTGGGAAAATAGGAAGAACAGTTCTTTACTATGATAGATCTCTATGTGTATAACCAGTCAAGCAAACAGCAACAATTCTGGCAGTAGCAGCAAACAATCCCAAGCCCAGTGCCAGCCCTCTGGGCTCTCGGGCCCTTTCCCCTGGGGTGCAGTTCCGCTCGCAGCCGGCAGGGGCGCTGGCGGCTCCCGGTGAGCAGGGCAGGTGCGATGGTTCCCCCGCGGCTGCAGGGGGCGCTCCGGAGCGAGCTCGGGGAGCACGCGGCCCTGGTGGCCTGGGATGCCGGGAAGGGATGGGACAAAGGCTTCGCAAAGCCCTGGGCAGCCGATCCCGGTGTCCGGCCGGACCCTGGGCAACAGCAGGCTGGAGCGGCAGGCTGGAGCGGCAGGGACGAGCACAAATCCTGGGTGGCAGGCGAGATGTATCCAAAGCGCGGAGCTGCGGTGGGAGCCCCCCGGAGGTCTGGGCAGGCAGGATGAGCAGGGCTACAAGGTAGCGAAGGCTCAAAGCAATGGTGGGGGCAGGGAAGGCGGGCTTTGGATCCCGGGGTTTCTCTGGCAGAAGGAAAAGCAGCCAAAGAAAGCAGCCTCCCTCTCTGTCCAAACGCCGGGCACCGACTGTCCACACACCCAGGCAAAACAAAAGAGTAGCCAGATGCACCCCACCCCCATCGCCAGCTCTTTTGTTTGATGAAATATGCAGCCATTTGTCCCCCCAGCAACACATATGGGGAAAATTCCTGGAACAGAAAAAAAACCAGCAGAGCTCCTAAAACCCCAACAGTCCCCCACAACCAAGAAGGGAGGAGGAGGGTTTTGGGGCTGTGGCGTGACCTCTGGTCAGAGGCACTGAACACCCATCCTCCCTCCCACAAACTGGCTCAGCTGTAAAACCCCCCACCCTGGGAAGGCCACATCCATGAGAAATTCACATGACGGGCAGCTGAGCAGGTGTCATAATCCATCAAAGACCCCCAAAGCGCTCCCCAGACTCACTGCTGAGGCCTTGCAGCAGAGCATCACACGCCATGCAAAGGGATACAACAGATCCAGAGTCTGTTGCAAGAGACTGTGTCAAACTTGCCCCCCACCAGGGCAGGTACCTGGGCGTTCCCACCTGGCCCAAACGTACGTCAATCCCCCAAACTCCATGTTTCCAGGGAACCCTTACCGCCAAGAAGCCCTGATGGAGAGCATCAGCAGAATGCCATTGGCATCCTCAGAGTGGTGATGTTTTTAAATCTGTCTCTGTCACTCTCTTTGTCTGCCCCCACCTCTTTTCTATTTCTTTCTCTTTCTCTCTCTTTCTCTCTCTCTCTCTCTCTCTCACTTACTGTTCAATAAAACCCATACTACTGACTTTGGCATATGGCCTCATTTGCACCTTAATTCAGGCCAAAGCATTTCTGACAAGTTTAATGACGGGATCATAACAAGGGTCTAGAAGCCCGCAAGCCTGGGGGCTGCTCCATGCCACTTCCAGTGGCTTCAGCTGTCAAAGGGGTGCCAGGTGTGGCCCTTTGTGACACAGGCGCCTTGTGTCAGGGCCCTGGATGATGTGGGACATTGTGGTGCCCAGAGGCCCTTGTGACACGGTAGAGCCCCGCCCTGCCCTGCCAGGGGGTATCCAAGGGGCGCAGAGCCCTGGGGAGCCCAGTCCCGCCAGAGCCGCTCTCGCAGGAGGAAGCAGCTCCCGGGATTCCTGTGCGTCAGACAGCGTCAGACGTGAAGGAGGACCACGTGAACCCCAACTCACAGCCCCCCAGCCCCTTGCCCGGCTGGCTGCCAGACCAGGCCCTCAGTGGGCAGTGGCTGGGGGCAGGCAGCAGCTCAGGCCTGCCCCTGTCGGACACTGAGGAGGAGGGGGCCTTTGTCAACATGGACGAAGAGTGGGAATACGACTCGGATCAAGAGCTTTCCCAGTGGGGAGGCCTTAGTGGCCAAGAACTTTGCCTCTGGGAAGAAGTGACAATCCAAGAGTTTTACCAAGGGCAAGAAGTGACGATCCAGGAAGTTTCCCCATGGGGAGTTGTGACACACCAAGAGTTGCATCAGAGGGAGGTAGGTATGAAAGTCCAGTGGGGGGATGGCACACAGCAAGAGCTGTACTACTGGGAGGAAAGTGTGACCGTCCAGGAGCTGTACCCATGGGAGGAAGAGGATGAGATATGCCAAGAATGGTCCCAGTGGGAAGAAGACCTGACATGCCAAGAGCTGTCCCAGTGGGAAGGGGAGGGAGACCAGGAACTGTCTCCTTTGGAAGAAGATGTGCAAGGCCACCTGCACATGTACCAATGGGAAGGAGACAAGAGACAGCCAGAGTTGCCCCAAGTGGGAGACAACAGGGACAAGGAGCTATCACAAGGAAAAGACTACAATGTCCAGGAGCTAGCCCGGTGGGAAAAAGACAGGAGTGACCAAAAGCTGCCCCAATGGGAAGGAAGTGTCAGTGACAAGATCTGGGACAAACCCTTGTACCCAGAGAAGGATGAGGATGCCCAGGAGGGGCCCGCCTCTCCCAGCAGCGTGGGCACCCAGGTGGCAGGAGAGGCAGCCCATGAGCTGCCCAGCGCCTCTCCTGCCCCAGGGAGTCCCACAGAGGACGAGCTGGCAGCCGCTGCTGCTCCAGCTGGAGCTGCTGAGGAGGAGGAGGAGCCTCCCGAGCCTCTGCCTGCCGAGGTGGAAAAGGCACCAGCTTCTCCTGGCCTCACGGAGGAGGTGCCATCGGCAGCGCCAGAGAGCCCAGTCCCTGCTCCACGCAGCCCCCCAGGCTACAGCCAGGCTCTGCTGGACTTGGCGTGGCACATCAGCCATGAGGTGGTGCGAGAGGCTGTGCTTGAGGCCCAGGCATCTGGCCAGCAGCCAGAGGAACAGAGGGACCTGGAGCAAAGCACAGCTGCAGAACTAGAAGCAGCAGCTCCAGAAGAAAAGCAAGAGAGCCCCATCTCTGGCCTGCACAGCCCCTGCTGCACCCCCAGCGCCTCGCCCAGCCCACTGGGAGCCCAAGCCCTCAGTGAGCAGCAGGAGGAGGCAGACAGGGGCTCAGTCCTGGCAGAGAAAGAGACTGAGGAGAGGGACTCGGCTGGGGAGCTCGAGCTTTCTCAGTGCAAAGATGAGGAAAACACAGAGCTGTCCCAAGGAGAAACCAACAGACACCAGGAAGGGTCCCAAGGAAAAGCCTGCATTGAGCAGGAGCTGTCCCTGGAAGAAGCCAGGGACAACCAGGAAGGGTCCCAAGGGGAAGCCTGCATTGAGCAGGAGCTGTCCCTAGAAAAAGACAGGAATGACCAGGACGTATTGCAAGGGGAAGCCTGCATTGAGCAGGAGATATCCGTAGAAGAGAGCAATGACCAGGATGTGTTCCAAGGGGAAGCCTGCACTGAGCAGGAGCTATCCCTCGAAAAAGACAGCAATAACCAGGATGTATTGCAAGGGGAAGCCTGCATTGGGCAGGAGCTGTCCCTAGAAAAAGACAGCAATTACCAGGATGTGTTCCAAGGGGAAGCCTGCATTGGGCAGGAGCTGCCCCTGGAAGAAGGTAGGAACGACCAGGATATGTTCCATGGGGAAGCCTGCATTGAGCAGGAGCTATCCCTAGAAGAAGCCAGGATTGACCAAGAAGGGTCCCAAGGGGAAGCCTGCATTGGGCAGGAGCTGTCCCTAGAAGAAGGTACAAACGACCAGGATGTGTTCCAAGGGGAAGCCTGCATTGAGCAGGAGCTGCCCCTGGAAGAAGCCAGTGATGAGCAGGAAGGGTTCCAAGAGGAAGCCAGCACTGAGCAGGAGCCGTCTGTAGATGGAGCCAGTAGGTTTCAGGATGTGTCCCAAGAGGAAGCCTGCATTGAGCAGGAGCTCTCCCCAGAAGAAGCCGGTAGCTACCACGAGCTCTCCGATTGGGATGAATCCATTGCGGAAGAGCTCTCCCTAGGAGAAGCCAGCAGCTACCTAGAAGTTTCTGACTGGGAAGAAGGCACGGAGAAAGGCCTTTCTCAAGGACAAGTCGGTAGCTCCCAAAATCTCTCTGACTGGGAGGAAGACAGCGAGCATGAGCTGTCCCATGGAGATGTCAGTAGCTACCAAGAAGTGTCTGACTGGGAAGAGTCCATTGGCCAGGAGGTTTCTGAAGAGGAAGACTCCGTTGGTCAGGAGGTTTCCAAAGGGAATGGCAAGAGGCCTTCAGCTCAGTCCAGCTGGGAAAATGACAGTGACCGAGACCCGATGCAGGACAGCTGGGAACAGAACATTGGGGACAAGCCCTTGCTGCAGGAGGAGGACGAGTGGGATGGAGTGAGCCTCCTCGAGCTCCGTGAAGAACACAGAGAGCTGGGAGGTTTGGCAGGAGGCAGGCTCCCAGTGCCTGCCCCTCGCGAGGCCTGGGTTGAGCATGGGCCATCTGAGCCGTGCCCCCAAGCGCCGCTCTGTGCCTCGCCTCCCCAGCTGGGAGCCCAGGCCCTCAGGCAGCAGCTGAGTCCCCGCAAGAAACGTCCCTCCCGCCTCGGGCGGGCGCTGCGGATGCTGCGCGGCCTATTCCGCTGCTCCTGCCTGGCGCCACGGCCCGAGGATTAGGGCTGCGGCCGGCGCCAGCCCGGGCCCCCTGGACGGCAGCTGGCTGGCAGCCTGCCCCACATCCTGGGGGAGCCACACGGGCTGCCTTTGCCTGGACATGTCCCTGCAGCCTCAGCAATCCCTGGCTGCTTTGGAGCATCCCAAGCCACTCTCCCCAAGAGCAAATATTACCCATGTGGCCAGCCTCAGACCAGTATCCACACGGGACACTTGGTGCCAGGTGGCTCAGCGGTGAAGGCCAGACACTCATCAGGGTGGGAAGAGACCTTGAAAGTCATCCAGTCCCACCGTCACCCTGGCATCACCATCATCACCCTGAAACCATGTCCCCAAGTGCCACATCCAGACAAGACTTGAACACTTCCAGAGACAGTGACTCTACCACCTCCCTGAGCAACTTCTTGCAATCGATTCCTGACCACTCTGTCAGGGAAAAGTTGTTTGGAATATTTAATCTGTACCTCCCCTGGTGGAATCCAAGGCCATTTCCTCTCATCCTGAAAGGACTACGTGCTGATCCTTTGGGATTTTATCCATGAGGAATGGGCGCAGACAGGAGGTATTGCTCCCAGGACTCCACTGCATGGCTTCACCAAACAATTCTTCCAAAACAGAGGGAAGTTGGCTTTAAGAAATAGTGGCAGTAGTGAAAAGCAAAACAAAACAAAACCAAACAAACAAACAAAAAAAACAAAACAAACAAAACCCCCTAAAAACAACACAAAACACAAAAAAATCCACAAAAAGAAAAATAATAGGAATAGGACTAATAATAATACAAAGAAGATGAAGAAAATGAAGAAATAGTGGTAGTAAATAAGAAAAAGAAGTAAACTTAAGAATAAGAGCAAGAAAAAAAAGAATAATAATAAGAATGAGAATAAGAGTGAGAATAAGAGCAAGAATAAGAATAGGATTAAGAATAAGAATAAGAATAGGAAAAAGGAAAAGAAAAAATAATAAGAAAAAGAATAGGAAAAAGCATAAGAATAAGAATAAAAATAAGAATTAAAAAAATAAGAATGAGAATGAGAATGAGAATAAGAAGAAGAAGAAAAAGAATAAGAATAAGAATAAGAATAAGAATAAGAATAAGAATAGAAACAAGACAAAGTAAAAAGAATAAATCTAAGACTAAGTTGATGTAGAAGAAGAAAGAGGAGTAAAAGTAAATACTAAGAAGAAGGAGAAGAAGCATGGGGATCAGAAGAAGAAGAAGAAGAGGCTAAAGAAGAAGATTAAATAGTAGGAGTAACAAATTATTATTATTATTAGAACAATAATATCAAGTTAAAATACACATCCACACATCCTCTAGCATCACAGAAAGGTTTAATTTGGGAAGGACCTCAAACCTTTCTATCTCTCTCCTTCACAATTCTTGTTAAATAAAATCCACGTTCAATAAAATCTGTATGTTGTCATCATATGGTCTCATTTGAACCTTAATTTGGGCAGAGGCATCTCTCCCTAATCCAATCCTAACAGTTATTAAATGAGTATCACTCGGCTTCATCTCATTGTTTCACTTCAGGCAAACCTGACAAATGTATCTCTTCCAGGGAGGGGGCATCCACAAAGCCTCTGGGAAACCTATGCCAATGCCTCACCAGCCTCACAGAAGAGAATGTCTTCCTGCTATTTAATCCATATCTGTTTCAGTTAAAGGCCACTGCCCTTTCTTCTATCATCACTACATATGCCTGTGAAAAGTCTCTCTCCATCATTCTTGTAGGGGGCCCTCTTAGGTACTGGCAAGGGTTCTAAGGTTTCCCTGGGGTCTTCTCTTCCCTAGGCTGAACAACGCTAACACTCCCAACCTGTCTTCAAAGCAGAGGTTCTCCAACGCTCTTAGGAACCCTCAGTCGCTCTCCTCTGAACTCATTCTAACAGGCCCGCATCCCTTATCCTGGGGCCCCCAGACACAGAGGTAGTGGTGCGGGTGAGATTTCAAACAATGGACTAGAGGGCCACAATTACCTCCCTTGACCTGCAGCTCTTTGCTCCTTTCCATGCAGCTCAGCCCACGGGTGGCTTTTTGGGCTGGCAGCACAGATTGTTGGCTCACGCTGAGCTTCTCCTCCATCAGCACCCCCAAGTCCTTCTCCTCAGCCCCTGCCCCACTCAGCTTCCTGTCCCCTGCAAACCCTGTGCTGAGAGGGAGCTCCATGCACTCTCTGTGTCACTGGCGAAGCCATTCAAGAGCCCCAGGGCCAAGGCCAGAGCCCTGATGGACGCTCCTCGTCCCCAGCCTCCACCTGGGCATGGAGCCACTGACCACAGCTCCCCAGCTGCCTCCATCTGGCCAATTCTTCATGCCCTGCATAGCCCACCCTCCAAAGGCAGGGCTGTGCAGTGTGGGGCTTGAGGTGTCGTGTGGCACTGTGTCCAAAGCCTCACAGGGGCTCTGGGCACATCAGGATTGTCAGAGACTGAAATGTTATGGGTAAGGACTTAAACATTGTTACAAAGGAGTTTTGCCCATTATGGCAAAACTGTATAAAGAGGCTGAGACTCCCCAAGCCCACCTCTCCTTCACCTGACTGCAGCTTTGGGCTGGGACTTAAGCTGCCTAACAGAACTTGAGATAGCATGACGGCGACATTAGTGCTCAGTTACCTCTGGTCTAGGAACAAGGAAACAAGACTAAGGGAGGAGAAGGTACCCCACAAGAAAGCCAAACGCAGAAGCTGTCCTGAAAATCAGCTTGGGCTGGATTCAGCCTGGGGAGGCCATAGCCCACAGGCTCATCTGCTGAGGCCAGGTTTGCACACACTCCCTGTCTTGGTTTGAAAGACAGGTGTCTGCTAAGGAAGGCAGGAGCCTCCCTTGGAATGGCAGATGCAACCCCCCCTTCCCTCCGAGTTATTATAATTTTGAAATCAAGGGGCTTTTAGGCAAAGATGTGGGAAAATAGGAAGAACAGTTCTTTACTATGATAGATCTCTATGTGTATAACCAGTCAAGCAAACAGCAACAATTCTGGCAGTAGCAGCAAACAATCCCAAGCCCAGTGCCAGCCCTCTGGGCTCTCGGGCCCTTTCCCCTGGGGTGCAGTTCCGCTCGCAGCCGGCAGGGGCGCTGGCGGCTCCCGGTGAGCAGGGCAGGTGCGATGGTTCCCCCGCGGCTGCAGGGGGCGCTCCGGAGCGAGCTCGGGGAGCACGCGGCCCTGGTGGCCTGGGATGCCGGGAAGGGATGGGACAAAGGCTTCGCAAAGCCCTGGGCAGCCGATCCCGGTGTCCGGCCGGACCCTGGGCAACAGCAGGCTGGAGCGGCAGGCTGGAGCGGCAGGGACGAGCACAAATCCTGGGTGGCAGGCGAGATGTATCCAAAGCGCGGAGCTGCGGTGGGAGCCCCCCGGAGGTCTGGGCAGGCAGGATGAGCAGGGCTACAAGGTAGCGAAGGCTCAAAGCAATGGTGGGGGCAGGGAAGGCGGGCTTTGGATCCCGGGGTTTCTCTGGCAGAAGGAAAAGCAGCCAAAGAAAGCAGCCTCCCTCTCTGTCCAAACGCCGGGCACCGACTGTCCACACACCCAGGCAAAACAAAAGAGTAGCCAGATGCACCCCACCCCCATCGCCAGCTCTTTTGTTTGATGAAATATGCAGCCATTTGTCCCCCCAGCAACACATATGGGGAAAATTCCTGGAACAGAAAAAAAACCAGCAGAGCTCCTAAAACCCCAACAGTCCCCCACAACCAAGAAGGGAGGAGGAGGGTTTTGGGGCTGTGGCGTGACCTCTGGTCAGAGGCACTGAACACCCATCCTCCCTCACACAAACTGGCTCAGCTGTAAAACCCCCCACCCTGGGAAGGCCACATCCATGAGAAATTCACATGACGGGCAGCTGAGCAGGTGTCATAATCCATCAAAGACCCCCAAAGCGCTCCCCAGACTCACTGCTGAGGCCTTGCAGCAGAGCATCACACGCCATGCAAAGGGATACAACAGATCCAGAGTCTGTTGCAAGAGACTGTGTCAAACTTGCCCCCCACCAGGGCAGGTACCTGGGCGTTCCCACCTGGCCCAAACGTACGTCAATCCCCCAAACTCCATGTTTCCAGGGAACCCTTACCGCCAAGAAGCCCTGATGGAGAGCATCAGCAGAATGCCATTGGCATCCTCAGAGTGGTGATGTTTTTAAATCTGTCTCTGTCACTCTCTTTGTCTGCCCCCACCTCTTTTCTATTTCTTTCTCTTTCTCTCTCTTTCTCTCTCTCTCTCTCTCACTTACTGTTCAATAAAACCCATACTACTGACTTTGGCATATGGCCTCATTTGCACCTTAATTCAGGCCAAAGCATTTCTGACAAGTTTAATGACGGGATCATAACAAGGGTCTAGAAGCCCGCAAGCCTGGGGGCTGCTCCATGCCACTTCCAGTGGCTTCAGCTGTCAAAGGGGTGCCAGGTGTGGCCCTTTGTGACACAGGCGCCTTGTGTCAGGGCCCTGGATGATGTGGGACATTGTGGTGCCCAGAGGCCCTTGTGACACGGTAGAGCCCCGCCCTGCCCTGCCAGGGGGTATCCAAGGGGCGCAGAGCCCTGGGGAGCCCAGTCCCGCCAGAGCCGCTCTCGCAGGAGGAAGCAGCTCCCGGGATTCCTGTGCGTCAGACAGCGTCAGACGTGAAGGAGGACCACGTGAACCCCAACTCACAGCCCCCCAGCCCCTTGCCCGGCTGGCTGCCAGACCAGGCCCTCAGTGGGCAGTGGCTGGGGGCAGGCAGCAGCTCAGGCCTGCCCCTGTCGGACACTGAGGAGGAGGGGGCCTTTGTCAACATGGACGAAGAGTGGGAATACGACTCGGATCAAGAGCTTTCCCAGTGGGGAGGCCTTAGTGGCCAAGAACTTTGCCTCTGGGAAGAAGTGACAATCCAAGAGTTTTACCAAGGGCAAGAAGTGACGATCCAGGAAGTTTCCCCATGGGGAGTTGTGACACACCAAGAGTTGCATCAGAGGGAGGTAGGTATGAAAGTCCAGTGGGGGGATGGCACACAGCAAGAGCTGTACTACTGGGAGGAAAGTGTGACCGTCCAGGAGCTGTACCCATGGGAGGAAGAGGATGAGATATGCCAAGAATGGTCCCAGTGGGAAGAAGACCTGACATGCCAAGAGCTGTCCCAGTGGGAAGGGGAGGGAGACCAGGAACTGTCTCCTTTGGAAGAAGATGTGCAAGGCCACCTGCACATGTACCAATGGGAAGGAGACAAGAGACAGCCAGAGTTGCCCCAAGTGGGAGACAACAGGGACAAGGAGCTATCACAAGGAAAAGACTACAATGTCCAGGAGCTAGCCCGGTGGGAAAAAGACAGGAGTGACCAAAAGCTGCCCCAATGGGAAGGAAGTGTCAGTGACAAGATCTGGGACAAACCCTTGTACCCAGAGAAGGATGAGGATGCCCAGGAGGGGCCCGCCTCTCCCAGCAGCGTGGGCACCCAGGTGGCAGGAGAGGCAGCCCATGAGCTGCCCAGCGCCTCTCCTGCCCCAGGGAGTCCCACAGAGGACGAGCTGGCAGCCGCTGCTGCTCCAGCTGGAGCTGCTGAGGAGGAGGAGGAGCCTCCCGAGCCTCTGCCTGCCGAGGTGGAAAAGGCACCAGCTTCTCCTGGCCTCACGGAGGAGGTGCCATCGGCAGCGCCAGAGAGCCCAGTCCCTGCTCCACGCAGCCCCCCAGGCTACAGCCAGGCTCTGCTGGACTTGGCGTGGCACATCAGCCATGAGGTGGTGCGAGAGGCTGTGCTTGAGGCCCAGGCATCTGGCCAGCAGCCAGAGGAACAGAGGGACCTGGAGCAAAGCACAGCTGCAGAACTAGAAGCAGCAGCTCCAGAAGAAAAGCAAGAGAGCCCCATCTCTGGCCTGCACAGCCCCTGCTGCACCCCCAGCGCCTCGCCCAGCCCACTGGGAGCCCAAGCCCTCAGTGAGCAGCAGGAGGAGGCAGACAGGGGCTCAGTCCTGGCAGAGAAAGAGACTGAGGAGAGGGACTCGGCTGGGGAGCTCGAGCTTTCTCAGTGCAAAGATGAGGAAAACACAGAGCTGTCCCAAGGAGAAACCAACAGACACCAGGAAGGGTCCCAAGGAAAAGCCTGCATTGAGCAGGAGCTGTCCCTGGAAGAAGCCAGGGACGACCAGGAAGGGTCCCAAGGGGAAGCCTGCATTGAGCAGGAGCTGTCCCTAGAAAAAGACAGGAATGACCAGGACGTATTGCAAGGGGAAGCCTGCATTGAGCAGGAGATATCCGTAGAAGAGAGCAATGACCAGGATGTGTTCCAAGGGGAAGCCTGCACTGAGCAGGAGCTATCCCTCGAAAAAGACAGCAATAACCAGGATGTATTGCAAGGGGAAGCCTGCATTGGGCAGGAGCTGTCCCTAGAAAAAGACAGCAATTACCAGGATGTGTTCCAAGGGGAAGCCTGCATTGGGCAGGAGCTGCCCCTGGAAGAAGGTAGGAACGACCAGGATATGTTCCATGGGGAAGCCTGCATTGAGCAGGAGCTATCCCTAGAAGAAGCCAGGATTGACCAAGAAGGGTCCCAAGGGGAAGCCTGCATTGGGCAGGAGCTGTCCCTAGAAGAAGGTACAAACGACCAGGATGTGTTCCAAGGGGAAGCCTGCATTGAGCAGGAGCTGCCCCTGGAAGAAGCCAGTGATGAGCAGGAAGGGTTCCAAGAGGAAGCCAGCACTGAGCAGGACCCGTCTGTAGATGGAGCCAGTAGGTTTCAGGATGTGTCCCAAGAGGAAGCCTGCATTGAGCAGGAGCTCTCCCCAGAAGAAGCCGGTAGCTACCACGAGCTCTCCGATTGGGATGAATCCATTGCGGAAGAGCTCTCCCTAGGAGAAGCCAGCAGCTACCTAGAAGTTTCTGACTGCGAAGAAGGCACGGAGAAAGGCCTTTCTCAAGGACAAGTCGGTAGCTCCCAAAATCTCTCTGACTGGGAGGAAGACAGCGAGCATGAGCTGTCCCATGGAGATGTCAGTAGCTACCAAGAAGTGTCTGACTGGGAAGAGTCCATTGGCCAGGAGGTTTCTGAAGAGGAAGACTCCATTGGTCAGGAGGTTTCCAAAGGGAATGGCAAGAGACCTTCAGTTCAGTCCAGCTGGGAAAATGACAGTGACCAAGACCCGATGCAGGACAGCTGGGAACAGAACACTGGGGACAAGCCCTTGCTGCAGGAGGAGGACGAGTGGGATGGAGTGAGCCTCCTCGAGCTCCGTGAAGAAGACAGAGAGCTGGGAGGTTTGGCAGGAGGCAGGCTCCCAGTGCCTGCCCCTCGCGAGGCCTGGGTTGAGCATGGGCCATCTGAGCCGTGCCCCCAAGCGCCGCTCTGTGCCTCGCCTCCCCAGCTGGGAGCCCAGGCCCTCAGGCAGCAGCTGAGTCCCCGCAAGAAATGTCCCTCCCGCCTCGGGCGGGCGCTGCGGATGCTGCGCGGCCTATTCCGCTGCTCCTGCCTGGCGCCACGGCCCGAGGATTAGGGCTGCGGCCGGCGCCAGCCCGGGCCCCCTGGACGGCAGCTGGCTGGCAGCCTGCCCCACATCCTGGGGGAGCCACACGGGCTGCCTTTGCCTGGACATGTCCCTGCAGCCTCAGCAATCCCTGGCTGCTTTGGAGCATCCCAAGCCACTCTCCCCAAGAGCAAATATTACCCATGTGGCCAGCCTCAGACCAGTATCCACACGGGACACTTGGTGCCAGGTGGCTCAGCGGTGAAGGCCAGACACTCATCAGGGTGGGAAGAGACCTTGAAAGTCATCCAGTCCCACCGTCACCCTGGCATCACCATCATCACCCTGAAACCATGTCCCCAAGTGCCACATCCAGACAAGACTTGAACACTTCCAGAGACAGTGACTCTACCACCTCCCTGAGCAACTTCTTGCAATCGATTCCTGACCACTCTGTCAGGGAAAAGTTGTTTGGAATATTTAATCTGTACCTCCCCTGGTGGAATCCAAGGCCATTTCCTCTCATCCTGAAAGGACTACGTGCTGATCCTTTGGGATTTTATCCATGAGGAATGGGCGCAGACAGGAGGTATTGCTCCCAGGACTCCACTGCATGGCTTCACCAAACAATTCTTCCAAAACAGAGGGAAGTTGGCTTTAAGAAATAGTGGCAGTAGTGAAAAGCAAAACAAAACAAAACCAAACAAACAAACAAAAAAAACAAAACAAACAAAACCCCCTAAAAACAACACAAAACACAAAAAAATCCACAAAAAGAAAAATAATAGGAATAGGACTAATAATAATACAAAGAAGATGAAGAAAATGAAGAAATAGTGGTAGTAAATAAGAAAAAGAAGTAAACTTAAGAATAAGAGCAAGAAAAAAAAGAATAATAATAAGAATGAGAATAAGAGTGAGAATAAGAGCAAGAATAAGAATAGGATTAAGAATAAGAATAAGAATAGGAAAAAGGAAAAGAAAAAATAATAAGAAAAAGAATAGGAAAAAGCATAAGAATAAGAATAAAAATAAGAATTAAAAAAATAAGAATGAGAATGAGAATGAGAATAAGAAGAAGAAGAAAAAGAATAAGAATAAGAATAAGAATAAGAATAAGAATAAGAATAAGAATAAGAATAGAAACAAGACAAAGTAAAAAGAATAAATCTAAGACTAAGTTGATGTAGAAGAAGAAAGAGGAGTAAAAGTAAATACTAAGAAGAAGGAGAAGAAGCATGGGGATCAGAAGAAGAAGAAGAAGAGGCTAAAGAAGAAGATTAAATAGTAGGAGTAACAAATTATTATTATTATTAGAACAATAATATCAAGTTAAAATACACATCCACACATCCTCTAGCATCACAGAAAGGTTTAATTTGGGAAGGACCTCAAACCTTTCTATCTCTCTCCTTCACAATTCTTGTTAAATAAAATCCACGTTCAATAAAATCTGTATGTTGTCATCATATGGTCTCATTTGAACCTTAATTTGGGCAGAGGCATCTCTCCCTAATCCAATCCTAACAGTTATTAAATGAGTATCACTCGGCTTCATCTCATTGTTTCACTTCAGGCAAACCTGACAAATGTATCTCTTCCAGGGAGGGGGCATCCACAAAGCCTCTGGGAAACCTATGCCAATGCCTCACCAGCCTCACAGAAGAGAATGTCTTCCTGCTATTTAATCCATATCTGTTTCAGTTAAAGGCCACTGCCCTTTCTTCTATCATCACTACATATGCCTGTGAAAAGTCTCTCTCCATCATTCTTGTAGGGGGCCCTCTTAGGTACTGGCAAGGGTTCTAAGGTTTCCCTGGGGTCTTCTCTTCCCTAGGCTGAACAACGCTAACACTCCCAACCTGTCTTCAAAGCAGAGGTTCTCCAACGCTCTTAGGAACCCTCAGTCGCTCTCCTCTGAACTCATTCTAACAGGCCCGCATCCCTTATCCTGGGGCCCCCAGACACAGAGGTAGTGGTGCGGGTGAGATTTCAAACAATGGACTAGAGGGCCACAATTACCTCCCTTGACCTGCAGCTCTTTGCTCCTTTCCATGCAGCTCAGCCCACGGGTGGCTTTTTGGGCTGGCAGCACAGATTGTTGGCTCACGCTGAGCTTCTCCTCCATCAGCACCCCCAAGTCCTTCTCCTCAGCCCCTGCCCCACTCAGCTTCCTGTCCCCTGCAAACCCTGTGCTGAGAGGGAGCTCCATGCACTCTCTGTGTCACTGGCGAAGCCATTCAAGAGCCCCAGGGCCAAGGCCAGAGCCCTGATGGACGCTCCTCGTCCCCAGCCTCCACCTGGGCATGGAGCCACTGACCACAGCTCCCCAGCTGCCTCCATCTGGCCAATTCTTCATGCCCTGCATAGCCCACCCTCCAAAGGCAGGGCTGTGCAGTGTGGGGCTTGAGGTGTCGTGTGGCACTGTGTCCAAAGCCTCACAGGGGCTCTGGGCACATCAGGATTGTCAGAGACTGAAATGTTATGGGTAAGGACTTAAACATTGTTACAAAGGAGTTTTGCCCATTATGGCAAAACTGTATAAAGAGGCTGAGACTCCCCAAGCCCACCTCTCCTTCACCTGACTGCAGCTTTGGGCTGGGACTTAAGCTGCCTAACAGAACTTGAGATAGCATGACGGCGACATTAGTGCTCAGTTACCTCTGGTCTAGGAACAAGGAAACAAGACTAAGGGAGGAGAAGGTACCCCACAAGAAAGCCAAACGCAGAAGCTGTCCTGAAAATCAGCTTGGGCTGGATTCAGCCTGGGGAGGCCATAGCCCACAGGCTCATCTGCTGAGGCCAGGTTTGCACACACTCCCTGTCTTGGTTTGAAAGACAGGTGTCTGCTAAGGAAGGCAGGAGCCTCCCTTGGAATGGCAGATGCAACCCCCCCTTCCCTCCGAGTTATTATAATTTTGAAATCAAGGGGCTTTTAGGCAAAGATGTGGGAAAATAGGAAGAACAGTTCTTTACTATGATAGATCTCTATGTGTATAACCAGTCAAGCAAACAGCAACAATTCTGGCAGTAGCAGCAAACAATCCCAAGCCCAGTGCCAGCCCTCTGGGCTCTCGGGCCCTTTCCCCTGGGGTGCAGTTCCGCTCGCAGCCGGCAGGGGCGCTGGCGGCTCCCGGTGAGCAGGGCAGGTGCGATGGTTCCCCCGCGGCTGCAGGGGGCGCTCCGGAGCGAGCTCGGGGAGCACGCGGCCCTGGTGGCCTGGGATGCCGGGAAGGGATGGGACAAAGGCTTCGCAAAGCCCTGGGCAGCCGATCCCGGTGTCCGGCCGGACCCTGGGCAACAGCAGGCTGGAGCGGCAGGCTGGAGCGGCAGGGACGAGCACAAATCCTGGGTGGCAGGCGAGATGTATCCAAAGCGCGGAGCTGCGGTGGGAGCCCCCCGGAGGTCTGGGCAGGCAGGATGAGCAGGGCTACAAGGTAGCGAAGGCTCAAAGCAATGGTGGGGGCAGGGAAGGCGGGCTTTGGATCCCGGGGTTTCTCTGGCAGAAGGAAAAGCAGCCAAAGAAAGCAGCCTCCCTCTCTGTCCAAACGCCGGGCACCGACTGTCCACACACCCAGGCAAAACAAAAGAGTAGCCAGATGCACCCCACCCCCATCGCCAGCTCTTTTGTTTGATGAAATATGCAGCCATTTGTCCCCCCAGCAACACATATGGGGAAAATTCCTGGAACAGAAAAAAAACCAGCAGAGCTCCTAAAACCCCAACAGTCCCCCACAACCAAGAAGGGAGGAGGAGGGTTTTGGGGCTGTGGCGTGACCTCTGGTCAGAGGCACTGAACACCCATCCTCCCTCCCACAAACTGGCTCAGCTGTAAAACCCCCCACCCTGGGAAGGCCACATCCATGAGAAATTCACATGACGGGCAGCTGAGCAGGTGTCATAATCCATCAAAGACCCCCAAAGCGCTCCCCAGACTCACTGCTGAGGCCTTGCAGCAGAGCATCACACGCCATGCAAAGGGATACAACAGATCCAGAGTCTGTTGCAAGAGACTGTGTCAAACTTGCCCCCCACCAGGGCAGGTACCTGGGCGTTCCCACCTGGCCCAAACGTACGTCAATCCCCCAAACTCCATGTTTCCAGGGAACCCTTACCGCCAAGAAGCCCTGATGGAGAGCATCAGCAGAATGCCATTGGCATCCTCAGAGTGGTGATGTTTTTAAATCTGTCTCTGTCACTCTCTTTGTCTGCCCCCACCTCTTTTCTATTTCTTTCTCTTTCTCTCTCTTTCTCTCTCTCTCTCTCTCACTTACTGTTCAATAAAACCCATACTACTGACTTTGGCATATGGCCTCATTTGCACCTTAATTCAGGCCAAAGCATTTCTGACAAGTTTAATGACGGGATCATAACAAGGGTCTAGAAGCCCGCAAGCCTGGGGGCTGCTCCATGCCACTTCCAGTGGCTTCAGCTGTCAAAGGGGTGCCAGGTGTGGCCCTTTGTGACACAGGCGCCTTGTGTCAGGGCCCTGGATGATGTGGGACATTGTGGTGCCCAGAGGCCCTTGTGACACGGTAGAGCCCCGCCCTGCCCTGCCAGGGGGTATCCAAGGGGCGCAGAGCCCTGGGGAGCCCAGTCCCGCCAGAGCCGCTCTCGCAGGAGGAAGCAGCTCCCGGGATTCCTGTGCGTCAGACAGCGTCAGACGTGAAGGAGGACCACGTGAACCCCAACTCACAGCCCCCCAGCCCCTTGCCCGGCTGGCTGCCAGACCAGGCCCTCAGTGGGCAGTGGCTGGGGGCAGGCAGCAGCTCAGGCCTGCCCCTGTCGGACACTGAGGAGGAGGGGGCCTTTGTCAACATGGACGAAGAGTGGGAATACGACTCGGATCAAGAGCTTTCCCAGTGGGGAGGCCTTAGTGGCCAAGAACTTTGCCTCTGGGAAGAAGTGACAATCCAAGAGTTTTACCAAGGGCAAGAAGTGACGATCCAGGAAGTTTCCCCATGGGGAGTTGTGACACACCAAGAGTTGCATCAGAGGGAGGTAGGTATGAAAGTCCAGTGGGGGGATGGCACACAGCAAGAGCTGTACTACTGGGAGGAAAGTGTGACCGTCCAGGAGCTGTACCCATGGGAGGAAGAGGATGAGATATGCCAAGAATGGTCCCAGTGGGAAGAAGACCTGACATGCCAAGAGCTGTCCCAGTGGGAAGGGGAGGGAGACCAGGAACTGTCTCCTTTGGAAGAAGATGTGCAAGGCCACCTGCACATGTACCAATGGGAAGGAGACAAGAGACAGCCAGAGTTGCCCCAAGTGGGAGACAACAGGGACAAGGAGCTATCACAAGGAAAAGACTACAATGTCCAGGAGCTAGGCCGGTGGGAAAAAGACAGGAGTGACCAAAAGCTGCCCCAATGGGAAGGAAGTGTCAGTGACAAGATCTGGGACAAACCCTTGTACCCAGAGAAGGATGAGGATGCCCAGGAGGGGCCCGCCTCTCCCAGCAGCGTGGGCACCCAGGTGGCAGGAGAGGCAGCCCATGAGCTGCCCAGCGCCTCTCCTGCCCCAGGGAGTCCCACAGAGGACGAGCTGGCAGCCGCTGCTGCTCCAGCTGGAGCTGCTGAGGAGGAGGAGGAGCCTCCCGAGCCTCTGCCTGCCGAGGTGGAAAAGGCACCAGCTTCTCCTGGCCTCACGGAGGAGGTGCCATCGGCAGCGCCAGAGAGCCCAGTCCCTGCTCCACGCAGCCCCCCAGGCTACAGCCAGGCTCTGCTGGACTTGGCGTGGCACATCAGCCATGAGGTGGTGCGAGAGGCTGTGCTTGAGGCCCAGGCATCTGGCCAGCAGCCAGAGGAACAGAGGGACCTGGAGCAAAGCACAGCTGCAGAACTAGAAGCAGCAGCTCCAGAAGAAAAGCAAGAGAGCCCCATCTCTGGCCTGCACAGCCCCTGCTGCACCCCCAGCGCCTCGCCCAGCCCACTGGGAGCCCAAGCCCTCAGTGAGCAGCAGGAGGAGGCAGACAGGGGCTCAGTCCTGGCAGAGAAAGAGACTGAGGAGAGGGACTCGGCTGGGGAGCTCGAGCTTTCTCAGTGCAAAGATGAGGAAAACACAGAGCTGTCCCAAGGAGAAACCAACAGACACCAGGAAGGGTCCCAAGGAAAAGCCTGCATTGAGCAGGAGCTGTCCCTGGAAGAAGCCAGGGACAACCAGGAAGGGTCCCAAGGGGAAGCCTGCATTGAGCAGGAGCTGTCCCTAGAAAAAGACAGGAATGACCAGGACGTATTGCAAGGGGAAGCCTGCATTGAGCAGGAGATATCCGTAGAAGAGAGCAATGACCAGGATGTGTTCCAAGGGGAAGCCTGCACTGAGCAGGAGCTATCCCTCGAAAAAGACAGCAATAACCAGGATGTATTGCAAGGGGAAGCCTGCATTGGGCAGGAGCTGTCCCTAGAAAAAGACAGCAATTACCAGGATGTGTTCCAAGGGGAAGCCTGCATTGGGCAGGAGCTGCCCCTGGAAGAAGGTAGGAACGACCAGGATATGTTCCATGGGGAAGCCTGCATTGAGCAGGAGCTATCCCTAGAAGAAGCCAGGATTGACCAAGAAGGGTCCCAAGGGGAAGCCTGCATTGGGCAGGAGCTGTCCCTAGAAGAAGGTACAAACGACCAGGATGTGTTCCAAGGGGAAGCCTGCATTGAGCAGGAGCTGCCCCTGGAAGAAGCCAGTGATGAGCAGGAAGGGTTCCAAGAGGAAGCCAGCACTGAGCAGGACCCGTCTGTAGATGGAGCCAGTAGGTTTCAGGATGTGTCCCAAGAGGAAGCCTGCATTGAGCAGGAGCTCTCCCCAGAAGAAGCCGGTAGCTACCACGAGCTCTCCGATTGGGATGAATCCATTGCGGAAGAGCTCTCCCTAGGAGAAGCCAGCAGCTACCTAGAAGTTTCTGACTGCGAAGAAGGCACGGAGAAAGGCCTTTCTCAAGGACAAGTCGGTAGCTCCCAAAATCTCTCTGACTGGGAGGAAGACAGCGAGCATGAGCTGTCCCATGGAGATGTCAGTAGCTACCAAGAAGTGTCTGACTGGGAAGAGTCCATTGGCCAGGAGGTTTCTGAAGAGGAAGACTCCATTGGTCAGGAGGTTTCCAAAGGGAATGGCAAGAGACCTTCAGTTCAGTCCAGCTGGGAAAATGACAGTGACCAAGACCCGATGCAGGACAGCTGGGAACAGAACACTGGGGACAAGCCCTTGCTGCAGGAGGAGGACGAGTGGGATGGAGTGAGCCTCCTCGAGCTCCGTGAAGAAGACAGAGAGCTGGGAGGTTTGGCAGGAGGCAGGCTCCCAGTGCCTGCCCCTCGCGAGGCCTGGGTTGAGCATGGGCCATCTGAGCCGTGCCCCCAAGCGCCGCTCTGTGCCTCGCCTCCCCAGCTGGGAGCCCAGGCCCTCAGGCAGCAGCTGAGTCCCCGCAAGAAATGTCCCTCCCGCCTCGGGCGGGCGCTGCGGATGCTGCGCGGCCTATTCCGCTGCTCCTGCCTGGCGCCACGGCCCGAGGATTAGGGCTGCGGCCGGCGCCAGCCCGGGCCCCCTGGACGGCAGCTGGCTGGCAGCCTGCCCCACATCCTGGGGGAGCCACACGGGCTGCCTTTGCCTGGACATGTCCCTGCAGCCTCAGCAATCCCTGGCTGCTTTGGAGCATCCCAAGCCACTCTCCCCAAGAGCAAATATTACCCATGTGGCCAGCCTCAGACCAGTATCCACACGGGACACTTGGTGCCAGGTGGCTCAGCGGTGAAGGCCAGACACTCATCAGGGTGGGAAGAGACCTTGAAAGTCATCCAGTCCCACCGTCACCCTGGCATCACCATCATCACCCTGAAACCATGTCCCCAAGTGCCACATCCAGACAAGACTTGAACACTTCCAGAGACAGTGACTCTACCACCTCCCTGAGCAACTTCTTGCAATCGATTCCTGACCACTCTGTCAGGGAAAAGTTGTTTGGAATATTTAATCTGTACCTCCCCTGGTGGAATCCAAGGCCATTTCCTCTCATCCTGAAAGGACTACGTGCTGATCCTTTGGGATTTTATCCATGAGGAATGGGCGCAGACAGGAGGTATTGCTCCCAGGACTCCACTGCATGGCTTCACCAAACAATTCTTCCAAAACAGAGGGAAGTTGGCTTTAAGAAATAGTGGCAGTAGTGAAAAGCAAAACAAAACAAAACCAAACAAACAAACAAAAAAAACAAAACAAACAAAACCCCCTAAAAACAACACAAAACACAAAAAAATCCACAAAAAGAAAAATAATAGGAATAGGACTAATAATAATACAAAGAAGATGAAGAAAATGAAGAAATAGTGGTAGTAAATAAGAAAAAGAAGTAAACTTAAGAATAAGAGCAAGAAAAAAAAGAATAATAATAAGAATGAGAATAAGAGTGAGAATAAGAGCAAGAATAAGAATAGGATTAAGAATAAGAATAAGAATAGGAAAAAGGAAAAGAAAAAATAATAAGAAAAAGAATAGGAAAAAGCATAAGAATAAGAATAAAAATAAGAATTAAAAAAATAAGAATGAGAATGAGAATGAGAATAAGAAGAAGAAGAAAAAGAATAAGAATAAGAATAAGAATAAGAATAAGAATAAGAATAAGAATAAGAATAAGAATAAGAATAGAAACAAGACAAAGTAAAAAGAATAAATCTAAGACTAAGTTGATGTAGAAGAAGAGAGAGGAGTAAAAGTAAATACTAAGAAGAAGGAGAAGAAGCATAGGGATCAGAAGAAGAAGAAGAAGAGGCTAAAGAAGAAGATTAAATAGTAGGAGTAACAAATTATTATTATTATTAGAACAATAATATCAAGTTAAAATACACATCCACACATCCTCTAGCATCACAGAAAGGTTTAATTTGGGAAGGACCTCAAACCTTTCTATCTCTCTCCTTCACAATTCTTGTTAAATAAAATCCACGTTCAATAAAATCTGTATGTTGTCATCATATGGTCTCATTTGAACCTTAATTTGGGCAGAGGCATCTCTCCCTAATCCAATCCTAACAGTTATTAAATGAGTATCACTCGGCTTCATCTCATTGTTTCACTTCAGGCAAACCTGACAAATGTATCTCTTCCAGGGAGGGGGCATCCACAAAGCCTCTGGGAAACCTATGCCAATGCCTCACCAGCCTCACAGAAGAGAATGTCTTCCTGCTATTTAATCCATATCTGTTTCAGTTAAAGGCCACTGCCCTTTCTTCTATCATCACTACATATGCCTGTGAAAAGTCTCTCTCCATCATTCTTGTAGGGGGCCCTCTTAGGTACTGGCAAGGGTTCTAAGGTTTCCCTGGGGTCTTCTCTTCCCTAGGCTGAACAACGCTAACACTCCCAACCTGTCTTCAAAGCAGAGGTTCTCCAACGCTCTTAGGAACCCTCAGTCGCTCTCCTCTGAACTCATTCTAACAGGCCCGCATCCCTTATCCTGGGGCCCCCAGACACAGAGGTAGTGGTGCGGGTGAGATTTCAAACAATGGACTAGAGGGCCACAATTACCTCCCTTGACCTGCAGCTCTTTGCTCCTTTCCATGCAGCTCAGCCCACGGGTGGCTTTTTGGGCTGGCAGCACAGATTGTTGGCTCACGCTGAGCTTCTCCTCCATCAGCACCCCCAAGTCCTTCTCCTCAGCCCCTGCCCCACTCAGCTTCCTGTCCCCTGCAAACCCTGTGCTGAGAGGGAGCTCCATGCACTCTCTGTGTCACTGGCGAAGCCATTCAAGAGCCCCAGGGCCAAGGCCAGAGCCCTGATGGACGCTCCTCGTCCCCAGCCTCCACCTGGGCATGGAGCCACTGACCACAGCTCCCCAGCTGCCTCCATCTGGCCAATTCTTCATGCCCTGCATAGCCCACCCTCCAAAGGCAGGGCTGTGCAGTGTGGGGCTTGAGGTGTCGTGTGGCACTGTGTCCAAAGCCTCACAGGGGCTCTGGGCACATCAGGATTGTCAGAGACTGAAATGTTATGGGTAAGGACTTAAACATTGTTACAAAGGAGTTTTGCCCATTATGGCAAAACTGTATAAAGAGGCTGAGACTCCCCAAGCCCACCTCTCCTTCACCTGACTGCAGCTTTGGGCTGGGACTTAAGCTGCCTAACAGAACTTGAGATAGCATGACGGCGACATTAGTGCTCAGTTACCTCTGGTCTAGGAACAAGGAAACAAGACTAAGGGAGGAGAAGGTACCCCACAAGAAAGCCAAACGCAGAAGCTGTCCTGAAAATCAGCTTGGGCTGGATTCAGCCTGGGGAGGCCATAGCCCACAGGCTCATCTGCTGAGGCCAGGTTTGCACACACTCCCTGTCTTGGTTTGAAAGACAGGTGTCTGCTAAGGAAGGCAGGAGCCTCCCTTGGAATGGCAGATGCAACCCCCCCTTCCCTCCGAGTTATTATAATTTTGAAATCAAGGGGCTTTTAGGCAAAGATGTGGGAAAATAGGAAGAACAGTTCTTTACTATGATAGATCTCTATGTGTATAACCAGTCAAGCAAACAGCAACAATTCTGGCAGTAGCAGCAAACAATCCCAAGCCCAGTGCCAGCCCTCTGGGCTCTCGGGCCCTTTCCCCTGGGGTGCAGTTCCGCTCGCAGCCGGCAGGGGCGCTGGCGGCTCCCGGTGAGCAGGGCAGGTGCGATGGTTCCCCCGCGGCTGCAGGGGGCGCTCCGGAGCGAGCTCGGGGAGCACGCGGCCCTGGTGGCCTGGGATGCCGGGAAGGGATGGGACAAAGGCTTCGCAAAGCCCTGGGCAGCCGATCCCGGTGTCCGGCCGGACCCTGGGCAACAGCAGGCTGGAGCGGCAGGCTGGAGCGGCAGGGACGAGCACAAATCCTGGGTGGCAGGCGAGATGTATCCAAAGCGCGGAGCTGCGGTGGGAGCCCCCCGGAGGTCTGGGCAGGCAGGATGAGCAGGGCTACAAGGTAGCGAAGGCTCAAAGCAATGGTGGGGGCAGGGAAGGCGGGCTTTGGATCCCGGGGTTTCTCTGGCAGAAGGAAAAGCAGCCAAAGAAAGCAGCCTCCCTCTCTGTCCAAACGCCGGGCACCGACTGTCCACACACCCAGGCAAAACAAAAGAGTAGCCAGATGCACCCCACCCCCATCGCCAGCTCTTTTGTTTGATGAAATATGCAGCCATTTGTCCCCCCAGCAACACATATGGGGAAAATTCCTGGAACAGAAAAAAAACCAGCAGAGCTCCTAAAACCCCAACAGTCCCCCACAACCAAGAAGGGAGGAGGAGGGTTTTGGGGCTGTGGCGTGACCTCTGGTCAGAGGCACTGAACACCCATCCTCCCTCCCACAAACTGGCTCAGCTGTAAAACCCCCCACCCTGGGAAGGCCACATCCATGAGAAATTCACATGACGGGCAGCTGAGCAGGTGTCATAATCCATCAAAGACCCCCAAAGCGCTCCCCAGACTCACTGCTGAGGCCTTGCAGCAGAGCATCACACGCCATGCAAAGGGATACAACAGATCCAGAGTCTGTTGCAAGAGACTGTGTCAAACTTGCCCCCCACCAGGGCAGGTACCTGGGCGTTCCCACCTGGCCCAAACGTACGTCAATCCCCCAAACTCCATGTTTCCAGGGAACCCTTACCGCCAAGAAGCCCTGATGGAGAGCATCAGCAGAATGCCATTGGCATCCTCAGAGTGGTGATGTTTTTAAATCTGTCTCTGTCACTCTCTTTGTCTGCCCCCACCTCTTTTCTATT
The DNA here is from genome assembly GCF_965178545.1 of Coloeus monedula. Lineage (NCBI taxonomy): Eukaryota > Metazoa > Chordata > Aves > Passeriformes > Corvidae > Coloeus > Coloeus monedula. Next base: position 14,366,288 of record NC_138822.1, on the reverse strand, counting down.
TCTTTCTCTTTCTCTCTCTTTCTCTCTCTCTCTCTCTCACTTACTGTTCAATAAAACCCATACTACTGACTTTGGCATATGGCCTCATTTGCACCTTAATTCAGGCCAAAGCATTTCTGACAAGTTTAATGACGGGATCATAACAAGGGTCTAGAAGCCCGCAAGCCTGGGGGCTGCTCCATGCCACTTCCAGTGGCTTCAGCTGTCAAAGGGGTGCCAGGTGTGGCCCTTTGTGACACAGGCGCCTTGTGTCAGGGCCCTGGATGATGTGGGACATTGTGGTGCCCAGAGGCCCTTGTGACACGGTAGAGCCCCGCCCTGCCCTGCCAGGGGGTATCCAAGGGGCGCAGAGCCCTGGGGAGCCCAGTCCCGCCAGAGCCGCTCTCGCAGGAGGAAGCAGCTCCCGGGATTCCTGTGCGTCAGACAGCGTCAGACGTGAAGGAGGACCACGTGAACCCCAACTCACAGCCCCCCAGCCCCTTGCCCGGCTGGCTGCCAGACCAGGCCCTCAGTGGGCAGTGGCTGGGGGCAGGCAGCAGCTCAGGCCTGCCCCTGTCGGACACTGAGGAGGAGGGGGCCTTTGTCAACATGGACGAAGAGTGGGAATACGACTCGGATCAAGAGCTTTCCCAGTGGGGAGGCCTTAGTGGCCAAGAACTTTGCCTCTGGGAAGAAGTGACAATCCAAGAGTTTTACCAAGGGCAAGAAGTGACGATCCAGGAAGTTTCCCCATGGGGAGTTGTGACACACCAAGAGTTGCATCAGAGGGAGGTAGGTATGAAAGTCCAGTGGGGGGATGGCACACAGCAAGAGCTGTACTACTGGGAGGAAAGTGTGACCGTCCAGGAGCTGTACCCATGGGAGGAAGAGGATGAGATATGCCAAGAATGGTCCCAGTGGGAAGAAGACCTGACATGCCAAGAGCTGTCCCAGTGGGAAGGGGAGGGAGACCAGGAACTGTCTCCTTTGGAAGAAGATGTGCAAGGCCACCTGCACATGTACCAATGGGAAGGAGACAAGAGACAGCCAGAGTTGCCCCAAGTGGGAGACAACAGGGACAAGGAGCTATCACAAGGAAAAGACTACAATGTCCAGGAGCTAGCCCGGTGGGAAAAAGACAGGAGTGACCAAAAGCTGCCCCAATGGGAAGGAAGTGTCAGTGACAAGATCTGGGACAAACCCTTGTACCCAGAGAAGGATGAGGATGCCCAGGAGGGGCCCGCCTCTCCCAGCAGCGTGGGCACCCAGGTGGCAGGAGAGGCAGCCCATGAGCTGCCCAGCGCCTCTCCTGCCCCAGGGAGTCCCACAGAGGACGAGCTGGCAGCCGCTGCTGCTCCAGCTGGAGCTGCTGAGGAGGAGGAGGAGCCTCCCGAGCCTCTGCCTGCCGAGGTGGAAAAGGCACCAGCTTCTCCTGGCCTCACGGAGGAGGTGCCATCGGCAGCGCCAGAGAGCCCAGTCCCTGCTCCACGCAGCCCCCCAGGCTACAGCCAGGCTCTGCTGGACTTGGCGTGGCACATCAGCCATGAGGTGGTGCGAGAGGCTGTGCTTGAGGCCCAGGCATCTGGCCAGCAGCCAGAGGAACAGAGGGACCTGGAGCAAAGCACAGCTGCAGAACTAGAAGCAGCAGCTCCAGAAGAAAAGCAAGAGAGCCCCATCTCTGGCCTGCACAGCCCCTGCTGCACCCCCAGCGCCTCGCCCAGCCCACTGGGAGCCCAAGCCCTCAGTGAGCAGCAGGAGGAGGCAGACAGGGGCTCAGTCCTGGCAGAGAAAGAGACTGAGGAGAGGGACTCGGCTGGGGAGCTCGAGCTTTCTCAGTGCAAAGATGAGGAAAACACAGAGCTGTCCCAAGGAGAAACCAACAGACACCAGGAAGGGTCCCAAGGAAAAGCCTGCATTGAGCAGGAGCTGTCCCTGGAAGAAGCCAGGGACGACCAGGAAGGGTCCCAAGGGGAAGCCTGCATTGAGCAGGAGCTGTCCCTAGAAAAAGACAGGAATGACCAGGACGTATTGCAAGGGGAAGCCTGCATTGAGCAGGAGATATCCGTAGAAGAGAGCAATGACCAGGATGTGTTCCAAGGGGAAGCCTGCACTGAGCAGGAGCTATCCCTCGAAAAAGACAGCAATAACCAGGATGTATTGCAAGGGGAAGCCTGCATTGGGCAGGAGCTGTCCCTAGAAAAAGACAGCAATTACCAGGATGTGTTCCAAGGGGAAGCCTGCATTGGGCAGGAGCTGCCCCTGGAAGAAGGTAGGAACGACCAGGATATGTTCCATGGGGAAGCCTGCATTGAGCAGGAGCTATCCCTAGAAGAAGCCAGGATTGACCAAGAAGGGTCCCAAGGGGAAGCCTGCATTGGGCAGGAGCTGTCCCTAGAAGAAGGTACAAACGACCAGGATGTGTTCCAAGGGGAAGCCTGCATTGAGCAGGAGCTGCCCCTGGAAGAAGCCAGTGATGAGCAGGAAGGGTTCCAAGAGGAAGCCAGCACTGAGCAGGACCCGTCTGTAGATGGAGCCAGTAGGTTTCAGGATGTGTCCCAAGAGGAAGCCTGCATTGAGCAGGAGCTCTCCCCAGAAGAAGCCGGTAGCTACCACGAGCTCTCCGATTGGGATGAATCCATTGCGGAAGAGCTCTCCCTAGGAGAAGCCAGCAGCTACCTAGAAGTTTCTGACTGGGAAGAAGGCACGGAGAAAGGCCTTTCTCAAGGACAAGTCGGTAGCTCCCAAAATCTCTCTGACTGGGAGGAAGACAGCGAGCATGAGCTGTCCCATGGAGATGTCAGTAGCTACCAAGAAGTGTCTGACTGGGAAGAGTCCATTGGCCAGGAGGTTTCTGAAGAGGAAGACTCCGTTGGTCAGGAGGTTTCCAAAGGGAATGGCAAGAGGCCTTCAGCTCAGTCCAGCTGGGAAAATGACAGTGACCGAGACCCGATGCAGGACAGCTGGGAACAGAACATTGGGGACAAGCCCTTGCTGCAGGAGGAGGACGAGTGGGATGGAGTGAGCCTCCTCGAGCTCCGTGAAGAACACAGAGAGCTGGGAGGTTTGGCAGGAGGCAGGCTCCCAGTGCCTGCCCCTCGCGAGGCCTGGGTTGAGCATGGGCCATCTGAGCCGTGCCCCCAAGCGCCGCTCTGTGCCTCGCCTCCCCAGCTGGGAGCCCAGGCCCTCAGGCAGCAGCTGAGTCCCCGCAAGAAACGTCCCTCCCGCCTCGGGCGGGCGCTGCGGATGCTGCGCGGCCTATTCCGCTGCTCCTGCCTGGCGCCACGGCCCGAGGATTAGGGCTGCGGCCGGCGCCAGCCCGGGCCCCCTGGACGGCAGCTGGCTGGCAGCCTGCCCCACATCCTGGGGGAGCCACACGGGCTGCCTTTGCCTGGACATGTCCCTGCAGCCTCAGCAATCCCTGGCTGCTTTGGAGCATCCCAAGCCACTCTCCCCAAGAGCAAATATTACCCATGTGGCCAGCCTCAGACCAGTATCCACACGGGACACTTGGTGCCAGGTGGCTCAGCGGTGAAGGCCAGACACTCATCAGGGTGGGAAGAGACCTTGAAAGTCATCCAGTCCCACCGTCACCCTGGCATCACCATCATCACCCTGAAACCATGTCCCCAAGTGCCACATCCAGACAAGACTTGAACACTTCCAGAGACAGTGACTCTACCACCTCCCTGAGCAACTTCTTGCAATCGATTCCTGACCACTCTGTCAGGGAAAAGTTGTTTGGAATATTTAATCTGTACCTCCCCTGGTGGAATCCAAGGCCATTTCCTCTCATCCTGAAAGGACTACGTGCTGATCCTTTGGGATTTTATCCATGAGGAATGGGCGCAGACAGGAGGTATTGCTCCCAGGACTCCACTGCATGGCTTCACCAAACAATTCTTCCAAAACAGAGGGAAGTTGGCTTTAAGAAATAGTGGCAGTAGTGAAAAGCAAAACAAAACAAAACCAAACAAACAAACAAAAAAAACAAAACAAACAAAACCCCCTAAAAACAACACAAAACACAAAAAAATCCACAAAAAGAAAAATAATAGGAATAGGACTAATAATAATACAAAGAAGATGAAGAAAATGAAGAAATAGTGGTAGTAAATAAGAAAAAGAAGTAAACTTAAGAATAAGAGCAAGAAAAAAAAGAATAATAATAAGAATGAGAATAAGAGTGAGAATAAGAGCAAGAATAAGAATAGGATTAAGAATAAGAATAAGAATAGGAAAAAGGAAAAGAAAAAATAATAAGAAAAAGAATAGGAAAAAGCATAAGAATAAGAATAAAAATAAGAATTAAAAAAATAAGAATGAGAATGAGAATGAGAATAAGAAGAAGAAGAAAAAGAATAAGAATAAGAATAAGAATAAGAATAAGAATAAGAATAAGAATAGAAACAAGACAAAGTAAAAAGAATAAATCTAAGACTAAGTTGATGTAGAAGAAGAAAGAGGAGTAAAAGTAAATACTAAGAAGAAGGAGAAGAAGCATGGGGATCAGAAGAAGAAGAAGAAGAGGCTAAAGAAGAAGATTAAATAGTAGGAGTAACAAATTATTATTATTATTAGAACAATAATATCAAGTTAAAATACACATCCACACATCCTCTAGCATCACAGAAAGGTTTAATTTGGGAAGGACCTCAAACCTTTCTATCTCTCTCCTTCACAATTCTTGTTAAATAAAATCCACGTTCAATAAAATCTGTATGTTGTCATCATATGGTCTCATTTGAACCTTAATTTGGGCAGAGGCATCTCTCCCTAATCCAATCCTAACAGTTATTAAATGAGTATCACTCGGCTTCATCTCATTGTTTCACTTCAGGCAAACCTGACAAATGTATCTCTTCCAGGGAGGGGGCATCCACAAAGCCTCTGGGAAACCTATGCCAATGCCTCACCAGCCTCACAGAAGAGAATGTCTTCCTGCTATTTAATCCATATCTGTTTCAGTTAAAGGCCACTGCCCTTTCTTCTATCATCACTACATATGCCTGTGAAAAGTCTCTCTCCATCATTCTTGTAGGGGGCCCTCTTAGGTACTGGCAAGGGTTCTAAGGTTTCCCTGGGGTCTTCTCTTCCCTAGGCTGAACAACGCTAACACTCCCAACCTGTCTTCAAAGCAGAGGTTCTCCAACGCTCTTAGGAACCCTCAGTCGCTCTCCTCTGAACTCATTCTAACAGGCCCGCATCCCTTATCCTGGGGCCCCCAGACACAGAGGTAGTGGTGCGGGTGAGATTTCAAACAATGGACTAGAGGGCCACAATTACCTCCCTTGACCTGCAGCTCTTTGCTCCTTTCCATGCAGCTCAGCCCACGGGTGGCTTTTTGGGCTGGCAGCACAGATTGTTGGCTCACGCTGAGCTTCTCCTCCATCAGCACCCCCAAGTCCTTCTCCTCAGCCCCTGCCCCACTCAGCTTCCTGTCCCCTGCAAACCCTGTGCTGAGAGGGAGCTCCATGCACTCTCTGTGTCACTGGCGAAGCCATTCAAGAGCCCCAGGGCCAAGGCCAGAGCCCTGATGGACGCTCCTCGTCCCCAGCCTCCACCTGGGCATGGAGCCACTGACCACAGCTCCCCAGCTGCCTCCATCTGGCCAATTCTTCATGCCCTGCATAGCCCACCCTCCAAAGGCAGGGCTGTGCAGTGTGGGGCTTGAGGTGTCGTGTGGCACTGTGTCCAAAGCCTCACAGGGGCTCTGGGCACATCAGGATTGTCAGAGACTGAAATGTTATGGGTAAGGACTTAAACATTGTTACAAAGGAGTTTTGCCCATTATGGCAAAACTGTATAAAGAGGCTGAGACTCCCCAAGCCCACCTCTCCTTCACCTGACTGCAGCTTTGGGCTGGGACTTAAGCTGCCTAACAGAACTTGAGATAGCATGACGGCGACATTAGTGCTCAGTTACCTCTGGTCTAGGAACAAGGAAACAAGACTAAGGGAGGAGAAGGTACCCCACAAGAAAGCCAAACGCAGAAGCTGTCCTGAAAATCAGCTTGGGCTGGATTCAGCCTGGGGAGGCCATAGCCCACAGGCTCATCTGCTGAGGCCAGGTTTGCACACACTCCCTGTCTTGGTTTGAAAGACAGGTGTCTGCTAAGGAAGGCAGGAGCCTCCCTTGGAATGGCAGATGCAACCCCCCCTTCCCTCCGAGTTATTATAATTTTGAAATCAAGGGGCTTTTAGGCAAAGATGTGGGAAAATAGGAAGAACAGTTCTTTACTATGATAGATCTCTATGTGTATAACCAGTCAAGCAAACAGCAACAATTCTGGCAGTAGCAGCAAACAATCCCAAGCCCAGTGCCAGCCCTCTGGGCTCTCGGGCCCTTTCCCCTGGGGTGCAGTTCCGCTCGCAGCCGGCAGGGGCGCTGGCGGCTCCCGGTGAGCAGGGCAGGTGCGATGGTTCCCCCGCGGCTGCAGGGGGCGCTCCGGAGCGAGCTCGGGGAGCACGCGGCCCTGGTGGCCTGGGATGCCGGGAAGGGATGGGACAAAGGCTTCGCAAAGCCCTGGGCAGCCGATCCCGGTGTCCGGCCGGACCCTGGGCAACAGCAGGCTGGAGCGGCAGGCTGGAGCGGCAGGGACGAGCACAAATCCTGGGTGGCAGGCGAGATGTATCCAAAGCGCGGAGCTGCGGTGGGAGCCCCCCGGAGGTCTGGGCAGGCAGGATGAGCAGGGCTACAAGGTAGCGAAGGCTCAAAGCAATGGTGGGGGCAGGGAAGGCGGGCTTTGGATCCCGGGGTTTCTCTGGCAGAAGGAAAAGCAGCCAAAGAAAGCAGCCTCCCTCTCTGTCCAAACGCCGGGCACCGACTGTCCACACACCCAGGCAAAACAAAAGAGTAGCCAGATGCACCCCACCCCCATCGCCAGCTCTTTTGTTTGATGAAATATGCAGCCATTTGTCCCCCCAGCAACACATATGGGGAAAATTCCTGGAACAGAAAAAAAACCAGCAGAGCTCCTAAAACCCCAACAGTCCCCCACAACCAAGAAGGGAGGAGGAGGGTTTTGGGGCTGTGGCGTGACCTCTGGTCAGAGGCACTGAACACCCATCCTCCCTCACACAAACTGGCTCAGCTGTAAAACCCCCCACCCTGGGAAGGCCACATCCATGAGAAATTCACATGACGGGCAGCTGAGCAGGTGTCATAATCCATCAAAGACCCCCAAAGCGCTCCCCAGACTCACTGCTGAGGCCTTGCAGCAGAGCATCACACGCCATGCAAAGGGATACAACAGATCCAGAGTCTGTTGCAAGAGACTGTGTCAAACTTGCCCCCCACCAGGGCAGGTACCTGGGCGTTCCCACCTGGCCCAAACGTACGTCAATCCCCCAAACTCCATGTTTCCAGGGAACCCTTACCGCCAAGAAGCCCTGATGGAGAGCATCAGCAGAATGCCATTGGCATCCTCAGAGTGGTGATGTTTTTAAATCTGTCTCTGTCACTCTCTTTGTCTGCCCCCACCTCTTTTCTATTTCTTTCTCTTTCTCTCTCTTTCTCTCTCTCTCTCTCTCTCTCACTTACTGTTCAATAAAACCCATACTACTGACTTTGGCATATGGCCTCATTTGCACCTTAATTCAGGCCAAAGCATTTCTGACAAGTTTAATGACGGGATCATAACAAGGGTCTAGAAGCCCGCAAGCCTGGGGGCTGCTCCATGCCACTTCCAGTGGCTTCAGCTGTCAAAGGGGTGCCAGGTGTGGCCCTTTGTGACACAGGCGCCTTGTGTCAGGGCCCTGGATGATGTGGGACATTGTGGTGCCCAGAGGCCCTTGTGACACGGTAGAGCCCCGCCCTGCCCTGCCAGGGGGTATCCAAGGGGCGCAGAGCCCTGGGGAGCCCAGTCCCGCCAGAGCCGCTCTCGCAGGAGGAAGCAGCTCCCGGGATTCCTGTGCGTCAGACAGCGTCAGACGTGAAGGAGGACCACGTGAACCCCAACTCACAGCCCCCCAGCCCCTTGCCCGGCTGGCTGCCAGACCAGGCCCTCAGTGGGCAGTGGCTGGGGGCAGGCAGCAGCTCAGGCCTGCCCCTGTCGGACACTGAGGAGGAGGGGGCCTTTGTCAACATGGACGAAGAGTGGGAATACGACTCGGATCAAGAGCTTTCCCAGTGGGGAGGCCTTAGTGGCCAAGAACTTTGCCTCTGGGAAGAAGTGACAATCCAAGAGTTTTACCAAGGGCAAGAAGTGACGATCCAGGAAGTTTCCCCATGGGGAGTTGTGACACACCAAGAGTTGCATCAGAGGGAGGTAGGTATGAAAGTCCAGTGGGGGGATGGCACACAGCAAGAGCTGTACTACTGGGAGGAAAGTGTGACCGTCCAGGAGCTGTACCCATGGGAGGAAGAGGATGAGATATGCCAAGAATGGTCCCAGTGGGAAGAAGACCTGACATGCCAAGAGCTGTCCCAGTGGGAAGGGGAGGGAGACCAGGAACTGTCTCCTTTGGAAGAAGATGTGCAAGGCCACCTGCACATGTACCAATGGGAAGGAGACAAGAGACAGCCAGAGTTGCCCCAAGTGGGAGACAACAGGGACAAGGAGCTATCACAAGGAAAAGACTACAATGTCCAGGAGCTAGCCCGGTGGGAAAAAGACAGGAGTGACCAAAAGCTGCCCCAATGGGAAGGAAGTGTCAGTGACAAGATCTGGGACAAACCCTTGTACCCAGAGAAGGATGAGGATGCCCAGGAGGGGCCCGCCTCTCCCAGCAGCGTGGGCACCCAGGTGGCAGGAGAGGCAGCCCATGAGCTGCCCAGCGCCTCTCCTGCCCCAGGGAGTCCCACAGAGGACGAGCTGGCAGCCGCTGCTGCTCCAGCTGGAGCTGCTGAGGAGGAGGAGGAGCCTCCCGAGCCTCTGCCTGCCGAGGTGGAAAAGGCACCAGCTTCTCCTGGCCTCACGGAGGAGGTGCCATCGGCAGCGCCAGAGAGCCCAGTCCCTGCTCCACGCAGCCCCCCAGGCTACAGCCAGGCTCTGCTGGACTTGGCGTGGCACATCAGCCATGAGGTGGTGCGAGAGGCTGTGCTTGAGGCCCAGGCATCTGGCCAGCAGCCAGAGGAACAGAGGGACCTGGAGCAAAGCACAGCTGCAGAACTAGAAGCAGCAGCTCCAGAAGAAAAGCAAGAGAGCCCCATCTCTGGCCTGCACAGCCCCTGCTGCACCCCCAGCGCCTCGCCCAGCCCACTGGGAGCCCAAGCCCTCAGTGAGCAGCAGGAGGAGGCAGACAGGGGCTCAGTCCTGGCAGAGAAAGAGACTGAGGAGAGGGACTCGGCTGGGGAGCTCGAGCTTTCTCAGTGCAAAGATGAGGAAAACACAGAGCTGTCCCAAGGAGAAACCAACAGACACCAGGAAGGGTCCCAAGGAAAAGCCTGCATTGAGCAGGAGCTGTCCCTGGAAGAAGCCAGGGACAACCAGGAAGGGTCCCAAGGGGAAGCCTGCATTGAGCAGGAGCTGTCCCTAGAAAAAGACAGGAATGACCAGGACGTATTGCAAGGGGAAGCCTGCATTGAGCAGGAGATATCCGTAGAAGAGAGCAATGACCAGGATGTGTTCCAAGGGGAAGCCTGCACTGAGCAGGAGCTATCCCTCGAAAAAGACAGCAATAACCAGGATGTATTGCAAGGGGAAGCCTGCATTGGGCAGGAGCTGTCCCTAGAAAAAGACAGCAATTACCAGGATGTGTTCCAAGGGGAAGCCTGCATTGGGCAGGAGCTGCCCCTGGAAGAAGGTAGGAACGACCAGGATATGTTCCATGGGGAAGCCTGCATTGAGCAGGAGCTATCCCTAGAAGAAGCCAGGATTGACCAAGAAGGGTCCCAAGGGGAAGCCTGCATTGGGCAGGAGCTGTCCCTAGAAGAAGGTACAAACGACCAGGATGTGTTCCAAGGGGAAGCCTGCATTGAGCAGGAGCTGCCCCTGGAAGAAGCCAGTGATGAGCAGGAAGGGTTCCAAGAGGAAGCCAGCACTGAGCAGGACCCGTCTGTAGATGGAGCCAGTAGGTTTCAGGATGTGTCCCAAGAGGAAGCCTGCATTGAGCAGGAGCTCTCCCCAGAAGAAGCCGGTAGCTACCACGAGCTCTCCGATTGGGATGAATCCATTGCGGAAGAGCTCTCCCTAGGAGAAGCCAGCAGCTACCTAGAAGTTTCTGACTGGGAAGAAGGCACGGAGAAAGGCCTTTCTCAAGGACAAGTCGGTAGCTCCCAAAATCTCTCTGACTGGGAGGAAGACAGCGAGCATGAGCTGTTCCATGGAGATGTCAGTAGCTACCAAGAAGTGTCTGACTGGGAAGAGTCCATTGGCCAGGAGGTTTCTGAAGAGGAAGACTCCGTTGGTCAGGAGGTTTCCAAAGGGAATGGCAAGAGGCCTTCAGCTCAGTCCAGCTGGGAAAATGACAGTGACCGAGACCCGATGCAGGACAGCTGGGAACAGAACATTGGGGACAAGCCCTTGCTGCAGGAGGAGGACGAGTGGGATGGAGTGAGCCTCCTCGAGCTCCGTGAAGAACACAGAGAGCTGGGAGGTTTGGCAGGAGGCAGGCTCCCAGTGCCTGCCCCTCGCGAGGCCTGGGTTGAGCATGGGCCATCTGAGCCGTGCCCCCAAGCGCCGCTCTGTGCCTCGCCTCCCCAGCTGGGAGCCCAGGCCCTCAGGCAGCAGCTGAGTCCCCGCAAGAAACGTCCCTCCCGCCTCGGGCGGGCGCTGCGGATGCTGCGCGGCCTATTCCGCTGCTCCTGCCTGGCGCCACGGCCCGAGGATTAGGGCTGCGGCCGGCGCCAGCCCGGGCCCCCTGGACGGCAGCTGGCTGGCAGCCTGCCCCACATCCTGGGGGAGCCACACGGGCTGCCTTTGCCTGGACATGTCCCTGCAGCCTCAGCAATCCCTGGCTGCTTTGGAGCATCCCAAGCCACTCTCCCCAAGAGCAAATATTACCCATGTGGCCAGCCTCAGACCAGTATCCACACGGGACACTTGGTGCCAGGTGGCTCAGCGGTGAAGGCCAGACACTCATCAGGGTGGGAAGAGACCTTGAAAGTCATCCAGTCCCACCGTCACCCTGGCATCACCATCATCACCCTGAAACCATGTCCCCAAGTGCCACATCCAGACAAGACTTGAACACTTCCAGAGACAGTGACTCTACCACCTCCCTGAGCAACTTCTTGCAATCGATTCCTGACCACTCTGTCAGGGAAAAGTTGTTTGGAATATTTAATCTGTACCTCCCCTGGTGGAATCCAAGGCCATTTCCTCTCATCCTGAAAGGACTACGTGCTGATCCTTTGGGATTTTATCCATGAGGAATGGGCGCAGACAGGAGGTATTGCTCCCAGGACTCCACTGCATGGCTTCACCAAACAATTCTTCCAAAACAGAGGGAAGTTGGCTTTAAGAAATAGTGGCAGTAGTGAAAAGCAAAACAAAACAAAACCAAACAAACAAACAAAAAAAACAAAACAAACAAAACCCCCTAAAAACAACACAAAACACAAAAAAATCCACAAAAAGAAAAATAATAGGAATAGGACTAATAATAATACAAAGAAGATGAAGAAAATGAAGAAATAGTGGTAGTAAATAAGAAAAAGAAGTAAACTTAAGAATAAGAGCAAGAAAAAAAAGAATAATAATAAGAATGAGAATAAGAGTGAGAATAAGAGCAAGAATAAGAATAGGATTAAGAATAAGAATAAGAATAGGAAAAAGGAAAAGAAAAAATAATAAGAAAAAGAATAGGAAAAAGCATAAGAATAAGAATAAAAATAAGAATTAAAAAAATAAGAATGAGAATGAGAATGAGAATAAGAAGAAGAAGAAAAAGAATAAGAATAAGAATAAGAATAAGAATAAGAATAAGAATAGAAACAAGACAAAGTAAAAAGAATAAATCTAAGACTAAGTTGATGTAGAAGAAGAAAGAGGAGTAAAAGTAAATACTAAGAAGAAGGAGAAGAAGCATGGGGATCAGAAGAAGAAGAAGAAGAGGCTAAAGAAGAAGATTAAATAGTAGGAGTAACAAATTATTATTATTATTAGAACAATAATATCAAGTTAAAATACACATCCACACATCCTCTAGCATCACAGAAAGGTTTAATTTGGGAAGGACCTCAAACCTTTCTATCTCTCTCCTTCACAATTCTTGTTAAATAAAATCCACGTTCAATAAAATCTGTATGTTGTCATCATATGGTCTCATTTGAACCTTAATTTGGGCAGAGGCATCTCTCCCTAATCCAATCCTAACAGTTATTAAATGAGTATCACTCGGCTTCATCTCATTGTTTCACTTCAGGCAAACCTGACAAATGTATCTCTTCCAGGGAGGGGGCATCCACAAAGCCTCTGGGAAACCTATGCCAATGCCTCACCAGCCTCACAGAAGAGAATGTCTTCCTGCTATTTAATCCATATCTGTTTCAGTTAAAGGCCACTGCCCTTTCTTCTATCATCACTACATATGCCTGTGAAAAGTCTCTCTCCATCATTCTTGTAGGGGGCCCTCTTAGGTACTGGCAAGGGTTCTAAGGTTTCCCTGGGGTCTTCTCTTCCCTAGGCTGAACAACGCTAACACTCCCAACCTGTCTTCAAAGCAGAGGTTCTCCAACGCTCTTAGGAACCCTCAGTCGCTCTCCTCTGAACTCATTCTAACAGGCCCGCATCCCTTATCCTGGGGCCCCCAGACACAGAGGTAGTGGTGCGGGTGAGATTTCAAACAATGGACTAGAGGGCCACAATTACCTCCCTTGACCTGCAGCTCTTTGCTCCTTTCCATGCAGCTCAGCCCACGGGTGGCTTTTTGGGCTGGCAGCACAGATTGTTGGCTCACGCTGAGCTTCTCCTCCATCAGCACCCCCAAGTCCTTCTCCTCAGCCCCTGCCCCACTCAGCTTCCTGTCCCCTGCAAACCCTGTGCTGAGAGGGAGCTCCATGCACTCTCTGTGTCACTGGCGAAGCCATTCAAGAGCCCCAGGGCCAAGGCCAGAGCCCTGATGGACGCTCCTCGTCCCCAGCCTCCACCTGGGCATGGAGCCACTGACCACAGCTCCCCAGCTGCCTCCATCTGGCCAATTCTTCATGCCCTGCATAGCCCACCCTCCAAAGGCAGGGCTGTGCAGTGTGGGGCTTGAGGTGTCGTGTGGCACTGTGTCCAAAGCCTCACAGGGGCTCTGGGCACATCAGGATTGTCAGAGACTGAAATGTTATGGGTAAGGACTTAAACATTGTTACAAAGGAGTTTTGCCCATTATGGCAAAACTGTATAAAGAGGCTGAGACTCCCCAAGCCCACCTCTCCTTCACCTGACTGCAGCTTTGGGCTGGGACTTAAGCTGCCTAACAGAACTTGAGATAGCATGACGGCGACATTAGTGCTCAGTTACCTCTGGTCTAGGAACAAGGAAACAAGACTAAGGGAGGAGAAGGTACCCCACAAGAAAGCCAAACGCAGAAGCTGTCCTGAAAATCAGCTTGGGCTGGATTCAGCCTGGGGAGGCCATAGCCCACAGGCTCATCTGCTGAGGCCAGGTTTGCACACACTCCCTGTCTTGGTTTGAAAGACAGGTGTCTGCTAAGGAAGGCAGGAGCCTCCCTTGGAATGGCAGATGCAACCCCCCCTTCCCTCCGAGTTATTATAATTTTGAAATCAAGGGGCTTTTAGGCAAAGATGTGGGAAAATAGGAAGAACAGTTCTTTACTATGATAGATCTCTATGTGTATAACCAGTCAAGCAAACAGCAACAATTCTGGCAGTAGCAGCAAACAATCCCAAGCCCAGTGCCAGCCCTCTGGGCTGTCGGGCCCTTTCCCCTGGGGTGCAGTTCCGCTCGCAGCCGGCAGGGGCGCTGGCGGCTCCCGGTGAGCAGGGCAGGTGCGATGGTTCCCCCGCGGCTGCAGGGGGCGCTCCGGAGCGAGCTCGGGGAGCACGCGGCCCTGGTGGCCTGGGATGCCGGGAAGGGATGGGACAAAGGCTTCGCAAAGCCCTGGGCAGCCGATCCCGGTGTCCGGCCGGACCCTGGGCAACAGCAGGCTGGAGCGGCAGGCTGGAGCGGCAGGGACGAGCACAAATCCTGGGTGGCAGGCGAGATGTATCCAAAGCGCGGAGCTGCGGTGGGAGCCCCCCGGAGGTCTGGGCAGGCAGGATGAGCAGGGCTACAAGGTAGCGAAGGCTCAAAGCAATGGTGGGGGCAGGGAAGGCGGGCTTTGGATCCCGGGGTTTCTCTGGCAGAAGGAAAAGCAGCCAAAGAAAGCAGCCTCCCTCTCTGTCCAAACGCCGGGCACCGACTGTCCACACACCCAGGCAAAACAAAAGAGTAGCCAGATGCACCCCACCCCCATCGCCAGCTCTTTTGTTTGATGAAATATGCAGCCATTTGTCCCCCCAGCAACACATATGGGGAAAATTCCTGGAACAGAAAAAAAACCAGCAGAGCTCCTAAAACCCCAACAGTCCCCCACAACCAAGAAGGGAGGAGGAGGGTTTTGGGGCTGTGGCGTGACCTCTGGTCAGAGGCACTGAACACCCATCCTCCCTCCCACAAACTGGCTCAGCTGTAAAACCCCCCACCCTGGGAAGGCCACATCCATGAGAAATTCACATGACGGGCAGCTGAGCAGGTGTCATAATCCATCAAAGACCCCCAAAGCGCTCCCCAGACTCACTGCTGAGGCCTTGCAGCAGAGCATCACACGCCATGCAAAGGGATACAACAGATCCAGAGTCTGTTGCAAGAGACTGTGTCAAACTTGCCCCCCACCAGGGCAGGTACCTGGGCGTTCCCACCTGGCCCAAACGTACGTCAATCCCCCAAACTCCATGTTTCCAGGGAACCCTTACCGCCAAGAAGCCCTGATGGAGAGCATCAGCAGAATGCCATTGGCATCCTCAGAGTGGTGATGTTTTTAAATCTGTCTCTGTCACTCTCTTTGTCTGCCCCCACCTCTTTTCTATTTCTTTCTCTTTCTCTCTCTTTCTCTCTCTCTCTCTCTCACTTACTGTTCAATAAAACCCATACTACTGACTTTGGCATATGGCCTCATTTGCACCTTAATTCAGGCCAAAGCATTTCTGACAAGTTTAATGACGGGATCATAACAAGGGTCTAGAAGCCCGCAAGCCTGGGGGCTGCTCCATGCCACTTCCAGTGGCTTCAGCTGTCAAAGGGGTGCCAGGTGTGGCCCTTTGTGACACAGGCGCCTTGTGTCAGGGCCCTGGATGATGTGGGACATTGTGGTGCCCAGAGGCCCTTGTGACACGGTAGAGCCCCGCCCTGCCCTGCCAGGGGGTATCCAAGGGGCGCAGAGCCCTGGGGAGCCCAGTCCCGCCAGAGCCGCTCTCGCAGGAGGAAGCAGCTCCCGGGATTCCTGTGCGTCAGACAGCGTCAGACGTGAAGGAGGACCACGTGAACCCCAACTCACAGCCCCCCAGCCCCTTGCCCGGCTGGCTGCCAGACCAGGCCCTCAGTGGGCAGTGGCTGGGGGCAGGCAGCAGCTCAGGCCTGCCCCTGTCGGACACTGAGGAGGAGGGGGCCTTTGTCAACATGGACGAAGAGTGGGAATACGACTCGGATCAAGAGCTTTCCCAGTGGGGAGGCCTTAGTGGCCAAGAACTTTGCCTCTGGGAAGAAGTGACAATCCAAGAGTTTTACCAAGGGCAAGAAGTGACGATCCAGGAAGTTTCCCCATGGGGAGTTGTGACACACCAAGAGTTGCATCAGAGGGAGGTAGGTATGAAAGTCCAGTGGGGGGATGGCACACAGCAAGAGCTGTACTACTGGGAGGAAAGTGTGACCGTCCAGGAGCTGTACCCATGGGAGGAAGAGGATGAGATATGCCAAGAATGGTCCCAGTGGGAAGAAGACCTGACATGCCAAGAGCTGTCCCAGTGGGAAGGGGAGGGAGACCAGGAACTGTCTCCTTTGGAAGAAGATGTGCAAGGCCACCTGCACATGTACCAATGGGAAGGAGACAAGAGACAGCCAGAGTTGCCCCAAGTGGGAGACAACAGGGACAAGGAGCTATCACAAGGAAAAGACTACAATGTCCAGGAGCTAGCCCGGTGGGAAAAAGACAGGAGTGACCAAAAGCTGCCCCAATGGGAAGGAAGTGTCAGTGACAAGATCTGGGACAAACCCTTGTACCCAGAGAAGGATGAGGATGCCCAGGAGGGGCCCGCCTCTCCCAGCAGCGTGGGCACCCAGGTGGCAGGAGAGGCAGCCCATGAGCTGCCCAGCGCCTCTCCTGCCCCAGGGAGTCCCACAGAGGACGAGCTGGCAGCCGCTGCTGCTCCAGCTGGAGCTGCTGAGGAGGAGGAGGAGCCTCCCGAGCCTCTGCCTGCCGAGGTGGAAAAGGCACCAGCTTCTCCTGGCCTCACGGAGGAGGTGCCATCGGCAGCGCCAGAGAGCCCAGTCCCTGCTCCACGCAGCCCCCCAGGCTACAGCCAGGCTCTGCTGGACTTGGCGTGGCACATCAGCCATGAGGTGGTGCGAGAGGCTGTGCTTGAGGCCCAGGCATCTGGCCAGCAGCCAGAGGAACAGAGGGACCTGGAGCAAAGCACAGCTGCAGAACTAGAAGCAGCAGCTCCAGAAGAAAAGCAAGAGAGCCCCATCTCTGGCCTGCACAGCCCCTGCTGCACCCCCAGCGCCTCGCCCAGCCCACTGGGAGCCCAAGCCCTCAGTGAGCAGCAGGAGGAGGCAGACAGGGGCTCAGTCCTGGCAGAGAAAGAGACTGAGGAGAGGGACTCGGCTGGGGAGCTCGAGCTTTCTCAGTGCAAAGATGAGGAAAACACAGAGCTGTCCCAAGGAGAAACCAACAGACACCAGGAAGGGTCCCAAGGAAAAGCCTGCATTGAGCAGGAGCTGTCCCTGGAAGAAGCCAGGGACGACCAGGAAGGGTCCCAAGGGGAAGCCTGCATTGAGCAGGAGCTGTCCCTAGAAAAAGACAGGAATGACCAGGACGTATTGCAAGGGGAAGCCTGCATTGAGCAGGAGATATCCGTAGAAGAGAGCAATGACCAGGATGTGTTCCAAGGGGAAGCCTGCACTGAGCAGGAGCTATCCCTCGAAAAAGACAGCAATAACCAGGATGTATTGCAAGGGGAAGCCTGCATTGGGCAGGAGCTGTCCCTAGAAAAAGACAGCAATTACCAGGATGTGTTCCAAGGGGAAGCCTGCATTGGGCAGGAGCTGCCCCTGGAAGAAGGTAGGAACGACCAGGATATGTTCCATGGGGAAGCCTGCATTGAGCAGGAGCTATCCCTAGAAGAAGCCAGGATTGACCAAGAAGGGTCCCAAGGGGAAGCCTGCATTGGGCAGGAGCTGTCCCTAGAAGAAGGTACAAACGACCAGGATGTGTTCCAAGGGGAAGCCTGCATTGAGCAGGAGCTGCCCCTGGAAGAAGCCAGTGATGAGCAGGAAGGGTTCCAAGAGGAAGCCAGCACTGAGCAGGACCCGTCTGTAGATGGAGCCAGTAGGTTTCAGGATGTGTCCCAAGAGGAAGCCTGCATTGAGCAGGAGCTCTCCCCAGAAGAAGCCGGTAGCTACCACGAGCTCTCCGATTGGGATGAATCCATTGCGGAAGAGCTCTCCCTAGGAGAAGCCAGCAGCTACCTAGAAGTTTCTGACTGGGAAGAAGGCACGGAGAAAGGCCTTTCTCAAGGACAAGTCGGTAGCTCCCAAAATCTCTCTGACTGGGAGGAAGACAGCGAGCATGAGCTGTCCCATGGAGATGTCAGTAGCTACCAAGAAGTGTCTGACTGGGAAGAGTCCATTGGCCAGGAGGTTTCTGAAGAGGAAGACTCCGTTGGTCAGGAGGTTTCCAAAGGGAATGGCAAGAGGCCTTCAGCTCAGTCCAGCTGGGAAAATGACAGTGACCGAGACCCGATGCAGGACAGCTGGGAACAGAACATTGGGGACAAGCCCTTGCTGCAGGAGGAGGACGAGTGGGATGGAGTGAGCCTCCTCGAGCTCCGTGAAGAACACAGAGAGCTGGGAGGTTTGGCAGGAGGCAGGCTCCCAGTGCCTGCCCCTCGCGAGGCCTGGGTTGAGCATGGGCCATCTGAGCCGTGCCCCCAAGCGCCGCTCTGTGCCTCGCCTCCCCAGCTGGGAGCCCAGGCCCTCAGGCAGCAGCTGAGTCCCCGCAAGAAACGTCCCTCCCGCCTCGGGCGGGCGCTGCGGATGCTGCGCGGCCTATTCCGCTGCTCCTGCCTGGCGCCACGGCCCGAGGATTAGGGCTGCGGCCGGCGCCAGCCCGGGCCCCCTGGACGGCAGCTGGCTGGCAGCCTGCCCCACATCCTGGGGGAGCCACACGGGCTGCCTTTGCCTGGACATGTCCCTGCAGCCTCAGCAATCCCTGGCTGCTTTGGAGCATCCCAAGCCACTCTCCCCAAGAGCAAATATTACCCATGTGGCCAGCCTCAGACCAGTATCCACACGGGACACTTGGTGCCAGGTGGCTCAGCGGTGAAGGCCAGACACTCATCAGGGTGGGAAGAGACCTTGAAAGTCATCCAGTCCCACCGTCACCCTGGCATCACCATCATCACCCTGAAACCATGTCCCCAAGTGCCACATCCAGACAAGACTTGAACACTTCCAGAGACAGTGACTCTACCACCTCCCTGAGCAACTTCTTGCAATCGATTCCTGACCACTCTGTCAGGGAAAAGTTGTTTGGAATATTTAAT
Organism: Coloeus monedula; assembly: GCF_965178545.1. Lineage (NCBI taxonomy): Eukaryota > Metazoa > Chordata > Aves > Passeriformes > Corvidae > Coloeus > Coloeus monedula. The sequence continues at coordinate 14,347,619 of NC_138822.1, read as the reverse complement.
CTGTACCTCCCCTGGTGGAATCCAAGGCCATTTCCTCTCATCCTGAAAGGACTACGTGCTGATCCTTTGGGATTTTATCCATGAGGAATGGGCGCAGACAGGAGGTATTGCTCCCAGGACTCCACTGCATGGCTTCACCAAACAATTCTTCCAAAACAGAGGGAAGTTGGCTTTAAGAAATAGTGGCAGTAGTGAAAAGCAAAACAAAACAAAACCAAACAAACAAACAAAAAAAACAAAACAAACAAAACCCCCTAAAAACAACACAAAACACAAAAAAATCCACAAAAAGAAAAATAATAGGAATAGGACTAATAATAATACAAAGAAGATGAAGAAAATGAAGAAATAGTGGTAGTAAATAAGAAAAAGAAGTAAACTTAAGAATAAGAGCAAGAAAAAAAAGAATAATAATAAGAATGAGAATAAGAGTGAGAATAAGAGCAAGAATAAGAATAGGATTAAGAATAAGAATAAGAATAGGAAAAAGGAAAAGAAAAAATAATAAGAAAAAGAATAGGAAAAAGCATAAGAATAAGAATAAAAATAAGAATTAAAAAAATAAGAATGAGAATGAGAATGAGAATAAGAAGAAGAAGAAAAAGAATAAGAATAAGAATAAGAATAAGAATAAGAATAAGAATAAGAATAGAAACAAGACAAAGTAAAAAGAATAAATCTAAGACTAAGTTGATGTAGAAGAAGAAAGAGGAGTAAAAGTAAATACTAAGAAGAAGGAGAAGAAGCATGGGGATCAGAAGAAGAAGAAGAAGAGGCTAAAGAAGAAGATTAAATAGTAGGAGTAACAAATTATTATTATTATTAGAACAATAATATCAAGTTAAAATACACATCCACACATCCTCTAGCATCACAGAAAGGTTTAATTTGGGAAGGACCTCAAACCTTTCTATCTCTCTCCTTCACAATTCTTGTTAAATAAAATCCACATTCAATAAAATCTGTATGTTGTCATCATATGGTCTCATTTGAACCTTAATTTGGGCAGAGGCATCTCTCCCTAATCCAATCCTAACAGTTATTAAATGAGTATCACTCGGCTTCATCTCATTGTTTCACTTCAGGCAAACCTGACAAATGTATCTCTTCCAGGGAGGGGGCATCCACAAAGCCTCTGGGAAACCTATGCCAATGCCTCACCAGCCTCACAGAAGAGAATGTCTTCCTGCTATTTAATCCATATCTGTTTCAGTTAAAGGCCACTGCCCTTTCTTCTATCATCACTACATATGCCTGTGAAAAGTCTCTCTCCATCATTCTTGTAGGGGGCCCTCTTAGGTACTGGCAAGGGTTCTAAGGTTTCCCTGGGGTCTTCTCTTCCCTAGGCTGAACAACGCTAACACTCCCAACCTGTCTTCAAAGCAGAGGTTCTCCAACGCTCTTAGGAACCCTCAGTCGCTCTCCTCTGAACTCATTCTAACAGGCCCGCATCCCTTATCCTGGGGCCCCCAGACACAGAGGTAGTGGTGCGGGTGAGATTTCAAACAATGGACTAGAGGGCCACAATTACCTCCCTTGACCTGCAGCTCTTTGCTCCTTTCCATGCAGCTCAGCCCACGGGTGGCTTTTTGGGCTGGCAGCACAGATTGTTGGCTCACGCTGAGCTTCTCCTCCATCAGCACCCCCAAGTCCTTCTCCTCAGCCCCTGCCCCACTCAGCTTCCTGTCCCCTGCAAACCCTGTGCTGAGAGGGAGCTCCATGCACTCTCTGTGTCACTGGCGAAGCCATTCAAGAGCCCCAGGGCCAAGGCCAGAGCCCTGATGGACGCTCCTCGTCCCCAGCCTCCACCTGGGCATGGAGCCACTGACCACAGCTCCCCAGCTGCCTCCATCTGGCCAATTCTTCATGCCCTGCATAGCCCACCCTCCAAAGGCAGGGCTGTGCAGTGTGGGGCTTGAGGTGTCGTGTGGCACTGTGTCCAAAGCCTCACAGGGGCTCTGGGCACATCAGGATTGTCAGAGACTGAAATGTTATGGGTAAGGACTTAAACATTGTTACAAAGGAGTTTTGCCCATTATGGCAAAACTGTATAAAGAGGCTGAGACTCCCCAAGCCCACCTCTCCTTCACCTGACTGCAGCTTTGGGCTGGGACTTAAGCTGCCTAACAGAACTTGAGATAGCATGACGGCGACATTAGTGCTCAGTTACCTCTGGTCTAGGAACAAGGAAACAAGACTAAGGGAGGAGAAGGTACCCCACAAGAAAGCCAAACGCAGAAGCTGTCCTGAAAATCAGCTTGGGCTGGATTCAGCCTGGGGAGGCCATAGCCCACAGGCTCATCTGCTGAGGCCAGGTTTGCACACACTCCCTGTCTTGGTTTGAAAGACAGGTGTCTGCTAAGGAAGGCAGGAGCCTCCCTTGGAATGGCAGATGCAACCCCCCCTTCCCTCCGAGTTCTTATAATTTTGAAATCAAGGGGCTTTTAGGCAAAGATGTGGGAAAATAGGAAGAACAGTTCTTTACTATGATAGATCTCTATGTGTATAACCAGTCAAGCAAACAGCAACAATTCTGGCAGTAGCAGCAAACAATCCCAAGCCCAGTGCCAGCCCTCTGGGCTGTCGGGCCCTTTCCCCTGGGGTGCAGTTCCGCTCGCAGCCGGCAGGGGCGCTGGCGGCTCCCGGTGAGCAGGGCAGGTGCGATGGTTCCCCCGCGGCTGCAGGGGGCGCTCCGGAGCGAGCTCGGGGAGCACGCGGCCCTGGTGGCCTGGGATGCCGGGAAGGGATGGGACAAAGGCTTCGCAAAGCCCTGGGCAGCCGATCCCGGTGTCCGGCCGGACCCTGGGCAACAGCAGGCTGGAGCGGCAGGCTGGAGCGGCAGGGACGAGCACAAATCCTGGGTGGCAGGCGAGATGTATCCAAAGCGCGGAGCTGCGGTGGGAGCCCCCCGGAGGTCTGGGCAGGCAGGATGAGCAGGGCTACAAGGTAGCGAAGGCTCAAAGCAATGGTGGGGGCAGGGAAGGCGGGCTTTGGATCCCGGGGTTTCTCTGGCAGAAGGAAAAGCAGCCAAAGAAAGCAGCCTCCCTCTCTGTCCAAACGCCGGGCACCGACTGTCCACACACCCAGGCAAAACAAAAGAGTAGCCAGATGCACCCCACCCCCATCGCCAGCTCTTTTGTTTGATGAAATATGCAGCCATTTGTCCCCCCAGCAACACATATGGGGAAAATTCCTGTAACAGAAAAAAAACCAGCAGAGCTCCTAAAACCCCAACAGTCCCCCACAACCAAGAAGGGAGGAGGAGGGTTTTGGGGCTGTGGCGTGACCTCTGGTCAGAGGCACTGAACACCCATCCTCCCTCCCACAAACTGGCTCAGCTGTAAAACCCCCCACCCTGGGAAGGCCACATCCATGAGAAATTCACATGACGGGCAGCTGAGCAGGTGTCATAATCCATCAAAGACCCCCAAAGCGCTCCCCAGACTCACTGCTGAGGCCTTGCAGCAGAGCATCACACGCCATGCAAAGGGATACAACAGATCCAGAGTCTGTTGCAAGAGACTGTGTCAAACTTGCCCCCCACCAGGGCAGGTACCTGGGCGTTCCCACCTGGCCCAAACGTACGTCAATCCCCCAAACTCCATGTTTCCAGGGAACCCTTACCGCCAAGAAGCCCTGATGGAGAGCATCAGCAGAATGCCATTGGCATCCTCAGAGTGGTGATGTTTTTAAATCTGTCTCTGTCACTCTCTTTGTCTGCCCCCACCTCTTTTCTATTTCTTTCTCTTTCTCTCTCTTTCTCTCTCTCTCTCTCTCACTTACTGTTCAATAAAACCCATACTACTGACTTTGGCATATGGCCTCATTTGCACCTTAATTCAGGCCAAAGCATTTCTGACAAGTTTAATGACGGGATCATAACAAGGGTCTAGAAGCCCGCAAGCCTGGGGGCTGCTCCATGCCACTTCCAGTGGCTTCAGCTGTCAAAGGGGTGCCAGGTGTGGCCCTTTGTGACACAGGCGCCTTGTGTCAGGGCCCTGGATGATGTGGGACATTGTGGTGCCCAGAGGCCCTTGTGACACGGTAGAGCCCCGCCCTGCCCTGCCAGGGGGTATCCAAGGGGCGCAGAGCCCTGGGGAGCCCAGTCCCGCCAGAGCCGCTCTCGCAGGAGGAAGCAGCTCCCGGGATTCCTGTGCGTCAGACAGCGTCAGACGTGAAGGAGGACCACGTGAACAGCCCCTTGCCCGGCTGGCTGCCAGACCAGGCCCTCAGTGGGCAGTGGCTGGGGGCAGGCAGCAGCTCAGGCCTGCCCCTGTCGGACACTGAGGAGGAGGGGGCCTTTGTCAACATGGACGAAGAGTGGGAATACGACTCGGATCAAGAGCTTTCCCAGTGGGGAGGCCTTAGTGGCCAAGAACTTTGCCTCTGGGAAGAAGTGACAATCCAAGAGTTTTACCAAGGGCAAGAAGTGACGATCCAGGAAGTTTCCCCATGGGGAGTTGTGACACACCAAGAGTTGCATCAGAGGGAGGTAGGTATGAAAGTCCAGTGGGGGGATGGCACACAGCAAGAGCTGTACTACTGGGAGGAAAGTGTGACCGTCCAGGAGCTGTACCCATGGGAGGAAGAGGATGAGATATGCCAAGAATGGTCCCAGTGGGAAGAAGACCTGACATGCCAAGAGCTGTCCCAGTGGGAAGGGGAGGGAGACCAGGAACTGTCTCCTTTGGAAGAAGATGTGCAAGGCCACCTGCACATGTACCAATGGGAAGGAGACAAGAGACAGCCAGAGTTGCCCCAAGTGGGAGACAACAGGGACAAGGAGCTATCACAAGGAAAAGACTACAATGTCCAGGAGCTAGCCCGGTGGGAAAAAGACAGGAGTGACCAAAAGCTGCCCCAATGGGAAGGAAGTGTCAGTGACAAGATCTGGGACAAACCCTTGTACCCAGAGAAGGATGAGGATGCCCAGGAGGGGCCCGCCTCTCCCAGCAGCGTGGGCACCCAGGTGGCAGGAGAGGCAGCCCATGAGCTGCCCAGCGCCTCTCCTGCCCCAGGGAGTCCCACAGAGGACGAGCTGGCAGCCGCTGCTGCTCCAGCTGGAGCTGCTGAGGAGGAGGAGGAGCCTCCCGAGCCTCTGCCTGCCGAGGTGGAAAAGGCACCAGCTTCTCCTGGCCTCACGGAGGAGGTGCCATCGGCAGCGCCAGAGAGCCCAGTCCCTGCTCCACGCAGCCCCCCAGGCTACAGCCAGGCTCTGCTGGACTTGGCGTGGCACATCAGCCATGAGGTGGTGCGAGAGGCTGTGCTTGAGGCCCAGGCATCTGGCCAGCAGCCAGAGGAACAGAGGGACCTGGAGCAAAGCACAGCTGCAGAACTAGAAGCAGCAGCTCCAGAAGAAAAGCAAGAGAGCCCCATCTCTGGCCTGCACAGCCCCTGCTGCACCCCCAGCGCCTCGCCCAGCCCACTGGGAGCCCAAGCCCTCAGTGAGCAGCAGGAGGAGGCAGACAGGGGCTCAGTCCTGGCAGAGAAAGAGACTGAGGAGAGGGACTCGGCTGGGGAGCTCGAGCTTTCTCAGTGCAAAGATGAGGAAAACACAGAGCTGTCCCAAGGAGAAACCAACAGACACCAGGAAGGGTCCCAAGGAAAAGCCTGCATTGAGCAGGAGCTGTCCCTGGAAGAAGCCAGGGACGACCAGGAAGGGTCCCAAGGGGAAGCCTGCATTGAGCAGGAGCTGTCCCTAGAAAAAGACAGGAATGACCAGGACGTATTGCAAGGGGAAGCCTGCATTGAGCAGGAGATATCCGTAGAAGAGAGCAATGACCAGGATGTGTTCCAAGGGGAAGCCTGCACTGAGCAGGAGCTATCCCTCGAAAAAGACAGCAATAACCAGGATGTATTGCAAGGGGAAGCCTGCATTGGGCAGGAGCTGTCCCTAGAAAAAGACAGCAATTACCAGGATGTGTTCCAAGGGGAAGCCTGCATTGGGCAGGAGCTGCCCCTGGAAGAAGGTAGGAACGACCAGGATATGTTCCATGGGGAAGCCTGCATTGAGCAGGAGCTATCCCTAGAAGAAGCCAGGATTGACCAAGAAGGGTCCCAAGGGGAAGCCTGCATTGGGCAGGAGCTGTCCCTAGAAGAAGGTACAAACGACCAGGATGTGTTCCAAGGGGAAGCCTGCATTGAGCAGGAGCTGCCCCTGGAAGAAGCCAGTGATGAGCAGGAAGGGTTCCAAGAGGAAGCCAGCACTGAGCAGGACCCGTCTGTAGATGGAGCCAGTAGGTTTCAGGATGTGTCCCAAGAGGAAGCCTGCATTGAGCAGGAGCTCTCCCCAGAAGAAGCCGGTAGCTACCACGAGCTCTCCGATTGGGATGAATCCATTGCGGAAGAGCTCTCCCTAGGAGAAGCCAGCAGCTACCTAGAAGTTTCTGACTGGGAAGAAGGCACGGAGAAAGGCCTTTCTCAAGGACAAGTCGGTAGCTCCCAAAATCTCTCTGACTGGGAGGAAGACAGCGAGCATGAGCTGTCCCATGGAGATGTCAGTAGCTACCAAGAAGTGTCTGACTGGGAAGAGTCCATTGGCCAGGAGGTTTCTGAAGAGGAAGACTCCGTTGGTCAGGAGGTTTCCAAAGGGAATGGCAAGAGGCCTTCAGCTCAGTCCAGCTGGGAAAATGACAGTGACCGAGACCCGATGCAGGACAGCTGGGAACAGAACATTGGGGACAAGCCCTTGCTGCAGGAGGAGGACGAGTGGGATGGAGTGAGCCTCCTCGAGCTCCGTGAAGAACACAGAGAGCTGGGAGGTTTGGCAGGAGGCAGGCTCCCAGTGCCTGCCCCTCGCGAGGCCTGGGTTGAGCATGGGCCATCTGAGCCGTGCCCCCAAGCGCCGCTCTGTGCCTCGCCTCCCCAGCTGGGAGCCCAGGCCCTCAGGCAGCAGCTGAGTCCCCGCAAGAAACGTCCCTCCCGCCTCGGGCGGGCGCTGCGGATGCTGCGCAGCCTATTCCGCTGCTCCTGCCTGGCGCCACGGCCCGAGGATTAGGGCTGCGGCCGGCGCCAGCCCGGGCCCCCTGGACGGCAGCTGGCTGGCAGCCTGCCCCACATCCTGGGGGAGCCACACGGGCTGCCTTTGCCTGGACATGTCCCTGCAGCCTCAGCAATCCCTGGCTGCTTTGGAGCATCCCAAGCCACTCTCCCCAAGAGCAAATATTACCCATGTGGCCAGCCTCAGACCAGTATCCACACGGGACACTTGGTGCCAGGTGGCTCAGCGGTGAAGGCCAGACACTCATCAGGGTGGGAAGAGACCTTGAAAGTCATCCAGTCCCACCGTCACCCTGGCATCACCATCATCACCCTGAAACCATGTCCCCAAGTGCCACATCCAGACAAGACTTGAACACTTCCAGAGACAGTGACTCTACCACCTCCCTGAGCAACTTCTTGCAATCGATTCCTGACCACTCTGCCAGGGAAAAGTTGTTTGGAATATTTAATCTGTACCTCCCCTGGTGGAATCCAAGGCCATTTCCTCTCATCCTGAAAGGACTACGTGCTGATCCTTTGGGATTTTATCCATGAGGAATGGGCGCAGACAGGAGGTATTGCTCCCAGGACTCCACTGCATGGCTTCACCAAACAATTCTTCCAAAACAGAGGGAAGTTGGCTTTAAGAAATAGTGGCAGTAGTGAAAAGCAAAACAAAACAAAACCAAACAAACAAACAAAAAAAACAAAACAAACAAAACCCCCTAAAAACAACACAAAACACAAAAAAATCCACAAAAAGAAAAATAATAGGAATAGGACTAATAATAATACAAAGAAGATGAAGAAAATGAAGAAATAGTGGTAGTAAATAAGAAAAAGAAGTAAACTTAAGAATAAGAGCAAGAAAAAAAAGAATAATAATAAGAATGAGAATAAGAGTGAGAATAAGAGCAAGAATAAGAATAGGATTAAGAATAAGAATAAGAATAGGAAAAAGGAAAAGAAAAAATAAGAAGAAAAAGAATAGGAAAAAGCATAAGAATAAGAATAAAAATAAGAATTAAAAAAATAAGAATGAGAATGAGAATGAGAATAAGAAGAAGAAGAAAAAGAATAAGAATAAGAATAAGAATAAGAATAAGAATAAGAATAAGAATAAGAATAAGAATAGAAACAAGACAAAGTAAAAAGAATAAATCTAAGACTAAGTTGATGTAGAAGAAGAAAGAGGAGTAAAAGTAAATACTAAGAAGAAGGAGAAGAAGCATGGGGATCAGAAGAAGAAGAAGAAGAGGCTAAAGAAGAAGATTAAATAGTAGGAGTAACAAATTATTATTATTAGAACAATAATATCAAGTTAAAATACACATCCACACATCCTCTAGCATCACAGAAAGGTTTAATTTGGGAAGGACCTCAAACCTTTCTATCTCTCTCCTTCACAATTCTTGTTAAATAAAATCCACATTCAATAAAATCTGTATGTTGTCATCATATGGTCTCATTTGAACCTTAATTTGGGCAGAGGCATCTCTCCCTAATCCAATCCTAACAGTTATTAAATGAGTATCACTCGGCTTCATCTCATTGTTTCACTTCAGGCAAACCTGACAAATGTATCTCTTCCAGGGAGGGGGCATCCACAAAGCCTCTGGGAAACCTATGCCAATGCCTCACCAGCCTCACAGAAGAGAATGTCTTCCTGCTATTTAATCCATATCTGTTTCAGTTAAAGGCCACTGCCCTTTCTTCTATCATCACTACATATGCCTGTGAAAAGTCTCTCTCCATCATTCTTGTAGGGGGCCCTCTTAGGTACTGGCAAGGGTTCTAAGGTTTCCCTGGGGTCTTCTCTTCCCTAGGCTGAACAACGCTAACACTCCCAACCTGTCTTCAAAGCAGAGGTTCTCCAACGCTCTTAGGAACCCTCAGTCGCTCTCCTCTGAACTCATTCTAACAGGCCCGCATCCCTTATCCTGGGGCCCCCAGACACAGAGGTAGTGGTGCGGGTGAGATTTCAAACAATGGACTAGAGGGCCACAATTACCTCCCTTGACCTGCAGCTCTTTGCTCCTTTCCATGCAGCTCAGCCCACGGGTGGCTTTTTGGGCTGGCAGCACAGATTGTTGGCTCACGCTGAGCTTCTCCTCCATCAGCACCCCCAAGTCCTTCTCCTCAGCCCCTGCCCCACTCAGCTTCCTGTCCCCTGCAAACCCTGTGCTGAGAGGGAGCTCCATGCACTCTCTGTGTCACTGGCGAAGCCATTCAAGAGCCCCAGGGCCAAGGCCAGAGCCCTGATGGACGCTCCTCGTCCCCAGCCTCCACCTGGGCATGGAGCCACTGACCACAGCTCCCCAGCTGCCTCCATCTGGCCAATTCTTCATGCCCTGCATAGCCCACCCTCCAAAGGCAGGGCTGTGCAGTGTGGGGCTTGAGGTGTCGTGTGGCACTGTGTCCAAAGCCTCACAGGGGCTCTGGGCACATCAGGATTGTCAGAGACTGAAATGTTATGGGTAAGGACTTAAACATTGTTACAAAGGAGTTTTGCCCATTATGGCAAAACTGTATAAAGAGGCTGAGACTCCCCAAGCCCACCTCTCCTTCACCTGACTGCAGCTTTGGGCTGGGACTTAAGCTGCCTAACAGAACTTGAGATAGCATGACGGCGACATTAGTGCTCAGTTACCTCTGGTCTAGGAACAAGGAAACAAGACTAAGGGAGGAGAAGGTACCCACAAGAAAGCCAAACGCAGAAGCTGTCCTGAAAATCAGCTTGGGCTGGATTCAGCCTGGGGAGGCCATAGCCCACAGGCTCATCTGCTGAGGCCAGGTTTGCACACACTCCCTGTCTTGGTTTGAAAGACAGGTGTCTGCTAAGGAAGGCAGGAGCCTCCCTTGGAATGGCAGATGCAACCCCCCCTTCCCTCCGAGTTATTATAATTTTGAAATCAAGGGGCTTTTAGGCAAAGATGTGGGAAAATAGGAAGAACAGTTCTTTACTATGATAGATCTCTATGTGTATAACCAGTCAAGCAAACAGCAACAATTCTGGCAGTAGCAGCAAACAATCCCAAGCCCAGTGCCAGCCCTCTGGGCTGTCGGGCCCTTTCCCCTGGGGTGCAGTTCCGCTCGCAGCCGGCAGGGGCGCTGGCGGCTCCCGGTGAGCAGGGCAGGTGCGATGGTTCCCCCGCGGCTGCAGGGGGCGCTCCGGAGCGAGCTCGGGGAGCACGCGGCCCTGGTGGCCTGGGATGCCGGGAAGGGATGGGACAAAGGCTTCGCAAAGCCCTGGGCAGCCGATCCCGGTGTCCGGCCGGACCCTGGGCAACAGCAGGCTGGAGCGGCAGGCTGGAGCGGCAGGGACGAGCACAAATCCTGGGTGGCAGGCGAGATGTATCCAAAGCGCGGAGCTGCGGTGGGAGCCCCCCGGAGGTCTGGGCAGGCAGGATGAGCAGGGCTACAAGGTAGCGAAGGCTCAAAGCAATGGTGGGGCAGGGAAGGCGGGCTTTGGATCCCGGGGTTTCTCTGGCAGAAGGAAAAGCAGCCAAAGAAAGCAGCCTCCCTCTCTGTCCAAACGCCGGGCACCGACTGTCCACACACCCAGGCAAAACAAAAGAGTAGCCAGATGCACCCCACCCCCATCGCCAGCTCTTTTGTTTGATGAAATATGCAGCCATTTGTCCCCCCAGCAACACATATGGGGAAAATTCCTGTAACAGAAAAAAAATTGGAGAACTCTTAAACCCCAAACACTCGTCTTACAAGGCAACCCTCCTTGTCAGTGGGTATACAAGGGAAGCCAATATATGTTGTCTCCCTGGATTTCTGTGAATATTTTATCCTGTCTCTTCTAGCATCCTTCCAGACAAAATGTCCAGCATTTAGCTGGATAAACACATCATGTGATAGTTGAGAGACTGCCTCACAGGTTGGGCACAAAGGGTTATAGTGAATAGGATGACAACTGGTGACCAGCCACTGGTTGCTTCTTGTCGGGTTCCATTTTAGGCCCAGTGCTCTTCAGCATCTTCTTAAATGACTTGGACCCAGGATTTGAACGGATATTAATAAATTTGCTGATGACTCTAAATTGGAGGAGTTAGTGACTCCCTCAAAGGCAGAGAGGTCCCGCAGAAAGATCTTGATGATTTTCAGATTGTTACTCACCAACTACATGAAGTTTAAGAAGGACAAATGACATACTCTGACTCTGGAATGTATGGAAGACTGAGGAATGAGATGATGGAAAGCAGTCCTGTGGAAAGGGCCCTGGGGGTCCTGGTCAGTGGTGAGCTGAACATGAGCCAGCAGTACCCTGGCAGCCAGGAGGGCCAGGAGGGCCACCCATGTGCTGGGGGACATCAGGGACAGCATTACCAGCCGGGCAAGGGAGGGGATTGTCCTGCTCTGCTCTGCACTGGGGCGGCCTCAGCACAAGTGCTGGCAGCAGTTTTGGGTGCCAAATACAGAAAAGCCATTGAGCTGTTAGAGAGTGTCCAAAGGAGGGCAACAAGGTTGGTGAAGGATCTCGAGAGGAAGCCTTGTGAGGAGTGTCTGAGGTCACTTGGTCTGTTCAGCCTGGAGGAGAGGAGACTGAGGGGAGACTTCATTGCAGTCCACAGCTTCCAGTGACCTCTTGTGACCAGTGACAGGACCCAAGGAGATGGCATGAATTTGTGTCAGGGGAGGTTTAGTTTAGATGTGAGGAAAGGTTTTTCACCCAGGGGGTGATTGGGCACTGGAAGAAGCTCCCCAGGGAAGTGGTCACAACCCCAAGCCTGACAGAGTTCAAGAAGCATTTACACATTTTCAGGCACTTGGTGTTGGCACTGTGCTGTTCAAGGCCAGGAGTTGGACTTTAATGGTACTTGTGGGTCCCTTCCAACACAGGATATCCTATGATTCACTATCATTATTACTTATTTGCCCTAAAGAACAAAAGGTTCAGAGAGTAAAACTTGCATGAAATAAGTAAAATAGAATGGATGTTTGAATGATACAATATTTTTATTCCCTTGGGGACTCACTTCATTCCCTCAGTCTGATGATGACTAATATAGCTGGAGAAGGAAGGTCATTACCAGATAATGAAACCAGTTTATTGTGTCTTCTGCTGTTAGGATGAGCTGTTTTCCCCAGTAGATTATTCAGGATGTCTCAGGGATAGCATTTCTATAGCATATTTTGCTTGTTTCTGCTTCCTTCGTTTGTTCATGGTAAGAGAAAAATTCCATCCATGATCAAAAGAAGCAATTTAAAGCTAGAAAGTTTTTCTAAAGTTCATAGACTCCTAATATATTCTGGGAGGTTTTGTAACCTAATGCACTGCCATCTGTGCAAGGGCAAGGGTGTATTGGTTTGTTCTACAGGCTCATGTAGAACATGTGTGCCTGTGTGAAGAACTGTGAAGGAAAAAGGAGTAACCCTGTGCATTCTCCACACCAGGAAGGCTGGATGCAGCTGACCTGCCTTACCATGGGGAGGAAGGTGTACAGCACAAGTCTGGGCTGAACAGTTCCACCCTGCAGAACACTGAATCCAGCAGTAGCTGCTTTAGCATAATGGAAAAAAGGCCAGACCTTGGAAAACAATGAAGAAAGGGAGTGAAAATTACTGTCAGAGGCAGAGCACAAGTCCTGTGAACGTGTGCTCTAATACCTCCACTCTTCAATATCTGTAAAGATGAACAGAAGGTTTCATTTAGCAGTCTTGAACTGCACAATAACTCAAGCTAGTTTTAAGGGATCCACCAGGTAAACTGCATATTTCCTCTCCCAGTGCAGTGAGGTGTTTTTTTCCATCTCTATTCCCAGTCTTGCCACTGCCTTGATGCACACGAAAAAAGTTTTTAATTCATATCATTTCAAGTATAATATGAAATATACTTTTCAATGTTAGAAGGTCTAAACAGAAGGTTTCAATAGTTCCACAAATTAATTGCTATATTTATGTAACAGATTTTAGCATTTATCACTTTTGCCTTTTCTGATAGAAAACACTCCACTGAAAACTGTATCGTCAATAATATTTGGAAATTGGCATGGCATAGAAACTTCTTAACCTTTATATCCCTAAAATTTTTAGACAGTAGTTCCTTGATGAAATTTAGTACATGCTGGAAAAATTAATAAGATCTCACAAGAAGCAACTCCTTCTATATATTATTTTTTAGTTCCTCTACCTACCATGCACTTGTTTTCATAATAACATCTTATGATCCTGAAGGAATTACATCATTAATCCTTTTTTATTTATAAGTCTCATCTTATGCATATTTTGTCTCTCTGTAGTGAACAGGGATTAATTATGTTTTAGTAGCAATTCCACCATCCACTGTGCAGGAATGTTGAAGTTTGCTCAGGAGCAGTACTTATGAGAATGCTCGGCACAGGTAGATGGAAGAAGTGGTAGGCACAGCAGCACAAGGAAGTAGCAAGAAGTCATCAGGTTAAAGGGCCTTAAAACACAGCGGGTAAAAAAATAAAGGTTTATGATTGAAAAGGCACTCCTTACACCAAAAACAAAGCCAGATAACTTATTTGAGGAGAGAAAATGAGGGATGACAATTAGAAAATTGCATTGAGTATATTGCGATATGTATTGCCCAATGTACTTCTGAAAACTTTGCTGTAATACTGCTAGCCTGATCTACTCACCTCAAGTTTGTCCTCAGTTTTGAGCCTTCGTACTAAAAAACCCTAAAACTTCAAGTTTTTATAGATATGTATATAACTTCCCATGGAAAGCATGTTTCACTCCAGATTTGCCCTGTTAGCACAAGAGTAAAACAAAGCATCATGGGAGCGCAAATACCCAGCTTGTGGGCAGCCTTAAAATGCTGTTTATTTGTTCTTACTGCTTTTGACACTGGGTTTTAGTTGATGTATGTGCTTCATGTATTAGGCAATTACAAAACTCATGCTTTTTCACTGAAGGAAAAGATAAATCACATAGGATGAATATACAGACTTGGGGTTTTGATACAGTAAGAATGTAATTCTTTTTAAATTCTGTCAAGTGTTAACAATCCAGTAATAGAGGCATAGGAATGCTATAATTTTTTTTTTTTTCTATTTCTTCTATTTCTGTGCTTTTAAAATCACAGAATAAATTTTAGTATTTGTCTTTGGTATTTATCTTTACAGTTTTGTCCCAGAAACCTAGACCAGATACTAACTGCTTGTGGCAGGGTTAGAGAGGAGAAATGTCTACTGCTAGTCATGATTAATCATCTCAAAGGGTTGAAACCTGTAAAAGAACATTATTTAGATTAAAAGAATGTTGACTTGTTAGAAGCATTTATAGAAATCTCTAACATATTCTTGTGCCTTACGTATTTAGAATGCTCAGACAGAGCATAAAAAGGAGTAAAATAATTAACTCAGCAAGAGGTGGTATCCTCTTCATAGCACTGTGTAAAATGAAGCTTTACAGAGCTTGAAGAAGCTCTATTACCAATCATTAAGCAGAAATATTCCATTTCATGTCGTACATAGTATGGGGATACTGGCAATACCTTTCTGTTAAATAGAAATAGTGAATAATCTGGGCCTTTTGGGTCTTTCATCCCTGTAGTGGTAACCAAACCCAAAAGCATATAAAAAAATGGACTATTGTTTGCTACTGCTCTCCACTGATAAAACAAAAATAGGAAAGATATTGTCTACTTAGAAGCATTTAAGAAAATAAAATCAGGTGAGAGTCATGTTTTCCACTCTAGTTGTTTCAGAATCTACCCTCAGCTTTCTGTTTATGCGTATTTCTCACAGTAAATTGTCACTGTAAAAGGAAACATCTTTGATTTCAGTCACCCAGAAAATCTATGCATAAATTCATATTATATTTTTCTTCTTCTTGAACCCTTGAACACGTAATCTGTCCTTTTTGGTTTGACAAACCAGAGTCTCACAGCAGTTTCCATAAATATCTCAGTACTTACTGTGGTAGCAAAAATTATCATCTTAAAGGAGAGTTTCAAAAAATTCTGTTCTACAGCCCTTCCTTACTCTAATAGTACTAACTCTTTTAAGAAGTTCCTGAATGAATCTGCAATTTGGTAACATAGAGTATTAGAACAAACTCCTCATTCCCTTATTTCAGTTTAATAGAGAGCTGTGTTGATTTGCAAATAACAGTAAGAATATGGAAGGTGATGAAGAGAAGACAGAAATGGCACTGTACTGAGATAGCTGTGTTAAGTCAGGGTGCATGAAGCAGATTTCAGGTGGAAGGGCTTTTTCTTTTTGTAAGGAAAATGAATAATTTCAAAATGTTTAAACTAAATTAAACTTTCAATGTATACAGTTCATTGAGATTTACTTTCCTTTTGCAATAAAAATGCAAATTTTAGGGAAATTATAACAAAAAGCCATTTGCGGAATAAAATGGTTCTGAATTTTCCATGAGTTCTTTGATTTTTTCCTAAAAAAGATGTTTAATAAAAACAACATGTATTCTCATAGTGTCACTGAATGAGCAGCTTTTCTCTGGCAAGTTCACCTAATTTTGATTTATCTCAGTTTAATGCATGAAAAATCAATAGGTACACTGAAATCACTATGGGCATGATACGTCTTTGCCCCTGTTGTTAAGAACTGGTAATTTCTGATTGACTTTTAGGACTACTTTTCACATGCTTGACTGGTTTGCTCTTAGTACTACACTTAAAGTCATAGCTATTACACACTATGTCACTGCACTGTAACTACTTAAGGGCTGTAGTAATTCCACCACTTCCCTGGGAAACTTGTTCCAATATTTACAACCCTTTCAGTGAAGAAACTTTTCCTGATACCCAATCTAAATTTCTGCTAGCACAGCTTGAGGCCATTTCCTCTCGTCTGTCACTGGTTGCCAGCAAGTAGAGGACGACACCCAGCTGGCTACAACCTCCTTTCACGTAGTAGTAGAGAGCAGTAAGGTTACTCCTGAGCCTCCTTTTTCCAGGATGAGCACCCCCAGCTCCCTCAGCCCTTCCTCATATGAATTATGCTCCTGATTGTTCCCCAACTCTGTTGCCCTTCTCTAGACTCACTCCAGCACCTCAACGTCTTTCTTTTAGTGTGAGGCCCAGAACTGGACACAGCACTCAAGGTGCAGCCTTAGGTGCCCAGTACAGGGGGACGGTCACTGCCCTGGTCCTGTTGGCCACACCGTTTCTGACCCAAGTCAGGATGCCCTTGGCCATCTGGGCACATGCTGGCTGATGTTGAGCCACTGTTGACCAGCACCCCCAGGTCCTTTCCCACTGGGCAGCCTTCCAGCCACTCTTCCCCAGCCTGTAGTGCTGCCTGGGGTTGTTGTGGCCCAAGGGCTGTAGCCAGTACTTTGCCTTATTGAAAGTCACACCACTGGCCTTGGCCCATCAAACCAGCCTGTCCAGATCCCTCTGCAGAGCCTTCCTGCCCTCCAGCAGACATTCTTGCCCAACTCAGTGTCATCCAAAAACTGACTGAAGGGGCACTCCATCTCATCATCCACGTTATCGAGATATTAAACAGGGCTGGCTCCAGTAGAGAGCCCTTGGGAACACCACCAGTGCCTGGCTGTCAGCTGAATGCAGCTCCATTCACTTCCACTCTCTGGGCCTGGCCATCCAGCCAGTTTTTAACTCAGAAAACGGTGCACGCATCCAAGCCATTGGCTGCCAGTGTTTGTCAGAATTCTGTGGGACGTTATCAAAGGCTTTACTGATGTCCAGGTAGACATATCCATGGCCTGTCCCTCATCCATAAACCAGGTCATCTTGCTGTAGAAGGACACCCAGCTGGTCAAGCAGGCCCTGCCTGGGTCTGATCCCTTGGTTGTTCTGTAGGTGCCACACGGTCACACTCAGGTGATTGGCTCCTTCACCTTCCCCAACACTGAGGTCATGTTCACATCCTCCTGCTGGCCCTTATCGTATTTGCCAGCTTCCAGTCACTTGGGACCTCCCCAGTTATGCAGGACTGGTAGTAAATGATTGAAAGTGGCTTGACAAGCTCTTCCGCTGCCTCCCCAGCACTTGGGTAGAGTCCACCCAGCCACATGGACTTGTGTGGATTTAAGTGGCATAGCCAGTCACTGACCATTCCCTCATGGGTTATGGGGGCTTCTTTCTGCTCCCTGTCTCTGTCTTTCAGCTCAGACGACAACTGGTCTTACTATTAAAGACTGAGGCAAAGGAGGAATTAAATATCTCAGCCTTTTCTCATCCTTTGTCCCTACGTTTCTGCCATATCCAGTAAATGTCAGAGATCCTCCTTGGCCCTCCCTCCATTTGCTGCTGCCCTGCTTGCAGGAATACTGTTTATTGTCTTTTACACACACACACTCAGATTAAGTTCTAGATGGACTTTGGACCTTCTGATTTTCTCTTCATAACCTCACCTCAGCCTTCCTGAGCTGACTGCCTCTTTTCCCCTTTTTCATCTGCCCCTTTTACTTCCTTGATCTTAAGTAAAAGCAGTTAGATTCTTAATCTGAAGAAAATATTAGATCTCTCTTGTAACATTACCAAATTGTATCATTCAATTCTTATTGATACTCCTAGAAATATTTGAGCTAATCCTTTTAATATCTAAAGCTGTTTGACAGGTTTTTTTAATATGCAATGGAATTAAAATTTAATGATAAAGTATGATATATTAAAAGACAGAGGAGGGAAGAATATTCCTAACTTGAGGATAACTGAAATGCACAGGTATTCTGATTTTTCTTACTAATTTCATTCCAAGATGATTTATATGTCCTCAACTTTATTACTGAAGTACATTGCACTCTAAAACCTGTTGATATACAGACTTCTATTCTTCCTGACTGTGGATCACTCCTCATTAAACAGGTCTCTTTTGTTACCATGAGCCTGTTTCTGTAAATGCATTGTTAAAACATGTTGCACAAGAGAAGTTTCCAGTTGCAACTGATTAAGAGATGAAGTTCATAATTGCTTTGCAATGAGTGTAATGAACCAAGTCGTTAGAATGTATATACAGATGAAAATTTCTCCTCTCAATTACTATCAAAACTAATACTTATCTAAGAGAAATCTGACCTTAGCTTCATCCAGTATTTACCTTTGAAGTCAATAAATCATAATGTCTTTCTCTGAAGGAGTCAATACCTGTTTATTGTTAGCATGATGAATACTTACATATAAATTTGTCTATGAATACATTGGCAAACAAATAAAGAATTATGAGAAATGTGTTTTACACTTTGATTTGATTCATAAACCAACATCCATACCCTGTAAACAAGACCTGATTGGATGCTATTTTTTAAAACTTTCACCTATTTTTTGGTTACTGATTCATTCACAAACACTTTTTATATTTTTCTATGTACATATATGTTTACTGCTCACTTGATTTTGCTGAAGATAATTTCAATCTATTCTGAACAGTGAGTGAGCGTTTAAAAATTTGGTACAAAATATTATCATCTCATACAGGTGCCTTAGCAGGAAAAAAGATTATTTTTTCTTCTGCGACAGGATCAAATCCTGCCATCTACAGATACATATAAATGAGTGTAACTCTAACACCAACAGGCCTTGTTCCTTTGCAGAGTAACCTGGTCAGCACCCACCTCTCTTACACCCAAGTAACCATATGTCATCTGAGAGTCTTTTCGCTCTCAGATTTTTGTCAATCCTTTCACAATACAAAACCAGAATAAATCTGTTTGCGTTTCGTTTTTCTTTATTTTGTGTAATTTGTGGATATACACCACCAAAAGCAGATCACATGATATTTACTTAGCGTCAATGTTTTTATCATAATTTCTCTCCCTTCACTACTATGAAAAAACTCAAAGCTATTCCTTTTGCAGAGTATTTATCCTCTGGTGAAGAAGATTGCATTTTAAGTCTGGAGAGCTCTCAGTCTACTGAAAGCTAGCAAATATTGTCCCAGTTTTCAAGAAGGGCAAGAGGGATGGCCATGGTAACTACAGGCCTGTCAGTGCTTATTTCAGTGACCACTAAATTTATGGAGAAGAATATTCTGGGAGTTACTGAAAATCACCTGAAAAACAACACAGTCATTGGTCACAGCCAGAATGGCTTCATGAAGGGAAAGTCCTGCTTGTCAAACCTGATTTATGTCTTGGTTTGAAAGACAGGTGTCTGCTAAGGAAGGCAGAAGCCTCCCTTGGAATGGCAGATGCAACCCCCCCTTCCCTCCAAGTTATTATAATTTTGAAATCAAGGGGCTTTTAGGCAAAGATGTGGGAAAATAGGAATAACAGTTCTTTACTATGATAGATCTCTATGTGTATAACCAGTCAAGCAAACAGCAACAATTCTGGCAGTAGCAGCAAACAATCCCAAGCCCAGTGCCAGCCCTCTGGGCTGTCGGGCCCTTTCCCCTGGGGTGCAGTTCCGCTCGCAGCCGGCAGGGGCGCTGGCGGCTCCCGGTGAGCAGGGCAGGTGCGATGGTTCCCCCGCGGCTGCAGGGGGCGCTCCGGAGCGAGCTCGGGGAGCACGCGGCCCTGGTGGCCTGGGATGCCGGGAAGGGATGGGACAAAGGCTTCGCAAAGCCCTGGGCAGCCGATCCCGGTGTCCGGCCGGACCCTGGGCAACAGCAGGCTGGAGCGGCAGGCTGGAGCGGCAGGGACGAGCACAAATCCTGGGTGGCAGGCGAGATGTATCGAACTCCAGAACTGCAGCGGAAACCCCTGAGGTCTCAGCAGGCAGGGCACGGCGGGGCTACGATACAGCGAAGGCTCAAAGCAATGGCAGGGGCAGGACGGCTGCAGCCCAGCTCCCAACAGGGCAGGAAAGGCGGGCTTGGGAGTCCCGGGGTTTCTCTGGTAGAAGGAAGGCAGCCGAAAAAAGCAGAAGCCTGCAGTGCTGATTAATTCCTTCCAGCCTCTCTCTCCGTCCAAACGCCAGGAACTAACACCCCACAAGCCCAGGTGAAACAGAGTAGCCAGTTGGACCCCTCCCTCTGTGGCCAGGTCTTTTGATTTTCTTGAGCACCCAGTAATTTGTCCCCCTGGAAACATGTACGGGGGAATTCTTTAAGAGAAAAAGAAAACAGATGGCAAACTCCTAAAACCCCAATAGCATGTAAGAGAGCAGTAAGAAATGCAAGCTAGAAACTCAGTACTGAGCAACATTCTATATACTTTGGAAATTACTGCTTAAAGATCATTCAAAAACACCTTCTTGCAAGATAAGTTTTTTGTTTAAATACAAGCCTTTTCAGCCAGTAAAGAGCATAAGATCCTCCCTTTCTTTTCCTTCTTCTTTTCCTATTGCTGAACTGGAAGACAAAAATTATGAGACTTGATAAACTACTCCACAACTTAATGAAGCTCCAGTAAAAAATAGGGTTTATGAAAACAAGAAAGGAAAAGAGCAAATATTTTTAAAAATTAAAAAATCACTGTTAAAGACAACTTTCTCTCTCATTTGATATTCAGCTATGATTGTTCCTTCAAAAAATTCAGACTGCAGTCTGGTCATGTTAGAAAAGAATCAGCAGCCAATTGCTTGTGCCAAAATTCAAGGAAAAAAAAGAGGAAGTGATCCACCCCAACAAAACCTACCAACCAAACAAAAAACCCACACAACCACCCCAAAGAGAGTAAAAAAGGGAGGGAAACAGAAGTAATGGCTGTTTGTCAGTCTTACTTTGTGATAGCAAAGAAAGAGTGGTTTACGGCTTCCACAGCCACTGCTGAGGTAACCAGACACCCTCAGTGGTCTACAGCAGTGCGGCAGCTGCCCATGGCACCACAGTCCTGGGACAGTGAACATTTTTTTTAAAAAAAAGACTGAAAACCACATCAGTATTAGGTACTAATGTTTTCTTATTGGAGGTCAAGAGCATATTTTGCCTGCATGTGTAACACATCAGATTTACAGCAGGAATATTAATTTTCTCAAGAGGACTATCCTGCCAACGACAGAACTAGAGTGAAAAGTAGAAATATACCAGAATATTAGTGTCATTAAACCTCCAAACTCTTCTTTTATTTGCTTGCAAGCAGTGGCTAGAGTAGACAAGTGTCCAGTGATAGGAAAGCCAGGAACCACAATAGACCCTGCATAGTCAGGTGCCCTCTTCTGTGGGGTGCAGGGTGCAGCTCCCAGGGCTCTGTGCCATGTAAGTGATGCACCTGCACTGCCCAGCACACAGGGGTAATGCAAAGCCATTACTGGCCAACATCCTTCTATTTCCTCCTAGGTGGGACCTGTTCCCTATTAGTTTGCTGCTGTGATAAACCCCAATTAGCTTCCTTGGTATAGACTGCATTTTGGTATAACATATGTCAGAAAAGTCAGTCTGTACCTATTAAGTGAAAGAGAATCAGTTGCTTGAGGCATTTTCAGATAAGTTCTCAGTGTTTATTTCCTGTCTCAGAATGACTTAATCTCTTAGCTGATGAAAGAGGTGCCATTCACTTGTGAAACAAAATTACTTCCTTGAAAATGTGCATTTTCGCATCCAAGGTAAATCACAATGTCATAAGCCACACTTTTTAACTTATTAAGGTCTTTGAGATTTGTATCCATTGTATCCTGACTTGCAAGGAAGCACTGAGAGCACAGCTTCTAGATACACATAATTTGATATATTTTTGTGTGTATTTCTGTGTGTGTATACACATTAGAGCAGCACCTACATACCTCATAGATATACCATATCTGCTGTATGTACCAGAATGACAGATAGACTGCAACTACATATACAACCAAAGACTCAGTTCCATCTGAAACTAAGATGTTTGTAAATATTAAGCAACTTAATACAATTAAGGCACCTTGATATTCTCAAGTAGCATCAGGCCGAAAACATAATGAAATTTATCTGAAAATATCAAGTTGCTAAGTATGCTGTCACTGTAAGGATGTTTAGGATGTTTCCCTACACTGGAATGGATACTTGTCATTACATCCCCAAAGTATATAGGTATGTATACCTAATTATCTTCATCATTGTGCTTCCATATTCATCAGGATTTTCAGTGAACGCAGACAAACCCAGCAGGCAGAGCAAACCCAGCAGATCAAGCAAACAGGAGAGAACAAACAGCTTAGTGCTGATAGTGAGTTTCCTTGACTTTTTTAACTAAAGGAGGTTTATTTAGATTAGTGTACCGGTTTGGCCAAATTTAGAAATATATCCTCTGAGAGAAGGCAGGTCACCACCCCTCCTCCACCAGGTTCGGGGAAAATAAATTTTCCTCAAAGGAAAGTGAAAGAGATAAAAACTATTTATTTAACAAACACACTGGAAAAGGAAAATAATGCTAAATAATAAAATCTCCCGCTGTGGAGAAAAAACCTGGGAAAGCATTAGAGTCCTCCCTTTGGTCTCCCCAGAGCTGGGGCTTGGCCGAGGGCCAGGCCCTCTGTGCTCGGTGGAAAGTCCTCCCGATGTGTTCTGATATTGAAGCAGTCCAGTGGAAAAGGGAGAAAATCCAAAATTCCAGGGAAGGGGAAAAAAATTCAACTCTTAGTCTCTCTCCAGAGAAAAAGAAGCTGAAACTGGCCAGAAGCTGACAGGAAAACAGCAAGCCAGGTGCTTCCTTCCTCCCCTGCCGCAGCTGGGGAAAAAAGGAGTTGCTATCTCTGTGTGACATTGGATAAGCTGCAAACTGCTTTGAAAAAGTTTTGCTCAGTTTTTCCTTCCCCCTCTCAGGCTCAGTTTAGAGGCATAGAAAGGCACAAAGTTAATTTCTGGGCATAGGGCAACAATATGGGATACACATCATAAAGTCCCCCCAAGACAATTAGATATAAGGAAGAAGTCTTTTGCAATGAGGTTGGTGAAACACGGGAACACTGGGTTTTTCAAAGATATGGCAAGTGCCTCATCCCTGGAAAGGATGTACTCAAGGTACTACGCAGCACTGGTGAGGCCATATTTGGAGTACTGATCCAGTAGTGGTCTCCTAAGCATAAGAAAGGCGTGGAAATACTGGAGAAAGCCCAACCAAAGACACAAAAATGAGTAAGGGAATAGGGCATCTCTAATACAAAGAAAGGCCGAGAGATCTGGCACTGTTTTGTGTGGTGAAGAGAGAAGTCAGAGTCATTAATATATATGAATACCTGAGGGGAAGGTGCAAAGAGGACTGAGACAGGTTCTTTCCAGTGGTGCCCAGTGACAGGACCAGAGACAATGGGCACACACTGAAACACAGGAGGCTCCCTCTGAACACCAGGAAGCACTTTTTCACTGTGAGGGTGACCCAGCACTTGCACAGGTTTTCCAGAGAGGTTGTAGAGTCTATGTCCTTGGGGATATTCAGAAGTCACCTGGACACAGTCCTGGGCAACTGGGCCTAGGTGGCCTTGCTTGGAAAGTGAGGTTGGACCAGATGACCTGTTGAGGTCCCTCCCAATTTCATTCATTCCATGATTCAGTGATTCTGCAATGCTAAAGCTTAGCCAGGTATCTGTAAAACTGTCACAGGGAATGCAGAGGGATTTGGGAACTGTACATTTTCCTTCATTTCTTTGTGGCATTTGGCAAAATTAGTTATCAAGAAGAGTGTAATGGATTTTAAGGCCACAGGGGACAATTACGATCATACAGGCTCACAAGACAGACTGTAGAAAGTCACAAAGTAATTTCTTCATCAAAAATATGACTACAGGATACAGTTTTGAAAGAAATCCTGCCTTCATTAAGAGACTGTAACTGATGAAAAGACCACCATGTCCCCAAAGTACTCTCTTTCAATACTAAATTTTCCAGTTTTTAAAAATTTGTGACCTGAAGCTTAATACTGAATGGCTTGCTGACCAAAGCAGACCATTCTCTCCAGAAGCTCTCCGATCCAAGTGTAGGAGACTGACTTTGGCACTGGGGGTCTGCTGCCCATGCAAATCCCACCTGTGTGCACCTCAGCCTTACTCACAGCCTGTCCAGGGCTTGCCAATAGTTTCGTGTAACTTTTCTTTCCCTATATAGGCATGGTCTTTAATACACAAGTATAGGAAAGTACCAGTTTTAAAAGAAAGGAAGAAATGCATGCCATTTTCACAGAAATCATAGAATATTCTAAATTGGAAGGAATCCACAAGGATTATTGAGTTCCACTTTTAAGCGAATGGCCCATACAGGAATCAAATCCACAACCTTGTCACTATTAGCACCATGCTCTGACCAACTGAGCTAATCTCAGTGTATGCATCCTACTGTATTAATTGACTTACTGCCCCAAATGATAACAAGAAATTATTAGGGAGTCGAGTATGAACAAATTTGTCACCTATTGACCTTTGGCTTCATTTCCCCAAAACCACTGTGTAACTTCCATCATTCTGGATGTCAGGTCACCTAATTTTGAAATTAGTGTCCAAATTTTGTACTAAATTCTTCAATAAAAATCTACATACTTGTACTGGCAGTTGAAAATTCCCTCATCAGTAACTGGGTGCAGAAAAGATTAGGCCATGAAAATTATTGGCACAGAAATTCACTACAAATGGCATTATACCTAGCCTCACATTAAGGAAAAATAAAACAGTATACATTCTATAAATATAGAAGCATCTTCTGTGTATACTAATCTGAAGACCTCTTGTCTTGTGCTTTTGAGCAGTGTTTTTTGGAAACCAACTATTTTTTTGAAACCAAATATAAAATCTTCCATTTGAAAATAAACTCTGTACATGCTACTTCATCTCTACTAAGCTGTCAAAACTCAGTAAGATGTGTCACAAACAAACACCCTGTACACTTTTCTTTACCTCAGTGTCCATCTCCCTATGAAATCATGTGTGCAGCAAGCACAGGTGTTTCTTTTTTCCCCTCCATCTCCTTTGTAAAGATTAAAATAGCTGTAAACAACCTAATCCTGTAATAAATTTTATTACCTTTTCAGTAATTAGAAGCTTCTGTAAGAGCAGTGCTGGATTTTTTTTTACCTTTATTATACCCCAAAGTTGCACTTACCAAAGAAGAACTTTGGTACGTGCTAATGGTTATAGCAGGCATTTTGCATTAGATATACACATTTTGGGACTAATGAAAGTGGCATATGCTTACAACAGGCTTTTGTGTTAACTTTCACTAATTCCACACCTGATTTTTATGTGTTGCCTAAGAGATTTAGTAAGATTAAGAATTAGTAAATTTTAGCTTCTTTGTAATGGCAGAGAAGTGCTGGACAATGATTTGGCAAGCATTTCAAACAATAACAGAGAAAAAGAGAGGGGTGACAGTGTGGCTAGCTTGGCTGGATAAAAGCAGCAGCTCTCTGTGGAGGGCTTCACGGGGCCAGCAGCATTCAGAGAAGGTATCAGAGTTTACAAATTACCAATATCACATTATATTCTAATCCCAGGTCTCCAAAACATACAATCATGTTGCAGTGGGGATACTGTAACACGATGTATCAAACAAGGAATCCCGTGGAAAAGAAATCTATATGGACAGATTCTTGATAGATGTTTCAGAGAGATCTTTATTTCTCCAGCTGCATGGCCGGAGGTTGCCAAGGAACTCTTAAAATTGCCGGACTCAAGGGTCCTTGCCTGCGCAGGCGAACACAAAACAAACAATGGGGAACGAGGCTGACCAGGGGCAGGGAAACCCCGTGCCTCCCCTCAGGGCCCCTCTCCCAGGGCTGCATGGCGGGGGGGAGGAGATCCCGACACAATCAGCTATTTCTTTTGTTGGGAGAGTACTACTTGTGCTAACATGGTATTATGCAACTCCAGGCAGTGTTTGCATTTATCTGTATAGCTTTAGGACATCCACAGTACTTCAATCTAAACAACAACAACAAAAAACCCCAAACATTTATTTTCTCTGCCAGAATTCATTTTCCCCTCTTTCTAAACATGAGGAATACCTGAACATATTTATTATTTTTACTAGGAAATGAATTGTGATTCCAGTTGAAAAGCACAGAAAAAATTTAAATGAATGGGATCTGTTCATTTGAGTGCTATCCTTTGCTTTCTGTTTATCATTCAAACCATATCTCCCTACTGTTCAGATTGTCACACCTCTAGGTATCTGATGACTGATGTAATCATTGTGCAATCAGTGGGATCTCCCTCTTGAACGATTTCTAAGATCATATTGTGAAGTAGTTTAGTTGTTCCTCTTTACAAATGACATTTAAAATCCCCCATTGTATCTCGGAGAACTGACAACAGTTGCAGGCCTGGATCTTTCCAATCTCCTTAAAGGCTTGTACAGAAAAGCAACATTTTAATCTACTTTCATTGCCCTCCAGAAGCCCAAAACATTTATGATTTTTATGGGATAAATTTTAGAATATATTTTTTGTCAGTTCTGTCACAGAGAAACCTTCTTTACATCACATGGTCCTTGCAACAAAAGAGGAATAATATGTGTGTATATATATATATATATATATATATATATATATAAACATGCATACAGGTATGTATGTGTGTGTATGTATGTATGTATTTCCTGGTCGGGGAAAACAATTGCTGCTGCTCCAAAATTCTGTCTCAAGTCTGACTAATGTGAAAATCTTTATTTTCTTTTCGGCAAAATATCTGGTGGCTTTGTGGTAAACTGGCATTCTAATCCAGATTTTTTTTCATCAACGGGGTTTTTGACCATTTCATTATCTAAGCACCATATTGGACTGAAATTTGAAATTTTAATATATTTTTATCAGATAAGATGAACTGATTTGAAAAACTGGTCTACTTGGAGAGATAAGGCCAAATACCATCTCTTTTGGGCATAGAGATTCATTTGAGCTACTTCACTCTACTAAGTTGATTTATCACACCAACTTAATGTGCAATACTACAAGTGAAATGATGCAGTTTTTCCACAGTCGTTCATGTCATGAAAAAAAACAAAACTGTCAGCAAACTCAGCCATCATCAAGTTCACTTAGTTTTTTAAAGTACCATGATGATGATGAAGATGATGATGATGATGATGATGATGATGCAGCAAAAATGCATCTTAACCACTATGCATATTAATTTAACCTACTGTCTTGGTTTGAGACAAGTTTAGGGGGAAATGCCCTGGAAGGGACATCACCTCCACAGAAGATAGGTTTCAGCACTCCCTCCCCCACCAACATGAAAGGAGTATCTTGGATGAAAGTGAAAAAAACCATTTATTTAACAAGTAGAGTGCCGGCACAGGACACAGGAAACAAATGAGTAATGTCAGATAATAAACCTCCTCTCTGTGGAGAAAGCTGGTGGATTTAGAGTTCCCTCTGCAGCTGGCTTGGCCCCTCCTTAGGTCCAAGGCAGTGTCCCCACAGCCTCCCTGCTGGTCCATGGGGTCCAGTGATCTGGTTCTTGGATTACAGCTAGGCTGAACAGTTCCAGAAGAAGGAGAAGTTCCAGAGGATTTCAGTATCCTGGTATGGGAAAATTTCTTGCCTCGGCTACCAGGCTGGCTAAAAGCAGGAAGGTGCTCCCTTGGCTGTGCAGCGGTGAGAATGTGGGGAAGTGTGTGTGAGTCCTTGAACACAGACTGTGCTGAGGAATTTGCCTGGCTTGTCTCCTGCCTCTCCTGGACACAGCTTAAAGCTATGGGACCCATTTCTGGGCATGAAACAGATGATAGGAAAATACAGTATTATCATAAAACCACTCCAAGACACCTACCAAGGGTTCTGTAAGTGAGCTCTTGATAATGATGACTTCTGAAAGCTGCTGGTGAAGTGAAGAGTCCACACTATAAGAGTACTGACCTAAATACACATGTCCTACAAAGAATTAATGAAAGAACTTCTGCAAGTCTATTGTCTAAATCACAAACATTCTGCATTTTAGTACTTTCTATTGATTTGACTTAGTATCAGAATTAATAAATTTCTTCTTCTGAACTTATCACTGCACTTAAACTAGCCAGCAAAATTAACTTTACTTTATCTTTGTCCATTATCTTAATTTCATTAACTGACATTCTATCATTCTCCATATCTGCTTTCTTGAAGGCTTTTAAATTGCTGCCTTCCTAGCCTGATACAAAATTTCAAGCAGTGGAATATTCATCAAGGTCAGACATGAGGTTTGTAATAGGAAAGCTACTTAAACAGCAGATTGAAATTCCTGACTCATGTTCTCAAGACACCTTACAACCATTTTCATTTTGGATACAAAATACATGTCGTTATTTGTGCCCTACAGTAATTCTGAAATATTTATTTTCTTTTTTTTTTTAAGTCTTATTGCTTCATTGTAATGTATCTCCACTAACCAAGTGATCTAAACTTGGTGTGAGAATATTCTCTTGACAGAACGCAGAAATTAAAATCAGATCACTCAGTGCCTCATCTAGTCCCATATCTGGTGAGCTATCGGGGTGTCTGCTACTTGGAGGTCAAGAAGATGCACAAAAATCTAAAAAAAGAATTTTTGCGAGTACCTATGACCTTGTCTGTGGCAGAACCACCAAGCTTTCTTCACCATGAGGTTTCACACTTCACTTGCTGAAATATTTCATGCCAGCTCTGAGAAGTTTCCTGATAAGATCTTTTGGACTCCTGACTCTGAAGATACATGTACAAAGCAAACAGTGTCTCCAGGAACAGGGATTGCTAAACCATTCCGGCAGTGCTCAGATTGCTTTTTATTGCTAGATATTTTGCAACTTCTTTCTTAACCAGCTCCCTAAAGGCCCATGAAGAATGTCCCAAAGCTTAATACCCTTCACTTTTAAACAGGCTCTTACAGGTAGTGTGAACCTGTGCGAGTCTGTCTTTCAACTAGCTCACAAGCCAATGTATGGATTACCCTAGCAGGAAGTGCTATAGTGAGAAAACTTAGGCACCAGGTTTGTTTTTTTTATGAGCACTTAACAATTCTGATTAGCACTTTCTTAAAACAAAAAAGAATTTAAAAATAACATGCTGACAGTAAAATGTAGGTAGTGCACGAATTCTGCAGGTAATTTACAGTGTTCTCAAGAAGAGAGAAGTTTCTTTTTTCTTTTAATATGGACAGCTAATTAGCTCTAATTACCACTGATTACATGCTATGAACAGGAGGTGTATGTTTTTGTTTTTCATAAGCACTGACTGCAGATGACTTCAGTACAGAGTCAGGCAGCTTCTTTTGATTTCTCTGTATTTCTGTTCCCAAAGGTACTGCCTCTGGGATTGCCACACCTGGAAGCAAAGACTTCTGAAGCAGCAATGAGCAGGAGCATAAAGCTGTGGTAAAGATTCAGAAGGTCTCTAAGCCAAGCCTTCCATTTTTCTACATGTAATGAGGACAAAGCAGTTTTATTATGCTTTGAAATTTCTGTTGAATATATCACATAAAAAATTAATTACAAGTCTTGGGAGAAGAACTAAGACTAGCACAAGGTATTGATATTAAATCGAGTATTGTCTAATTTTTTGTTTGGGGCAAAAACCCCCAGATTTTATGCACCTGATCTATATAGTGAATAAAGCAAGTCTGGTTAGTTGGATGTAGATTGTTAGTATCCATGTGTCTTCCTGAAAACCATTTAAATGAGACAGTTTAGGGATTGGAATAAGAAAGGCAAATATATGGGGGACGGGGGACATTATGCCTTTATCCTACACTGATTTGTCAGACCTGAGGAAATACAGGGAACTCAAGGGGAAAGTTTTAAGATAATTTTCTACTTTTCCCTTTTCTGCTCCTTTTAACCTGCAAAGCCAGACGAGATGTAAAAAATTGTAACAAGTGGATTCCTTATGTAGATTTCTCTTCTACAGTCATAGAATTTCTTAAGAATACCTAACAAACTTGAAAGTTCATCTATGAAGAAATCAATTCTATGTCACCATAAAAGAGTGATTTACAGCAGTTCAAGCATAATTGAAGTTGAGGAGCTGAATGGGTTGACTATATTTCTAAATGCAACACATATGTGTTCCCCAGCATTTCATTTGAAAAGTTAGCTTTGAAAAATTTCAGTCCTCATTTAGGCCTCAAAGAAAGTACTGTGGAGGTATGCAGCTTTTTTGAGCTTCCCTCCATTTACTGAGCCAGAAAGTCTTAGTTCACCTGTGCCCTAGGCATCACTGTAAATTGGCTTCCCTGCTGGAATTAAAACAAAGCCAGTATTTAGGAGACATCTGTGGGAGTATTCTAGGGCCCTTTTTTCCACCAGATGAATATGGCGATTTTAGTAGAAAACCTTGTATTTGGAAACCTCAGCAGGAGATTTTTTTTCTCCTTCTGCACTCCCCCTGAACTTCTGCACTCTTACTGCTCACTCCTTTACTGTTTCATATAAGACTCTCATATATTCCTATATTCAAGGGGTCGTGTAGGCTATTAATTTGCTGGACTCAGGGATCCTAAGAGGCTCTTAACAGTTTTACAATGGCAAATGTTTCAGAATAAGTCATGAAGGACTGTGTGCAAGGGAGAGGGCTTGGCAGGTTTTGCACACTTTTGGTTTTTGTCACACCTATTTCAGACTTTCCACCGCTTACAATGACAAAAATAAATACAATGTAAACTGTGAACTGTTCAACTTTCAGCCTCACATCACTGCAAGTGTTTGTTCTAAATTGTGGGGCTTTTAAAGCAATAGGTAACAACAATTGTTTCACCCCTTTTTGAATAGCCATCACTTTGAGACATTTCCAAGTTGCTTGTTTCACTAAAATGGCCTTGTCTATATTCTGTAGGGCGTACTGCATGATGAACACTTTCAAATTACATGGTTTGCAGTTCCTAGTACCACTGAATTTACAGCTGCTTTCAGACTCAGTGAACTGCGTTTGATAAGGCTGTATTCAGTCCAGAACCTTTCTTTAGGTACATAATTGAAACTATTCTACCAAATCTGTTTCACTTAGACTACAATCATGTTCTGCCAGCCACTCAAAAATCCCCATTCTGCTATGAGCAGTTAGTTAGTGGTGGGTGTATAATATCATTTAATCATTTCCCTCTAAAGCTCTGGCATGCGAGAACAATACTGTAATGGTGATCAGGTATGTGTCCAAGCAGTGTCTCAGGCTATTCCAGTGTGTGATCTTGTGGTGTGGCAGTTATAAATTCAGAGACACAGATGTCCCATTAAGGGACAGTCCAGACTTTCTTCTGTCATTTAGAGACTGGCACGTGGCTGGTAAAGGACTCAGAGCAGTTCTCCATCTGTTTGACCAGCTACAGCCTGCATAGTGAACACTTCTCCCCTTCTAGTTGTCATATTACAAGTTGGGGTTTTTTTTCAGTCTGCCTTGCAATAAAGGGGCTCTGAGGACACATTTTTCTTATACATTGTCAAGGTGATTTGTTTACTAATTTCTTCCCTCTGTCACTGCAGAAATTAATCTTGCTTTACAGATTGCTGCATCACTATGTTCAGACAATTCTATGATAGGAGATTTCCAGTTCTTTCAGCAATCAGTGTGAACTGAAAGGGAAAAAAAATTATAGTGCTATTCACTGTATTCCAGAAAACTTTCAAAGCAAAAGAAAAAAAATCTGTTGGCGTTTCTTTTTGTTTGTTTGTTTCTGTGACCTGCTAATTAGGATACTTAAAGAAATGGGATTATGACTTTACAGAAAGGAGCAATTTTCTGGGTTGTAAACGAGAATCCTAGAAGTCTAAATCTGGTTTCGATTTTAAGAATATTGATACTTCTTTTGTTAAATTTTAAAAATATATTTTAATAATGTGTGTTAAAGCATCTCAGCTTATATTTTATTTGAAAGACAAGTATAAGAGATGTTCTGGCAGCACCACTAATTTGATATTTTTCCAAGCTGTCATAATTGCAAAATTTAACCCAAAGTCTGTTCCATTTATTGCTTTGTGAGGAAAGACAGATTTGTAAGAATTTCTAACTCACTTTAAACCCAGCTGTTAAGCGATAGAGAGAACTGTTACCATAAACAGCCATGCTGCTGGTGGCTTTCTTTTGGGGAAAGATTGGGCAGTGCCAGGCTCCCCCAGGGAATGGTTTGCCCCTTTCCTCAAGAAGGACAAGAGATTAGTTGTGGGATACATGAAGGTGCCCTGCTTCCAGAGAAGGCATTACACTTCTGCTGGGGAACAAAGACAAGGAGTCATCCTCTACATGGTGGAGCCCACTACATGAACTCTACAGGAAGTCTGGACTCTTCACCTTGGGCAATGATGACACTTCCAGGAATTAGGCACTCAAAAGTTGGACTTTCAGGAAAAAATACAATTTTCTGGAGCTATCACTTCCATTAGTCAATTTCTTCAGTAAAATTAGCAGGGCCATATATTCCATGAGCATTTCATGTGTGTACTCATTGTTTGCCACTCTTTCTGCTCCTTGGCTGTTGTAAGTAAATGGAGTAAAAAGAACAGCAAATGGTGTAACGAAGGGGTAACTTTCATTTTGCTTTAGGGAAATATCAAATACTGTATCTTAAAAAAAGCCATTGGAATAAATAAAATTAAATTTTTGTATTGTTTTCATCAGAAAACATCTGAAAATTAATTAAAATGGAAATAAAAATATTTGTGTATAGATATCTGGTAGAGCTACCCTGCTAGTGGCTCTCAGTCTGTGGTTAACAAACCAACAATTGTCTGCAAGACTTTTCATTCTCTTGACAACAAGATGTCTTGAGAGAAATAACGTGGAAAGTCAGAAAATTAAAGGAAATTTCATCCAATTTCCCACAAAATTAAAAGGTAGAAATGCCCCTTAAAAAATCTCTGCTCCATTCACTAAGATGTGTAGTAGATTGTTTTTCTCATGAGTTGTACATAGTGGGTAAAGCCCCATACCAAGCCTGTAGATCCCATTTCAAACAAAGGCATGACTCAACATAATTCCTGCTCTAAAGGGTATGTGGGTTAGGGCACATGAGAGTGCATCAGGCCGCATAAAGGCAGAAATAAGGTGCACCAAATATCTCTGCACTGCAGTTGCACTGTAGAAGAGCCAAGACAGGATGAACACTTACAGAAACATCAGTATTTTCTGCGGCTATTCTGAGCCTGGATCTTCTCTATGCCCATCAATTCATGGATTAGACAGAAGAAGCAGATACAGATGGAAATATATATACATCTGAACATTTATTAATATATGTGCAATATTAAAGTCTGTTTTTACCAAACTTTTTTGACAGTTTTTAATCCTGAAAGTAGATCAAACAGATTTTTCAGATTCCTCCTTTATAGCAGGCAGAAAATCAGGTCTTAGCTAGTACCTTTTATATAAATTTTTTTTACAAACTCTCAGACATTCATTAGATATATGAAAGGAATGGCCTCTGCAGTTTATGGGGCAAGGGTGAAGAGGGTAGTAAAGGGCAAGGGAGACTGATTGAGCCCTTGG
Organism: Coloeus monedula; assembly: GCF_965178545.1. Classification (NCBI taxonomy): domain Eukaryota; kingdom Metazoa; phylum Chordata; class Aves; order Passeriformes; family Corvidae; genus Coloeus; species Coloeus monedula. Next base: position 14,314,457 of record NC_138822.1, on the reverse strand, counting down.
AAAGTTGAAAGTAGGATTTGATTGTTTTATTAGCAAGAAGGTTGGGGGTCATAAGACAAGGAGAAAAGATAGCTCCTCTGATGGGAAATTCAGAGACCCACGGAGCCAATTAAGTATGTGGAGGACTTTCCAGGTGGGGGAAGGGCTGAGTGGTGCAGGGGGCCAGCTCTAGGAATGGAGAATGGAGGAGGAGGGAAAGGACATGTGGTAAAGTTAGTAGCCAGAACAGGGAAGGCAGTACTGTAAATCACATGAGCTGCGTTGCTCCCACATGGAAAGAAAAGGAGAGGAGGTCAGTTGGATTTGCTTGGGGTTTCACACGTTGTATTACTTTGGGTTATCAAATGGATCTAGAAACAAAGAGTCTGTTAGAGACAGCAATTAGGGACAGGATTGTAAGGTCAGCTGTTACCCTGATGTTTACAGAGACTAGGGTGAGGCTGAAAGGAAGATGAGTCAAGCAAATGTACCTGGAAGTACTCTGAAAGTAGATGTAGCTGTTTGGGTTTTGTTTTCAAAGTAATCAGAAAATACTCAAAAGCCCCTTTCCTCTCAGATTCCTTTCTAATCTAGTATATATCTTGACTCACCAGCTTTGCGAACTTCAGTCTTAGTTTTTATAGTATTCCTTTTATCTTTCAAAAATGGATCTACAGGATACAGTGGGGAGCTGAAACAATTCTAAATAACTAAATAAATACAAATGTGCAGTCATGATCATCTGTGTGTGTTACTGCCCCATAGGGAGAATGTGTATTTCTGGCAGAGTGCCTTGTGTCTGATTGTGCCCCCTGTGGAGCAGTATTTTGTTCAGGTAGTCATGCCTATATCTAATAAAAACTGCAAATTAACAACTCTATTCCTGAAAAATTAATCCTGGGTCTAAAACCACATCAGAAAAAACCTTCCCACACAGACATACACAAAAACCATCCCACTAATAAGTGTCTACATGAATACACTAATATTCTACATGAATACAAATTACTTTGGAAAAGAAACCACAAGATTAGATATGCTTAGGATGTTAGTATTATGTCGAAAAAATCATATCATATTAAAGACTGGAAATGCCATAGCCAGTCTTCATAAGCTAAAAGTGCTTAACCCTAAGCCTTTGCACATCTCAGCTATGACAATAAGCTTCTCAACTTCAATAAACTTGCAATAAAGTCCCACCTTCCGGTAACACCGATTAAAAAGATATAGGCAGACACTATATGGTAATCTTGATAAGAAAATACTTATAAATTAAAGAATACATCATTTATTTAATTTAAAAGGTGGAACTTTAAGCTAAAATTGAGGAATCACAGAATAATTTAGAATTAAAGTGGCTTCTTGAATTCTTCCAGTCCAACCTCTCTGCTCAAGCAGAATCAGCCAGAGTAGGTGGTGCAGGACCATGTCCAGCTGGGTTTTGAGTATCTTCAAGAAAAACACTCCACAACCTCTCTAGAAAATCTGTGTCAATATTTGATCACCTGCGCAGTGAAAAAGGTATTTTCTCATGTTCAGATATAATGTGTTTTAACTGTCCTGTTAGGGGGTGCTTCTGGGCAGTGTCTAGCCTCCTATTCTCCTTTCCTTAAGATACCCTTGAGCCTTCTCTTCTGCAGGGTAAAGAGTCACAGCCCTCTTCTCTTATGGAAAAGATGCTCCAGTCTCTTAATCTTCTTAATGGCCCTGCATGTGGCTTGCTCCAGCAAGTTCATGTCTTTCTTACACTGGGGAGCCCAGAACTGTAGTCAGCACGTCATGTGCTGGATAGGGAAAAGATAGATCTTCCTGGCCCAAGAAGCTGTTGGCTTTCTTTACAGAGAGGGAGCATTGCTTTATCATGGTCAGCTTGTTGCCCACTAGCACCCAGGTCCTTCCCAGCTGAGCTGGGTCCTGGGACATCAGTTCCTTGTATTTACTGGTGCCCAGGTTATTCTTCCCAGGAAGCAGAACTTTTTCACCTCTCCTTGTTTAATTTCATGTGGTTCCCATTCTTATGAATTTCCTGCCTGTTCAGGTCTATCTGAATGGTGATAAAACCCTCTCATGTTTCAGCCACTCCTTCCAAGTTTTTTGTCTCAAAATGTGTTGAGGGCATAGTTGGCTCCATTGTTCCTCAATGTAGATATTAAAATAAGAAGATAATTTAGGACAATGTTATGATTAGTCTAATATTAGTTCAAACAGAAATTTAGCCACACAGATAAAGAGAACTGTTTGAGAATCACTGTCCTGAATCTGCCAAGGGTCAGCTGTGCCTCACCAATATAATTGCTTGTGAGATAATGTGGCAGGATGATTTGTGGATGAGAGGGAGCAGTTGGTACCATTTCCCTCAGTTTTAGCAAAGATTTTAACTGTCTCTCACACTGTACTCTCAAATCCAAGGAAGAATTTTATTGTCTGCATGCATGCACTACCACATGGAGGAAACACTGGCTGGATTTTGGACTCAGGGGATTTTGGTTAATGCTGGTGTCAAGGGGACTATTGCAGAGGTCTGTACCAGGATATGTCCTGATTGTGATTATGTCACCTGGAGGAGCAGAGGGACTGTACTCATGTCTAGCTTGAATTGGTGGAAGTCTTCTGGAATTCAACAAGGACAAATGGAAGTCTTGCCCCCGAGACGGAGGACTCCGGCAGACTGCTTGGCTGGGAGGAGCTCTTGCAGAAGGACTTGGGGATCCGGGTGGGCAGGGAGCTGAGCAGAAACCGGCGGCGTGCTCTGGCAGCTCTGAAGGCCAACTGTGTCCTGGGCTGTATGAACTAGCCAGTCAATTAAGGGACAGGATTTTCTCCACTGGTTTGGCACTCACTACTCTACACTGAGACACAGCACGCAGTTTGTGACCCCCAATATCAGAGAGAGATCGATAAAATCAAGCCAGATCAGCAGAGGACATTGAGGTTATTAGAACAAAACAATTCCAGCAAACTCCAAGAGACAATATCTAGGGGAAAAAAACATACGTCTATGTTATACAGAATGGTCATGTATATTCTTGAAAGCAGTTATCTGGAAGAATTAAAGGTTTTAGGAGACAAATAACTTTGCATGAACTTCTATGACTTAAATTCTGAGGTGATATTTACATATACAAGCAGGAAAATAAAGAGTCATGAAAAATAAGAAGGCATATACGTCTCTAGGAGTGAAATATGACATCACTGTCCATGAATATTATGTAGAGAATTTTTCCCCATAGCTTTAAAAATAGGTGGAAAATCAGAGAAGGCAAATAATCACGCTCTAGAGCAAGAGGACTTTGTTTCTTGGTGATAAACATACAGAGCTTAATCAATTTATTTCATCATATCAGTGAAAAGACAGCTTGATTATGGCATGCAAGTGCTTTAGGGGGACAAACTAACTGAAACTAAAGAGCTCTTTAAACTACCTGTGAAGTGCATAATAAGAGTGAATTGCTGCAAGTGAGAGCCAGTCACATTCAAGTGACTAATACAGAACATTTTTAAAAGATGCTGATAATCCAGTAAAATAATCTACCAATGAAACTGAGGGATTCTCTATAATTGAGTGAGAAGGTATTCCTTTCTGGAAAATGTGTTGTTGGGCTTATGCATATGATTGCAGGTGTGAGACACAGGATATTTAAAGAAATTATGAGCTTTTGGCTGGAAGGTGTAATGACATAGAAACCAATCCTGAATTCAGACCAATTCATTGCAAATGTGCTGCAAAGTGCCAAGCCTAAGGTGTTGCGATGGACTAGGATTGGTATGCTAACTGGGGGTATGATGGCTTTTTCAAACGAGCTAACTCGAACATTTGTAACCATGTGAACTTACTCCTTGTTACAAAAAACTGTAATGGATTCCGTTGAGTGGGAATCACATGAAATGTACTGGATAAGCAGACAGATGGTATAATGATTTTTTCTGGTCTTAAAATTTCTGAATTTGAAAAAAACCCAAAAATTCTATTTTACCTGTGCTTTAGCTGATGCACCATAGCATACCCAGCTGCATGTTGTGCCTAATAACAGCTGTATGATTCATTTGATGTATGTTAAGTCATCTCAGAACCTTAGATAAAGTGTGAGTCATAACTGTCATATTTATTACAAAAGATCAATCTGTGTCAAACAATCTGGGATGATAACATGGAGTCACAGTGGGAGTTTGTTGGGCTTTTTGAGGAGGGTGTTTTTTGTCCACGTATCCTGAAAATCACCTTTGCTTATGGCAGCATTTTCAAGGCAAGCTCACATGAAACCTCAGCGAGGAGGAGACATAACAACCACACAGCCCAAGGAGGCTGTCTGCCTCCAGCCGTCCCTGACAGCTGCGGATGCACAGCGTGTCAGCCTTGATACTGCTGTGGTCCGGGGGGAGCACTGTCACCTCCCTCCGGCTTGAGGGTCTGGCAGCTAAAATCTGCAGTGAGAAGGTCATGATAGAAGACTTGTAGGGAGAAAGAGCTTTCACCAATTATGCATATTAATCTAAGAACTCTAAGACTATTTGTCCACATTGAACATTATTTGCACTAGTTGAACAACTTGGTGCTTCTACCAATTCACAGGAACTTCCTCGTGATTTGACAAAGAGAAGGGGTTGTGATAAAAGAGGTAAGGGGTGGAGGGAAAAAGCAACAGACACAGGGATGCAAAATCATGTTTAGCACTTATTAAATCAGAGTCTAACACACAGGAGGAGCCCTCAGGTGCCCTCCCAGCAGCTAATATATTGATGGCTTTGCCTTTTCTTAAATATATTAATTTCCTTTCTACAGTGGCTTTTTTGGGCAGAGGTATTTTTTGTTCTTTGGAATACTGGTACTTTCTTGTTGCCACCCCCACACCCGTGTTTCACAGTCCAATATTATTTACTGCAAATAGTCCTCACACCAGCACTGAACAGGCAGGCCAGTGCCCAGTGCTCTCACAACTTTGGAGAGAGCTGGACATGGTCACATTAAAGACCACTGCTTGATTTACAGCTTGTGCACAAAACCAAAACTCATTCTGGCTGAGAGTCAACCCCTCCCTACTAATTGTGCCTGAGAGACTTGAAACTAATGTCTATTTCTAGCCTCTGATTTTTCACTTTACACATGTGATAGGTGGATACTTTCATATTTTATGAGGGTTGTTGTGTCTGCAGCATTTACGTTTCTTTTTTATGTGCTGAAATATGCCCACAAAAATACATATTTAATAAGAACACATGAACATGTACATAGTTCCTCATTATACACAGAACTAGATATATATTGCCTTGTACCAGCAAAATTTGACTTATATTTTACCTAAGAGAAGACCTTAGTCAAAAATGTACCATAGTTACTCTTTATACCCCTATACTAAAAATATATTGCAGAAATACTGGGGAGCAAACTCGTAATTTTAAAAAAATAAATTATAAACACTACACTTTAAACAGCAGGGATATTCTTTTCCCCTTTGATTTCTGTTTTTGAGAGCATTATTACTAATGCAGATTTACAAAATTTAAAGTTGCATCTTTTACTACCAGCAGAGTGACTTAATCACTTTGGCTAAATAAAAAGAATCTGGGAGGTAAGCCACCTTTTCAATTTTCAGAAATTTGGACTCACATTTTTACCTTTTGCATATTTTAATGACTCCCTATTGTTTGATAGTGGTTATTCAAAAAGGTTATGTAGACAGCACTTTTTAAAGTAATCTTGTGTGCAATAGAATACAGAATAGAATATGCAACATTTTAATGAACTGCAAGTTTTCTAATAGACACTGTAACTGTGTCTGTCCCTTCAGCTCTTTGAATTAGCAGGAGAAAGGGGGGAAAGTGCAAGAAGCATTTTTACCATTCAGCTGTTAGCTTCCCTCTGTTCTCTCCTAAAGCACTTGAATCCTTGCCTACGGTAAATGCAGAAGATCGCTGAGAAGGTAATGGAGTTTATCTCTGCTCGAGGTCACTGTTCACTGCTTGTGCTACCCGACATGACCTGGTCTTTCAGAGGTACAGGCATGTGGCTGTAGAGGGCAAGAGGAGGATGAGATGGATTTATTCACTGGGGGAGTACTTATTGCTGAAAAACTAAGTTGTGACTATAATAGCATGCATTTTCATTTAATCACAAAAAGATTTCAACAACTTGATTTGCTCTGGGGATATGGGGAGTGTAAACCTGCTGATCCTTGGAGGTAGCTGAAGTGGTTTAGAGGAAGAGAGTAGGTCAGAGTCCTGCATCTGCAGAGAATGCATTGTGTGTTTCATATGCGTGTAACCATCTCCCTTGGCAGCTACTCAGAGCTGCAGCTGTCTGAACAGAACCACAACAGAAAGAAGAAAGAAGCAATCAAACAAAAACCCACAAAAAAAAATCCCCTAGACCAACACTGTTCACTTTAAGAAAAAAGACATATGATATAGGTAAAATAGAACAACTGCTAGGAAAACAGCTTATATTTATTTACAAACATGCAAAGGAAATTTTATATTTATCCTCCTTCTGGTTTTATTTCTAGAGCATATCACAGCATGAAGCAGCTACACCCTGAAAATGGCACAAAGAGCCTTAGCGGTGGCATTTTAACAAGCCTAAATGATTTAGAGTCTATAGTGACCTTGTTATTTGATTGGATGCAATTACTTTGAGAGATGCATGCCTGAATGCGCTGAGTTGTGCACTCTAATGGTCTGACCCATTAAGGGACTTCACTATGAACTCTATCCTGTTGTACTGCAGGCAAGTAGGGCAGTCAATTTCAGTTTTATCACTGAAAAAGGCAAGAGGTGAGAGGTACTCTGGTGATGCTGGCTTTCCCTTTTGCCACTGTGACTTGATCTTTTCTGACTGTTCATGTAAAATTTGTGAAAAGAGAGCTGGCAAGTAACATGGGTGCAGTCAGAATCAGAAGTGGGAAAAAGATCAACAGAGACGGTTCATAGCAAACTGTAAGATATTGCACCAGATGATAAGAATAGGAAGCCAGTTTGCTCCTACTAGTAGGAATCTTAGCCCTAGATATCATCCTAGCCAGGGACTTTCAGTGCTTTATTTTGCCTTCTTTTTTTTTTTTTTTTTTAAATTTTGAAGGCATGAAACTGAAAATGTTAAAGCATATTAGGAGAGCTTAAGTTCTTTGCATTCCACTTCAAGTTCCAGAAAATCAGACATACTGAACAAAATGAATCCTATGAAATTTCCTAGCCCAGTTTGCTGGGATTGAAAGTGTTTGCTTCAATTGATATGTGCTTTTTGCACTGAAATAAAAGTTGGCTGCTCACTGATAGCAGTGCTTCTCATATGTGCCTCATATGATGATGAGAGTCATTTGGGTAACAATATATTTTCATTATTCATTGTGTCTGGGCAAGACAGGTTTCTGTCCCATGAATATAATTTCCATTCTCTGCCTTAAAACATTATATAAACAATGAATAAACTTTAGGCCAGACAAATGAATCCACTGAAATTGTACTGATACGACCCCAATACGAAAAATAATATTTGCTAGTATAGCTATTGATCTTCTGTGGCCTTAAAATAAAAACATGCAAAAAAGAATGCTCATCATTCTACTGTTTTTAAGCAATCTTCAAGTACAGTTACAGGTTGGGTTATAAAGATTCTTCTCCAGTTGTAGCATGGAGACTCTGGTGAGCAACTGAAATTACATGTAGCTTGTATTGTTTTGAGTGTGAATAGAATTTACTGCCTCAGTGTTCCTTGGAGGTGGTATTTGTGCTCTGTGTGTGTGTATTAAGATATAGCTGTAGAGAGCATTGACCACATCTTCCCCAAAATATCTAACCAAAACATTCACAATGCCTCCATGGACACGTAGAAATATTTTCCACCATGATTGTGTTCAATCACTGGTTTAAGTACAAAGCTCAAGGCTAATTCCTTAAAGGAAAGGAATTGGCAAGCTGGAGTATGCAGAGAAGGTGGGAAAAGGCAGGAGAGAAACAAATCTGTCCTTGTACCTGAGCTGATTTCATGATAGTCTTCACAAGGATGTGACACAGTTTGAAATATTTAGTTTTGCAAGATTCAGAATTAAACGTCAACAAAGAAATTAATTTCCCAGTGAAAAGTCACTCAGTGCAAACAGAAGTTTCTGGAAGAAGACATTGATGAAGGTGACATACCAAAAGGCTGCAAGAAGACAACTCACTATAGAAAGCAGAAAGGTTGAGTTTGAGGTTGAATTTTACATGGGAAAAAGATATTGTGCAGTGCAATCTAAAATAATTTACTCCTCCTTATGAAAAAGCAAAAAAGAGAGATATTCTAAGGGATTAGGCAATTTTGAAGCATTTGCTAAAGCTGATACAGCACGGACAGGGAGGATGTGGGCAGTAGCAAGGTGAGATGAGTTCTCTGTGGGCCACTGGACAAGATTACAAACAAAAGTAATCAGACAGCCTGAAAAGCAACAGAGTATGTATTGATTTTAAGCTGGACAAAAATCAGTGTGTTGCTGCTGACAGTTATTGGTACTAGAGTGAAAGACATTATAGTGTGGAAAAAATGTGAACAGTTGGAGGACAATTAAATGTATGTTAAAATGTATGTTAGAGAACCAGAAAAAAGGGTGGATGGATGGAAAACGTTTATTTGGAGCTTAAAAAGTGTTTTGTCTCCTTCCCCTTGTAAAACTGAGCTTCTAGAAAGAATAGGGAATGAAGACTACTTAACAAGGGTTGGGAAATACCCTCTGGCCATGTCCTTAGGTGACAACTGCTGGTTCATTCTATTATCCAAGTAGCACAGGGTACTTGTGAGTATGGGTTGTATTTATACCATTCATTTACATTTTGTTAATAGATTTTGGCTTGGAAAATATGGTAACAGGGACTGTGACATTAATGACCTCTGGAGATGACAGGTGGAGCAGCCAGAAAATATCCATTACAGACAAGTGAAATGAGCCAAAATGAAATGTCTACATATAAGAAAGAGTAATAAAATAAATACTGAAAAGCTGGAAATTAAAAAAAAGCAAATCTGTAAAACTCAATATACCATGGGAGATAAGTAACATTGGGAAAGCATGCCAGAATCTGAAGGGGGTGTTTGAGAAACAAGTGAGAAACTGATTTGACTGATTTCTGAATCTAATGAGCTTTAAAATATTAATATATTTCTCTTTCATTTGTAGGAGTCTTCAATACTGATCAAATAATATCTGTAGGGTATTGCCCAACAGAGAATGATATAATTTAAGAATTTGCTTTTGCAAGACTATAGTTATTACCTGGAGAATTTCTGTGGGAGATCTGGAGGGGAATTAATTTTAATAAGATATTCTAATTACAACAAACATATTGTGAGAGGGCTAAGCAGACCTGTACACCCTGCAGACCTTAATGTTTTCCATTATTTGTGAGAAAAAAATACTTTGCTTTGATTTTGTTAAATTATGTAATTACTTAAATAGCTTCTCAATAGGCAACCTTTATGGTTAGTAACTTACTTGGATCCTGAAAGTCTTCCTTGGATACTGTGAGACTCCTAAGGGAGCATCAGGATCTCATCAACTGTGTTATTAATATTTGATCTTTCTCTATAAAATTGGTAATGCTGCCTTGGGTGATTTATACAAATATGCAAGTCCTCAAAAGAGCACATATAAAGTGATAAACCTGGGTAAGTAGCTATATTTGAATTAGAAGATATTTTCTCATTTAAAACCAGGAGTACATCAAACAGTTTACTGCAAAAGCAATCTACTACCCTGCCTGTAATTTTCTTGTCTCCAGATTGCCCCTAAAAGAACTCTTTTTATAATCAATAACAAATAGTAAAAAGTAAGTGCATTTCAACAGAGTTCTCATCAAAACCAAAGAAATCACCTTGTCTTTGACTTTAGTTCTTGGGATTTATTCCCAATTAAAAAAAAAAAAAATCCTAGATGCAGAAATTGGTATATTTTGAAATACCTTCATGATGAAAATTTGGTCCATTTCTGATGATGTAGAAACCAGTTATGTGTTACCTTTTTACATATTGCCTGTAAGTTCTTTTCAGTTAATTTTTATCTCTCTTGTACAGTTTATGTGTGTTCAAAGAAAAATGATAGTCTTTAATTTTATAAGTCGGAAATGGAAAGGAGATCACCATGTAACAGGGTATCTCGTTATTCCAAGTAGTTGACAAGATACTGATAACAAGTGAAAGTTCCCCTCTGCTTATGTTCCTATGTACCTCATGCCTACCTCTATAGAATAGCTGTTATTTGTGTTGTGCCAGTGGACCTACCTTACTGGAAGGGACATTTTCAGCAAAATATTAATCAAGTGAAGTATTATTTTCTGTAGCAGTTTTGAAAAGCCCTGAAGCAATTATAATGTGCTGTCACCATAGTGTACAGAAAACACTTTTAAACTTGATAAAATATATCTTAGACATCCTTTCTAGGGCAAAACCATGTTGCTATGACAAGAAAAATTATGTAAGAGATTACCTTGTAAACAGCTACTATGTTGACCTATTCATTTGCCCTTTGGAAAGGAAATAAAGTTTTATATGTTCACAGCTTGGGTTGCCTTCTCTAAGAAGTCAGTCAGAGCCTCTTTAAGTGGGCTAAGATTTGATAGATAACATCAGTAGATACCATCTAGAACCATCCCAGCTGAGAACAGCTTCTGCAGAGCTCATCTGAAGAACTAAAAGGTCTCAAAATCACAATAGGAGAAATTATGGTTGCCTTCTGTCATGCACATCTATCACTAGTTTTGACTGCTTGTAGAGTTTAATGCCAACTGCTTTGTTAATCATTTTAAGGTTGTGAATATAGGCTGCTGTGTCCACCACAACCTTCTTCTGTTTGGCACTTCTCTGATAAACATGAGACAGAAGTAAGAGCTGTTAATTTTTTAGAGATGTCTTAATACCTGTGTTTTGATAGGAAAATCACAATGATGCTAAACTCTCTAAAAAATTTCCTGTGGAATGAGTTTAGTCTGTGTGTGCTAAAGCAACACATGGTAGGTTGAAATATTGGGAAATCTGTTTCAAAACCTCATTGCAACTTTAAAATGATTACCAATGAGGACACAGTCCAAAAGGACTCATGACACTTACCCTAGTCCAAATGCAGCCAAATGATGAAAAATTAAGACCCCTCTGAGAGTTTTTTATCTGCATCCCAGCTTTTGCAATCAACACAGTAGATTTCAAATTTTTTCACTCATTTGGCCAAGGGAGATTGCGTTAATATGGAGCCATAGACAACAAGGAAACAGTAATGTGAGTGTACATGAAGGAAAGGCAGAAAAAGAATGAATAAATGGTGTGGAAAATAACAGTTACTTCACAATGTATGCTGCAGATGTATTGCAGATATGAATTATCTCCCACCAGGGCAGTTTCTGGAAGTCAGGAAGCAGGTCAGCAGCTTGTTCAGCAGCCTATCCACAACCTGCTCTGCAAATGGGCATCAAACACAGAGGAAAACTCTTCCCTGACTTTCTGTCAATCCAGACGTCTAAGATAGCTTCATAAAAAACTTGAATCTAATCCATCACTTACACCCCACTACACAGGTCTCCTGCACACCTGTGTTCTGTGCAGTCATCTGAAATTATATGGAAACACCCTGCAGAAAGTGTGATTCAAAAACCCAATAATCTGATCACAGCTCCTCATGATTAATGAGAGAGCTGTAGGACCTGATGTCATTTACCTACTGTGTCATAGTGAAACACAATATAAGAGTGTCTTTATCTGCTGAAAATATTCACAGAATTTAAAGAACATCTCAGATGTAATCTTACTAACTCCTGATGCAGTTTAGCACACCCTCTGCAAAATTTAATGAAAGATCATGTCTCAAACAATCCTGTTCAGCTTCCAGTGTTTTTGAGTTTTGGCTGCAGCATACTGTGGAAAAAAACTGGATGTTGTAGCAATCATTGCCCCATTCCATTAAAATGTACCATAATTTTCCAAGTTGTCTCTGCCTTGATATCCTTTTATTGGAAAAAGGCAGCTTTCCAATTTTAATGCAAAGAATTTTCCAGAGCTCATCTGCAGAACCCTGAAAGTCAGCATGAGTAACAACTGACTAAGAAAAAATACTAATTCCTCTTTTGGGGTTAATCTGATTTGAATTATTTAGTGTTTACTGAAAATTTAAAGTAGGTACATAGGCAATTTCTATGGCTCAACCAAGATGCAATGGCTTCTTACTCTACAATAAGCAGTTTGTATGTATAAAACCACTATTGCCTGCTTTGCATGGCTTCCAAACATGCAGTTTGTTTTGGTTTTAGTATGGAATGCTGAGGAGATGCTGTTCTATTATCTCCCTCACTAGTTTCAGATAAACTTGTGCTGCTTATGAAATTTTTATTTGCCCTCAGTTTTTGTTTTCTGGAAACAGAAAATTGTTTTCTGTTTTATGGAATCATGGAAACCTAGAATCATTAAGTTAGGGAAAGACCTCTAAGAACATCAATCATTAAGCTAGTACCACTCTGTTCACCACCTAAACCATGTCCCCAGGTGTCACATCTACAGCCTTTTGAACTCTTCCAAGGATGGAGATTCAACCACTTCTCAAGCAACCTAATCCAGTGCTTGACAATCCTTTCAGTGAGGAAAGTTTTCCTAGTATCTAACCTAAATCTCCCCTGGCACAACTTGACATAATTTCTACTTCTCCTATGAATTTTAACTCGGGAGAAGATGCCGACACCCCACCTAGCTACACCCTCCTTTCAGGTAGTTTGATGAGAGCGATAAGGTCTCCCCTGAGACTCTTTTTCTCCAGGCTAAATAACTCCAATTCTTTCAGCCACTCCTCACAGGACCTGTGCTCCAGACCCTTCACTGGCTCCGTTGTCCTTCTCTGGTCATTCTGCAGCACCTCAGTGTCTTTCTTGTCTTGAGAGGACCAGAACAGGACACAGAACTCAAGGCACAGCCTCACCAGTGCCCAGTACAGGTCACTGCCCTGGTCCTACTGACCATACTGTTGTTGATACAGGCTAAGATGTCATTGGCCTTCCTGGCCACCTAGGCACATTCTGCTTCATGTTCAGCTGCTGTTGACCAGCACCTGCAGTTTCTTTTCCATCAGTGTCTTTACAGTCCCTCTTTCTCAAGCCTTTAGCACTGTCTGGGGTTGTTGTGACACGAACTTCTGACTCAGCACTTCATCTTGTTGAACCTCATCCAACTGGCTTTGGTCCATGAATCCAGCCTGTCCAGATCCCTCTGCAGATCCCTCAGCCTTCTGGCCCTCCAGCAAATCAACATTCTTGCCCAACTCTGCAAATGAGAGGACACTCAATCGTGTCATCCAAATCATTGATAAAGATATTAAACAGGACTATCCCCAACCCTGAGCCCTGGGGAACACCACTTGTGACTGGACACAAGTTGGATTTAACTCCATTCGTCACACACTCTGAGCCTGGCCATCCAACAGGTCTTTAACTCAGCCAGCAATACACCCATCCAAACCATGAACAGCCAGTTTCTCCAGGAAAATGACAGTGAGAGAGTGGGCAAAGACATTGATGAAGCCAGGTAGACATATCTACAGCCTTTCCCTCATCCAACAAGCAGGTTAGCTTGTCACAGAAGACCAAGTTAGTCAAGCAGGACCTGCTTTTCATAAAACCATATTGGTTGAGCCAGATCCCATGCTCATGATACATGATGACCCTCAAGATGATCTCCTCCATTGCCTTCCTTGGCACTGAGGTCAGACTGGAAGGCCTGTAGTTTTCTGGATCTATTTTCCTGTCAGGTTTTTGTGTGCTAGCTCAAAGAGAGCCTGGAGGTGTAGCCGCAACCCAACTGCACTACAGCAGCAAAAGTGCAGGCAGACGAGGGTGCGCTCCTCACCCGAGGGGGCCGTCCCTAAACAGGGTGTGAAGGCACACAGGCAGAGGCAAAGAAGGGAGAGAGAGGGGACTCTCCGTGTAATTTCTACGCAGGTGGTTTATTGAGGCAAGACAATGAGGGGGGAGGAGACGGAGAGCCAAGGATCTGACAAGGGTCCAGGGATTTTATAGTGGGGATAGGAAAGGTGGGGATAAGGGATACAGCAAATGGCATACTTGACAGGAGGCAGGGTTGAGTGCAAGGGAACCAATGGAAAGAACACAAAGGAGGGATTTAGGGAAGGAACCAAGAGGGCATTGAGGAACAAAGAACTTTCTAGAACTGATACATAGTAAACTTGGGAAAATGAATATACAGAGCCTCATACATAAAGCAAGCAGAGAAAAACATTAACCAATCAGGGGAAAATATGCAAACAACAGAAAAAAGGAATCATGGGTTCTCACCATGACTGAAAGTTACATGCTAAACTTGGGTTGCTAACCACCATAGCTGGTTGTCTGAGTTCTCCTCAGGAGACAGAGCGGCTGGAGCTACCTGCACCGCTCTGCCTTCCCGTCCTTCTTGTAGGTGGACATCACATTTGCTAACTTCCAGTCATCTAGGTCCTTCCTGGTTGACCAGGACTGCAGTTAAATGATTGAAAATGGTTTGGCGAGTTTCTGCCAGCTTCTTCAAGACCTTTAGGTGGGTATTATCACATTCATCATACTTCATTCCATTTTTAACCAGAACAATAAAGACACAAGTGCATGTAATAAAATTAATCAAAGGAGGATTTCTGAAGAGGCTTAACATTTTTGGAACCACAAAGGGTGTGGAGAAAAGTTTATGAGATTTTCAAGTAAAGATACTGCATGGATAATTGTGATCACAGCTAACTTCATCCTAAGGTGGGTTTATGATGAACCCATGTCAGTTGCAGTTAGGCCCAGACTAAGATGTATATCTAGCCCTGCTACTTGACACAGAAATTAATACAATTGACATATGCTGTACCTTGGTCTTGATTTTTTAAAATATGTCTTTATGAGTGACTAATTTGAATTATAGATAAAATATAAATGGAAACAATTACTTCTTCATAATTACTTGTTCTATTCAATAAGGCAGTTTAATTTATAAACTGAGTTTTCATATCTACATCAAGATATGCACGAAACTAAAGCATGTCAAAAACATTATTTCACCAAGAAGCAAATTTAAGAGCAAAGGAAATATAATTTATAAATCTTGACTGACCTGATAAGGTTCAAAGCCATTCTTTCTTCTCAAGGCTCTCTGAGAGGTTTCAACAAGCAGTAAAAAAGCAAATCTTGCTTTATAGAGCTAAGCCTGTCATCACCATATGGACATTTTCATGAAAACCACACATGATCAGGGTATGAAGAAACAGTTAAAGAGGATAAGAAATTCTTCAGTGTTCTGGTGACAGAGCTGCTATTGTCCTACCATGATTGTGAGAAGCATGTGGGTGCTCTGGACAGTGAGCAGACCTTCTAGCAGGCCCACAATGCTCTCTTTCACTATGGCTTTGCAGAGAACTGTACCACCCATGAAACAGAAACAGGGTAAAGAGAGAAAGGCACTGTAGGTACTCCCCTTAATCTATGTTTTCTGTGGTGGCATCTGCAAAAAACACAAATGATTATTGACATCCACTCACTTGACTTAATTCATCCTAGTTCCATCCATACTTGCAATCTGCTCAGCTTCTGTACTTGTTAAGTCTTAGCTAACCAATTCATCATACACACAATATACAAACATGGTAAGAAATAATTTTTTTCTTTAAAATAGTTGCACACCTAAAAAATTTCCAAGATGCAAGAAAACCAATGAAAATATACTTAAATATTTTTAGACAAGAGAAGGTACAGCTGATTTAATTTTAAATGTTTTCTTGATAATATGGTGTGCCTTGCTTCCAAATTCCAATAAGCAAATGTCTCAAAATGTCTTATTCATCTCCAATATAGTGAATAACTTCTGTCCTACAAAAAAACCCTGTAAATGGATCTGTTAAATCATATTATTCTCTCCTATTGGTACTAGCAGCCCATTCAGATTAGTGAATCCAAGTACTTGTGCATTAATTTTACTAGATCCAAACCAATTTCCAGCACCTGAGAAGACAGTCCTTTTTCCTCTCTTTGAATGCAAGTTACATTATTTAGCCATTCAATAATGGGAGTAGAAGAGCTATCACTCAAAAAGCATATCTAGGTATTTGATGTGGATGATTATGCTAGGAAGTCCAGATTAGAAACCCATTTTCTCTTGATATGTGTGAACAAAATCAGAGCAATTTTCCTATATGAAAAGCTTTGAAGTTC
The DNA here is from genome assembly GCF_965178545.1 of Coloeus monedula. NCBI lineage: Eukaryota > Metazoa > Chordata > Aves > Passeriformes > Corvidae > Coloeus > Coloeus monedula. Next base: position 14,298,302 of record NC_138822.1, on the reverse strand, counting down.
ACTCTCTTTTTAGAGCATTTAATTCCTGAATGAACCAAACTTTAGGTTCTCCACTATTACTTAATGTTTGTATTTTATAACCAATAAATAAGCATACAGAAAAAGAAGGATATTTTTTTAGAGTTCTGTCTAATTTATATATCAATCAACAACCAGCTCAAGGCATTGATTGTTGTGAAATAAACACACATCATCACCAAGTGAAAGAAATCTTACAGCTAAGGGAAAAGGAGATGCTGACACAGTTTTATCAATCCTATTTGTCTGGGGATTATAACAGCCTTTCAGTTTCATTTGGGTTGAAAGACAGTTCGTGAGAATTTGCAAGCCAGTTATACATTGAGATTTGAAATTTCAAGGGCAATAACTGTTGCAGTGGCCAAGTGATAAAGCTTCAAACTGACTTTGAGGAAGCTTTTGTCTGAGTGATGCTGGTCTCAGGTCAAACAGGGTAACATTAGACATCAGATCCACTTTCACTGTGCTACAGACAATAATCTAGTGGAAAAAAAGCCTACAACCCTCTGGGTACCCCTGTGAAGTAGCTGCAAGGACTGCAAATCTCTACATGGCAGAGAAGATTTTGTAGGAATCACTGTAACCACGCAGGAGGGAGGAGGTAAGGGAAAGGGCCTCACATCTAGAGAGGAACAAAGACTGCTGGGGCTGCATTATATTGAGCTCAGTCATGGGGCAAATCACTTGGCAGCCAAACACAATCATGTTGGCTGCCACTAGGCTGTAGAAACAAAAGAAATAGGAGGCAGAACAGTAAGGGGGAGAGGAGTTGTGATAGCTTCCTTTAAACATTCTACATTCCTGAAATACATACATTTATCTATATGGATGTTCTCCATAAATATGTTCTAAGTATATGGAGAGATAGTAATTATTGATCTCATTGAGACAATATATACTTTTTGACTTTTCTCTGTGTTAATTTCATAGGATGTTTAATACCTTGGCTGTGCCTTGGCAATGCTAATATGCAAAAAACCTGTTTACATTATGGACAAGAATGCCCTTACTTATAATCTATATTTGAAAATCCCATTGAGATGTACTTTTATGCAGTCAATGGAGTTGGTATGGTCTTCTGGGCAAAGCAGTGAGAAAAGTCCTCATCACTGATAAAGAAATGTGGACTTCCTTTTCACAGACAGATCAATAATATATTTTTCTTTAAATACAGAATTTAATTCCACTTTAATAGAGTCTCAAAAGAATAAATATTATTTTCCATGTGAAAAACTTCCAAGGAAGAAGATTAGTATTTCAGTGGGTCAGATTGTATTTTCAGAGTTATTATAAAAGTTTATTGTAAGATATAAGGCCATTTTTCTTGGTAATTTTTTCAAATTTATGAGGATAGTGGATTTTATTCCAAGTTATTCTAACTTTGACATGACCAAACATCCTCAATTACGCTAGCAGTTTGACAAATCCCAATAATTTATGGAAGTGTATTTGATTTTGGAGTCTTTTTGATTGAAATGGTTTCTGATGAAACATCTCTAGGTTAGAACCTTACTTAGCCAATTGACTTTTGGGAGGCCTGTTTTACAAATTATTTTTTTGTCTCCTCTCTCCTTTTTAAGGAAAGGAAATATACTGTTTAGCTGTCACCTCTGTGGACTTCAGAGATCTTGGATTCTAATACCACTGCTCTGTTGTGACATGACATTAAGGTAGACGCAGCTGTTTCTTGAAAAAATTAGCCTTATGTTTTGACAGAAAACTATGGAAGTTTGTTTTAAGGAAGTAGAATCAAATTGTGATAACATTACATGTTTTCTAGCATGAGCTTTAACTCTTCAATGATGCTCGAAGGTGGTCAAGTCTGATGGCAGAGTGCAGAAACAGTAAGATTTTCATTATGTGTTAGGAAAATAAATGTAGTGTGTCCAGCCAGGACAGGGTGAACTTTTTGCAGTAGCCAGGAAGAGGTGTGTCCAGGACTCCGAGGTTATTCTATACCACTTCACTCATTTTCTCAGGATGGGGGGGAAGGTCTTCCATGAGAATCGTTTGCCTCTTTCTTGTACTCTCTGTCAATAGTATTGTTGTTGCTACTGTTTGTTTATCTCATTGCTTTTTCCAGTAAATTGTTCTTATCTCAACCCATGATCTTTACCTTTTGGGCCTCTAATTCTCCTCTCCAGCCTGTCCCAGGGGATATCAGGAGGAGGGATGAATTAGTGAGCAGCACATGGTTTGGAGTGGTTTCAGTGGGAACACTAAATTGGAGAATACCATTCTAAACTACAGCAGCCTTGGTGTTTATCCATGGTTGCAAGCAAATTGACATCCATTCTCAAATACTGAATGTGAAGGACTTGAAACTGGTAGCAGACAGTTAGTTCATGATATGAAATGTTTGGGGCTCTCAATTTGTTCTACTGAGACTTATACAGGAGAAATTACTAGTAATAATGATCCAGACAAAGGAAAAATGTCTAGTCCAACTGTAGACAACATATAAACATCTTAAGAATATATTAATTCAATCTGTTCAGTTAAAAAAAATCTAGAGCAGACTTACTCAAGGAAATATAAAACCATTTACAAAACACTTTATCACGATATTTATCTCTGCCTGAAGCTCAGTTTAGGATTCCAAAACCTTAGATGATTTTTGAAGTTTATTTAAAACAGTATCCTTCAATACCTTGTATATTTTAATAAATCATGTTTCCATCAGTTTTCTAAGACTAAAGACCCAGCTGGAGGTTTATGCATATATTAATAAAGTCCCTGGAAGACTATATTACCAAAATTTTTTTCTTAAAAGCATTTTATCATTTTAGAGATCACATTGTTTTAAAAATATCATTACCCAGCAATTGGAAAGTCCAGGAAGTTATTGCATTAATTAGCTGATTTTAAAATAAAATGTAGCCCTTATTATGACCTTGCTTTCTCTTGAGACTTTCACCTGCAGTTCAAGTAAATAAAAAATATCTTGGTTATAAGGGGACTAGTCAATTGTAATGAACTCAGACAGTTATACTTCTTCTCCTTGAGGAGCTATTCCTGGCTGCCTGAAACACTGTTCTCATTCTCTTGTACAAAAATATGTAAAGCCTGAACAACATTTTTCCCTAGACTGTGGCTCAGCCTGTGGGATCTGGGGTCCAAAACACACATGGTTGTGTTAGCTGCTGCTTCTGTATAAGCCTTATAATTGGCTATGGACAAGTTTCACAGTCTTATGACACTTGCTTTCACCAATGAAAACAGGAGAAATTAATACCTTCCCAAGAATAGTCCAAGTTAAAAAATAACAAGAAGTTGAAACTTAGATTATTACTGGACTAATAAAGTAAAGAGAGGATGAGACTGAAGGGGGTTTTTTCCATCTGTCCCTTTGGATGTACACAAAATTATGCAAATAGAGCAAGGGCTGGCAATGAAGAAGCTTGTTTGCCCTGTGTAGATGGAAAGCTCTACTGAAAGATGCCCTCTTCCTCGTCTGTAGTTACACTCACTAAACTTTGACATTAATCATGCTCATTTTTTTGCCTTTTGGATGGCAGTAAAGAGAACACTAATTTTCTTGTTTTTTAAATAAATATATGCACCCATAGGGTTCATCCAGTGGTGTTGATAGAACTCCCCCGGTCACTTAAAGGCTATTCTCTATCAGCTTTGAAGAGTAATTTCACCAGCAGAAATCCCAAATGGTGGAGAAAGGCAAGTGTAACAGAAGGATCTTGGAAAACACAGGCCCGGCAGCTTCAGTTTAACCTCTGTCCCTAGGAAAATCAAGAAATAAATCCTCACAGAAGCCATCTCCAAGCACAAAAGGACAAGAAGGAAATTAGAAACAGCAGGACTGGATTTTTCAATACGAAACATAGATCCAATATCTGGATCTATAGTGCTTGGTCTACCTGGTTTAGAGACAAATTGGCTACAGTTTTATGAAAAAATATGGAGAACAAAGAATGTTTTTCATATTGATGTTACCAAGGGTTTCAATACAGTAATAAGTTAGTTATTTCGAAGCATTACACTGTTCATAGTGAGAAAAATAAGTGAGTTTCTGAGACTAGAGAGTAGCATAGCCGGCAATTTTTTGTGGGTGATATTGTTCAAGGTTTCAAAATGTGAACATCTTCTTCAATGACCTTTGTAGGAATAATATCTCATCAAGTTGATGTCAGATTTTGAGGAAGAACTGGTAACACAGGGCATAGAAGAAACTAACCTGCAATAAATTGGAAGAATGATCTAACAGGAACTGTGCGAAGTTTGTGATCATGGTAAAATTATGGATCTAGGATGGAGGAAGCCCATGTGCTGGTACAGGTTGGGGAAGTTATTATTTACCTCTATTTGACATTAATGAGGTTACCTCTGAAATATTTGTGTCCAGTTTTAGACTTCCCTGTGCAGACAAATTGGGGTGAGACCAGTAAAGGGCCGTAAGGTTGATTAGGAGTCTGGGACAGATGGTATCTGAGGAGAGGACAAGGGAAGTGCATTTGTTTGGCCCAGAAGCAAGCTAATTACAGGCTTCCTCTGCACAAAGCTGGGTTAAGATGGAGTCAGACTCTACTCAGAGCTACAAAGGTAAAGTACCAGAGGTATCGCACATGACTTGCCACAGGGAGTGTTCTGGCTGGTTCAAAGGAAATCTGGACAGTGAAAGCAGTTAAGCACTGGTCGTCCAAAGAGGCTAAAGCAATCCACGGAGACCTTTAAAACTTGATATGACACCGCCCTGAGCAGCCTGATGTCACATTAAAGGAACTGTCACATTTAACTTGCTTTTGAGACTGGTTAGTTGAATTCCAGAGACCTCTTTCAACATAAATTTTTCTGTGGTCCTATTGAATCAATGGTAATACAAACCAGTGCTCTACATATGAAATGTGAGCAATGATCTTGTCCTGATGATCAGGATCAAAGGCAGCTGATGAGTGTAGGGAGGATGCATCCAGAGATGGAGAAAGGACACATTGAGAAATCTAATGTCATAAAACATATAAGTCTGGGTAATGAAGAATCCTAGGAGGCTAAAGTGGAGCCTCTGTGAGTCATGGGATATTGTCAGCTACAGTTCTCTCCACAACAGCCAGAATCAGGCAAACTACCTTTTGCTTGTTAGTACTGTAACGAGTAATAACATTCTGAAAACCAGCCTTTTGCTGATGTGCTCTTTATTAAAAACTACATAAGACAGGTGGAATTACTTAATGTATCTCACTAAATTCTGACAAAAGGTTACCTTTCAATAGACTAAGAAGTTTCTAGATGGATTTTTTGTTTAACTACATTAACAAATAGACACTTTGTTACAGTTCCTTTCTTTTCTAATGCAGATAACTGACTGTTAGATTATATACTGCCTTGATGCACTTTTCCAACAGAAATGACTGTGAGCAAAGTGAGTACATTTTTGATTGTAGTTCTAAACTGTAAACTGGATCACACAGTATAACTTGTCTTTGATACTGTGAACTTCAACAAAGTACTTAAATAGCTTATGTCTTCATTTCATAATGATTAATAAAAAATGCTGTATTTAAAAGGTTGAAAGTGAGAAAGAGAATATTTTAAGTTTCAGTGCTCAGGGAATAAACAAGTAATACAGTTCTGGTCATAATGAAGCAGGTCACCAAATCAAGACACTATATGACAAAGAAGTCATGACCTCTAAAGTCATTAAATCTTATTTCTTGCTATTTAAGATTGAGATAAGAAACCCAAGCTGAAATAAACTAATGGGCTTTGAAAGTTTCTCTGGAGGCTGAATGAACTCAAGGAGAGGAAAGGACATTTCAAAATTGTTATAGCTCAATATTAAAGTTTATATTTCATACATTTACTCTTTAACCAGAAAGCCCAAAGAAGAGTCCCAACGCACAGTAGAATTGTAATTCTATTATATAGATAACCTCAAATAATACATCATTTCAATGGTAAATGGGCAATTCATGGGCACTAGCCATTCTAGAGAATGTCCTCATGGAGAAAAGAGATGCTACAAAATACTTATCTGAATTGCAACTTATAGGATAGTGCTCACATCCCAAACCTTCAGCTGAGTAATCCCCACTGTCAAAGGATTCATTCAGCCTGTACTAGCCCCTGTACCAAAGGTCTAGATGGAGCTCAGACTGCTTCCCATGTCTAGGCTTAGAGCAAAGGATGTGCGAAAAAGAAGTAGTTAACAATTGCTTTTTCATTCCTTGCAGCGTTGACCTTTTGTCTTCTAAACTTACATAAATGCAATCAATCATCAGAATAGACAATACTGTGTCTGCCCTGAGCTTCCAGGGAACCACACAAGCATCAGGCCTTGTAAAACAGCCTAGGGTAGATCTAGTAGAGATTCAAAATTATTTTTCTTTCCCCTGAACATCTCATTTCTGAGTTTTCCAGAAGTCTCTTAATGTAACATGAGGGATGTCTAAGCCAAGGTTAAAATAGGGAAGGCTTATTGCAGCACTGAACTTGAAGGATTTTGTTACGGTTGCATCTTTCATTCTTCAAAATCTATTTAATCCATATCTAAAAAATTCTGTTTGATTTCAGGGATTTTGGATAACACAGAGATGGCTTATTGCAGTCACTGTAGCTGGTTGCTCATGATGGCACACATTCTTGTAGGTAGCACCTAGATTGTATCCTTCCTATGAGTTGTTTGGTTCTCTAAGTAGTAGGACTTACTGAAGCAAAAGAAAAGATCCTGTTTGCTGACATTTTTAGCAAGACTGAAGCTTTCCCCTTGCTTCTTTTGTTCTTTCACCCTGATCATGATGGCAGTGACAGTTCTTGTTTCTATTTATTGCAACAGCAATATCTGCAGATTTTGTCTTTCTTGATAACACTTGCTCTTGCCCCTGTCGTGGTATTAGTCTAGTAGCTTTATTATCCTGTTCACCTGCTTCCACTGCAATTGAAGCACTGACCTCTTTTGTTCTTTTACCATATCTGATGGTAGTGGTCCTGTATTTACCTTCTGCTGTTACACTTTCCTATGTCTTCATCAACCTGATCCCTCTTTTTTCTCAAACAAAATATATTTGAAGAAAATCAGGAAGGTGGAAAAGAGGTGGGAGATTTTTCCATTCTTCATCTTGTCTTTTTTATATGAGCGCCGTGTATCTCGAGTAAAAACTATACTACTATTTTAAGTGGAAAATAAAAGAAATGGGTAAGAGCAAGCCCAGTCCCATTTGTTTTTGTTTAGACTTGTGATGTCAGCTTTTGCTTCAGAATATCAGGAAGTAGTGTTAATAATTAGACAAAAATTGAGGATTATAATCTTTTGCAAAAAGTTGTTTCTTGCAGTCCATCCAAAATTTTGGAAAAAAAAAATTCAAGAAACTTTAGTTATGTATCTTTATTTCCTACTGGTGTAATTGTTTCTTATTTTTAATTGCAAGACACAATAGAATTATGAAATTGAGTAGCCATATATGACAAAAAAATTGACCCATGATCAATTGAGATAAAGCAAGGAAGTTGAAAGTCACCTGTTTCTGGGATTTTTTAATTTATGTCCAGAAGAACTCTCCAGGATTAATTGAACAGGTATAAGAACAAGAATTGCCCAACAATATCTAATTTAAAATTAGATTTTAAAATCTAAACCTATTTAAAATATCTGTCATTATGCTGGGAAATGTGAATTAACTGAGAAGAAAAATCTGTAGGGTTACTGTCTCTTACAGATTTATTTAGCCTTTATAGTCATTTTGTATCACAAAGAAAAATAAAAAGAAATAACATGCTAAAAAAACATTGCTTTTAAAATAAAGATTTGTGTCATAGATTTGTGTCAGAGTGCTCTATCCTTGCTGAAACAGTTATCTTAAAAATGGCTTGTATAAAATAGGTTTACAGGGGAAAATTTTGCTTATTATGTGATTTCCCCAGAACTGAAGTTAATTGAATCTCAGAAGTGCCAAAACCACTAAACATAGGCAAGAAGAAGCATCGAGGGCTTCTCAGCCTAAAAACTCGCCTGCAGTTTCAGTAAATACAGATCACAAATGCCAGCATTTCAACTTGCAACATTAAAAAAAGAAAAAAAATGGGAAAAATGCTTTGATCAGCAGCTTGCCTAAAGATTTTACAGCCACTAGTTGCATTAAATTATGAAAACAATATTTCTATCTGTTGCTGAGTAAATCCTAAAAGAAAGCACTTTGTAATATAAAAACTGAAATTGAAAAAACTAGTGCTAAAATAAGACCCAACCTTATTAAACACTACAGAATTCTCTGAACCTTGTAGTTCAATTAAATAACAAATATGGCTAGATATGAGACAAGAGATATCTAAGCCAGAAGAAGATAACATAATTTTTTCATTATTTGAGTTTGTATGGCTGAATTCTGGATAATTTTGATTCCCTATTATCAAAATACATATTTTACAGAAGAAAGTATTCACCATATACAGCATTTTAGTGTTTTAAAACATAGTTCAAAAACAAGAAAAGCTACCAGTAAATATTACAATTCCATTTGTATAGTTTATATTCCTCCTAGAATCGTATTTTGCAGTAGAACCATATCACCCTAGGTTAAAAACTGAAATATCACTATCTTCCTGGTATCTGACTCTCAGAAGGCCGTGTTAAAAAAGCTAAAAGCTATACCCTGTGAGTTATTTTCACTACCATAACTGGAATTGGTCAGAGGAAAAAAGCCTCTGGCTTATCTGAAAAATGTCAAGTTTATTTTTTCATCAGGTCTGAGAGAAAAATATTATCACAAGGTGAGAAGTGTTGTAAACCCCTGAAAATAAATTAAAGTGATTGAATAACACTTGAAAATGTTTTTCAAACTTTCAATTCACATAAGTTGGATTACTATTTTGCCTTTATTTTCAGTTTTGATGTAATTTTGTAATTTTTATGTAAACCTGACTCATTTTGCAAGGAGCTGTATAGCAGTGCTAACTCCCACCTTACAGAAAGAAATTGCTCTCATTCTTGCATGTATAGGCTGAGAAACTAATCATTACTGTGTTCATTAAGCAATTCTATGAAAATCATTTTAAAAAGATACCTAAAGACAGGAAATAATGTTTCCTTTTAGATAAATTGGATACATGTCTGTATAAAGCCAAGAGCAAAAGACTGCCTAGCTGTGGAAAGACCAGATCAAAGGGGTTAGATTAATTCCTGAAACAAATATTTCACACAATTTTAATATATATTAGCAATGTATATAATAGTAATAGTAATATTAATAGTAATCTAGTGATGAAGGCCAGAAATGTGAGAGCGACCGACCTTGGCTCTCATCATTCGTGACCTAATCAGATGCATTCCTGCCCTTGCCGGTATCCTCGAATCCCAACTGAATGGTTCAGCTAGTTCTGTGCTTACACAGCTATTTCCAGCTGGTTACTCAATGATATATGAGCCTGGAGGAGGCACAGGAGGAAGAGCGGCTATACATTTCAATCTGACCTCATATATCGTAAAAGTCTCTTCCAGGTGGAAAAAAAAGTCATTCGAGTGTATCTACTTAGTACAAGAATCCCAGTCAGAAACCATGATGGTCTGCAGACCTACAAGTATACACCAAGCATTTGGTCAAGCACCTCTTCTCAGAGCTGACTGAGGCAAAGGGACTTGTACAAAATTATGAACATTTAGGTACTTTTGAACCCAGTTAGACTTTACCTGTGGTATTTATAATGACTGTAAAATTCTACCAAATCTTCTCTAGAAAACAAGGACACATGAGAGTGTCTTTGACCTAACCTGAGAGGCTTTAATCTAGCAATATCATGAGCCTTCATCCTGTTAATACTGCTGTGAAACCCTGTGAAAGACAACTTACCACACCTACAACATTAATGCCTCTGCTGTTAAAAGATGAGGATGATTTGGAATATCAACTTTTATGGGGGTTTTTTTGTGTAAAAAGACAGAAAAAATTCCTTGTAAATCATTCCCTTCTCTGTAATGGACAAGAATTACAGGTTATTGAGAAGGGACTACTCTGCAACAAAACTCTCTTCCTAGTAAATTATAAACAGAAAGTGTCTACTCTATATGTAAACCTCAACATGTTTTGTAGAAATATCTTGTCCATTCACAACATTTTAAGTATTAGATTTTAGAGTTTACGCTGGTACAGATTACCAACAGCTGGTAATCATTGCAAATCATCTTAGTATATAACTTAAGAGTTTACTATTCAAAAAACCAATGTAGTCTAGACAGTGAAACAAAGAAGGACAGCACAAGTGACCTTAACCTTCTGGCCATATCCTGCATTACTTTGAAAAATTCCTTTGTGGAGTACTCTTAGAAGTGTTTGTGGAGGTGCATGGCTCAATTGCTAAAGGCTTCTGCTCTGACACCTGAAAAAACTTTATTTTGTGCATATAATTAGCCTTCTTACTGTTGCATGGCAGTAGTTTGAAATGGGCTGCCTGTTCCAACATCTGGAAATTGAGAACATACAGCTGATAGTTCATAAATTAAGAATAACAAAAGCTTGGAATGGAACACCCAGGATTTTTCAAGCAACCACACAGATCAAGACAAAGATGAATCATCTCAACCAGTTTTGCATGACCTCTGATACGCCCCATTACAATTAGTAAGGATGCATGTGAATTGAAATATACTGAAAAAATAGCTAGTCAAGAATAACTGTAACTGTACTAAACCAACCTCTAGCTCATTAAAAATGACAGTCCCTTGAGTATTGTGTTTTAAAGTAAAAGAAGCTATGAGAAGATTTTTTTTTTTTTGGGAGACATATGCAAGGATTTGAGAAACTTCACATGTGGGCACTGCTTATTTTCTGATCATTTGTAGGTGAAAACAATCCTGGAATTTTAATATTCCCTTTAAAAAGCCAAAACATTATGTTCAAACCTTGAAAAGTTCATGAACAAGCAAGCTACAAATTTTACCGGTTTTTCTTTAATAAGAAACTACAGCTAGTTTACAGACAGTGAAAATATTCAGAGTTTGCTGCTGAGGAGCAAACCCATACCCAGTTCCCAGTTTCCCAGTGCTTCTTCCCTTGCAAATCTGACTTCCTAAATCTCACTACAACCGACACTGTTATTCTCCTCTAAATAATCAAAATTAATGTGTTGCTACTTTTGCTGACAACTAAGATGATTTTATGAATTCATTAAGTTGAAAAGAGTAGCTCTGTAAAACTGCTTTTAACTAAGATAATCTACCTTTTCCCTGCATGGCTATCCTGTCCCTTTAAAAACAGAGGACTTTCTAAATGTGAAGGTTATGCATTCGTTTGCTGTCTCTTTGAGAAAATGTCCTGGTTTTGTTTTACGGGTGCACAGCAGGAAGAATGCCTGACTGCCATTTGCTAGCTCTGCATCACACAGACTGCCCATCAAGCAAGAGATGGAAGTAAAGGGTGCCAAAGAGGGTAAACCCAACACACAATGTTTTGTATTAAGCTCCTTTCCAGCACCTCGGTAGGAGCTGAGGTGAATGCACAGGTTGCATCATCTCCTCTGACCATTGAGCCCAGTATCACTTTTGCATCCAGACTTGCATCCTGGATCACAGGAAGGAGTTTGACAGTCGATGTGACTGTAGAACAAGGTCAAATCAGGCTGCTTCCTGAAGAGCTTCTCTAAAACTTTTCAGATGATGGATAGAAGAATAATGTTAGAACAACTGTTCAATGTATCTTGCTCAATATTTTTGTGATATGAATCACCTGAAGTAGGCAGATGTGTTAGCAGACTACTGAGTTCTGAACATTTAGTTAAATGGAGGTCACCTTTTTAAATTTCTGTGTACAAAATATGCTTTGTCAGACATGCCAATAATCCAAATCCCTTAACTGCAGCAAGCTTAGGTTTATTTAAAATACAAGAATCAAAAAACAAAAATTGATTTTCTAGACATTAGCATTAGCCAAAGAATGAAATTCGTTTGAAGTTTGTGTGAATAACAGTTACAGCACTGGCATAAAGTTTAATCTTTTTTTTAAGCCCATTTACATGGAAAATGAATTTATAACAAGAAGTTAAGTTCCAAAGGATATAATAAATTATTGCTTTCCCTACAGTTTTTTTTTGGATGTTTTCTCACCCTTCATTGCCTTCCATATATAACACTCATAACACAAAGCCTCTAATAAGTTACAGAAAGTGTAATTCTATGAAAGAATATATTAAGTGGTGTGCCTTACAAGGATATCAAAGGAAAGCATTTTTGTTTAAAAATTGTCTTCCTGTTTTAGAAAAAAAAAAAAATTGCTAATAATTACTGGCAATGTCCCCTTAAAACACAAACTCCTTTTAGCCATCCAAATAGATACTGAGATCAGAAGGTGAGTTGCATGCATTAGGGGCAGATGTTGAGTCAGCAGATCTTGTTTAGTTTAACAGAGATGTATTCATGAGCATGAGATGAAAAGACCATTTTGCACATGATTACAATCAGTGGTGAAGAGTTCTACTCATAAATAAGGACTTCCCCTCAGGCTGCATGGTAAACAGCTGGACCTGTACAAAAACAATTATAAAAATCTTTCCAATATGCTGGAATGCTACCCAGAATAAAATTTTCTGCAGATACTGCCTTTCACCCCTTGTTTTCTGTTTAATTAGCCCTATTGAGATGTAGAGCTCATTAACACAGTCAGAGAATATTAGTACGTTGTTTTGTGATATGAGGGCACATCATTGAGGAAATAAAAAGTTTCCCCTTCCTCTCTAAAACTGAATTCAGTGAGTTATTCTTGTTACACCATGATTTATAACTATGAAAATGAAAGTAATGTGTTCAGAAGAAGAGTTAATCCTTTTGGCAGAAGCGGTGACAGAAGCATTACCCTTTCCCTAAATCCAAAAGGAGGTTTAAAGGGGAAACAGGAGACTGTACAGTTAATTTCATTGAAAGAGCATATTTATGGGGGTTTGTTTTTACTTCTATTTGTGCTTGAAAATGCTGATTTACAGACATTTATTAAACCAGGAGATGTTTATTTATCTATATATGGTAGCTGTAAGGAGCAGAGCAGGTCAAAGCCCCATTCTGCTAAGCACTATTTAAACTGATAGCAAATGACATTCCTCTCCCTGAAGTCATTAGAGTCTAAAATAAATGTTCATAGAATAACCTTCTAAATACAATTTATGTGCAGCATAAAGCATTCTATTTTAAGAGAGACATATGGGAAGGAGAAGATTGTTAATAAGGTTACATCTACACACAAGGTTACAAGAAGAGATGTATTTTCCCTGCTCATGCTCTCAGATGGATGTTATCCAGCTCTGGCCTGGAGTGACCAGGCTCTGTCAGCATAATAATATTATGGTGGCAAAATACCCAGTCTCTTAGCAGCACTTGTTGGCCCTGAAGCTACTGAGTTTGTACTATGCAAGGACTGGAGCAAGGCCACACAGTGCATCAAAGAGAACTGAAACAGGAGCTATTCATGTAAAAGTAGATAATAGTAAAAGGATTACCTCAACACTACTTGAATAGAAACCTTGAACCTGTTGCTAAACCTGCGACTACATGCCCCAAAGCTGCATAACCCTGTCTTCTTGGTTCTCTTTAGTAGAAGGCGATGTCAAAAGGATGTCAAAAAGGATGTCCAAAGGATGTCAAAATAAGTCTTTCCTCTTTTGGCTTAATTGAGTTATTTTAGACTCATTAGACTCAGAGTTATTTAGGGCCTGTCTCTACCTTTACTACCTTTTATTAAGAGTAGATGCACACAAAGTGTTGTAAGTGTGATAAATGTCAGGATAATCAAGCTTGGGACCGTGCAGCAATATTTTCTTTATTTGGAAACATGAGAATGGATCTTTTAGTCATTAAGGACAAGTTGTAGCACCTTTGGTCTCCATTACTGTTCACCCTCCACCAATTCTGACTACAGATGAAAGGGAAAAAAAAAAGCCACAAAAAACATAGGAAATATTCAGCAGGAAGGAATTGCACTCACACCAGGTGAAAGTAGCCTGTGAAGATCAACTACTCAAGACACTTAATACAAAGAAATTTGTTCCCATGGGGTCAGTAGTGCAGTATTGTCAAATGATTATTATTGAGATACATAGTGAACTAAAATCTAAGCTATATTGAGGTATCTTTGCTTGGTTAAAAACCTGTTGCACAGTCTAAGATCAAAGCTAATTCTAGCCTTGCAGTTTGCTGAATCTACATCCTTCTTGTATTAGGAAAAAAAAAATAAATAAAAGAGGAGGGAGGGCAGTAACAAAAGAGAAAGCAATCATTCTGATGGAAAAAACCTCAGTACATTCAGATCAGACCCCTCTCTCCTGAAAAGAGTCTAGCGCATCAGAAAATGGAACAGCACACTATATTAGCCAGCACTGGAGAGAGTGTTGAGCCCTGAGGAGCACGGCTGGTGGCCGCTTGCCAGCCTGTTGGCCAAACCCCCTCAGCCCTGCCATGCAGAGTCTCTCCACAGCTGGGCAACTCCTACAGAAGGATGCTGTGAGCTACAGTAACAAAAAAATCACTAAATGCCAAAAACCTGCATCCTCTGCATCTCCCAATTTACTGGGCTGGTTACCTTATCCTGGAGGAGATCGGATTGGTTAAACAGGACTTTCTGTTTTGTGAGCACAGGTTGACTGTGCCTGATGGTTTTGTTGTCCTTTAAATGACTTTTAATGGCACCCAGTCTCTACCCTTCTCCTCCGTAATTTTTCCAGGTGTTGAGGTTAGACTCACACGTCTGTCTGTTTCTGGGTCTTCCCTCATATTCTTCTTGGAAATTGGAATAACATGGGCCAGCCTTCAGACAGCAGAGAATACCCCACACTCCTCAATCTTTGGTAGATAATGGAGAGAATTCCATAAGATCTCCTAGCTCCTTCAGTTCTCTGGAATGCATCTGATCAGGCCCCATGGACTTGTGAATATTCCCCTGGTATAGCTGGTCTCTGACAAGTTCAGTGTTGAAACAAATGGGAATTCCCTGTTCCCACAGCCATGGTCCTTTGGCTCAGAGGATTGGGCAGTCCATGGTCTATGAGGATTATTAGAAACTGAGGAAAAAAGCAGTGTCTCTGTTTCTATCTAGACTTAAGTACATGTGGGGCAGCCTTGACTGAAGAGAGGAAGAGGGAAAAATTAAAAACAGATGGATTGCCCACCTCTTTTCCAAGTTCCTCCTCTACTGAATCCATCATCCTTGTCCAAAAGTCTTCCTTTGGAAAATGGTAAACCTCATTATTGCTTTGTGGAGTACATCTCTCTTTTTTCTATCATTTATTGTCTTCCTCTCTTCTTAACCATCCTCTTACTCTTGTGATATCTTTGAGGTGGAGAAGCCTTTAGATGCTGACTGTCAGCATTAATATCGAGTCAAAGTTGCCTTAGAGATATTTTACATTTGCCCAACAGTGACAGACTTGTGACCTGAGCATCCCTGTTCCCTTGAGCTGCAAGTAAAGAGGGGTCTGGTAAGGATACTATGAGTTATAAATCAAAAGCAAAGCATTTAATCGTGAATCAAGAGCAGACAGGCAGATGGTTATATTTCAATTAGGTCAGCAGTACAAAGTTGAGCACTTAGACATAACTAAAGGATCTGCACTGCCTTTCTTTGTCAGTCCTAACCACTCTCCTGGGAAGTCTTCTAAATTCCATCTGAAGTCATGGAGAAATATCACCAGTGACTTTGGTGAAATTTGCATCAGGCAACATAATTTGGACATATTTTTTTACATACTAAAATATATCACTGTTTTTCAGAGATTGCCTTGCCCCCTACACATCCAAATCCTAGGAGAATTACTGAAACAGGAAATCTGGGTTCACCAAGTATATAAAAAAGAGACAAGGCCTAGTGCGTTTCTACTCTTGTGTAGACCCTCCACTGAGATCACTATTCCAGAGAGTTTCAGGTGGAAAGCTGCCTGCATGTTTCTGCTGAGGCAGATGTGCCTCTATCTAAATTCTGTATTATCTCTGATTCTCTTCTTCTGGGACTTAGCTAAGACAGGCTGTAGGTTTCTCTGTACTTCAAAAATTTGGAGTCAGACCCAGGCAATCATTTATGTGCATGTCATCACTTAATCTCCTCAAATAATCATCCTTTTTCTCATACATAAAATTATCAGGGATCTAGGGCAGCAATTTCAATGAGTCAAATGAGGCCTTGCTGTCACAGAGTATATTCATGATTAACAAGAACATACCCTCTTTCAAAATTACATTGTGACTTAAAACTTTCATATGGTTAGAAGAGTAAAGAGTTCAAAGAAGATACAAAACCTTTTAGGCATTGCTAGCTTTTTAGTAATCCAGTCACTCTTTTTAGTCATAACAGATTCAATTTAATTTTGCATCTTTCTGCCTGCCAGGAAACTCTACTTTTAGTCATCATGAATACTAAACCAGATTAAAGCTATAACATAAAGAACATAGCAATGCATAATTACTTAAAATATCCATGTTTATTTGGAGTAATTCACAGTGACAATATAAAATCAAATACTTCAATTAAACTGTTATGCAACATTTTCAATTCCAGCATGTTACAGCAAAAAACCAACAAAGCAGCAAGACTTACTGAACAAGGTAAATAATTACCTAGCTGTTTCAAATCCATGCTGAAAAAAACCAACAAAATCAAAATAACCAAACTAACACACACAAAAAAAAGCTTATTGTTAATGTCTTGTAGTAACTACATATCTAGGCAAAGAAAAGGCAAATCAGCAGCACATAAGCAGAATACAGAAAATACCGCAAGATTAATTTGGCTCAGTTTCTTCAAAATAGTAGAATACCTGGATATTCAAGATGACACATCTGACTTAGTATAACTTGCTTCTTGGGAACGTAACCCTCAGGAAAATACCTACTTTGTTTTACATGAGCACTTTCAAAAAAATGTACCCTGAAATATCTTTACCAGAACCTCTGTATTTCACGATGATTTCATGCTCCACATAATAAAACATTTTACCTCTTTTCCACAGCAGAGTGCAGAAACATGCATTTCTGGCTTCAAGAAAGCAGTCTTTAGTTCCCTACACACAACATTTAGGTCCCCTGTGTAACAACATTCTTTTGCTGACTTGCTAATCTGCCCCGTTATCCAACTTTTGATGCCTTCAGCTGTTTTGTACAATGTGCATGGAAACAGGCTTTTTCAAGGCCAGATACATTAGTCAGACAGATTTACTCCTTGCTGGTGGTACAGGTGTCACATTTTTTTTTAATATAGTATTTTTAATTTTTTAAGGCAGTTACGACAGGAGACTTGCTCTTGACATCAATTGAAAGACAGACATGATTTTATTATGCCCATGAGAATAGATTCTGAAATCACAGAATACACATACACATTTTCCTTGTGTAAATCAGATTCTGTCCTATTTCCTCCTGTGCATCCAGGTCTTGAGTTAGCCTGATTTTGAACTAATTTTTATCTGAACAAGGATGATAGAAAAAGGTGAGAGGGCTTGACATTGAGTTTATGTAGTGTTCTCAGTTACTGAAGTTGAGCACACAAACAAAAGTTTTATTCAAGCTAAAACTGCAGCTTTGATTAAATGTCTTTTCTTTGAATGATTCAGAGTTAAGTACAAAACTAAAAAAAAAAATCACTTTTAAAGGCACTTTGTGGCATCTTGGTTTTCCTTTTATGAATAGCTAAAATAGTATTAAATAAATAGTGGTCTCCATGTTTTGCAACATTTATGCCACTG
Organism: Coloeus monedula; assembly: GCF_965178545.1. NCBI lineage: Eukaryota > Metazoa > Chordata > Aves > Passeriformes > Corvidae > Coloeus > Coloeus monedula. The sequence goes on along the minus strand of NC_138822.1, from coordinate 14,280,629 downwards.
AACCTTGATAGTCCATTTGCAAGGCAGATAAGTAGGTATTATCTGAAATATAGAACTGTTCTATGCAGGTTTAAGAATAAACATACCGTACAGCATAGAACAAAGCTAGACAGCTAATGCTTTTCTCGATGTAATCCACTCTTTTGAGACATAAAATATTTCTAGCAACACTCAGTTGTTGATACAACTGAGATACAGTGCAGAAAGAGATAGAGCCAAAAGAGAACACCATAGAGAAACAAATGAGCTCCCACCACAGTGCTGCTGTCATTACAACAGATTTTCTCTCCTGCTCTTTATCAAACAATTGCAGCTACTTACCCATTTTTAAATTCTGAGAAAGAAAAATGAGTAGTATTTGCAAGTCAAATGCAGGTGAATATTTTAGGGCCCATGTCTGTGATGAAAAAGCTTTATTAACTCTTCAGCCGTATATACCTGCAGTGACAAAGTCATCTCTAGAAAGATAACTTGTAATTTACTTAAAATCATGCCACACACTGTGAAAATAAAATGTTTTCTGTTTCTCCCTAGTTTACTTTTCTCCATCTTGTTCTTTTTTTTTTTATATACAGAAATAATTTTATAATCAATAGGCTATGGCATTTCCAATTTCACATTATGGAAAATACGTTTTAAGCCTACACAGAAAAAGTTCACAGCATATCAGGCACTGTAAATATATCAAAATAATGAATATAGGCTGAATTCTTGCATCTATTGTAAGGATTTTTGGAAGTGCAATACCAAGCTACTGGGTTGCCAGAATCTTCAAGGGTTTGCTATGAGACTACCCACTGGCCTTAGAGCAGCTCCAGGCTATTCCCCTCTCAGCATCCACTGTACATATCTGGAAGTAAGGATCAATGGCTGTCATTTGCGGGCTGCTCCAACCTTTTAAATAGGCCCTTGAAGGAGAAGACATTCAAGAAATAAATTTCTCTGACATAATGCAGCAAGCATCCTTATTAATCTTGGTATTTTTGCTCTGCCATGTCCTCATGTCTCACATGAACTCCATCAGACTTGAAAAACAGGAACTCTATCCCAATTTCAAACATCTTAAAATAGAGGAGACTTCATTACTTCAGCTGTGATCTGAAAGTGATATAGAACTTCAATTACAAAGAACTTTGGTCAAAGATAATAAACATGAGTTTTAAAGCTATTTGGCCTTAAGCCTATGAGGGAGGGAAATGTTCTTAAAAGGAAATTTTTAAACTCACTTTCCCCTTTAGTTGTGATGTTTCAGCAGGAGGAAAAGATGAATTAGTATTTATGCAATTCTCTTTACCCAAGTATTTCAACATCCATGAAACTATATGATTAAACTATTAATCTTAAGTATTAGGCAGATTAAGCCATTTTCCACTGAGAATGTGGAGACCTGGTGCTATTTTCAGTTCCATCTCTTTGAGTAAACTACATTCTGTGCACATAGGGGCATCTGGAATTAATGTTCCAGGTTTCACAACATTAGACCCCCATTCTTTGTATGAATTCAGTGTTCATCCATCTCCTGACCTTTTCATTGACTGCTGCCTATGCATATAGCACCACCATGGCACATCCCTGCTGGAGCCTGTACAGAAACAGGACATTGCTCTCTGACAATGCAGCATTATGTCTCATTGACAAAAAGGAAAATGAAGTGAACCTTACTGAGAAATGGTCTATCTATAGCACCTGTAGCCAGTGGGATCCATAAGGCATCTGTGTAAATCTAGTCCTAGTCCAGAGTTTTCTCATCGCTGTTAGTGTCAAACAGATTTTTCATGTCTTTATGTGCTAGCCAGGTAATAAAATTCTGTTTTAATTGGTGCAATTAGTCCATGAAAGTGACACTAAATAAAATACTACTAGTTCCTTTGCTTTTTTTGTTGGGTTTAAACCTGAGGACTGGTAAGTTTATTTATTTTTCTTATTATCACTGAAAAAATGCCAGTTTAAGGTAAGAAAGTTAACATTGCAAAGCTCCCAAACTATTAAAAAGCTGAGATTTCTTAAGTGCCATTGAGGGCACACTTGCAAATAACAAGATTGCATAAGTGTAAAGTCAGTACTACAAAAAACAACCACACATTTTTCCATCCTAAAAGAATCTCCAGACTGACAAAAATGAGCATTTGTGTGACAGCTAACTATGTATCACCTGGAAGTAACAGACCATTATTGAGTTTCATACTGTACTTGCAAGACTGTGCTTGCTGACACCAGCGAAAGATCCTTGTGTTGGTTTAGGTCTGGTTTTCTTCCATTTTGTCTTCCTGAGAATTGTCCTAGACAAATTTCTCTGACTTTTCCCTTATTTAAGGAGTTGTTCCTGGAAGAATGTTTCATTGTGTTATTACATACTTTTCCTGCTTCTTGTTATGAAATGTTTGAAAAGTTTGGATATCTACAACTCTTTTTTTGAAGAGCTAGCACTGCTGGTAGTGTCAGCAATATTTTTCTTTTTTCTTATTGGGCATGCTGTCACTGGCCAGGGCAGTTATCTGACCTTTATCAGAAAGGAAGGTAACCAAGAGGACACTAAGACATTTGAAAAAAAAACAAGAACAATTCTTTCAGTTTAAGAGAAGGTTACGTGTACATATATGTACATTGACAGGCAGAGAAACCCAGTTGAAATCTCTCAGAATGATATCTGCCATCTACACAAAACAATTTTAATGGAACTTAACAAAAGAATGAGAAAACTGGTTTGATATTTGTCATTTTTAACCTCCTCCCCCACAAAGCTAGGAGGATTTGAAGCCTGTGTCAGCACTGCATCACTAATTTCATCTTCTGATGATGCAGTGGAGTGACAATCCAAGCATATTTCCTGAGTTTTTACAGAGTGACTTCCAGGGCACAACATCAGTTCTAATTAAAGTTCTCACGCCATTATAATAAGGACAATTTCCCTAACTGGAATATTACTGGGGAATCCCTGCAGATTACTTATTTTTGGTAGCAGAGGCAGCTCTCCTGATCTTTCAGCGCAAACCCTGATTAATACTGACCTGTGATTTCCTGATTGGTTTGGTTGAGTACAATCACAAATCAGATCTGAAAACAGGCCCTAGTTCAGTGAGGTTTAAACAAGATTCACTAAAGCGAATGATAATTATAAATAGATGCAAGAAAAAGATAATAATTTTTTCCCAACAATGTTACAAAAGGATTTAAAAACCATTACGTTGATATTTCCTAAAGTGGTTTGCAGAAAGCTCTCATCTGTGTTACATCTGCTCATTGCAATGCAAATTGCTTATAAAGCTAATACTTTGCATTTGATAACTTGCTAATTGAAGAATCCCTTCATCCTTTAAGAATATAAATTATAACTTGATGTTACATGCCTCACTAGATAACAGGTGTTTGGAGGACAGTTGCTTTACAGAAACACTCACCTAACTCTTACATAAGAAATCCTGCAATCTTGATGCACTCAATTGTATAAATGTCCTTCATCTGCTAGTCTGATAAATTGTTCATCAGCACTTAATAATGATTTTAGTCTAAGCATAAAATGAGCCAGCTTGTTGACTGCTTTGGCTCAGTATGTCTAATCATATTATTTCTTTGGTTTCAGGTTACATGGTTTGGCACTAATTGTTCTGAAATTGCTTCATTTTAATTGCTGGTATTTCTGTTTTAGTGTTAAATCAAACTGTATTTCCATTAGTACAAACAGCAGCTGAGTGGAAGACAATGGGATATCTCACCTCACTTAGGTGAGAAAAATTAATCCAGAGACAACGATATAATTATAACTAAACAAATTTTATGAGATACTTTAATTTCATATATTATTGCACTATGCAAGTTGTACCTGAGGGTCAGCTAAGCTTTTATTATCAATCTTAAATACAATACATTAATGACAAAAATAGGATAAGATTCTACATGCATGTCTTACAAACCAATTCCTGCATGACAGGCTGAACAAAATATATGCTCAAACTCCATCATTTTAATAGAAAAAGAACATTCTGACAAGTCTGAATTTTGTGTTGTAGCCCAACTAAATAAAGATTTCTCCCTGCAGGTATTGGAGAAGTGAAACCATGTTTCCCACTTATCTTGTAGTGAGGAATAACTTACACAACAAAGAAAGTGAGATAAGATCCCAAACACAAACAAGTGTCTTGATCTCTGGAGAAGAAAATTTGAGTATCTCGTTGTGTCCAATAATTTGTGTAGTGGGAACTCCCTTTAGGATCTCTATTTTAGCTATGTGAGATTAGTTCAATACCACATTTTTTTAATGGCGTATTATGTTTAATGTGTTTATATTTATTTACAATAAGTATTTCAATTTGATGAAAATTTTAAGTATTTTCCCATCAGACTGTACCATTCTATCAGAAGTGAAGCTTTCTACAGCCTGCTATTATTCAAATTAAGTATACTGCAGAAGGAACCAAAAAAAAACCAAAACAAAAAAACCCAAAACAAACAAACCAAACCCCCCCCCGCCAAAAAAAACAAACAAACAAACAAACAAAAAAAAAAAACCAAAAAAACAATTCAATGAAATAAACTTTTTTCATCGTTCATGGAATGTGGTAATCTGTTTACCCACTGCTTTTCTAATCCCATATTGTTCCCCGCCCCCGGCTTTTCCTTGCCCCTAGCCCTGTCCACTCCTTTGGGCTCTCCCTATTGGTTCCTGTACTCCAACTCCACCCATGTACCGCCCCTGAGCCCCTGACAAAACCCCCCTCACCCGATCACCAGGTCTCTCTGCCTCTGGGGGTCACTGGGAAAAGATGTAACTATTAAAAGTCCTCTGAAACCCATATGGAGAGACCCTTCTCGCCTCCTTTGCCATCACTGTGTTGTAAGGATAGCTAGCCAGAGCAAGAGTGCGGAGCCATCCGAAATGGACTACAGGAGGGTGAAAACAGTCGCACTGCCCTAAGCAGCTCCGCTGAGCTCTCAGGGAAAGCTGCAGCTTGCTAAACTAAACCTAGCATTACAACAGCTGAATGAAATTATTTGGCTATTTTTCCACTTTCTGCAATCATCTCAATGTTTTTACATTACATTATTTCAAATAAGTTGGCACTGATGATTTATATCATCAAAATAGATTTATTGTAAAGTACATTTAAAAGAAAATGAATCAAAGTTTGGGGTGGTTCTCTTGTCATGCATGAAAGCCACGTTTGTGTTTTAAAATAATCTGAAATAAGAAATGAGAACTTAGTTAATGTCTACAGAGTACAAAACACGAAGCCAGTTATAAGATCTTAGTATTGCAAAGATGACTGAAATTAATTAAATTTCATGGGGCAAGAAATCAAAAGTATTATAGAAGGAGTGATATGTGGCTTTTCATTTAGAAGGCAGAGTGATATCCTTGCTACGTGCCCAGTTCTCATTTTCTTTTAAAAACAGTCTCCAGTTGTTCTGTTGTAATTCATACCTGTTTAGTTGGGACTGGTTTTTCTTAGCATACAAGAAATGAGGTCTTATTTCCTTTCTAAGGTAGTCTTCCATATTCCAGTCACACTTCAGACACATGCACCTAAGAAGTGCAGAGAGGTCTCCTGGAAACAGCACAAAGTAAAACATCTACATTTCCCTTTCCAGAAGTTCAGGGCTTTTCTAGCAATTATGTTCCTCTTCATACCCCATAGTGGAGTGATATGTGTGGGGTGTTCAGTGTATCTTAATGCAGAATTCGTTGTTGGGTTTTGGATGTAGTCTGCTGTCTGTGTGATGAGGGGGAAAAAAAATTAGAGTCTGGCGTGTAAAAAAATTCAGTGTTATTCCACTGGTATAAATTAAGATAAATTAACTGTAATGCCAGAGAAGTATTAGAAAGGGGAATTTTCCCCATTTTAGAGCTAAGAGAGAATGAATTGTAAATATTTGTCTCATTTAAGTTCTATTCATTCAAAATGGAATACATGCAGATCTGAAAGCAGAATAACAGATTCACTTGTTAATTATTTGTCTCTCAAAAGTTCAAAACTACCTTTACCATGGTTGATTATCTGTTTCCCTCAATTAAAAAATAATGATCTCTCATTTTAGGGGGCAAGGGAATAAATCAAAGGTATTAATTCAACACTATGGATAAACAGATTCCTAACCTCCATTTGGAAAGTGGCTCCCTGTGTAGAGGGGAACTAAAGAAATGTCAAATTTGAATGTGCACGTGCGGATGGCTTTCAGAAAAGGTGCAAGTGGAAGCTGCCTTGCTAAAAAATAATGGAAGGATGAGTATTCAGAAGTCATATTTAATCAAAATTAATGCCAACATATGTTTTTACACACAGGATATCTGAAAAATGGGTCTTCAAATGATTTCTGTTTTAATTGAGGGAGCAGAAAATGACAGGACATTAAGGCATAAGGAATAAGGCATATGAAAAGTTTTACATGTTTTTGTTATCCAAAGAACACACACACCAACCCAAACCATGTTAACCTCATGCAACAGTTTCCAATAAGGCAGTCTATGAGAATACTACAATAAAAAACCTGGAAGAATAGCTGGAAATGCAATGTATATATGTAAATACTAGGGTGCTTAATGATGTTACAGAATTTCTCTTTCTTTAAAATATTGATTTAAAAATATGAATTCATTAACAAAAAAATAGAAAATAATAATTTAAAAAAATCACTGTTTTCTTAATTATAGCAAGTGTCATTGTAGAACTGAGTGAAATAATTTTGTGTATCCTTAGTTTCCACTGGGGTGGAGTATTTTGATGAGAGTGTTCCATTTGTCATTCTAAATTAAGGACTCAAATGCTTTATAAGCATCTAATCAATTTTTCAGGTTGTTGCATTGTTATCATTGGGAACGAAAACTTTAGTAACCTGCTTAACTGTATAATCTTTCACCTGCTTACCTGTTAAATAATGAAAAATTTAAAAGTTCAGTCACAGTAATTCGCACACATCTCTGGTTTCATATACAAGTTTTGCTATTATTGTTGTTTGGCCTGTGGTCCTATGGAAGTATTTGATAACTGATGTTAGATTTTGCTTTTCTGAACTAGTGAAATAAATCCAGGAGAAGGACCCAACAGTACTGAAGGGAGGCACTGAATTTTTCAAATTTAATTTCAGATACCTAAAATGGTGTCCCCTCTTTTCAGTCATAAAATGCAATTGTTATTTAATCTGTAGTAATTTCAGCTGTTGTTTTATAGCACAGCAGCTGTCCTATATCAGTCCAGAAGCTCATATTATTGTGCCCTGCCTCCAACTACATCTGTGAACAAATGAGAAGAGACAAGAAATGAAAAGTATTCTAGAAGGAATGGATACGTGGGTTTCTGTGGAGATACTTACACCTTTTTACTGGCTAGGCTCGCAGTTCAATGCCTTAGAAAGCCTCGGGCAGCCTAGAGAGGTAGCACGGGTAATCCAGCATTTCAGTAGCTCTAAAAGCATCAAATATTAGCTGCAAAGCTGATACCACCAGTAGAATCAAAGAGGGAGAAATATAGTCTTCAGCTTGCCTAATTCCCGCAATTGGAACCTTTCAAACAGAAACAGAAACACACAGATGTTCGCAGAAAGGGTTGCAAAGCCAAAGAGGGTGGGCCCCCTCTCGTGCCCTTCTTTTATTCGGAGAAGGGGAAAGGGGCGGACTGGGGGCGGACCCGAGGTGACCGGCCAATCAGACACTGCTAAAGAGTTTGAGTTACATTTGGTTTTGCCCGCGCTTGGAACAAAGGAGTTCAGAACACATGGCAGAGGCAAGTCCTGGCTTGTCTTGGGGAGGGGGAAGGGAAGCTCGGAACAGGTAGCAACAGGTTTCCTCTTCCTAACACAAACTGCTTCATACTTACAATATTTTGCACAGAGGCTGCCTGAGTTATTAGTACATATATTTGGTATTCCCAAGTCTTCAAATAAATTGCTCTTCCAAGAACCTGTCCAGCCTGCCATTTCATTCTTTCATCAATAAAACAGACTTGACAGAGATCACAGCTTGCTATTTGTCTGATTAGGAGACACCTTTTGTTGTTTTGAACTAGGCTCCTACTAGCATGTTCTGGAGGTGGTGAGAAAATCAATTTGCTTCCTACATGACATGATTTGCAGACCCGCCTTCCAAAATTCTTCTAATCCCAGCTGGAGAGTACTAGTTTACTCAGCTGGACCCAGTACGGAAGTTGCTTGGTACCTTTGATCATCCTTGTTGTCCCTTTCTGAAGTTTCTCCCTTTCCACTAGATTTTCTACTGTTTGTTTTTAAGATGAGGAGATCAAAATCAAGTGGCAAAATCAAGTCCTCTTGTTCCACTCAATTATTTCCTAACAATTTTCAACTTTATACTTGTTTTGATCTGCAAATGGTTTGGATAATGAATTTGACTTTTCATGGAATTATATGGCAAATACACATATTGAAAATTATCCCCATACCACAGTAAAGTTGTAGATTTGTTTTGAACATTCCATTATTCTATATTAAACAGCATGTTGTAAGACTGTCATAACATTTGTGCACCTCTATATCAGTGTATGTATCTTTACTCATCTCTCTCAGATGGAGAACAAAAGCATATAGACAGTAGGTGAGTCACACATAGCGCTTGCAATGATGTGCATGATGAACATTGGATCTCTATTCTGATGTTAAGTAACTTGGATTAGGCATTTTCTTTCTTGGCCCATCTAGAAACTCATCAGGCTTAACAAGGTTTAACAGTGAAATGGTTATACTGCTTCTCGGTTTTCATAGAATCACAGAATACAGGGTTGGAAGGGGACCTCAAGGATTATGTGGTCCAGCCTTCCTTGGCAGAAGCCCAGTTTAGACAGGGTGGTTCAGCACCTTGTTCAGCCAAATCTTAAAAGTGTCCGACACTAGGGAATCCACCACTTTCCTGTGTTTATTCGGTGGATGATTGTTCTCATGGGGAAAAATTTTCCTCTTGTGTCCAAATGAGATATCCCCAGGAGTGCCTTGTACCCATTACCCCTCATCTTCTCCATATGACTCCTTGTAAAAATGGAGTCTCCATCATCCTTGTAACCAGCCTTTTTAATACTGGAACATGGTGATTAGTTCTCCCTTAAGCCTTCTTTCTCAAGACAGAAAACCCCAGTTCTCCAAGGCTTTTCCCATATGGCAGGTTTCCTGGTCCTTTGGTCACCTTCTCTGGACCTTTGCCAGCCTGTCCACATTTTTTCTGTATGGCAGGGGCCAAAACTGAACACAGTGTTCCAGGTATCGCCTTATAAATGCTGAGCAGAGTGAAATAACAACTTCTCTATCTCTGCTGCTGCTTGTTGATGCAGCCTGGCATCCCCCTGGCTTTCTCTGCCATAGCAGGACTGTTCACTGAACCTGTCCAAGGACATCCAGGTCCCGTTCCACAGGGCTGCTCCTCAGACAAGTAGATGCCAATCTGTGCTTATGTTTTCCCAGGTGCAATACCTTGCACTTGTCCTCGTTGAACCTCCTAAGGTTCTTGTTACTATTCCAGCCTATCTAGGTGTCTCTACAGGATGGCTGTCCCTTATGAAATGTCCACATCCCCACTTAGTTAGGAGTCATTAGCAAACTTCATTTATTGAAGATACTAAACAGCTTTGGGTCCAATATCTATGCCTGGGGGACCACATTTTTTGTGACAGGCTGGCCATTTGTAAAGGAACTTTATACCACCACCTCGTGGGTGCAACCAGGCAGCCAGCTCCCCACCCACCTCACAGACCACCTGTCTAGGCTGTAACATATCAGTTTTTCTAGGCGGTAGCTCTGAGAATATGTACTGAAAGCCTTGGAGAAATCCATGTGGAAAATGTCCACCACTTGCTGCACACTGACCAAGCAGGTCACTTTGTTGTAGAGGACAGTCATGTTTGTCAAGCATGATCTACCATTGGTGAATCCATGATGACCTTTCCCAGAAATGTGCTTCATCTCACTTGTGGCACCTCCCAGGAAAAATTGTTCCATAATTTTTCCAGGGAATGAAGACCCATAATTGTTGGATTTAAGCCCTTCCTGCAAATAGGGGTGCCTTTAGATTTCTTCCAGGCTTCTGGTTGTCCCCTGATCTCCACAGCTTCTCAGACATTATGGGGTGTAGCCTCACAATTATGTCAGCCAGCTCTCTTAACATCCTTGGGTGGATATTGTCAGGGCCCATCAATTTGCAGGGGTCAAGTTTCTGTAACAGCTCAAATACCAACTCTTCTCTACTGGTAGGTCTGTGTTTGCATCAACTCAAAATTTTTTTCCCAATATCTGAGGCCCAACAGTGCTGGCAAAGACAGAGGTGAAGGAAGTATTAAGAATCTCCCACTTTTCATTGCTGGTGACTAATTCACATGTCCTGTTAAACAGTAGGCCAATATTTTTCTTCTGTTTCTATTTTCTGTTTAAGTACCTGAAGAACCCTTCCTTGTGGAAAATTTCAGTCCAAGCTGAGCTTTTTTTTTTTTTTACCAACTTCATCTCTGCACACCCTGGCAATGACCTTGTATTTCTCAAAGGGTATTTGTCTGTATTTCCATCTTGGTACCTGTCCAAAGATGGACATGCCACTGTTCAAGGCTGGGCCAATCAGAAATGGTGATAACATCTCTGTGATAACATTGGAGAAGAAAAGAAAGAAAAAATTATTGTTCACTTGTAATTGCAGCCAGAGAAGATCAGGGTGAGAATATGTGAGAGGAACAGCTCTGCAGATGTCAAGGTCAATGGAGAAGAAAGGGCAGGATGTGCTCCAAGCACCAGAGCTGGGATTCCACGGCAGCCCATGGTGAAGATCATGGTGAAGCAGCTGTGCCCCTGCAGACCTTGGAAGTCCATGGGGATGCAGAGATCCACCTGCAGCCTGTGGAGGAGCCCCACACCAGAGCAGGGGGATGCCTGAGGGGAGGCTGTGACCCCATGGGAGACCCATGGAGAGAGGAGCCCATCCTGGAGCACCCTGTCCTTGAAGGACTGCACCCTGTGGAAGAGTGACCCATGCTGCAGCAGTTTGGCAAGGACTGTGAGATGGAGCCACATTGGAGTAGTTCATGGGGGACTGTCTCCTGTGGGAGAGACCCCACGATGAGCAGGGGAAGGACTCCTCGCCCTCATTAGTGGGAGAAGCCACAGGTGATGAACTGACCATAACCCCCATTCACTGCTTCCCAGTGCCACTGGGGTAGGTGGTAGAGCTGGAAGAGAGGGAGGGGTGGGGAGAAGGTGTTTTTAAGGTCTTTTTTTACTTCTCATTATCCTTCTCTGATTTTGTTAGCAATAAATTCAATTAATATCCCTAATTCTAGGCGGTTTTGCCTGTGACCTCCTGGTCCTTATTTCAACTCATGAACCTTTTGTTATATCTTCTCTCCCCTGTCCAGGCTGCGGAAGGGAGTGAGAGATGAACTTGGTGGGCACCTGGTATCTAGCCAAGGTCAACCCATTACAACATTCAAGATTCTCCTTAACATAAAGGGCTACTCTTACTCCACTTACTCCTTGCCTATCTTTGCAAACAACTTATAGCCATCCATTATGATCCTCCAGTCATGCGAGTTGTCCCACCATGTTTCAGTTGTTTCTACAACTCAACTCTTTGACTGTGTCTTATGGTCCAGCTGCTCGTGTTTCTTCCCTAGCCTGAGTGTTTCACTATGCATACCCTTGAGGCTGCTGGTCTTCTGATTCTCATCCTGGGAGGCAACTAAGTAGCATTTTTTGCAGCTCTGGTTGGCCTGGTCTATTCCCCAGTTTCTTGCAATGTCATGAGTGTTGCCACTCTGGATCCTGTACCCCAAGTCCTTCAGTTTAAAGCCTGCCTCACTAAGTTGGTCAGTGTGTTGCTAAAGATACCCTTCCCTCTTCTATACAGGTGGGTGCCATCCCTCCCTGATAGTCTATAATCCTAATAGAATGCCCCACTGTCAAAAAAAGCCAAAGCCCTCAAGAAAGCACCAGCCACAAAGTCAGAAGTTAATTTGAATTATATGTCTATTTCCAGCTACACCCTCTCCTGTAACTCATAAAATGGAAGAAAATATAACTTGGACACCAATACTTCTCACTTGCACTCCCTGGGCTCTGAAGCTTTCCCTCATCTGCTCAAATTTCAGATTGCAGTGTCATATGTGAAAAAGTAGCAAAGGATAGCAGGCTGGGCTCTGAACAAACTATGGCACCTTCCCAGCAGCATCTCAGACCTTAGCTCCCAGAAGGCAAAATACCTCTCATGACTCCCTGTCAGCCAAGCAGCTGTAGATGCCTTGGTGACCCTTAACAGAGAGTCACCCACAAGTACTCCTCATTTTTTTTTTCAATTTTCACTGTGTGCTGCCGTACAGTTTCTCCTTGCAGACCTTGTTGTGGGTGTCTACAGCTGTTAAAGCTGCAAATATATATATTTTTTTGTTAAAGCTGAAGGGTTAGGAACAATGCAGAGTCCTGATATTGTAGGGGTTTTTTTAATAGTTTTATGGAACTATGCAAATTATATGCTGCTTTGCCTGCTTGCCTCAAAACACCTAAGTAGTCCCAGGAAAGTTGAAGAGGCCTGAAAAAGATAATCAGATTGTAAATGCCCATACCAAGTGTTTCAGAATTGATAACAGTGTTCACTCATCATGTGATAAATTGGAGATTTTCTCCATCCAGCATCCCAGACTGCCTTCACTTCCACCCCTAGCCCCAGAGTGAAATTAAAGAGATGTGACAGACACAATATCCTTCACAGATTTCATATGAGCAAATCTCACCAATATATTTTTGGCACAATATTAGCCTGGCCTCATACAGATTACTTATCACAGTACCCTACACTTCATGTCAGACGCTAGAAACTGATGAAACATTGAGATACAGCCAGGTTTTGAGAGTTTACAGGAACTCTCTTTTCTGAAGACATGGCCTTTTTAATGAAAAGCATTTCCAACTCCATAAATTTCAGAGTCCAATCATTGTCAGGAAATGAGGGTTTAAGTTCTAGGTAAATTAATAACTTTATCCTTTCTAAATAAGAAAATATCTCACTCACACTTCTCATAAATGCAACACTTGCATTTGTCTCAGAGCTTTCCACAGAATATTTAGTAAAGGGTATGTACACCCTTGTCATGTTTAACATAGTTTGGGTTTTTAATTAAGGAGGGCTCCATCAGCCACAGAAGTGATTCTTTTGCAAAGAGGTGCTTACAGCTTCCTCTAGGCCCAATACAACGAATCAACTGGCTAGTCTGAATATTGGCAACTTTTTAAAGCCACTTAAGAAGCTTGACACGTCTCTGTGATCCACATTTAAGAACAAACAAAACCGGGAAACCTCTCTTGCTTCTGGCTTTTGAACAGGTAGCTGGTGGCCCGCAGCGCGGCCCAGCGGGGCCGGGCCGGGTCGGCTGTGGCGCATCTGGGCCGAGATCTCTCAGCCGCTTCTGCTCGCTGGACACCGGGCGCAGCCCCTCAGTGCGGGCCGGGCCGGCCGGGAGACAGCCACCCCGGAGCCTCGGAGCCCTGTTCCAGCCGCGGCCCCTCAGTGCGGGCCGGGCCGGCCGGGAGACAGCCACCCCGGAGCCTCGGAGCCCTGTTCCAGCCGCGGCCCCTCAGTGCGGGCCGGGCCGGCCGGGAGACAGCCACCCCGGAGCCTCGGAGCCCTGTTCCAGCCGCGGCCCCTCAGTGCGGGCCGGGCCGGCCGGGAGACAGCCACCCCGGAGCCTCGGAGCCCTGTTCCAGCCGCGGCCCCTCAGTGCGGGCCGGGCCGGCCGGGAGACAGCCACCCCGGAGCCTCGGAGCCCTGTTCCAGCCGCGGCCCCTCAGTGCGGGCCGGGCCGGCCGGGAGACAGCCACCCCGGAGCCTCGGAGCCCTGTTCCAGCCGCGGCCCCGCTCCGTGCGGGCGGGCCAGCAGCGCGGCTCGGCCGGGCCGGCCCTCACCCAATGCGGCCGAAATTCATCTGAGGCCGCTGCCCGGCAACGATCATGCGAGAAACAGCGAGAGGCGAATGCCAGCTGTGGGGCCCGGGTGAGATGAACCCTTTTAGTGCTGTAAGTTTCCTCCAGAACAGATGAAGCCTGCAGACATCAATCCTCTCCCGACTCAGAGGAGGAGGAAAGGAGAAGGCACGTGAAGAAAACACCATAAAGACACCAAAGTCAGTGAAGAAGGAAGAGCTGAAACCCTGATGGAGGAGAAAGAGGAGATGCTTCAAACCTAGAAGCTGAAATTCTGTTGTAAAGCTATGGTGATGGACTATGATACATCAGAGTACCCGTTGTAATTTCATGAAAGCATGGGGGCTGGAGCGTTCAAACTGCAATTGTGAGCTAAAGTATCTGTGCTGAAACAAGCAAATGTCGAAGTAGCTGTGATTTGGCGAGAAGCTTGAACAGAGAGAGATGAAAGTGATGAAGACCCTTGCTCCCAGGGAAGGAGAAGACCTCTGTTCCTAGAGATGAAAGTGCTCCCAGAGACAGGTGAGGAGAACCTTTTGCTTCTGAACAGTTCATCCTTAAAATGGTACCCCAGTAGCTCAAGATTGGACCCTCGAAAGCTGTTGTGGGGGAAGCTGTAAGTCAAGGGAAGGGCCTTTCACATGCAAGCAGAGAACCATCCCGGGCAGCTGTCTCGTTGTGACATTGAAGCCATGAGAGAACTTCTTGTGGAGATGTCTCCATAGCATGAGCAAGAGAGACTCCTCTCCCTAAGTAAACTGAAAAAGATTATTATAGAGATAGTAAACTGACTGAAAAAAATCTCAAGGGTTGTGTTTTTATGTTGTCAGTGGAAGAAGGGAGAAAGGTTTGGGGGGGAGAAGTGTTGTGAAGGTTTAGTCTGACTTTGTTTTCTTTCTTTTAGTTCTGTTAATATACTTCTTTATATTCTTTTAAGTTTTGTGCCTGCTTTGCTTTGTCCTAATTCTTATTTCACAGAAGGAAAATAAGTAAATAACAGATATTTTGAACCAAACCACTACACTCAGTTGGTGTTTCCACACAGTTTACAAACTGAAACCGCTACAACCCTGTTTATTTGCTTTTCTCTGTTGGCCCCTCTTATGACTTTTGGGGAAAAAAAACAATCCAGGAGGGGATTTTCTCTCTGCAAATTCAAGAAGAGGCTTCTTCTGTTGCACAGAGAAAGGGGCATGGCTTCCACAAGGGTGTGAACTTAAAGATGTTTTTTTCCATTCAGCAGATGCTGTGCTAATTTAAAAGATTGTCTTGATGTATTGCCAAAGAGACCTACTTCTAGGGTTTAACCTTTCCCATACTAGCTGTTGTTGAGTTTGATGGCTGTTGATTCCAGCAGACATTGTGGTGGCCAACACTGTAAGACTTCACACTAAATCAACCCTAATCTTTCTCTCAGACTAGCATAATACACTTCAACTGTTAACCTAGAGCATCTCTTTTATGGTCTAGTTATTGAGCTTTCTATGACAAGGACCATGCTTCTGTTCATGTTGTATGGCAGTCTTTACACAGAGGGCTTCAGGTTCAGTGAAGTGCAAGTTAAACAGATACAGGACTCATCAAGAGACCTATCTGCCACATCACACTTTAAAACACGTTTTCTTGTCATTTCTTACTCCTAGTGAGATTTCTGAGATACATATCCAAAATCTGTTTTCAATTAGCTGAGAGTTTATGTTTTAGAGCATAGCATGGTAGTCTTTTCCCCTGGTTTCCATGTGGTTACTCACTTTACAGACAGTTTTATTTCATAATAATACTACTTTAAGAAGAAGTCTATTTCAGATATTTCATGCCAGGTTAATTTTTCAAGCTACTGATGCAAAAGACTAACTGACATTGCTAGAGCCATTCCAACATGAAGCTTTTATTTGAAGTGATGTAGCAAAAAAATTCTAATCTACTTTTACTCGCCTATTTTTCTTGTAAGTATCATAACTTATTTAGTCCTGATTTCAAATAGGGATATTGCCACATGGAATCCTATGGTTACATTTCCAGTTAATATCATTCAGAAACCCTAAAATGCAGCATTTCACTATTCACTACTCAAAACTCTAAATTTTTTTCAGTCTCTCTCTAGAGCGATAGTGAAGAAATTTAATCATTCCTCATGTAAATTATATTAATTATCATACATAACTTTCTTCCCTATTGCATCTTAAGTAAGGATTCAAGTGTTAATATGAATGTATATTTTAAATTTGCTAGGAGATCAACCAATATGATTTTTTTTTATGAAGAGATGGTGGTTTGTGACTCAGATTCCTTTTATTTTATGTTACTTTTAATTCCCCTGCAGTGCTTTCTTATGCAAGTTTTCTATTCATAATCTATGGAACTGTCATTTATGATTAATTTTAAATTAATTTTATTACATGCATCTCATACTCTTAATAGAAGAGCAGTACACTGTTTCACAGAATCATTGGCAGTTTGTACTCAGGTCTATGTCTCCCTCAAATTGATTCTTCCTCTCTTTAAATGAGGAGACAAAATTTTAAAAGGCTCTCTGTTAACGGGATTTTAATGCACATTAAAGCTTTTTATGTTCTATCTGCTTGCTTAAAAATTCAAACTCTTAGCAGAGCAAGCAAGTGAACCCAAATGTCCTATTCTTAACATATATGGTACAACAGCTCAAGTCACACAAGCAGTGAACTAAGGAGTTAAAAGGATGGAGATAAAAAGTTGATCTGCAACATTTTGGTCTTGCAGATCACATTTGGGCAGTAGCAACCTAGGGGCCTGAAAATCAAGGGCAGAAAACCTGATCTACTTCTTGAGAGCTGAGGCAGCACCCCACAGCACACAGAATTCTTCTATCTCTAAGGGAGCCTGCAGAAGTGAAGATAGTTGGTATTGCTACTCCTGGGATCCAACTGGATCAAATCACCCCATCTTCAGAGTAGATTTTTATTCATTTCCCATCAAATAATCATTTTTCAAATTTTGAAAAAAATTCACCTTTTTAAAAAACTAACATGGGCGGTTATGTTTCCTATATTTTAAATACTTTTTCCAGGCTAAATAATACATTATGCTAATAGGATAGGAAATGCTCTGAAAGGAGACAAAAAGGCCTCTGAAAGTATTTGCTTTTTCATATGGAACCCTCTGATTAAAAGAAGACAAGCACACACCACCTCAGGTAATTTCAGTTCTGAAAGCCAGAATCCGCAAGTCAGTGATTTCCTTAATGGAAGAGTTTTAACATTTCTTTTGGGAATATCAGGTGCTTGAGCACTACTGAAGCAGAATGCCACTTACTGTTTAAGAAAAATTACTGTCAAGTGAATAATGGCTGCTCAAGGCACATTTTATCTATTTCTGCAATTAGTAGAGAAATCCTGTTGTAAGACTCATTTTAAACATTGCTTTTACTTCTGCAGGAAAGCAGCAATATGCGTTGCATTTGGCAGCACCACTGTGCTGTAGTTAAAGGCCTGTCAGGCTTACTGTTATGAGGTTTCATTTTGAGAATTGTGCAACTGTGAGATATAAATTTTCTCCAAACAAAGTCTGCATTCAAGATTTCCCCTGAGGAGGAGTCTCTTCTTACAGAAAATGAATCAGTCAAAGGGGATTTTTCTTTTTTCCATGTTGTCAAAGGTGATTTTTCTTCTTAATGTTAAAAATATTAAAACCTTAAACTTAAGTTGCAACAAATTAAGCAGATATTCATATTTATGAGGCAGTGGATATGAGACTTGCCAAACTCTATTTCTCTCCCAGCTAAGTCCTGCACACTCAGTGTGCTGTCTCCCACCAGGTCACATGCTATATACCTTAAGAATCTGATGAGAAGTGTTCCACAGAGAAATTTGAATAAAGGCTCAGTGAGTATAACTGTATTCTCCACTCAGGTGAGAACACATGTCCCTGAAAACAGAGTAGTTCCAGAACTACCTCCATTCCGAAGTAGTGGTAAAAAAATCTCTCTATATATACGTAAAAACTCTGATTCCCAGGGAATCTGCTCTAGCATGACAGTTTTAACCTGGAAATGGTAATTGCAAGCATGTATTCACAACATTTCCATGCTGAGAATTCCAAAATTCATTGTGCTATAGATAATGCATCAGGGTTAAAAACCTTCAGCCTATTACTCACCTATGTGTAAAAAATCAGAAAAGTTTGAATAAATGGACCTCAACAGAATCAGATTGGAAAGAGAAAAGAATTTTGAGATGGGGACATGACATAAAATGCAGTTCCTAATCTAATATCCCACATCTACATGTAGTGCTGTGTTAAGATTTCTGAATCCTCATATGAGCTACACCATCCGGTTCCTTTCCTCCTCCCTTGTGCTGCTCAGATCCAGGCCCACAGGACGAATGTCAGTATTTTTCCACCACATTCCTCATCTGGACGACATAAAGAGCACAGAGCCATGGCATGCTCCTGCCACATCAAGTCAAAGCCATGAGGAGATCTACTGTTCCAGAAGTTCAGCCTGAAATAAAGTTTCTTCTGAATAGAAAATTTGGAAGATTTTGCTATATTCTGTGTATATGTATTTTGTGAGGAAAAAGAGATCTCTGTGGCTTTTACCATAAGCCTGGATGCAGATATTAGCTTTGCAAACACAACATTTTGCACTATTAATGATATTTACTATTAGTCTGCAACATACATAGCAAGTAATACTAAACACTTTGCACTATCAAAGAACACTATCCAGACTGCAGTGTCTCCTATGAGATAGTCCTGATGGAAAGAAAAAAATGTACTAGACACAAGTATAATAAATAAGCCTCAATAATGTACAGAGAACAAAAAATTATGGTAGGTAAAGATTTCCTGCTGTCTGGGACAGGAGATTTCCTCTGGAGCAGATTGTCTCCATACTCTACTTCTTGTGTAATTTGGCTGACTCTTTTCTTTGGAGACTGCACTCAGCAAATTACATGTATTTCTGGTTTCTTACTGTGGTGGTTGATTTGGAGCTAAATAGCACACATTTTGCAAGCAGATTGGTGAGAGGGAACATGTTTGCGGGATGTAAAATGTGGCCTGGGCATAGAAGAGAGTGTGCAGCTCACGGTTGTGCAACATTCTTTTAGACATTAATGAGATGAGATGTGACTTTCCCTGGGAGAAAGTCTAACACAATGCAATGTTCCCATCTATTAACTGGCATTACATGGTCTTAGATTTTCATACAATGATGTTCACTGGTGTGGCATCTGCAAACATTATCTCATGTTAACGTCAATACGATCAGATATACAGCAAGAAGAAAATCTCAAACAGTACAGTTTGGTCTCTTCAAACCATATTTCTAGCATGTCTTGGGGTGACTTGATGTTGTATTCCCTATCACTGCACTATGCCCAGAAATTAGTATATATGCCTTTCTATGCCTTTAAACTGAGCCTGAGAGGGGAGAGAGAAAGTGTACTTTTTCAAAGCAGTTTGTTTTCATATTCTGAGGTCACAGAGATAAAAACTGTCTGCTTCTGCAGAGCAAGGGTGGGGAAGCAGCCTGCTTGCTTTCCAGCCAGCTTTCGGCCAGTTTTTCAGCTCCTTTTCTCTGGAGAGTTGAACTTTTGTTTTCCTGGGACTTTGTTTTTTTCCCTTTTTCTCTGCTGGACTGCTTCAAGATCAGAATACATTGGGAGGAATTTCCACTGAGGCCTTGGCCCTGGAGGTGGGCCCATGACCCCATCCCAGCTCCAAGAAGGGGGGAGAGAGAGATCTATGGAAGGACTCTGAAATTTTCCCAGTTTTCTCTCCACAGCAAGAGGTTTTATTATTTAGCATTATTATCCTTTTCCTGTGTGTTTGTTAAATAAATAGTTTTTATCTTTTTCACTTTCCTTCAAGGAAAATTCAATTTTCGCTGAACCTGGTGGGGGAGAGCTGGTTGTAACCTGCCTTCTCTCAGAGGATGTATTTCTAAATTTGGCCAAACTGGCACATAGCATTACACATTTCAAGTTTTGTTTTTAATGACATCATATTCCACACAAACAGGTACATTAAAATCAATAACAAAAATCTTTGTCTATATTCCATGCTTTCATTCTAATGGAATTTTTTCTTTGCCCCACAGAAGAAAAAGAAAGATGCTTGCTGTTATATTAGTTTCACTTAGAAACTCATGCTTGCAGGGTCCAAAGCAGTATTAAAATTAAAACATTTTGTCACTTATTCTATGAATTTCAAACTTGTAGCACATTCTGGCTAGTTGAACTTGGCACGTCCTCATGGTAAAAGAGGAAACTTTATCAAAAGAATGATTCAGCCCTGAGGCAGCCGTGACAGTACGTGTAAATTTAAAGTGCTCTAACACACTTGAAAGTTTATCTAGTGGAGGCATGGAAAGAGAGTAAGGGCATCAAAACAACAATAAATGTCTTTTAACCACTTAGTTTCTGCAGTTGTAAGGAAACCCAAACAGTCTTTTCTCTCATAGTACGAATGCCCTTTTCCAGCCTTGTTTGTATAGTCCTTATGAGAAGAGACATTTAATAAATTGACGACAAAGTAAATCTGAAGCCACTTTGTTACCTCCTCATACCTTCGTGGATGGAAATCTTTGGTGTTTTGACTGTGTGTCAGTGAAGTGGAGGGTGTCCAAGGCAAATCTGCATTCTCCAACGTACCCCAAATGTTGCCCTAAGGCATACACTATCTTTTTTCATTCATTCCTGATATGACTGGTATAAGACTGTAAGCTGAAATAACAACTGCTAGGCTCTGCAGAAAAAAAATTGTACATAAATGACAGATTCTCAGGCCATTAAAACCCTAAGAGTATACTTATTTCTCTAGGCTCCATCCTTTCACTGCTGCATTTTGCTCTGGTATCCAGGAGCAAGTATATATGCCTCTCTGGAGGCATCCAGTGGAGAGACTCTCCAGAGTACAGAGACCTCACAGGAATCCTTTGCCCTGATGCAAATGCTGGTGGCAAAAATCTATGTATCAGCACAGAAGAAGGCCCAGTATACAAATATTCATACTTCCTCTATGCGGGTCAAAGCATTATAGCTTTGACATGAAAGCAAAGTCTGAGGGGATTTTTGACAGAGAGATTGACAACTCTCTACTGGCCACAGATGATTTGTGGAAATTTCTTGACTGTGTATGGTAGTAGAACTCACTTTAACCTTGGGGATTTTTGTAGGTTAATAACAATAGGTGTCTGCTGCTGCAATTTTGTTTTCTTTGTGTATTTCTTCCTTACATGCTTATTTTTTTAACATTCCCTTTCCCTGGCAGTAAATTGATATATGTTGTCAAGTTTAGCTTCAGAGTCAGTCAAAAGAAAAAATTTGTAGATTGACTCTTCAAAGATATTCTCTTTTTTATCATTGAAGAAAGTAAAATTCACTGTTGTGTCTAAGACATTAGTCAACAATGTGACTCTGAGCCTAGCTTTTTATTTGCATTAGGGTCACACGCTTATCACAAGAACAAGGCTACTGAAGTGTGAATTTGAAGACATATTAAAGTGACCTGTTTGTGTTACACCCTTCCAAGGCTTCCCATTCTCTTGCTTTGTGAAGCCTTTCCAGTCCAGCAACTTCTAAGAGCATTTTAAAATGTATTCTTCCTCGATGAATGCTTCTGTTTACAGTAGAGATTTCAAGAGCTGACAGGTATACCTTAGTGCACTAATTTATTTATCCTATTGACATGCAAAGCTGCACACAGCTTCTTACTGCTGTCTCAGCTTGAGAACTGAAAGGATACTATAGCCAGTTAGATACTGAATTTTGACATGGAGCTATCCATGTCAACTCAGTTTACAGATCAGGGTCTCCAAGGGAATAGGGCCTGTGATTTGTAGACTGTTTTTTCAAAAGGTTTCCAATAAACCCTGTTTCTTGCAAAATGAAGTTTCAGAATATACCCTGAAACACTGCTTTTGATTAAAAAGCAGATTGACTTGAAGTCTGTGAAGCTACTCATAGAGAATTTTATAAAGCATTTGTAAAATTAGCCAAGATAACAGCTTTTCTAAGAAAAGTTATAGAATTTAAAATACTAATTTGTATTAATATCACCACTGACCACGAAATAAAATATCAATCTTTCCATGAAAAACAGAGAAAACAGAGTGTGTGCTTTTCTATCTTTAAAACCATAAGATGGAATTTAAGTTCTCTCAGGGTCCTAGATGTAGCTAGTTTACCTTTTGTGATAAACTTATCCTGCCATTTGTTTTCTCCATTTCAATTATATGTCCAGAACACTGCCTAATATTCATTCTGACAGACTCTGAGTTAATGATAAAATTCTCAAAAATGTCAGTAATCCTGACTGACACATAGGTATGGAAATTTCAGGAGATATTGACCATGTTTTAGGGCTCACAGTCCAGATATTTTGGTCTGCTCCTCAAAAACAAAGAAATTCCAAACAACCACTAATGTAGCTCCTCAGGAAGGCTGCATACAGAATATTCATAAATCAGAAAATATTATTTTAAATTTTTTTTCTCCCCTGTTGTTGTTTGTAATAGTTTTTGCACACACTTTCTCTTTAGAGGATAATACTAAGAGAAGCTTAAAAACTCTGCAGAAAGCTGGTAAGACCCCCCTGCCAAGACCTAAAGCAATGCTCATGGAAAGTAAAACTGCTTATTTTATTCTTGTTTCTTTCTCCGCCCCATTTCACCCAGTAAAAGCAAGCGAAATGCATCAGGAGACAGTGAGAGCAAGACACCCAGTGCAGAGAACAAAGAAAAGCAAGCAGAACAACATCTGAAGGAAGAGCTGATTAAAAAAATAGTATGCTTCTCCTGAAATAACCCTGTCCAATTATTTCTAGTGTTTTCTATTATCTAGTGTGTTTGAGGAGGTAAATTATTTTCTATTTAATGTTTTAGGTATGGTTTTGTGCTGTAACCAGTGTAACAATGGACACATTGTTATTTTCTTGTACTGATCATGATTTCAGCTGTACCATATCCAGTATACTAGGAATCCATCTTCAAGTGAATCTGGAGCACCAGTACATCTTTGTAAGCAAAATTATGGTGTGCCACATAAACCAGAGATTGAGGAAGCTTTAGAGTGGTAATAGTGTGGTGAGGTAATGTGCTATAATAACTAAATCTGCTGAAATAAAACTTCATCATATTCTTATGTGCAAGTGGTGAGCAGTCAAAAAAACCCCTGCTAAACCTATTTCCTTTCCTGCTACTTCTATTAACAGAAAGGCTAGAAAATGATTGTATAATTTAATACTAACATGAAATGTTTTGTTCAACATGGAAAAAAATATAATGAGGTTTATTCATGAGTAAGACAGAAAAGCCTGCTTACTATGTCATTTTTATCTTTTAGATTCACATGGACTTGCCACAAATTACTAAAATGAACTCATTGTTTGTGGTTTTTTTTTGTTTAAGCACTTTTTCCAAAGTTCTATTTCCCTTTTTTTTTTTTTTTTTTTTTGGTTGCTAACAGCATATTTGTTTAGAGGTTAAAAAAATGTGCAATGTAGAAAGTTTTCTGCCCACATTTCCAAGCTAGCTGGACAGGCATCCTCAGGGTGTACAGAACATCTTCTCTGCTGCTCTACTTCTTCCTGGTGTTCTCTGCCTGTTGTGCTGAAGGACAACCAGCCAAGCTCAATTCAGCAGTAAGGTAGTGTACTAGTTTGAAAACAAACCAGTGGGAGGCACCAAGTCAGAATAACAATTTAATGGGGAAGTTAAAGAAAAGGAAAGGAAAAAGACTAAAAGAAAACACTGGTTCAAACTGACAGAGTCAAGATACAACCTGAGTCCCTGTTAGGCAGGGTGGTGGTAGCAGTCTGGTAGAATGGTGGCTGCAGTCCTCTGAAGTGGTGATCCTGTAGAAAAGAGGGTCTGCTCTTCCTCAGAAGGTCCAGTGGTGGCTGTGTAACTCCTGTCCTCTGGAAATCCAGTGGAAAGGCCTAGTCTCTGGTGTTCAGCCTCAGCTTATATCCACGATGGGATGCTTGGTTCCTCCCTCTGGGTGGAGCATCTCACAATGGGGTAATGAGTCATGAGGCCAGGTGTTGACTGGGCTCATTAACAGAAGATAGTCCAGAGGGAGTTATCTCTGAGTCATGCGGCAGGACAATGATGGGCCATTAACAGCAAGATAGTCTGGGGGAGGAGGCAAGGAAACACTGCCCCACCTGATTTCAACAGCTGGTGGGGATGGTAATAGAATACACTGCAACCCAGGACATTATCCACCCCTTATTCTATTACCATCTACATCATCCCAAATCAATACCTTCTTTAAACTCTACACACACATACATATATATATATATATATATATATATACAATGAAACCCTACGCACTGTTCTCACCTAAGATTAGGTCTCCTTGTGGTACACAATGGGTTTCCCCATCTTTCTGCATTACCCACCAAGTGCAACCAGGTCCTTGAGCAAAGACAATCCCACGGATGGGTTTGCCTTTGCCTGAGGTGGGATTGATCCAAACAGTCTTTCCTAAAATACCCCAGGTGTACCGCAGGGACTCTATCTCCATCCACTGTGTGCAAGGGTTCAGACTCGGCGGGACCAGCTCGATTGATGGACCCTCGGGTATTGACCATCCAGGTGGCCTTTGCTAAGTTCACTTCCCAATTTTTGAAGGTCCCCCCACCAAGTGCCTTCAGGGTGGTTTTAAGTAGTCCATTGCAGCGTTCAACTTTTCCGGCAGCTGGTGCATGATAAGGAATATGATATATCCATTCGATACCGTGTTCTCTGGCCCAGGTGTTGATGAGGCTGTTCTTAAAATGAGTCCCATTGTCCGACTCGATCCTGTCAGGGGTGCCATGTCTCCACAGGACTTGCTTTTCCAGGCCCAGGATGGTGTTCCGGGCTGTAGCATGAGGCACAGGGTAGGTCTCCAGCCATCCAGTTGTCGCTTCAACCATGGTCAACACGTAGTGCTTGCCTTGGTGGGTTTGGGGAAGGGTGATGTAATCAACCTGCCAGGCTTCCCCATACCTGTACTTTGACCATCATCCACCGTACCACAGAGGCTTCACCCGCTTGGCCTGTTTGATTGCAGCACAGGTCTCACAACTGTGGATGACCTGTGAGATGCTGTCCATGGAAAGGTCCACCCCTCGGTCACGGGCCCATCGGTATGTTGCATCTCTCCCCTGATGACCAGAGGCATCATGGGCCCAACGAGCTAGGAATAATTCTCCCTTGTGCTGCCAGTCCAGATCCACCTGTGATACTTTCACCTTGGCAGCTCGGTCCACCTGCTCGTTGTTGCGATGCTCTTCATTAGCCCGACTCTTGGGTACGTGCGCATCCACGTGTCGAACCTTCACGGTCAGCTTCTCTACTCGGGCGGCGATGTCCTGCCAAATCTCAGCGGCCCAGATGGGTTTCCCTCTGCGCTGCCAGTTGGCCTTTCTCCAGCGATCCAGCCATCCCCACAGAGCATCAGCTACCATCCATGAGTCGGTGTAGAGATAGAGCCTCAGCCACTTCTCTCGTTCAGCAATATCCAAAGCCAGCTGGACGGCTTTAAGCTCTGCAACCTGACTCGATCCACTTTGTCCCTCGATAGCTTGTGCAACTCGTCGTGTGGGGCTCCATACTGCAGCTTTCCACTTTCGGTTAGTGCCTACAATTTGGCAGGAACCATCAGTGAAGAGGGCATAACGTCTTTCAGTCTCCGATAGCTCATTATATGGTGGGGCTTCCTCAGCACGAGTCACTTGCTCCTCCTCCTCTTCAGAAGATAATCCAAAAGTCTCACCTTCAGGCCAGTTTGTTATAATTTCTAGAATCCCAGGGCGATTCGGGTTTCCAATACGGGCACGCTGTGTGATGAGGGCGATCCATTTGCTCCATGTGGTGTCAGTGGCATGATGTGTGGAAGGAACATTTCCCTTGAACATCCAACCCAGCACCGGTAGTCGGGGTGCCAGAAGCAACTGTGCTTCAGTGCCAATTACCTCAGAGGCAGCTTGGACTCCTTCATAGGCTGCCAAGATTTCCTTCTCTGTGGGAGTGTAGTTGGCTTCAGATCCTCTGTAGCTTTGGCTCCAGAATCCCAGTGGTCGGCCACGAGTCTCACCAGGCACCTTCTGCCAGAGGCTCCAGGACAGACCATTGTTCCCGGCTGCAGAGTAGAGCACGTTTTTCACCTCAGGTCCTGTTCTGACTGGGCCAAGGGCTACCGCATGAGCGATTTCCTGCTTGATCTGGGCGAAGGCTTGCTGCTGTTCAGGGCCCCAGTGGAAATCATTCTTCTTGCGGGTAACCAGGTAGAGAGGGCTCACAATCTGGCTGTACTCGGGAATGTGCATCCTCCAGAAACCTATGGCGCCTAGGAAAGTTTGTGTTTCCTTCTTGCTGGTCGGTGGAGACATTGCAGTGATCTTATTGATGACTTCGGTGGGAATCTGACGTCGTCCATCTTGCCACTTTACTCCCAGGAACCGGATCTCTTGAGCAGGTCCCTTGACTTTGCTCCTTTTGATGGCAAAGCCAGCTTCCAGGAGAATCTGGATGATTTTCTCTCCTTTCTCAAACACTTCCTTTGCTGTGTTTCCCCACACAATGATGTCATCGATGTATTGCAGATGTTCTGGAGCCTCACCCTTTTCCAATGCAGTCTGGATCAGTCCGTGGAAAATGGTGGGACTGTGCTTCCACCCCTGGGGCAGTCGATTCCAGGTGTATTGCACACCCTTCCAGGTAAAAGCAAACTGGGGCCTGCATTCTGCTGCCAAAGGAATGGAGAAGAAGGCATTGGCAATGTCAATAGTGGAGTACCACTTCGCTGCTTTGGACTCCAGCTCGTACTGAAGTTCCAACATGTCCGGCACAGCGGCACTCAATGGTGGTGTGACCTTATTCAGGCCACGGTAATCCACCGTCAGCCTCCATTCTCCACTGGACTTACGTACTGGCCATATAGGGCTGTTGAAAGGTGAATGGGCCTTGCTGACCACCCCTTGGCTCTCCAGTTTGTGAATCATCTCATGGATGGGAACCACAGAGTCTCTGTCGGTGCGGTATTGCCGACGGTGCACTGTTGCTGTGGCAATTGGTACCTGTTGTTCTGCAACTCTCAGCAGTCCCACAGCAGAGGGGTCATCTGAGAGGCCAGGCAATGTACTCAGTTGTCTGATATCTTCTGTCTCCACAGCAGCTATCCCAAAAGCCCAACGATGTCCTTTTGGGTCTTTGAAATATCCATTTCTGAGATAGTCTATGCCGAGGATGCACGGGGCCTCTGGGCCAGTGACGATGGGGTGTTTCTGCCACTCGTTCCCAGTTAAACTCACTTCAGCTTCCAGTACAGTCAGCTGCTGGGATCCTCCTCTCACTCCAGAAATAGAAATGGGTTCTGCTCCCACATACCTTGATGGCATCAGAGTACATTGAGCACCGGTGTCAACCAAAGCCGTGTATTTTTGTGGGTCAGATGTGCCAGGCCATCGGACCCACACAGTCCAAAAGACCCGATTCTCCCTTTCCTCTACCTGGCTAGAGGCAGGGCCCCTCTATTCCTGGTCATGTTGCATGTTGCTCCCTTCCGGTGAATACGTTCCTGAGGTCCCTTCAAGAGGATCGGTCATATTATCATTCCGGTACCATCTGGAGTTCTGTGTGCGAGAGACCGGAGCAATATTGACTCTAGATGCGCTTCTTGTGGTAGTTGTCCCTCTTTTTAGTTCACGTACCCAAGCTGCTAAGGAGGAGGTGGGTTTTCCATCCCACTTACTCATGTCTTCATGTTCCTGAAGGAAAAACCAGAGATTACCTCGTGGGGTGTATCCTCTCTCCCTGGTTGGGGGACGCCGGCTCCTAATGGCAGAGACTCTTGTTGGTTCTGGCGAGATCGGGTAAATCTCTTCCTTAAGTTCCTTTTTCAATTTCTGATGGCCTTCTTCAATCAAGCTCCGGACTTGCTCAGCCAAAAGACTTGTTTCCACGGATGAGACATGGGTGCGAAATGGGGCTGTGACGGTGTCCTCGTAAATCCTCAGTTTGTTCACCAAGACGCCCACCCTGTCCTCACCTTCCCTCCATTGCAGCGTTGCCAGGTAACGGGAGTACATCTCTGGTCCAAGGCGTGCGAACCTCAACCACATCTGTGACGTGCACTGGACACCATCTGGGCTCTTAGGAAATCTCTCGTCTTCTGAGAAAATGATCTCCAGCACAGCCAATTCCCTCAGGCACCGGATACCTTGTTCCATTGTGCTCCATTTCCCTTGGTGCACCTGGAGGTCTTCTTTACAAAGGTACCTGTCCCTTACACTTGTAAGCAGTCGCCACCAGAGGCTGAGAGCTTATTGGGTTCTCCCGATCCCCTGGTCAATGACCACATCCCGGGACAGAGATCCCAGTTGCCTGGCCTCACTTCCATCCAGAATGGTGTCATTGGCTGCAGCGTCCCAGATGTGGAGCAGCCAGGTCAGAATAGACTCGTTTGTCTGGCGGGTGAATTCCCTCCGCAGGTCACGCAGCTCACCCAGGGATAGCGACCGAGTGATGATCTCTGGCTCTGCCTCTTCTGCTGGGTGCGAAGGTCTTGCTGCATCCTCGTCAGTCACTATGCGGGCTGATTTGCTTTTTGATTTCTTCTTCTGAACGGGGTAAACTGCAATCGGTTTAGGCTGTTCTGGTTCAGTGATGGTTTGCATGGGGACGCTGAGAGTGCTTTTGGTTCTCTTCTCCTCTGTGTCAGTCTGCGTAGACATGGACGCTGTTGCTTTACATTTGGTTTCTTTCTCCTCTGTGTCAGTCTGCGTAGGCATGATGTTTGTTGCTCTGCTCTTTTTCCCTCCCTCATCCTGAGGATGCTGTGCCATGGCTCTGATCCTAAGCATGGTGTACATGGTGCAGGCTGTACAGAGAAGACAAAGCAGAACTGACAGCAAGTTTATGCCGTCTTTGACATCCAGAGGGATTTCAGTATTTTCAAAAACTGCTGTGCCTGGCCTGAAAGGCTGGAAGAAACCACTCTCTACTCCTCCCACCAGGGGCTGGGTGCGATTGTTGAGGAGATCCCAGACATAGGAACCCAGACTAGGACAGCCAAACAAAACTGAGTATATACTCCAAATGGTATTCATCGCCTCGCAGGTTATTATGCTGTAGACATAATAAACCATTAAAGCAATTCTCATACCATTCCCTGGTTTTAACAGGAGTAATACTACAGGCAGGTAGTTCCCCATGTGAGGAAAAATATAGAGAGCAAGATACAGTACCCACATAGACAAGCTGAGCACCATGGTGAATAGGTTCCCGTTAACACAAAATTGTAATTCTGACTTTCTCTCAGAGCTGCCTCACCTTGGGCGCCAAATTACGTACTAGTTTGAAAACAAACCAGTGGGAGGCACCAAGTCAGAATAACAATTTAATGGGGAAGTTAAAGAAAAGGAAAGGAAAAAGACTAAAAGAAAACACTGGTTCAAACTGACAGAGTCAAGATACAACCTGAGTCCCTGTTAGGCAGGGTGGTGGTAGCAGTCTGGTAGAATGGTGGCTGCAGTCCTCTGAAGTGGTGATCCTGTAGAAAAGAGGGTCTGCTCTTCCTCAGAAGGTCCAGTGGTGGCTGTGTAGCTCCTGTCCTCTGGAAATCCAGTGGAAAGGCCTAGTCTCTGGTGTTCAGCCTCAGCTTATATCCATGATGGGATGCTTGGTTCCTCCCTCTGGGTGGAGCATCTCACAATGGGGTAATGAGTCATGAGGCCAAGTGTTGATTAGGCTCATTAACAGAAGATAGTCCAGAGGGAGTTATCTCTGAGTCATGCGGCAGGACAATGATGGGCCATTAACAGCAAGATAGTCTGGGGGGAGGAGGCAAGGAAACACTGCCCCACCTGATTCCAACGGCTGATGGGGATGGTAATAGAATACACTGCAACCCAGGACAGGTAGGCAAGGTAAGGTCCCACTCAGTGTATACTCTCTGCTGAATTAATTTACAATTGCTACAGCCCATGATATGTGCATTCTTTCTTAGCAGGTACTGGTAATGGAGGATATAGAGCACAGGATATTTCTGGTATGTTCTGTTTTTTCCTAAGATGGCCACAGCTTATAGTTCACCTTATCAAACACTCCCTAGTTTGTTCACAAACTCTGCTCTGGCTCAGCAGCTTCTTGCTGCAGTAGGCATGGCATGGACCCAATGGCCCAGCCAGGTTGATGTTTGATACATACAACTCAGGAGTGGGACACTGGTTTTTGCTTAGGGCAAAACAGTTACCACTCTTGTGCTAATTCACAGCCATCTCAAAATGAATGACTAATCTTTGAGAATAACTGAGGTTACCAATATGATCATTTCAGCCCTCATCTTTTGAACTTCATGGTCTTCTTTATAACCTACACTGTGTTTGCACCTGCCCTTCCTCCTCCCATTCTGCCTTTGCTTTTTTCAAACACGAAACAAGACATTGCGAAGAAAGCATATTTTACTGCTAGGAAGGAATTTTGTACAGAATCTGCTTCTAACCCCAAATACATATTGATCTGCTTGATATACAGCATTCAGCACATCCTGGCCTGAGAGGCACTGTGTAAAATTAAACAGTGTGAAGCATAAGACCACCAGGCATCAACAGAGGAATAGTACCACCCCCTAGCACACGATTTCCTCCTTTGTTTTCCAAAGGCAATCAGTCATTTGTCAGTGAAAAACCTCCCACCTTTGCTGTTTTTTTCCTTTGCAGAATATATTAGTTAAATCTTCTACTTTGGCAGCCAAAGGAAAATCTCTGCCTGAAATGGTGTCCCCAATTGAAACACAAATTTGTCATGCCCATTTAATCCTATAATGCTTATCTGCTTTACCACCTTTGGGGTGTACAGACTTTCACTATCATCAAAGTCCCAAGCGCTCTCTCCTCCATTTCCCTATTCTAATCCTATAAATAAACATTTGAAGAACAAAAGGGACTACTTTCTATGTGTGGGGAAGGGGGTTCCTAGGTGATTTTTGAAAGGACACCACTAAGCTAATCATTCGCCTTGCAGATGTATGCCCATCTTTTCAGGCTTGCCAAAAGTTGCTTTCATTTATGTGCTTTCATTTTGTGTCAGATTAACCCAACAAAGTGATTTGACAGCCAGATTCAGATCCAAAATGGGTTTGTTTCATTGCCTGCAAACTCAAATTATTCCCAGGCTTTTCATATGTCAGCTGCTGTAAACATGCATGGAGATAACAGCAAATATCAGAGGTTTGACTGAGCTGGCATTGCAGCTCTCAGCACCACTCCTTGAAATGTTTGAAGGTATCTTAGTAACATAACTTCATCTTTTACCTAAAGAAAAAAAGGGCTTAATGCCTTGCAGAGTGTTAAAAATCAAAAAGACTTTCCAATGTGGTTCTTACATGAAGCTGCTTTAGAAGCAAAATGCTCATGGAGGATATTTAACAAATGTGAAACATAAGAAATTTTGAAAAGCAGTGCATACTTTCAAACTTTTCTGTACACTTCGTTTTTCACACGTATTTCTTCCAAAATCCTGGCAAAATTTTAGACATTATATGGATGTGCAATGTCTAAATGGATATGCTGTGAAATCTAAGCATGGACCTAGACAAGATGTTAGAATTTGTGAGATCATTTGTTTCTGTTCACAAGGAATATTGATATGTTTCTGATCAAAATTAACTTACTGTTGTGTTGTAAACCTGGAAAAAAACAGGAAAGTTCATTCACTAAATTAAAAAATGAAAAACTCTCATTCACTTCAATCATCTCTGGATTAGACCTTTTTTCGAGACACCATTGTCAAGGATAATCTTACATGTACAGTTAAACTACCACAAGAAAGCTAAATCACACATTATTAGACTCTGTGAAGAAGCAGATGTGAGATAAGAATTAAAATAATGGTGCCAGCTTCTTTAAAATGCCCATTTCTGGTAATTTGAGAAGTCTGTGTCTGGAAAGTCTTACTTGACAAGTAATAAAACTAACTGTAAATACTAGCTGATTTCTTCATAGACTGCTCACTTCCACATAAACATACACACACATGCACTGTGTAATCTCAGGTTATTTGTAGCCTGAGTCAGACTGAGAATCAGGGAAACCAGAGCTGCTATACCAGGTAACTGTGTCACATTAATCTGCAGTAAATTTCAGGAAGAAGTAAAACCTAAAGTCTTGAGTCCAAATATCTCTTGCAATTTTGTATTTCCTTTCGCTATGAATCGTAAGGTAACCTGATCCCAGAAAAGGAGAGAAACAACATGCCGTTTATTATACAATCTATCAGATTTCCAACCGTGTTCCTTTCCAACTAACCTAAGAGTTTGATTCTTGGCTACCACTAATTGTTAGCCAAGAAAGCCATGTCATTCAGACCAAACAGAACTTCTTCACACACATTTTTCATTGACTGAATGGAAAGCAAGTAGAGATGGTATAAAGTCTGCATTCAGTACTTTTCTACAGAAACCTAAAAGGACACTCCAACAAGGTCACTTTCTATAAAGTATAATCCATAAACTTCCAAGGAAAGCATTGAAGCTGTGAAAGTTTTCAGTGTTCCTAAATACATTTAAATAATTTTCAAATTGTCAAACCAAGAGGAGTTACACATTTTTATGCTAAAATTCCATGCCAAACGTGATGGGGTTTTTCTCTGTTAATATCTTTAGTGCCCCATCGAAAGCCGAAGTATTAGCAAATGCCAGAAGTCATGTCATAGTCAGCCCCTGCTGATTAAGAATAAGAGTGCTTCAGCTGCAATGTCAGTTTAAATGGATGTATAAATAGGATGCTGGGGCAAGTTCTAAATTAATCTCTAACTTCAAAAGTGTTTATTCTCAGTAAAGTTAAGTCTATTTCAAATAAAGGTGGTACATAATTCTGAATAGTCAAGGGATATAATTAATTACTTGTTCCAGGTTTTATAGACAGAAGCAGATGTATGTATAGGAAAGCTGAATTTGTATTCTTGCTCTAAACACTTCTGTCTTCAGCACTTATCTCCATTTGAATGACATTAAATTGGAATCTGGTATGTCAGACCAGATGTGTGTGGTGATTCCTTTGTTTTGAAGGGAAATGATTAGAAGAGGTTTTGAAAAGGTTGTGCTTTTTCATTTAAGAAAGCAAAGCCTATAAATGAGTAAAATTCTTGCAAACACAAGAGTAGTGAGAGGAA